>NC_064615.1:625361973-625966258 GCF_023898315.1 Schistocerca nitens | reverse complement strand
AAATCTTGGAGTCTCACTTTAAAGTTTAATCCAAAAGAGCATAGGACTTCGCAGAAGCTCTAGCAGAAACATTGGCATTCTGTATTTAGCAACATATTGCTTCTTAGTTCGTTGCCGTCTTTCCTCACATCGGCCACTTTATTACATTACCCATGACACTAATCGCTTCGGCCATTTTCATGCACACGGTTTAAGCTGTTTAAGTTTTATAACTAGGATGGCGGCAGTTGTATGAGTCTGTGACGTCTTCATACTTCTAAAATAGACGCTTTGTAACACAGCTGCTCCAACAAAACGAGTAGGAATCCTATTGCGATGAATACAAATAAACGAGGTACGAATCCTTAATCAATTCTAGGAAATCGTTTACAAAAGTCCGTATTTAATCTTTTGCAAAGATACTTTGTCTTATTGTGTGTCAAACAAATGTGTTGGTATAACAGACTTTTGTGTTTTCCTTACTGTATAGAAAATAAGTGCGGAAATTGCAAGTGCTTCGAAAAGTATGTCAAGAAAACGGTAAATAAAACGTAAGCTAATGACTGGTGGGTACGGGATCATAGAGCTTGATACAGATCTCAGAAGTTTAATTTGGTAAGTGTTTAAGCCTATAGAAGATGGTGATGGTAACACTGTTAAGTATACTTGTTGTGTGGAGCGCAATCAACTTAACTCGCTTAAGGGTCACCTGTCACCTCTTATATTTCACGCTATTCGTGTGTGTCTAACAAATAAGTGGCATCTGTTGACCAAAAACGCCTTCACAAATCTGCTCCGGGCAAGGTTACCGACATATACCTCGCTATGTGTGCACGAGTTTTGAGGTTTTTCGAAGCTACTGGGGTTGAAGGGTTTTTGGATCTGACTAAGAGATTAGTCGACACTGCAGCGAACTGAGGAAAAGTATCAGCAAAGCCTGTTACGCCTCACACCACAAATGTCTCAAGACACGTCACAGTAATTTACTAGGTGAACGGAAGTGAATAGTCGGCGACACAGATACGAGAGTTGCAACTTAAATAGTGGCAACTAATTATTCACAACCGATACAAAAGAGTTACATGTTTGCATCTGTTACTGTCCTTTAATCACCAGCGTTGTGTAGAACCCGTTGCCGGCGATGTAGAAGGCGTAGTATACCGTTAAATGAGCCTGTTCTGTTGATGGTGCGAATGGAGCCGTCTAAAAGTTATGGTGATTCTCGTGTGCGGCTGTGATGGTGTTATCCTAACGCATTACGTTCCTCCACGGCATACCGTAAATGCTCAGTATTACTGTTCGTTTTTGGAGCATCACCTGCGACCAGCTTTGCGAAAGAAGCGGCGACACTTTCTACGCAACCCACCCATCATTTTACACGACAATGGGCGGACGCATACAGCGCAAGCTGTGGCTGTTCTTTTCGGTCGATGGGACTGGGAAGTACTGTACCATCCACCATACTCCCTGGACTTAGGTCCTTGTGCCATTGATTTGATTCCGAAGATGAAGGAACCACTTCGTGGCATTCGCTTCAGAACTGTTCCAGAGATTCGACAGGCAGGAGACCGCTCCATTCGCACCATCAATAGAACAGGCTCTGGTAAAGGTATACTACGCCTTACACATCGCTGGCAACGGGTTCTGCACAACGCTGGTGAGTACTTTGAAGGACAGTAACAGGTGCAAATATGTAACTCTTTTGTATCGGTTGTGAATAAATAGTTGCCACTATTTAAGTTCCAACCTTTGTATGTGGATATGTAGAGCAAAGAGGATTCATTACCTGACACGTACAGTGCCTTATTTTTTAATGGGGACCTCAGATCACGCTTCTTGTTTACGACACGCTTTCCAGATGAGTCTAAAACAGATGAAAGCATTAGAAAGGAATTTTTGAGACGATTTTTCTCAAAAATATATCTTTTACGACTGGCCAAGATGCGAGCAATATCGCTGCTCTACGTGGATATTCTAGACTGAACTGTTCCTATCGCACGCTGAACACAGCGCTAAGAAATGCGTTTAATGTGCCGTATATGTCATCCAATTTCCCACAGCTTCATTTTGTTCCGATGAAATGAAGTAATTTGTGACATTTGCAAAGCAAAGTGGCCTTGTTCATGGCCTAGAGAGAACACTGTAGCAGTCGAACGATACTCGCTGGAACACACGGCTGACCATGCTTTAATCGGTCAATCGTCAGTATTCGGTATTTTGTAAAAAGCCCTCTGAGAAATGAAATACAGAGAGACTAGAAGGATTGACATCACGTTGATGGACGAACTGATTTCTGTTCTAACGGTATGTACGCTGTTGTGTTCTTATGTTAAACTGGTATCCATTAGCACGTACAATATTTGAGGAATTGTAAAGCAGTGATTTTTCTTACATCCCTTCAAGGAGACCACAAAAGAGGCACGAGAAACAGAAACGGAAAAATCACTTCACTGCACCTCCTGTTGCCATGGACGATGAAACTCCTGAAACCCTTCAGTAAAGAACCTCATGACAGAGAATCCTCTGAAATTGATATCGCGAATCCGTCTGAAAAATTATCTAGAGGAAAAGGCGCCTCGAACAAGTTACTTTCTTGTGGGTACCATTTCGCCTTCTGAATACGATGTCTGAATTCCAGATGTGTGAAGATGCGGGAGAGGTAAAGCATACAATTAGTATCTACTACATCAATAATTTAGAGTGGCCATTCCCGAAAGGACGCTCCCTCGTCCTCAAATGGTGGAAAATAATTCAAATATTTTTAAGAACGGAACAATTTTTTTCGGTGTTTCTTTTACATTTTGATGTTTTGCCAAGCAATATATTAAGTCTTTGTCTTACCACCATGAACAAAAGCATAGAAGTTTGCTTTCTGGGCAGATACTGAAGACAATCCCACTTAGATACGTACTTAAACCATAACTGTAAATTGGTCGAAAATGAAGCTTATGATTGGAATGAAAACCGAGAAATGTTTCCGACTCTCCAGAACATAGCCAGAAAAAAAATGTGTGTGCAGTCATCCAGCTACGCATCAGAGAGAAATTTTAGTTTCATTCTAAGTACATGACGATAACTTCTGGACCAGGACAATGTTGATGTCTTTTCTTTCTTCACAGCAACTCCAATATCAGAGTACTTGAAGGAAGGAATATGTTGTAAATGTTTTTCACACCACGTTTTGTTTTCTCTCTAAATCGATTGTCGATTATTGTAACTATTTGCCTTGTAGCTTTCAATTGTGCAAACTGTTCCCAAATTAGAGTTCATTTATTGCAGCCGAATAAAGTAATCTCCTTCTTAGTGAATTATTATTGCACTATACACATTATGTTGGCAGTTTTTCGCGCCCCAAGCCCTCACGTTTTGATGTTAATGCAGAGACAATCGTTTAATATAAAAAGCTCGATATAAATAATCCGTTGACATGAAATAGTATTGTAGACTCGGCCTAATGACATACTTTAGCACGAAACAAAAAGGTTTTTTCATGGCAATGATTCGCTTCGCATTAAAATTAGATGTTCAGTACATACTTTATGCAGTCGGACAACACTCAGAAGTTTTGTTCTTACATTTTTTTGTTTGTTAGATCGAACAGAATAAACAATGCTGGTTTTGGGCTTTGGGTACCGTCAGTATCAGTAAATTTCATTATACTTGTCAGTCAGTTTTCGAATTCGGTTCTGGACGTATCAAAATCTAATTTACGTGTCTAATGGCTGACAAATTTATGCGATTACAAACCTCATTTTGCTTAAAATCAAGATATTCAAAGACTAAACAAATATATTAGTAACTGCATGTGTACATTTTAGCAGCAAACAGCATTTCAAAAAATTACTTCTAATGTATTGTCGAGCATTTATGCACAGCGTACAGTGAATTTCTTTTAACAAAGAAAAATCTTTTGGCACAATCAGTTTCGTATTAAACGCTTTTCACGGTATGTAGGGAAATCCCTCTCAGTGTAGGGAAATCCCTCACTGAGCGGTGGTAACGGCACGCCTAGAATGGTACAGGCTGGTACGCAGTACGTGATGTTCTGATTAAAGCCCGTCCAGTACGGTGGGCTGTGGCGGGCTGAGCGGCTGTGTCAAGCCGATCGTGGTGGCCAAGCGGTTCTAGGCGCTTCAGTCCGGAACCGCGCGACTGCTGCGGTTGCAGTTTCGAATCCTCTCTCGGGCATGGATGAGTGTGATGTCCTTAGGTTAGTTAGGTTTTTGTTGTTCTAGGGGACTGATGACCTCAGATATTGAGTCCCATAGTGCTCAGAGCCATTTGAGCCATTTTTTGAGCTGCGTCAAGTTAGGAGGTGAGCCCAAGGGCTGGACCGGACAAGTCGGCGGGCCGTCAGTACTGCGCGGAGGGTCGCCGTGCAGGACTCCGATTAAAGGCATGTGCGATGTAAGAATTATATTTGTTTCTAATTCTTTTTCTTTGTTTTTGCTACCCAAGCGGCAGTAACGTATCAAGAGTCATGAATGATCGTGAAATTATAAGGGGCCTTCAGTAAGTAATGCAATACAATTTTTCTCTGCCAATTTCGGTTGAAAAAATGCGGAATTTGCTGTGGGACGCCATGAATCTTTCCACTTCAGCCCTTATACTTTCATGAAAGTTTGATTGGCAGCGGTTCTATATGTAGCCTTCAAAATGGCGTCTGTAACGGAAGTGCGTTCCGAGCAGAGAGCTGTCAAAAATGGTTCAAATGGCTCTGAGCACTATGGGACTTAACTTCTAAGGTCACCAGTCCCCTAGAACTTAGAACTACTTAAACCTAACTAACCTAAGGACATCACACACATCCATGCCCGAGGCAGGATTCGAACCTGCGACCGTAGCGGCCACGCGGTTCCAGACTGTAGCGCCTTTAACCGCTTGGCCACACCGGCCGGCAGAGAGCTGTCATTGAGTTTATTTCGCGGGAAAACAGAGCGTCGCAGATATTCATATGCGCTTGCAGGATGTCTGCGGAGATATGCCAGTGAACTTAAGCACGGTGAGTCGTTTGGAGAGGCATCTACCATTATCGCAACAAGGATGCGCAAGCCAGCCCGATCACCCGCGTACCGGCCAACTGCACACAGCTGTGCTACCCTCAGGAAATTGAAACAACGACTTCAGCGTGTTCGTTGCACAAAAATGCAAACGAACTTCTCGTTGTCAATGACAACGCAAGGCCTCACACAAGTCTACGCACCCGAGAGTAACTCACAGAACTTCTTTGTACCGTTCTTTCTCATCCACCCTATAGCCCGGATCTCGCATCTTTCGACTTGTTTGGCCCAATGGAGGATGCACTTTGCGGGATGGGAGATGAAAGAGGTTACTGATGCAGCAAGACGTTGGCTACGACTTCGACCAGTACATCGGTACCATGAGGGCACACAGGCATCCCAATAAGGTGCCTCAAGGCCGTCGCTTTGAACGGAGACTATGGTGAAAAATAGGATTTTGTAGCAAGAAGAATTGGGAATAATATGGTGTATTGGAATCCTGAACAACACTACCCTGCTTTCATAAAAAAGTGTTGCATTACTTATTGAAAGCTCCTCGTAAGTGTAAACAGAGCAAAAACTCCAGAATGAAATCACAAAAAATGTAAAATTTGCCCGGAAAAAATGCCGGAATTTAAAAAAAAAATTCATCCATAAGAAGCAAGTACATCCACCTTCATTTAGAAAAAAGAATTGATACGCTATTTGACCTTTTGTTCTGCTTTGTAGTCATTAGGATGCCCATAAACTAAACTAAACTAAACTCCGTCCGAGCAGGGCTTGGAAGGCCCAGAGGAACCGACTGGCCACCGCGTCATCCTCAGTCACAGGCGTCACTGGATGCGGGTATTAGGATGCACATTTCCAAAAATACAACGTTGGTCATGTTATTCTGTCTGATATGAGGTCCTGTTGGTTAAACATAGAAGTATGATTCAAACTTTGTGGTAGGACACAGCTTACATCACAGTTAAAATGTATACCTTATACAATGATTATCAATCATAACTGTATAACGATCAGCAGAACGAGAAACATATGAGAAGCAAGAAAGAAGCTAGCAACGGAAATAAATTAAATATAGATCTAATAAATCACAAACCTAACTTAATCAGCTTAATCTCGTTTGAAGTGGGTTGGATCTAAATTTTTGTAGACAAGCTTATTTCTCTTCATTTGGTTTCTATGACATACGAGATGTGGTCAAAAAGTAACGGGAAGTTTTATTTTTCTTCAAGAACCTTTGTTTATTCATCAACATCAACTTTGTCCCCCTCAAAGAACCTCTGGAACTCATTGTTCGTTATAGTGATAAGGTCCTTCAGCGATTCTGTTTTTGTCTCGCCAACTGTGGCAAAATGAAATCGTTTCATGGTTCTCGTCAGTGTCGGGAATAGAAAGCAGCTGCAGGGGGGCATGTCCGTCGAATATGGTAGCTGAAGCAACATAATGGTTTTGTTTCTTTTTCCAAAAAATCACGAACAAACATTCCGATGTGAGAGGGGGCATTATCGTGATGCAATTTGGAAGAGTACTTTTGCTACAGTTCTGGTTGTTTTCTTCGGACTGCTTCGTGCAAACTGTGCATACCTCCCAGGTAGGATTCCTTACTGACTGCTCAACTATAAGGCAGGAACTGATGATGCACTACCCCATTGTAATTGAAGAAAAGGTGAGAAGAATCTTCACAAGTGACATTACTTGTCTAATTTTTTTCGACGCTGGCTCTTCAGGAAGTTTCCATTTGTACGATTGAGACTTGATTTCGACTCTTACCCATCTACCCAGTTTTCGTCACCAGTTATAACCTTCTTCAGTTCTTGATCGTTGTCAACTTCATTCAGAAATTTCTGAGCGATATCAACGCGACGTTCTTTATGGTCGAAATTCAACAATTTCGGAACAAACTGTGTTGCTGCACGTTTCATGCCAAAAACATCCAAAAAGATTGCTTGGCATGAGCCAAAGGATATGCCGACATCATCAGAAACGTTTTTGATGGTGATTCGGCGATTTTCCAGATCTATTTTCTTTATTTCTTCCACATAGTCGTCAGTAATTGATGTGCTAGGGCGGCCATGGCGGTTATCGTCTTCAAAGTTTTCTCGACTCTCTTTGAAATGTTTATACCACTCGTAATCTCTTGTGATAAAGCAGATTCGCAAAAGCCACAGTCTACAATTCAAATGTGGTGCTGAACTTTATTCCATTTTCAAACAAAATTTTATGTAAATTCTTTGAAACATCTTTTTAGAAAGTCAAAATTGGTCGAGATCACAAAAGCACGTATAACCTTTCCGACTATCAACTATAAATTAATTATTCACAATAGCTGAAAATAAAAACATACATCAAGAACATGTGTACCAACAAGATAAAAATTTTTTCCATAATCGGATGTATAAAGCCCGTGAAATTAAAAAATTCCGTTACTTTTTGATCACACCTCGTTATGTTGCTTTGTGTTCTTGTTACGATGGGTAAGCACTTTTCTTGTCACGTATTAATTTTACAAGCGTTCCAATGATATACTATATTTTCCAACACACGAATAATTTATTTTATTTATTCGATATACTTCGTATTCAAAAGACGTATATATTGTAGGTTCTGAGGTTTGTGGATCTGATGTAGCAACAATCAGGGAATTGGTTTCTTGTGTCCAGAACCATATTAATAGCTTTTGATGTTTTATTATCAGGCCTGTGTGGCGGCATTTTTCCGTTCAGCGACAGTTGTGACGCTTCTTTGGTACATAAAATAATAGCAATCCTTCTCCTCCTCTAAACTTGTGGCTTATCTGAAATGAAGTCAGAATTCCTCCAGCACATCAAAGCATCCCATGTTCCTCAATACAGTCTCAAATTTTATTCAAGTGTCTTTCATTTCATCAAAATTCTTCAGTTTCTTTATATCATCATTTGAAAATAATTATTTCAACAGTCAACTTGAAACCATAGCAGCCAGACTTATTTAGTAAACAAAACGGAATACACGAATGACTACAGTTTGGCCATCTTAACATTGATTCACGCATTGATTTCAACTAGACCACCACTATGTGTGACCTCATAAATTAGTTTGTGTTTATCCATGGTAATATGGTTACACAGCCCTGATGCAAGTAAAGCCCTCTACGGTGAACGACATAGGTTGTCGTTTCTACGTATAACTTTTCTTTTACAAATACGTTAGAACTGTGACAGTTGGACTACCTGTTCTAAGAATGTTGCAAATAAGGCACTTCACTATAGAGCATCGTACTTGTACTAAAACTTGAAGACATGATATATAAGTATATCTTTGGAACAGATCTTTGGCTCGCCTTCGATGGTGCTCTTTCCATTTAAGAATCTTTAAGGGAACCGGTATCTTTCAGGAAAGAAAGAAATTCAGTAGGCATTGGCTGTGGCCTTTAGTACGGAGTGATCCCTGGCATTTGCCCAAACTGAGAATGGGAAACCACAGAAAACTGTTTTCAAGATTGCTGACGGACGAATTCGAACCACCTACCCCCAAATACAGCCAGATACATGGATTGCTAGCTCTGTGCCTCAACGCGCAAAGCCATTCTGGTCGGTGGAAAATTTGGAAGAAAACTGGTTGTTGTACATTGTTTCAAAATAAAATACGTCACAACAAAAGATAGAATTCTGATATGGTACATTTTTCCTTTAATTGTGTTTGTGTGGTAATTTGACAGTCCATGAATGCATGCATAATTTAAGATTTAATTGTGCATGGAATTCCTGGCTTCAGGTATTATATGAATGCATGCATATTTTAAGATGTAATTGTGCATGGAATACATGGCTTCAATGATAATAATAATGAGCGTATGGCATTGGTGGCCGGGAGACCCCTCGCGGGGCGGTTCGGCCTCCGCTCCACAAGTTCTTTAACGCCCCTACGGCGACTTGCGACTGAATGAGGATGAAATGATGATGAAAGACACACAATACCCAGTCATCTCGAGGCAGAGAAAATCCCTGACCCCGCCGGGAATCGAACCCGGGACCCCGTGCGCAGGAAGCGAAAACGCTACCGCAAAACCACGAGCCGCGGACATGGCTTCAATTATTATGGTATTATAAGAGCGTAAATAGATTTTGACCGAAGGAGGAGGGCAGGGGGTGGGGGGAGCGCAGGGCGCTGTCGGCTCGGATGAACTGAAGCAGACCACTGAAAAAATCTTGAAGAAACGAAAGAACTGTGGAATGTACTACCATCACACACTCCTTCCTTTCTCCACAAACCCCTCCCCATCATACCGTATCCGAACTAGTTTTCATAACTGAGTACCGCCCAGGTGACCAGCCTGGCGATATTTTGGCATTTGGCCTATTAATGACAGAATTTGAGAAGTTGTTTTAACGAAATGAGGAGCATCGTTTCAAAACGTATTAAATGTAGCCGAGGTCAAAGTATTGTTTAATGAGTTTTCACCTCAGCTGTACGCTCTTTAACCCTGTTGAGTCAGATCGGGTCATTTCGTATTCTTTCCCATAGTAATGTAGTGTTCAAAAACATGAATCGAGTCAAATCGTATTACGTACATCGCAGACGGTTCAAAACGTACTATGTCCACAGCACGTTTCTCAGCCTGCGTTACTAACCCTCTCTCTTGCTTGCTCTTTCCACTGTTTTCATCTTACAGCTCACAGTGTGGTGTTGGTTACATAACTGTGCACTTTCGATCAACGTGGAGGGGTATTGAGCCGTGGGAGAGCAATCGAAGGAAAGCTGAATGAGAATTAGCTCTGCGAAAACTAAAACCCAGCGTGAAAACAAAGCTCAGTAAGTAATAACACCTGATATATTTCACAAATGATCATTTTCAGTGAAATTTGTAATGTTTGTGCATTAATGTATTATTCGTGTGGGAAAGACTGCATGAAACCATGTTCTTATACTTTGATTGAGCTTTACTATCAATACTTAGGAGCTAAGGAGGCGTATCTCGTTTTATATACTTCAACCGAGAGCCACATTTAAGTGATTTTGAGCCATATTGTAATCACAAAGGCAGATTCAAGTGTGGAAGCAACCCGATATTCCACCTGCCGAAAGCAAAAAATAAAGTTTACAGCGTACGGTGAAAAGTGGAACAAGATCGCAGACTCAAGTCACATGATGAAGAACTGGAAAGCATTAAGCAGGTACGCGCAGTCGAAATTCCATTCATAAACCGAATTACCTGAAACTATCGTCGACCTATCGATAACGCTATCGGCTATCATCCATCCATACTTTAAGTAAGACCAGCTACTACTGTACATTGTTGGCCTATCTTGAGCTCAGCTGAAACTGGATGTCGATAAACTGTCGAAAATAAGATTTCGAGACAAATGGAAAGCAGTTGATAGACTGCAGTCTTATGTTTAGCCATTAAACATCTATGTGTCATCAGCTGAAACTAGTAGGCCGACTCATGAACTGATGGCTGAGATTGTTTGCAAGAGGAAGAAGGACTAATTGCAACACTGTAACACATCGATCTACCGTCAAAAATATGCAACTTTACTTTCTTACGTGATGGACTGTGTCCAACAATAAACTCAATAAAAAATCTGAAATAAGGGTTACGTGAAAACACGATTCGATCAAAACGTATTTTTTAAGTGAATTGGTTCACATTAAGAGCAATTTAAACGTTAATACAGCGCATTCATGCAATGGGGAATGATTTCGATCACGAATGATTCTGTAACATAATCGAAATGCTGAAGGCCCTGCAATCGAGAATTTTTACATATTTCATATGGTTAAGAAGGGAAAGGTTTATTGCTTCCTGTAAAATTATGATGTGTGCACTTAATAAGATTTGAAAACGTGCTCCTCAAATTCAATCATCGCCGGTAGGGCGATATTTCAGTTGATCAACGCGATTTTTTAGTGACACAGGCACTATATTGAATTTAATGTCATTTGTAATGATGTTTATCGCTCCGCTGCCTTGTGAAATAGTGAAATATTCCAACCCCAAAGTTCTCCAAATAACGACTCCAGTGCTAATATTAAACCCTTTTGGATATGTAATTAGGCTATTGTAGTAGTGCGTATATATTTTTAACTTACCATAACGCTAGTGGGCGAATCAAAATCGGTTTTCCTCTTCTTTCTTGTTACAAACTTATCCGTTATTAGAAACTATCACAACAGCACTCAGACAAAAACAACAAAAGGCAGCGCTTACTTTAAATTCAACTCCAAGTAAGAAATGAAGTGATAGAAAAAAAAAACCACACACACACACACACACACAGATGAGCTCAAGGAAGGCCAACAATTAACAGCAGTAGCTGGTCTTGCCTGAAGTATGGATGGATGATAGGCGATAGCGCTATCGATATGTCGACGATAGTTTAAATCTATGGCGTATCCATTTTTCGTGGTATCACTGAAAATGTCCTTGGTATAGTATACGACATGTTTCTAGAAAAGATCATCTGTTCTGCTTGGTTCCGCGTATGGCAGTATTACGACTGTAAGTGTTAGAGCTTGGTTTTACGAGTACTTTAGTCTTTCCTTCCATTTGCAAATAATGAAAATATGTTTACATTCAGTCACATTGTCGAGAATCGTCGACGAGTTTCGCGTCCGTATAGCAGAAATGCCATGAATGAGAGATTACGTAGCATATGGATGAAAAATTAGACAAAATTACGTTTTATTGAGGTGAGGATACGAGTCTGTTTTCGCAATGCAGTAAGACAGTGGCTCCGAGAGTGCTGCCATCGTGTGGTACCGGCGCGCACTTCTAGCCTCTTCGCGGAGATCAGGCCCTGTAGTGGCAGCGTATACCGCATCTGCGCGCGTGTGCGAGCTGCCCAGAATCGGAATTCGCGTGCAGTGTATCCAGATTTCAGCGACACGGGCGCTGCAGGAGAGCAGCTTACGGCACTCCGGGGGCGCTCCGCCAGCAGGGCGGAATAATGCGAGTGAACGCTCCGTCGCTGCGGCAGATTCCGATCTGGTGCGAACAACTCGTCGAACGGAGCGAAGCGGGGAGCGCCGACAAGGAGCTCTGAGTCGGCGAATATTCAATATCGCGCAGCTACGCCGACCGCTCGCGCGCAGGTCTCACTGCCTTTATGGGCGTCGGAGACACGGCTTTCAAATTATCGTCTCGACGCGAAGCGCACAAAGCACTTCCTCCAGCGTTTCTTTTGGAACCGCGACACCGGCGGTGTACAAAATTAAATTCTACTGATATTCAAAACGTGCGCTGTAGAGTGGGTAAGTGTGATACATGATGAAATAGCACTGCACGGAACTTACCTGCTTAATAAAACACACGGCTAAACAGATCTTCCTCGGGCTGTGTGATCAACAGCAGTGCTAATATTAAACTAATTTCGAATGAGAACAGCAATGGAACTTTCCATTCTTATGGGTATTGAAAGCCTTACGACAGTAAAAACAATGGGTTTGTTTGTTACACAATCACGTTTGCCACTGACAGTCACAATCTTTTGTTTATTTTCAGCACAACACAGAAAAAAATGTAAAGAAAAATCGTTCGACTTCATAAAGTGCCCCTCCCCCCCCCAAAAATGTATAGATACTTTCTGACTGTAACGCTGATATTTATTAACATACGAAAAAATTTCAAAATTCAAAATAATGTGAACAAAATAAAACAAAACAGCCATTTATCGAAAGTGGTCGAACTATTGGTCATTATGGTCCAGAGCAGCTGAAACGCTAAGTGAGGGAATCCAACATGTTCCTAATCGGCGCAATTGGTGGTTTTCCATATTTCGCTGTCAGTGGCTACTTTCAACTCATTGACTGTAGCTGGTCTTGTGCTATAAACATCGTGCTTCACATGCCCCCATAGAAAAAATCCATAGGTAGTGAGCGTGGCGAGTACCACATACTGGATCTTCATCGTATCCGGCCGGCCGGTAGGTTTTCGCCGAGGTAGGACATTACGTTGCGATAGTAGTGGGGAGATTCTCCATCCATCTGCGGATGCCGTTGTCCTACCCGAAACATCTCTTCGATGCGTGATGTGACCACCAGTCATAGTATGCTGAGAAAAGAAAGGTCCCATAAAACCAAATGCTGATATACCACACCATACTGTTACTCCTGGTAGGTTCTCATTATGATCCACTGACACGTAAACATTCTCACCAGCGCAGTAGGTACAATTGTGACTATTAATTGAACCATTTACCTTCAAAGGGGCCTCATCACTCCAGACAACCTTGTATGGGAAGGGCTTGTCTTCTGCACATCTTGCTGGATACCACTCACAAAATTTATTTCTCCAGTCATGATCGTCCTCATTCAGAGCGTGGAGTAATTTAGGAATAAAACTTTTCCATTGGACACACTTCAAAATGCGATGGATTCTCGCTTTTGAGAGTCCTGTCTCACGAACCAATTGCAGCCACTTGCAGCACAGATTTTCTGGGATATTCCTGAAACTTTTCGATGCTTCTCTGTCTCTTGTGGAGCCGGTGAGTGATCGCGGTCTTCCGGCATGGTTCTTGTGGGCATTCTGGACAGTTCCTTCTTCCTCAAATTTATCTCTTAGACGAATAATTGAGAGTTGCATTGGTGCATCTCGTTGAAACTTCATCCAGACCTGTCTTTGCACTTCACTTACGTTCTCAGTCTCCCAGTAGCACTTAAGAATGAAGTTTCTTCGATCAAGATTCAGCCAGCCTTCAGCCATTTTTTAAGCAGCCACACCTGAAAAAGGAAAAAAACGTATTGTAGATAAGAGCTGTAAAAAAAGTTTAATTTTGATACACCAAGTGTAATGGGTGTCCCATATATATGGGACACCCATTACACTTGGTGTATCAAAATTAACAGCGGAAACTTACCGCAGGTGAAAGTATTCGATAGTGGGAACAAAAATGTCCTGGTAAATATATGTTGCAAATGAGCAGTTTGCTAGACAATTGCGATTGCGAATGTTGGTCATTAACCGCCACCACCTACTTAGCACAGATGTAGTTGAAGTGTAAACTTTTCGGTGAAGAACCCATCTAACTGAAACCAAATTTCACCCAAGAGCTTCATTAGGTAGAAATATAATACTATTTGAGCTCCCGCGTCCTGCCATCCTGATTTAGGTTTTCCATGATTTCCCTAAATCGCTCCAGGCAAATGCCGGGACGGTTCCTCTGAAAGGGCATGGCCGACTTCCTTCCCCGTCCTTCCCTAATCCAATGAGACCGATGACCTCACTGTTTGGTCTCTTCCCCCAAACAACCCAACCCATCTACTTGAGCACCCTACATGTCACAATGTACTGTACACTCACACTTTTTAAAGCAGATGTTCCACGTCTCGTCCTCGTATTTGGATGTAACGTTGCAATCGAGTCTGTGTCGAGCCAGTAATTTTGTCAGCCATCCTCGTATCACGTCATAAATCTTGACAAGACTGTCCAGTTCGCTGCAGTTCTCCAACCTTATCAACGGGAGTTCTGTTCGTTTCACTTTCGACATAACCCCCAGACAGAAAAATCCAAAGGATTGAGATCACATGTATTAGAGGCCAACGTACAGGCCTTGCTTGACCTATCTATCTGGGAACATATTTATGTGTCTCATTTCTTACCTTACCAGTAAAATGAGCCTGTGCCGCGTCGTGCATGTACCATATTCCCCATTCCCTTAGCCATGGGTGGAATTTGATCCCAAGTAAATGGGCTCTTAATCGAAAACCATACTGTACATTTCAACAGTGTTTCGTCACATCAGTGTAAATGATCAAAACGACAGACCTCGAGTAGTCGAAAGCATGTATAATGTAGACTGGCAATCCCAAGAAAAGCGCTTAGAAAGAAAGAAAGATAAACATTTCAACAATGGATATACACTATGTGATCAAAAGTATCCGGACACCCCCAAAAACATACGTTTTTCATGTTAGGTGCATTGTGCTGCCCCCTACTCCAAGGTACTCCATATCAGCGTCCTCAGTAGTCATTAGACATCGTGAGAGAGCAGAATGGGGCGCTCCACAGAACTCACGGACTTCGAATGTGGTCAGGTGACGGGTGCCACTTGTGTCATACGTCTGTACGCGAGATTTTCACACTCCTAAGCATCCCTAGGTCCACTGTTTCCGATGTGATAGTGAAGTAGAAACGTGAAGGGCCACGTACAGCACAAAAGCATAAGGGCCGCCCTCGTCTGTTGACGGACAGAGACCGCCGACCGTTGAAGACGGTCGTAATGTGTAATAGGCAGACATCTATCCAGACCATCGCACAGGAATTTCAAACTGCATCAGCATCCATTGCAAGTACTATGACAGTTAGGCGGGAGATGAGAAAACTTGGATTTAATGGTCGAGCGGCTACTCATAAGCCGCACATTACGCCTGTAAATGCCAAACGACGCCTCGCTTGGTGTAAGGAGCTTAAACATTGGACGATTGAACAGTGGAAAAACCTTGTGTGGAGTGACGAATGACGGTACACAATGTGGCGATCCGATGGCAGGGTGTGGGTATGGCGAATGCCCGGTGAACGTCATCTGCCAGCGTGTGTAGTGCCAACAGTAAAATTCGCAGGCGGTAGTGTTATGGTGTGGTCGTATTTTTCATGGAGGGGCCTTGCATCCGTTGTTGTTTTGCGTGCTACTGTCACAGCACAGGCCTACATTGATGTTTTAAGCACCTTCTTGCTTCCAACTGATGAAGAGCAATCTTTCAATACGATCGAGCACCTATCCAAAATGCACGGCCTGTGGCGGCGTGGTTGCTAGACAATAACATCCCTGTAATGGACTGGCGTGCACAGAGTCCTGACCTGAACCCATAGGACACTTTTGGGATGTTTTGGAACGCCGAATTCGTGCGAGACCTCACCGACCGACATCGATACCTGTGCTCAGTGCAGCACTCCGTGAAGAATGGGCTGCCATTCCCCAAGAAACCTTCCAGCACCTGATTGAACGTATGCCTGCGAGAGTGGCAGCTGTCATCAAGGTAAGGGTGGGCCAACACCATAGTGAATTCTGGCATTACCGATGGAGGGCGCCACGAACTTTTAAGCCATTTTCAGCCAGGTGTCCGGATACTTTTGATTACATAGTGTACTCTGAGGGGACAAAAGTCATGGGACACTTTTTAGTATCGTGTTTAGTATCGTGTGTGATCTCCTTTTGCCTGACATATTGCAGCAAGTCGACATGGCATGGAATCTGAGGAGTGGTGGCTTATCGTACTGTATCAATATCGGTATGCTCTTATCTCTGCTCTAAGATGTTGCCCAGCAAGCGCAGCTCCCTCTGACGTGGTCTTGAGGACGGCTTGCTGGGCCTGTGAGGGCAGTTTGACAGTATGACGACGAGAGGATCAGTGAAGCAACCTAGCGGAAAGGAGGCCTTTTGCCCCAACCATCTATGTCTGTGTTGTATGTAACTGGGAAGGATATGCAGGGCTCATGCTAGCCTGTGTTTGACTTACTTTACCGAGGAACCTCAGGAGTGGATTATGAAAAAACGTGCCAGCTGTCACAGGCGTGTTTACCGGAATTTCTGGATGCGCTGCTTCTGTTTATTGGTACTAAATTCCATGCCTCCATGGAATTTGGAGGCTGAATTGTATGAGCAAGAATTTCTGTGTTAAAAAGTATGTCAAATATTTAAATTAGAGCTTTGTGTACTGCATCTTCTTGGAAATTTGATCTGTGAATTTTAAGTGTCCTTGGCGCCTTTAATTTGGAAAATTGTTGTGAAGTTCGTTGGCAGTGTAGTATTTATATGTGTTGAAGTGCTTCTACATGCCAGTTATTAATTCTCGCCTTCCTCGAGGCAAATAACTATCAGCTGATGTTAGTTCTGGCGCACAGTACTGGTCGATGTTTAACATTATCACCGATTTTCTATTCCTGGTGAGAAAGTGGACTTTTGTGTTGCCGCGAAGGTTATCAGGGTTAGTGGTACGAGCCGTGTGACTTGTGTTTAACCTGAACAAACGCTATGCTCAATTTGTAGTTGTCGTTTAGCAGAACATTAACAGACTTTCTGGACTTGCCTCTACTGTGTTCTATTCATGGAGGCTAAATATACTGCTTATTCTGCTTCATGTCATGTATATCGTGTGCTTATTTTATTTAAGTAATTCATATGGAAATTTCAGTTTGTTTTAGGACACACTGTCCGGTCTGAGTTTGGCCTGGACTGTGTACGTGTCCAGGAGCCGTACAACTTAAGGCAACTGGCTCGGGGTTTAATCATTTGTTCCTGCAGAATTTGACGTAACTATTTAATTCTGAAAGTTCTTTAAGCCAACTGTAACTGGTGCCTCAAATTTTCTGCTAACTTCTTGAAGACTGTTAAATTTCGAGTATCGCTCCGTAAGAAATAGCGTTAACTACTGGGATCGTGATCACTATTTACTATACTCTTGGCTGTGACTTGAGCCTGCACTTACTGGCATTTATTTGTGCTGCAGGGAATTTTGTTAAGACGGCTTGTGCTCTGGCGTCGGTGCTGTTTACCAAACCTTGTCAGGCCCACCCATTCTGGGCCCCGTCGGCTTACCCAGACGCCTGTTTTTGCGATCCTACGTATAAGCGCAGGACAGCGAAAGCTCGCGCTGTCCGTTTTCTGCACTGTTATTTCTTCCAAGCGCAACCGTGGCCTTTAATACAGCTGTTTCAAATTAAGCTGAAATCTTAGAGCTGTTCTCATGCATTCTATTTGTTAGTTAAAAGAGGCTCCCTTTTTATAACTTTACTGCTTCTTTGAGTTATTTAAACATTTTACTACTGCTTGAAATCTCAACGATCATTTTTATTTAATGTAAATCTTAATTATTTGAATATTATTGTGGAACACAGTAAGCCTTGAGGATTTAAATCTTTTGTTCTCTTTCTTGGTCACTTTGTACTTTAGTATAAGTATTTTTTGGTGTGGCCTATTGTGTGACCTGTTCAGTTTTATTAAATTTTTTATTGGTGTCTTCTGCTCATGAAGTTCTGATAATTTTTATATCTCTTTAAATTTGGCTTGAAGTTTGTTTCATTAGTCCTTTATCTTATGGTCTGGCCAACAGTGGTTGCGTGCGAGTTATGCCTGATATTTTCTGCCACCACTGATTTAATTAAATTCTTAATTGGGTGTACTTTAATTCAGTCTGTGCAAAATAAATTTGATTGTTTTACCAGTGAACGAACTGTGCCAAATCTCCATTGGTCTAGCCCTTCCTCGTTTTCCTTCCTGGCCAAATTAAGAGGTCGTATTTTCGCATTTCAGACTCAATAAGTCGTCGGAAGTCCCCTGCAGTAATATTGAACCATGTTGCTTCTTTTCTTTCTTTTTCTTTTTTGAGTTATCAGTCTTGATTTCATGCAGCCTGTCACGAATTCCTCTCCTGCGCTAACCTTTTCGTCTCAGAGTAACAATTGCAACCTATGTCGTAAATTACTTGCTCGATCTATTCACATCTCTGACTTCCTCTATTTTATCCTCGACAGCTCCCTGTAGTACAACAGATGTTCCACCATCCCGTCTCTTATTCTTGCCAGTGTTTTCCATTTGTTCCTTTCTTCGCCGATACTGCGGAATACCTCCTCATTCCTTAACTTATCAGACCACCTACATTCCTACATTCTTTTGTAGCATAACATCTGAAACACTTCGATTCTCTTCGTTTCCTGTTTTTCCACAGTCGTCTCACTACGACAAAATTCTGTGCTCCAAATTCACATTATCAGAAATTTCTTCTGCAAATTAAGGCCCGTGACTAGCAGACTTCTCTTGCTCAGGAATGCTCTTTTTGCCAGTGCTTTTTATGTCCTTGCTTCGTTCGTCATAGGTTATTTTGTTGACATCCTTAATTTCATCTACTTCGTGATCTCCAATTCTGATGTTAAATTTGCCGGCCGGTGTGGCCGTGTGGTTCTAGGCGCTTCAGTCGGGAACCGCGTGACCGCTAGGGTCGCAGGTTCGAATCCTGTTTCTTGCATGGATGTGTGTGATGTCCTTAGGTTAGTTAGGTTTAAGTAGTTCTAAGTTCTAGGGGACTGATGACCTCAGATGTTAAGTCCCATAGTGCTCAGAGCCATTTGATGTTAAGTTTCTCGAAGACTTTTGTCTTTCTTCGATTCACTCTCAATCCATATTCTTATCATTCGCCACAATAAGACATCCTTCCCATTCTTGAATCCCTTATGCAGCAAGTGCAGTTTCCTGATGCACATGTTGCAACCCATTTGTTCCTCCACGATAGGCCTACATTTCAAACACCAGAAAACCATTTGTACTTTTGTAGTGCTTTTATAAGCTGATGTCAGCATCATTACGACGACCGAGAGGAGGAGAAGAAATTTTTGCTGGTTATTTGACGTTTAGCAAAACGCTAATAAAAAAGTATATCATCCGATTTTAACACTTTCAAAACTGAGACGTTCAGCTAATGAAAACTCTTTCATATGCTCTACTCGAAATGCAATAAAAACATGTTGTGCGTTTCACGCGGGAAATTTACAAATTTTAATTGACTATAAGGCGACGGTTTGACATCATAATTACTAAATATGTGTTTAACACAAACAGTGAACAGTTAATTACATAAATGTGAGGAATAACTCGTAAATTTACCGTAAAATACACAGAAAAACGTTAATTATACTGAAATAGATTGCTCCTGTGTGTCTGTGCGCATAGATAAATTGTAATTGGTAATTGAATCCCACGCACACTAATCGTGCCATTGTCGATATTTTGTGTTATTAACCTTTCTAATTCTCCGTTATCAGACTTGGTAATGTCAGAGTTGTGTAATGAGTACCTGTTAGTATCTCGACCTGAACCGAACGTACGGCGCAGTAGCAAGAAAGCGAACTCGTATTCGGAAAGAGTTTCCAACCATAATATACCGCACCAAAAATCATGCCCAGTAGATGGAAGATAGCACAGGTCACACCAGTCAACAAGAAAGTTAGCGGAAGTGATCCACAAAATTACCGTCCAATATTTGGACTCTTTATCTACTGCAGAAACGTAGAATATACCCTGAGCTCGAACTTGTGTTCTGAATTCAGTAATCTCCTCCATGCCAACCAGTATGGCTTCCGAAAACTTTCGTCATGCGGAACTCAACTCCAATTTTCCTCGCATGACATCCTAAAAGGATTGGGTCAAGGAAATCAGACGGATGCAGTTTTTTCTAGACTTTGAAACACTATTTGACTCAGTGTGGACAAACGTTTAGTAACGAAATTACGAATGTATAGATATAAAATGAAATTCGTTACCGGACTGAATAGTTATTGGTTGGCAGAGCGCAATACTTTATCTTGTGCAGATAACTTCAGGTGAGTCCGAGAGAAGTGTTCTACGAAAGTGACTGGTCAGGTTGTGTACTTCTGGTATGACAGAGAATATTAATAGCAATCTCAGACTTTTCGCAAATAATACAGTCGTCGTTGCTGAAGAACCATCTGAAAAAAAAAAGCTACACAAACCATCAGTAGGATCCCGACAAGATTCTCCTCCATCCTTTCCTAATCATAGCTAGTGCTCCGCCTCGAAGTGCATCGTCGTTGATGGGGCGTTAAACACTATCTTCCTTTCTTTGTAAGTCACCTGAAATCCGATAACGGTGTATATTATTTCCCCGATCACAGAAACTGCTCTTTCAATGATCATTTAAAACTGCATAATCTCTCAAATATACACAAAATTTAAATATCGTTCATGAACAATGTGGAGCTGATATAGAATAGAAAGCCTTAAAGTGATGAAAATGGCATTTGTTCTGATGTAAATTAATCAGAATGAATTAATCCTCGGACTGTTAGGCTGTTCTGACTGTCAAGTTGAGTCTCATTTTCGTTCGTAAACCTAATTACAATAAGTGACATTTCAAACATTATGGGACAACTAATTTTGTCACATAAATCGTTCAGTAATCCTTAGGCACAATTAAATATTTGAGACAGTATATGGATTTATAAAGTTGTATGGCAATTGGAAACAAGTTCTTTGCTGTCCAAAAGGTATACCTAACACAGGCTGAACGTCGTTCAACGTTCAACGGGGAGTGGTTTCGCATCAACTGTATGTAATGCTAAGCAGTTAAAAGAAAACGTGATTAACGGCGGCAACCACTCTACGGAAATCCCAACATTGACAGCGAATCACAAGTAATATCATTGTTCACATTACTCATCAACAGTTACTTGTACACAAAGTTGCACTTTAAATGACATGACCAATGTCTTCGTTCTGGATCTGGATGCAAACCCAGAACGTAAAGCCATTGTTAACCAAGCAAAGCTTTGTGCCTTATCGAGACTCGATCACCAGGCAGAAAGAGACGTCAAATATTGACGTTTGCACCAGTATCAGTTAGCAATTCTCAACTTGAACGTAAATGACGATAATGTTTGTTCGAAACCAGGAACCCTAACATTACAATTACCTTCTTGGTACTTAACCTCGAAAGACGTTGTATATTGTTGCATTGTCAAGGAAAAAAGGATGCACATGTTTAAAACTGAAATGCCATCAGGTAATGCTGGTGACAAGGATGCGAACCCAGCACCTAATCGGATTGTTGAATAAGTACGTAAAATCAGAATGTAGATATCACAGTTTGTCACCAGTAGTGAGGTTGGAACCTTAAATGACGACTTAAGTTGTATTGCCTGACCGGGATTCGAACCCGGCGCCTACCGCCGTCGTTGTCTAACCAGGAACAGGCCGGCCGAGGCTGGCCGAGGCGAGACGGCAGTGAGCGAGCTGGCGGTGGCGTTGTTGGGCCAACAGCCCGGGACGAGCCAGCACGGCTGCGCCGCATGCCTCTGCCTCTGCCGCTCCGTTTGACGTAAATATGTTTACCTCCTCTCCCGGTATCAGTATAAGAGCGGCAAGCAGGCTGTCTGCCATAATGGCTCACTGGGAGAGGAGGATATTCCATCAGAGAAGCTGGCAGACGGTATGGCGTACCACATACCACTGCAACAAGATGGTGGAGGATCTGCCTTGAAAGAGGCACCACCAACAGGGCTCCTGGCTCAGGCAGAAAGAGAGTGAGCTCGCAGCAGGAAGACAGGGACCTAGTGTCTAGGAGCAGAGAAAATCCCTTTCTGAACGCGAAGCAGTTGCGGCGGGAGACCAACTTCCCCGGCTCCAGTGACACGAATCGCTGAAGGCTGAGGGACGCTGGACTGCATGCACGACGATCCGCCGTGAAACAAGAGCTCAGCGAAGACAACGTTTTATACCGGCTACCATTTACGGAGCTCCATCTGAAGGCTTCGTGGGACAACGTCATTTTCGCTGATGAGAAGCACCAGTAACGACGGTCCACGAATCGTTTACAGGCCGCAAGGGACTCGCCATCGACGCGAATATGTAACCACGACGAGAAGAAGTGGCCGACTACCTGATGGGGCTGGATTTCTGCGAGAGGGGCGGGAACTCTTCACAGGATAGGAACTCTGGGCAGCGTGCAGTATGCCCACATATTGGAAAATGTGATGCTTCCGTCAGTGCGAATGCTGTACGCAGAAGGGGACGTCACATTGGAAGAGGACCATTCTCCCATTCACAAGTCTGCATTTGCTCAGCAGCGGCTCTCCACGGTTGGCGACAACGTCATGGAATGGCCGCCACGGGCGGCTGATGTGAACTCCATGGAAAACATGTGGGCTGAGGTCGCCAGAACATTAACAGAGAACTGGCCACGAAACCAACCAACTACTGCGGACGCTCTTTGGGACTGAGTCCTGGAAGCCTGGGAGGAAGTTGCTTCGAAGGATTCTGGATAAAATATTAGAGTCCTTAAAATGTTTTGTTATGTCTTCTTTTTCGTCATTTTTCCTCATTGGGAGCTAGTGGAAGATCGCGTGGCAACAGAAAAGATACAGTATGGGTTAGTTTTCCTTTGAGTTGCCTTTTTAATTCAAGTGAGTTTCTTTTGAATATACAGTTTGTTAAATATTCTATTTTGATTTCATTTATAACCTGTCTAGATACTTACAAACTAATCAGCGTGGATGGACTGTCACAGTAGTTTTTGTTATTTCAATTACATCTCTCGCTTCCCCCCATCCATGAATACACCCTCCGTCCTCCACACAATACGCAAACGATTTCATATTATGTTTACTCGTTGTTAATATCTCCTCTATTCTCTCTCACACACTCTCTCTCTGGCACTATTGCTGCAAGTGCCCTTCTATTCCAATCCCCCAAAACTTTATAAACAAATCTAGCGGTTTCCATTGACGCTACATTTTCTCTTTTAATTGCTGCTGTCTTTACTCTCTATCATTCCTCTCAACATCTATGAAACCGTATTCTTTGATCTCTCGTTCCCTATAACTCATTCTTCGTTCTGAAAACAGTCCTTCCTTATCTCTTGGTCCTAAGATAAAACGAACTGTTCCACACATCTAAGTAAGCAACAATTTGCAAGCATTTCACGCTTATATTTTGCACTTCTGCACTTCTATCCATTCCTAGACCCCGCCCTCCTTCCTGTTACCCGTCCTTTTACATCTGCATCTACATCTAAATGAACACTCTGCAATTCATAATTATGTGCTTGGCAGGGGGTTGATGTGTAAAACGTGTAGGTTCACATCTCACGTCAGGCTTAGATTTTTAACACACTCAAGTAACTCTCCTTCACTCCTAGTAACACCAAGTGCAGAACGCCAGTAAGCTCCGTAGTTCAATATTCGCAGTAAAGATAACATCCCTTCGCTGCCGACTGGGGCAGAGCGGCATTCGTTTGAGCTGTGACAGATGGAGAAACCCGGAAGGTAGAGACTCCGTCACCAGCAAGTCGTCGTAAACTAGAAAACGTATTTCATTTAATGAACCAATGGCCATGTAAGTTCACAAGGCTCTTACTTTATTTGGAACTCAGACGTTGAAAATTGTGGTGCTGGACTGGGATTCGAATTCGATTTCACTGTGTTCCCCAAGATTCCAAACTCTTCTAGGCCTCCTCGAAAGGCACCTATCTGGTTTCGGATCCTGATCAGCACAAAATATTCGTTATTTCATTTCAAGCCCTAGCATGTGCACTCCGAAATACTAGTGAAAAATAGTTGCTTTTTCAACGTCTCTTCGTGCGTTATCAGCTGTAACGTGTTCGTTTCAACTCACAGCCACATGATGAGCTTCTTATCACGACATTACAAGATCAAACGTTTCTTTACATCTTTTCAAGTTCAAACATTCCTCTCCATCCTACTGGCGAAAATGGATTTGGGTTTGACGTTGTGTTCGTTGTGATCACCAACGACGATATGTTGTGGATTCAACTTCTAGCCAGCAGAGTATTTTCCATCATATCAATGAAAGGACAAACATGCCACTCCTATCTATTATTGGAAAAGAATTTGATAGTTAAAGTGTCTTCATGACCACGTGTGCGGGGCTTGAATTCCATTCAACACAGAACTTTTCGTTGCCAGATGTCTAGCTAAACATGCGCACATGTCACTACTGGTGAACCAACAATAGCTATTTATCATCTGTTCCTGGCTAGAAAATGACGGCGCTAGATGCTGGGTTCGAATCCCAGTCAGGCAAAAACAATTCTATCGTCATTTAAGGTTCCAACATCTCGCTATTGGTGAAAAAATTTGATATTTAACTTCTGCTTTTACGTACTTCGTTAACAATCCGATTAGGTGCTGGGTTCGCATCCCTGTCACAAGCCTTACGTGATGGCATTTCAATTTTAAACATGAGCATACCTTGTTCCTTGTGAATGACACCATATCAAACGTCGTTGGGGGTAGTTCCCAGGAAGGTAACTGTTATGACAGGATTCCCAGTTCAGTACAAACATTTTCGTCATTTATTTTCAGGATCTGAATAGATAACTGATACTGGTGCAAATGTCTATATTTCACGTCTCTTTATGTCTAGTGATCGGGTCTCAATAAGGCACAAACAAAGCTTTGCTCAGTTAGCAATAGCTATAGGTGCTGGATTTGAATCCAGGTCCAGAACGACGACGTTGGTCATGTCATTTAAAGTTCAAATTTGTGTACACGTAGCTGTTGATGTGATACGAGAACAATAATATTACTGGTGATTCGCTGTTAATGTTGAGATTTCCGTAGGGTACTTGTTGCCGTTAATCGCGTTTTTTTACTGGTTCGTCTAATATCCAGTTTCCAGAGCCACTCGCCATTGTTCGACGTTCAGCAAGTGGATGGAAAACCTTTTCGAGAGCGAAAAACTTTTTTCTAATTGCCATACAGCTTTGTAACTCCATATATTGTCTCAAGTATTTAATTTTGACTAAGGATTACTGTACGACATATGTAAAATAATCCGTTTTATCAGAACTTTTGGAATGTCACTTGTTGTAATTAAGGTTAGTTTATGAGTGTTATGGGGTGTCTCATCGCTAAGAACGTGTTTTATAATATGTTTTGTATGACGATAGTAGTTGTCGCTTTGACTGCCATAATGACCTTTGGTCTCTAGTAGTCTCTTGCGGTACCCATTGTGTGTAATCAAACGACTGTACCCCACGGGGTTTTGGTGTTTAGAGGATCTGCAACACAGCTACGTTATGTTGGTTGTATTCGGCAGTGACCCACTTTTTTTGCTGTCAAGTGTACATGACTTACTCCCCTGTCGGGGATGAAGGAACGAAGATTAGTGTGTAACCTCCTGTATAAGGTGAAATAGTTAGAGACGAAGCGCAATCTCGGACAAGTGTGGTGAACGAAATTGACCGACTCCTTTTCAAGGAAGCCGTCCTAGCATTTGTCTTAATTGATTCAGGGGAACTACAGAAAACCTAAATCTGGACGGGAATGAGTTCAGGGCTTTAACCATTATGCCACATTGTTCGATCGTTCTCGTATAGAACACGGAAAGAAACATTACCTGTACTAATCTATACACCCGAATTACACTAATTTCACTGTCAAAGTCCTTCCAAAAGTCAAAAATTGTAGCTAGTCCGCTGGAACGTACGCAATCTGGATTCTGAGGTATGAGATCTCTGTAGATGGATGACGTCTTTCTCGGAGCGCGTCCCTTTGGAGTTGGTTGAGCATTTGTGATACGCAGTCACCATGACCAGCAACTACCGCCAAAATGCGCCCTGTTATTTTTCGAATTTTCTCTACCTTCTGTTAGTTCAACATGTTGAGAACCCCAGACCAATGGAGAGTATCCGCGACTTTGCAGCAGAAGGGTTTTGTGAGCGTCTTTCTTTATCGGTGAATTATAGTTATATGCGATATTTCCTGTAAATTTCGCCGTACATATTCGTTCCTCAAGGACGGTTTCATTTGGTTGTTTTACATTAAATCGCCCCAGAGAGGTACTTCAGGACCCTGACTGTCGTGACTGATTCCAACGACTGATCACGGACGGTGCACTAAAACAAAACAGGGTATTTTTGTCTATTTAGGCATTATATTGCGATTATTTTCGTTCAGAGTGAGTTCACAGTCTTTCCATCAAGCCCTGATCACCTTCAAGCATTCCTGAATTTCGTACCGACTTGCTTATGACCTGACAAATGTGTACAGGAATGGGTAATTTGCGAACAGCTGCAGACGGGTAGACCATTGTTCGTCGGGTTGTTTTATATCGAGTAGTAATGGTCCTCTCACATTTCAGCGATGTCCGCCTAACACTCTTTTCTCTCGGATCCAATCATTTCCAGTTAAGATCGATATGCCGGCATCTGTTTCCTAGCAGTTTACGCTGCAACGGTTCCTAATATTTGATAGAAACAATTCAATGTAACGTCACAATCAACATGCTAGGCTTCCCTGAACTGGAATCCTTCACATCTAAGCTATAATTTTTAAGCTGCAAAACGGTTTCACGGGGAGACTAAGTCTTTCACAAATTTAGGTATAACTCTCTACTGGCTAAAGTTGTTTTGCTTACAGGGGTAAATTTTTGACTTTCGTATGACGAATAAATGTTCATAATTGTGCCCATTAATTTCGATTCCTTCCCCTTAAATAATAACAAAAGCTAAAGTTACGTGAGAATCATTTCCCGAATCAAACTTTACGAACAGAAATAAATGTCATTAAAAGACATGTTTTTAATATAAGACAAATGCCGTAGACAGCAACGATGATTACGCTGTAGGTTACAATTACAGCAGAGAAGCCAATCATAAACAAATTGTTAAGGGAAACTGCAGTAAAATCACTTGTACATATTCGTGTTAGCAGCTCCAGACCACTCTCATGCTCAAGACAAGTATAAAGCATATGTCTTGCGTCACGCTTCGGCCTGCTAAAGCCCACCATGCCTGTATCTACTCAGGAGAATGACATAGTAAGAAGAATATCGCAATGCAGCTCGGTGACTAGGTACTATGCACAAGACCACGAATCCTTCACGCAAGGAGACATTTTCAGTACGTTGACACTGCAGAAGATGGCACCCAGCTCATTTGAAAGTCAGAGTTGTAACACATTCTAAGAGAAAAAAGCACTGTGAAGGAATTGCTTGCATGAGACGGAAATCTGTAGATGTATTCTGCATGGACGGACAAATAAATGATTACAATTTTAAAAGATTGGATGATTTATTCAAGAGAAAGAGTTTCACAAATTGAGTAAATCAGTAAGATGTTGGTCCACCTCTGACCCCTCCATTGACTGACAGAGCTGCTGGTTGTCCTGAGGGGTATCGAGCCAAATTATGTCCGACTGGAGCGTTAGATTCTCAAAATCCCAAGATGGTTGGAGGGCCCTGCCCATAGTGCTCCAAAAATTCTTAATTGGGGGAAGGTCTGTCGATCTTGATGGCTAAGTAAGAGTTTGGCAGACACGAAGACAATCGGTAGAAACTCTCGCTGTGCGTGGTGAGCATTATCTTGCTGAAAGTTAAGCCCAGGATGACTTGCCATGGAGGGGGACAAACCGGGGCATAGAATATCGTCGATGTACTGCTGTGCTGTAAGGGAGCCACTCAACTGTGCTCACAGGGAGAACACATGGCAATCGGAATCTGTTGTTTTATATATTTATGACATGTGAAGTTAATAACTCAAATACAATCTGTAAAACTAAAAAATTCTCGACTAAATCGACTGTGAAGTTTTCTGAGCATCTAGTGAGTTTTTTTATGGGCTGCGTTGCCGCGTCGTGCAATGCTCGCCTACAACATGGGTTACTGAGGTTTGATTCTTAGCTGTGGTAAATTTTTAAATAAATCTGCCTGTTTTATGAGCCTTTCTGTGAGCCATAAAATACATGAGGATGAAAAAAAAAAATATTTTGTGATTCAAACAAAATTTCCTAACAATCTTTTGTAAACGATTAGCAATTAAGAATATGTATATGCAATAAAAACTGGAGTTGTGTGTAATATGTAATTAGAAATAAGAAAATGTGCATTTTCGTAAAAAATACAATTAGTTGTTTGTTAACTATCATATATTAGAAGAATTTTGTATTTGAATGATGTAGATATTCAACCAATGTAAATAATAAAATGAAAAATGTAATGACCGAAACGAGACGCGAACCAGAGATTACCACTCTCCACCGTTGCTGATTTTTTCCCGTCCTTATGTATTTTACGTTTTAAGTAAAATCTCGTACAACATGCACCTTCGTTTAAAAAATTGCATCAGGTGTGAATCGACCCCACAACCCACCTGTAGGAGGCGAGGAATCCACCACAGAGCCACGCTGCCTGTCGCGAAAAATGGATATTACTTTGGAATGGCAAAGATGATTTTCTCGAGTATTTTAGCAATTTTATTGTTACGCTGAACTGACTTGGGTGACTGATGTTTAAATTCAGAACTTCATCTTATATGAGAAATGTGAAAGTTTGTGTGTGTGTGGTGTGTGTGTGAGAGTGAGTGTGTGTATGTGAGTGAGTGAGTGAGTGAGAGAGAGAGAGAGTTTGTACGTTCGTAACTCCTTCACGCTGAAACGGCAGGAAGCATCTGGATTAAATTAGGAATGGATTGGTGTAGTCTACGACGGGTGAATACCAATAGTTTATTCATCAAATAGTAGAGAGTGAGAGGATGTAGTGAGTTGCAACAAACTTTACACATAATATCAAACCCTAACGAAACTTTTTCTCACTCAGAACTTCCACAGAATGATGAAGGGAAAAAAGTTGATCGCTAACATTTTCGCTGTTTATGCAGAAACCTGCAGCATGAAGCAGGAAGTTTTAATTTATTACTTCCTTACTATTACCTGTATTCGCGAAACATTTTGGAGACAGTATTCACATATAACAATGGATGTACCTGCAAAATTATATCATTGTACTGCATGTAGTTCATGAGATACGACGTAATAAACATTGAGCTGCGTGAAAATGAAACTGCAGGAAGAAATTCGGTAGACATACACTTGAAATGTGTACAATAACGTGCTAAATATATGTGAAACGTATTTGACATGTGTGTACGTGGACAAATCCACATTTAAAAAGATTATCGTCAGTCCCTCGAATGATTTCAAACATATTTTGTACACATATTACTTATGATCTGAAAAAAAACCACTGGGCCGGGGGTGGGCTAATAATCACCAGCCTTCTATTGGGGAGGGGGTTATAATGTGGAGAGGGAAGAGGAAGGGGATAACAGAGAGAGAGGGGGGGAAGGAGAAGGTGGGATCATAAGAGATTGGATTAAATACATACCTGGGCATTTTTTACAAATAACTGTTTGGGTACGGGTAGCACTGCAGGATAGGCCTACAGCTAGTGTACCATAAATATTAAAAGTTACAAAAATCCGAATGCTATGTGGTCTGCTTGTCAATACATTCAGTTCCGCAATCAACGTCAGCGGCTACCCATAGAAGTGCAAGTCTGCTCACAGTCTGCGATGAACCACCAAGCTGCCACCGATGCTACCGCCATTAGGTGCTCAACTTGACGTCTTCGCAACGTCGGGCCACCCGCTGGGTGACTACCATCTGCTGACGGCCACCTTCGTGGTGGGCTGTGGATCCAAGTCGAGGCCAGCCACCGCTGTCCGAGCGGACACCCTGTCGCTGCTCGTCGCTCTCGGTAGATATACGCTGTTGCAGTCCATGGCCTAGTGTCGGCAGGTGCCAGTGCCAACAGCCATGACGTAGAGCGCTTTTTGATCCGGCCTGCCACTGAACATGCTGAGCGAAGCAGCGTGGCCCGGCATGCTGCGTGCCACTGAGCAGCGCCTTGCTGGGAGACGCCATCGCCCCTGTGCAGACACCGCGAGCCGTCCTCCTGGCGGTCTGTTGCTGTCCCCTGCACGCTTTGCCGACCATAGCCGCATAAATCACGGAGTCCATCAACCGTTTTTCCACTGTAATTGCTAACGAATAAAAGACTTATTCGACTAGAAATGTTCCCAAGACCAACATCTGACACCACACCACTGCAGTAATGCCCTGGGACGCGAAATGCACTTCATACTGACATGTCACAGCCAACTTCAGCTGCCACCATTGAGGTCGTACTCCCTGGCCTAAACAAATGACAGAACCATGCCTCCAAAACCATGATTGTGCCCAGGTGTACATATTTTTGTCCAAAGCAAAATGCAATGACTTTCTACTGTTTTAATCGCCTGTATTAACGAAATTAAACCATTGCAATTGTACAACAGGGCAAGGGCCTTGCCACAATGGTAACACCAGTTCCCATCAGATCATCGAAGTCAAGCGCTGTTGGGCTCCGGTCACGCAAACTGACAGCGATTGGGAGAAGGATGTGCTGACCACATACCCCTCCTTGTCCGCATCCAGTGATGCCTATTGGCTGAAGATAACATGGCAGTCAGTCGGTACCGTTTTGGAAACGGATGAAAATCGGATGAGGCCAAGTAGGGACTGTGTGGAGGATGATGAGTGACAGTGAAAGCAAGGAGGCGGATGCTTCCAGATGTCGCAGCATTCGTGTGTGGTCTGGCATTGTCATGCTGAAGGAGATGGTGCTCCATGTGTGGATGAACTCTTCGAATTCGAAACTCGACTACAGCACTCACACACCGTCATAGTTATGTTGCATACCGCCCTGCTACACGCTGCAGTTCGGAGCCCTCTAGCGTCAGAGGGCTGCAAATATGTAGACACGAAGAATAAAAATATAGAATGTTAATAACATTTGTTTCTAAACTTCCTGGCAGATTAAAACTGTGTGCTGGACCGAGACTCGGGACCTTTGCCTTTCGCGGGCAAGTGCTCTACCAGCTGAGCTACCCAAGCACGACTCACGCCCCGTCCTCACAGCTTTACTTCTGCCAGTACCTCGCCTCCTGAGGACGGGGCGTGAGTCGTGCTTGGGTAGCTCAGCTGGCAGAGCACTTGCCCGCGAAAGGCAAAGGTCCCGAGTTGGAGTCTCGGTCCGGCACACAGTTTTAATTTGCCAGGAAGTTTCATACCAGCGCACACTCCGCTGCAGAGTGAAAATTTCATTCTGGAAACATTTGTTTTATTCAAAAAAGCTTTAAGAATTATGACATAAAAATCCGAAGCATTACTTTCCAGCACGATCTCGTACTTGTTTTCAAGTGAAGGGAGCACAGGATGTTACACGCCCAACGGAAATTAATTTAATTACAGTGTATTCACTTTTGTTGCGATTTGGTGGTGGCTAGACAGGTATTCCATCTCGAACGAAATAATAACCTTATCGCACCTTGGTTAATTAGCGCGGCACCATTAAGTTGTCTTAGTAGGCAACCAACGCATTAGACCACCACTTCGACATGGGTTCTACATCGACTAAATAATAGCAGACAGCTCTGACACATTTAGCAGCTCCACACGGTTTCCGCTACACGTACCATTCTGCGTTAATAACACTCGCAATCAACTTATTTCACAGCCTGTTTGCCTAGAAGGTAACGGATATTATTTACACGTTTTTAGCCAATTTTTTGTTCCCAAGGGCATCCGTCTCTACTTTACTGCCAAATAACGATGGCACCGTCTTGGGTAAAATTATGCAGAGGTAGAATAGTCTCCCAGTTGGATCTCTCGGCGTGGACTGCTCAAAAGGATGTCGTCATTGCGAAAAGCAAGATTGGCATTCTACGGATCGTAGCGGTGGACGTTAGATCGCGGAATCGGGTATGTAGGTTGAACGATTTAAAAAGCGAAATTGGTAGGCTGAAGTCAGACAGTGGGAATTAGTGAAGCGCAGTGGCTGCAAGAACAGGACTTCTGGTCAGTTGAGTACAAGGTTGTCAACACAAAATCAGATAGAGGTAATGCAGGAGTACAATTAATAATGAGTACGGGTAAGCTACTACATTGGTGTCCAAAAGTAAAGCAAAAAACGGAAATTTTGAAAGGTTGCGTATATTTTGCTGCAAAACATTATACACAGATGATAGTAAAGCGGAAATAATGTGAAGAATACAGAACTCAGAAAACGGCAACATGCATTACAGTAGACAAAAATGTTCCTTTTTTTCCAACTTAACGGATTTGCCCACACATTCTGAGATTTGCCCACACATTCTGACAACTGGTTAATGTGCTCAGTCTGGGCAGCTATACAGGCATGACAACGACAGGGTATCCTGTGAATAATGTCATCAATCTCATGTTGAGGCAATAAGACCCATTCCTCTTGCAGAGCTGCTCGCAAGTCTTGGAGCGTGGTTAGTGGAAGCTGACGTGATGCAACCCGTCTCCTGGTGCATCCCAGACATGCTCTGTGGGATTCAAATCGGGAGAGCGAGCAGGCCACGCCATGGGTGCAATACCTTCCGTTTCCAAGAAAACATCAACCACCTGTACTCTACGAGGTCGAGAATTATCGTCCACTATTACGAAGTCTGGCACACAGCACCTCGCAACAACCGCACATGAGGTCCCAATATCTCGTCACGATACCTGATAGCAGTTAAACCTTGCCGACTCACCCGTACAATTTCATGAAGAGGTGTTCGGGTGGTTAGCACCCTCCAGGGTAGCCGAGAGCGCTAATGCGCTGCTTCCTGGACTCGGGTAGGTGCGCCGGCCCCGGATCGAATCCGCCCGGCGGATTAACGACGAGGGCCGGTGTGCCGGCCAGTCTGGATGTGGTTTTTAGGCGGTTTTCCACATCCCACTAGGTGAATGCCGGGCTGGTCCCCATGTTCCGCCTCAGTTACAATGCTCGCACACGTCTGACCACATTCGCACTATTCCATGGATTACACTCGACGCAGACAGTTGGGGGTACACTAATTCCGTCCCAGGGGATACGGGGTGGCGGCAGGAAGGGCATCTGGCCACCCCTTAACATGCCAAATCCGATTAACGATGTCTGACCCTGCGTAGCTGCGGGACAAGGCTCCGGCGATAGATAGATAGAATAGTGTTCGTGTGCTGAACATGATCCCTGCCAACACTACTAAGGATCCTCCTCGATATCGGTCTATTTCCAGAAATCGAGTTCCACGTTCCCCCCAGATGCGAATCCATCGAGAATCACCCTACGGGCCAAATTGGGACTTATCTGTGAAAAGAACATTGGTACACTGTTCGATCGCCTGCGTGGAATGTTGACGACTCCACTCTAGACGTTCCCTTCTGTGAAGACGTGTCAGAGGTACGCATGCAGCAGGTCTCCGACAGTAAAGGCTACTATGCCAAAGCCTTCTGTACACCGATTTCCTCGATACTACACGTCCAGTGTATGCTGCGTGGCCAGATGCCAGTTGACGTGGATTACTAAGGCGGTATCGTCGTGACCTTGCAACCAAATAAGGGTCCTCTCTTTCTGATGTCACAAATGGTCGGCCTTGCCCTGGTTTTCGGGGTACAGTTTCAGTCTCTATTAACTGTTGCCACATCCAAGAGACAACAGAACGATTAACATTAAGCCATCGGTCACTGTTCTGCTTCCATTCTTCCTATGGCCTTCCACCGCAGAGTGTCTGGTAGGTGTGTTCTCTGTGCCATACTGCACTGTCTGTGACTGGGTACACAGCAGTTGTGGATGAGGGGCTACCCGGCAAACACTACCCTGTTTGATAGATACCCTGGCGTCATTTTTGGCGTGGTTGTGCGTTGACCGGAATGCTACCTACCGTGCAGAACACGATCGTACGAACATCTGTTGAGATTTCGTATGATTATATCATGAATTAGACACAGAACTGGGAAATAGCGGTCTGTTGCTTTAATTTGGGACACCAGTGTATGAAAAGCACAATGAACGCAATGTAGTAGCCAAGATAGACACGAAGTCAACACCCACCACATCACTACAGGTCTATGTGCCAACTAGCTCCCAACAAATTGAAAGAATGTATGATGAGATAAAGGAATATATTCAGATAGTCATAGGAGATGAAATTTGATTGTGGTTGGTGACCGGAATTCGGTAGTCAGAAAAAGAAGAGAAGGAAAAATGATAGAAGAACATTAACAGAGGGAAAGGAATGACGAAGGGCGCCACCAGGTAGAATTTTGCCAGAACATAATTTAATCATGGCTAACAGTTGGTTTCAGAATCAGTAAAGAAGGCTGTATACATGGAAGAGGCCTGGGGACGCTGCAAGGTTTCACGTTTATTATATGATGGTAAACAGAGATTTCGAAACCAGATCTTAAACTGTACGACATGTCCAGGAGCAGATGAGCACTTTGACCTTACTTTATTGGTTATGAACACTAGACTAAAACTGCAGCAATTACAAAATGGTCGAAAATTAAGGAGATGACACCTGGATGAACTGAAGGAAGTAGAGGTTGTGGAAGGTTTCAAAGGGAGCATTAGACAACTTTGGACTTAAGGAGGGGAAAGGAATACAACGGGAGAGAGAAGAAATAGAAAAGGCAGCAGAGGATCGCATAGATGAAAGAACAAGGACAGAAGAAATCATTAGACAACTCAAAAGATATTGAATTTAACTGGTGAAAGGAGAAAATGTAAAAATGCACCAAATGAAGTAGGCAGAGGGAATGAGATGACAGTAAGTGCAAAAAGGGGAATGAGATGACAGTAAGTGCAAAAAGGCTAAGCACTAGAGGCTAGAGTACAATCACGCGGCTGTAGATACATGTGTAACTAGGGAAAAGATAGATGAAGCCTATACGAGAATTAATATGACCTACGGAGAAAAGAGAACCACATGTATGAATATCAAGAGCTCAGATGGAAACCCAGTAAGGGGCAGTAAAATGAAACGAGACAAATGGAAAAAAAAAGTTCGAGTCTCGGTCCGGCACACAGTTTTAATCTGCCAGGTAGTTTCATATCAGCGCACACTACGCTGCAGAGTGAAAATCTCATTCAGGAAGTATACTGTCTATTCTTTTAAAAGTAATCGCCATAACTATTAATACATTTATCCCAGTATAAGTCGATCAATGCCTTCACGGAAAACGGTCTGCGGTTGCCTCCGGAACCATGATATACCCAGGCGTACATCTTTTCGTCCGAAGCAAATCGACGGCCGCGAATTTCTTCAGAACTCCAAAAAATACGGAAATCGCATGACGAGAGATATCGAAACTATATGTAGGACGCCTAAGCGCTTCACAGCGAAGCTTCTGCAGCGTAGACGAAATAACAGAGAAAGTCACAATGACCTGTTTCTTTGACTGCAAGGGCCTGCTGCTAATTGACTTTATGGAACACGGCGCCACAATTAACGCACAGCTGTACGTGGATGCTCTGCATAAATTGAAACTCATCATCTGGTCTAAACGCCTAGGAATGGTGAAGGACAGCATCACTCTGCCCGCCCACATGTTGCAAAGACGGCCGGAGTGGCCGAGCGGTTCTAGGCGCTGCAGTCCGGAACCGCGCGACCGCTACGGTCGCGGGTTCGAATCCTGCCTCGGGCATGGATGTGTGTGATGTCCTTAGGTTAGTTAGGTTTAAGTAGTTCTAAGTTACAGGGGACTTATGACCTCTGCAGTTGAGTCCCATAGTGCTCAGAGCCATTTGAACCATTTTTTTGTTGCAAAGATTGTTTCGAGTACGTCGCATAAATTTCGCTGGGTAACTCTTACACATCCTTCATACAGCCCTGACCTCTCGCCCTGCGATTTCCATAGGTTTGGAGCCCTGAAGAAAGATATTCGCGGCCGTCGATTTGCTTCGGACCAAAAGATGTACGCCTGGGTACAATTATGGTTCCGGAGGCAACCGTAAGCATTTTTCCATGAATGCACTGATCATCTTGTCGCACGATCGGAATGTGAACTCATATTAATAATTATGGACAGTTAGAGAGATTATTTTTGAAATAATAAACAGTTTATCTACTTTTTTCCATCTGTCTCGTTTTCATTTGACTGTCCCATATATACTGAGGCTCTATATAAGGTAAACACTCTGGTTTCATTTGTCTCTCTTTCCCGTGAGCTGTGCCCAAATGGAGGAGGAGAGAACTTAAATGTAATGTTTTTCCTGTTCCATTTTTTTTTAATTTCCGATCTAGCATTGAGGTGACTTAAAATCTGCACCAATATAAGCACATATAGTACAACAGAGCTAAATCCCGCCCGATTAGTCGCGCGGTCTAACGCGATGCTTCCCGAGCCGGGAAGCGTGCCGGCCCCCGGCAGAATCCGCCCGGTGGATTAGTGTCGAGGTCCGGTGTGCCGGACAGCCTGTGGATGGTTTTTAAGGCGGTTTTCCATCTGCCTTGGCAAATGCGGGCTGGTTCTCCTTATTCTGCCTCAGTTACACAATGTCTCCGATTGCTGCACAAACATTGTCTCCACGTACGCGTACACCATAATTACTGTATCACGCAAACGGGGTTACACTCGTTGGGTATGAGACGCTCCCGGGGGTGGGAGGGGTGGGGGGCGTCGACTGGAGGCCGAACCACACAATAACCCTGGGTTTGGTGTGTGGCCTGTTGTGGGGTTGTGAACCACTGAAAGCTACGGCGGAGCGAAGTCTCTCCGTCTTTTCTAGGTCCCCGGTTCCACACACAGTACAAAATACACAATAGAGATTGTCAAAATTAATTTCAGATATTCATGGTAAAAGAACAATTTCTAATAAGACAAACTAGCAAACCGTTTCCATAACGTGCGGAGCTTTATAACAAATTAACGTGACTTATTACCATGAAAGTCAATACATCCCTGGTGTGATTGATTGCATGAAGTGTAAGCTGTTTGAGCCATATCTTGAAGGGTTTATGGGGGCGACGTAGGATTATTTTTCCTAAGTTATGTTTGAAAGGTACCCTGTGGTAAAGTAAGGACAATGAATTCATGAGTGTATTCTGTCGAATATTTGCTTTCTTATTTAGTAATGAATCAACGAACTCTTTTTCTTCTAGTCACAGAAATAATTTCTATTCACAACGAAGCTTCTGCAGTTTTGTTAAGCTTTTACGCTATATCGCAGCAAACACGTAAAGAAACTGACCTTCAGGTGTTTTATGTTTGCATTCGTACCTTTCGACTTTGTGAGCTCTTCGAGATAGGACGTAAATTGTGCAACACATAATTTGCTGGTCAATAATTATGTCATTAGCTACAACAGTTGTGTTAATTATTTTCAGTTATGTACCTTCCTTATATCCTTGTCATGAAAGCATTTTTAATGTTTTTTTAAAATTTTTTATGGGCTAAATGAGAGGAGTAGGAAGCGGATTGTTCGATGATGAAAGGCCGAACACTATTCGTGTCCTTAAGTTGTCTTTTAATTTTAATTTGTCGATCATTTCTTTTACCTTATGTAACTGTTCTCGATTGATGGTCATGCATCATCGAATAATGCCTTAATTGCGAATTTAGACTTTCTCGGGAAAATCTCGATGATGAAATCTTCTCGGGTTGTCAGCCGAGTCAAGGCGTCGTCTGCGATAACGTTTCAACAACTTTCCTACCTGTCATCTTCAGTCGAAGTGTCGGGTTCTCTGATGCTGACGCTCTACTGGCGAGCTTTTCTTGCTCGACATGTTAAGCAGTGTAAGGATAAATTACTGTTCGTGCAGTTCCCATGGGCAAGAAAAGAGAAACTTGTGCTTGGGTAATGCGGTGATGAGATCCTTCTTCTGCGAGAAAATTATTCTCGCAACAGGTCAGGCCAAGGCGTGTTTTGCCTGTGGTTGGCTGGTGGCCACTTTACGGACTAACCGGTTGTGGTAGTGTCGCGTCTTCTAGTAGAAGGATCTTGTGATGATCCTAGATCTGTCCTGCAAGAGCGGAATGCCTGTGTCCTCGTGGAACAGACGAGTGGAGTATTCCATCAGAAGACGTAGAGCGGTCTTCAGAACTCGGTTCAGGATCCTTGGATCCTTTACAGCGTTGCTATGAGCGATATTCCAGCCTTTCTGCATGCCACAGGGTGCGTATACTACCACTGGTCGGACCAGTGTTAGGTAAAGCGTGATGCCGTGTTGCGGCGACAGTGTCAATTGTGGGTTCAGCCGCTGGTACAGATAGCGAACGCGCCCCATGGCTCTGCGTCTGGCATGTTGGATATGAGGCGCCCAGGAGAATCTTTGGTGCAGCGTGACACTTAGGTATTTTATTGATTGGCGACTCCATGGAGTGCTGTGTGCGTAACGACCATATATGTTAAATTAAAAGGAAGGTCAGCGTTGGCCGTAATATTGATGGTTTATTAATAGCAAAATCGATTTTCAATCACAGAGTGATCATCTTCATTGCTGGAAGTTAAAAATTTCAGTCTTCACGTGATATAGAGGGCGTTCCAAGACCCTGTCAAACCTAGGTCTGCTGTATGGGTGAATGTAAACAGCGGCTTCAGTTATTGTGATCGTTTCTCAGTTTTGGTTACTGATAATAACTTGATACCAGTGCCTATGAGTTTAATTTGTACACCACAGGCATGTTCTTTCCAACAGTTGGTTTATACTCAGGTGTATTTGTGGTTTTTGTTTTTTATTCAATGATACTATGTGAAATTTTTAACTTCTAGCACTGAAAATGATCACTATGTGACTGAAATTAGATTTTGCTATCAATAAACCATCAATATTACGGCCAACGCTGACCTTCCTTTTAATTTTAGCCTAGGTGTTTTGCCATCTTGCTCCATAGGATAGGTGCTCCCAGAGTTTCGACGGGCTGGAGATCTGGCAGCAGTATTATTCGGGTGAAGATCACTGCCAGGCTCTTCGCTGCGTTAAATTTCAGCCGCCGTTTCATTGTCTATGAAACCAGAGTGTCGCACCCGAGTTGGAGATGGCGTTGCATCGTGTGCGCTTTCGTACTGTGGGTATACAGCGCTGTGTCCTCGGGCGTAGAGCGCCAATTCGACGCGCGCCACCCACGGTTTGTGAGTACAGCAAGGGGCCGAGCACCGACCCCTGTGTCGGTCTGTGGAAGTGCCATCGTCTGCCCTGACGTGGAAGGTTCGCTCTGCTAGGTAGGGGTAGGGTCTGGGGAGGACGTGAGACGTCGGTATCCCGAGTACAAAGAGTTCGTACACGAGACCCTTGTGCCAATCGACGGCTCCGGACATACCGGAAACACTGCTCCGAGGTATTCTCTTGTTTCCAGTGCCCTCGTCGCCGGCTCTACCAGTCTCAGAAGATGCTGAGAGATGGAACTGTTCGCCTGGAATAACACCCTCCTGAGTGACGTGGTGCCTATTCGCGTACAGCCTCTCAAAACACCTCTGAGCTGTGATCAACTGAAGAACTTTAAACCTCGGTACTTAGACTTTTTCACTGCGAGTGTTTAAGATATATTCAAACGGTTAACCTGACACCGACATTTTAGCCAGTTTGTCTGTCTCTAAGATCCGACATGGTAGCAGATCAAGACAGTACCAGAGACGTCCCACTAGTGGACGTTAAAAGAGAACTTCAGTGCATTACATGTGAGTCAGAAAGTATTCTGCACAAAATAAGTCCATATTACTCTGATCATTCTGTGAAGCTCTATAAGGCTGTTCGTTGAAGCTGCAGTCGCCTGCAAAAAGTAACATCCTTAGATGATCGTTTGGAAATGCAGGAAGATTTGGACAAAATTTCTTCATGGTATAACGAATGATAGATTTCTGTGAACGAGGATAAATACGGGATAACGCCTACAGCAAAGAGAAAGAACTCTAATACCAGTGGCATCCACCTCAAGCTCGTCACATTGTATAATTATTTAGGAGCAATATTAAGAACCGATATGTACTGGGACGATCATCTAAATCAATATTAGGGAAGGAGAATGGATGAATTCAATTGTTGGAAGAGTTCTGGGGAAGTGCAGCGCATCTGTAATGAAAATTGCTCACAAGACGCTGGGGCGGCCAAGGTTAGAGTATTGTTTCAATGTATGGAGTCCTTCTCAAGAAGGCATGAAAACAGATGCAGAACGAATTCAGAGACGCGATGACAGGGAAAGAATAGCCAAATAAAAGTGTATCGTGTGTTTCTCGAGGATCAATATTGGGTATATTAAGGGAACTTGGTCGAGGAAGACTGTACCAGCATTCTATTGCTTGTGGAGGATTAATGAAAGTAAGATAAGACTGAATAAGGCTCAGTCAGAGACATGTATTAGCAATTTTTCCCTCGCTCAGTACTCCAATGGAATAGGACAGAAACTCATTTATATTGGTACAAAGTACCTTCCATCATGCACTCCACAATGGAATGCGGAGTGTACAGTTAGACGTTGATTTTATTAGTTGTTTCTAGGAAAGAGGCGAAAAGAGGTAGACGCAAGCGAGAGTAGCTGAAGCGACATTCTGCTCCACTCTTTCAAAAAAATAACTATGGAATACGATATTAGCTGCTCTTTGTGAGTTTGTAAGGAAATATGATGCTCCAACATGTATTAGCCTCTGCGCTTTGCCCACAGAACATGCATAGCTAGATAGTACGCTTTATCTGCAAGTCGTGGAGTATCAGTTTGACAGTGGACAGCAAATTTGCTTCCTACTGTTACTTCTCGCTCGCTTGTGTTCAAGAAACGGAAGGGAGTGAAAGAGACAGAGAGAGGCGTAGGGGGAGAGAAGGAGAAAAACGGAGAGAGGGAGAGAAAGAGAGAGAGAGAGAGAGAGAGAGAGAGAGAGAGGAGAAACGGAACTTTCTTTCCCACCAAGAGTAATAATTCTGCTTCCACTTGGTGCCGACGAGGAGGGGCAGACGACAAGGAGAGAGAAAGAGGCGTGAAATATTAATTTAACTTTCGGATACCACACGAGAACTTTAATATAAGGAACGCCTTTCAGATGCTTTATAAAACTTTCGAAAGGCAATGAGAGAGAAAGCGGTGGAACTAGCAGACAGAAAGCGAAAATTCTGAACTAAGTCTTACTTTTTCTCTTGTGGTCTACAAGTGAAATTTTTCACTCCTTCGCCGGCGGCAAAGCGTCCTGCAGTAGCAGCAGCACGGTCTGCTCGCCGCAACTTCTCCAATACTGGTGTGTCTGTTTGTCCTTTGCAGAGAACCTGACTTCCTAAAAGCGACAATTGCACAGCGGGGAGAATTTAAATACAGCTAAGTTGCAGCTAGTGCATTTTGTAAGGGAAAAACCTGTAGCCTACCATTTTCCTTTAGACACAAACGGCTGCCACAGTTGAAACCTGCGGCTGGTAGCGCCTTACCTTTCAACCTCGGTCATCTCCACTTTTTAAAAAAACCATATCCAACACTCATATCAACTAAAAGTCTGCTGGAAGTATCCACCAGGCATCTGGAATTACTGAACGTTTGTAGGAATATCTTTGGAATCCCAAAATAATGGCTAGACGGTGTCGTACAAACTGTATATGTAAAAAAGGGAATAGACACGAATGTCAAAAGAAACGTTGGAATAAGTTTAGTGAACTCGGTATACGAAATATGTGAAAACCTAGCGACAAGCAGGTTAATGAAAGTCTCCAACAGAAAACCAATAAGGATTTATGTTGCAGCAGTTGATAATAAATGAAGGAATTACAATGCTGCATGATTAAAGTGATTGTAAACCAGGAAATGAACAGAGCTGTCCATTGTCACAAGTACTGTTTAAGACGAGGGCGTGATGAAAAGTAATGGCTCCGAACTTTTTATGTGTAAACTCTTAAAGCTTTTTAAATAAAACAGTTATTAAGGCTCTACATCTTTATTCCTCATGTCTACATATTTGCAGCCCTCTGGCGCTAGAGGTTTCCGAATTGTGTAACGTGGTGATGTGTAATGTAATTATGTCATCGTACGAGAAACAGAGAGCGGTGATAGAATTTCGAATCTGAAGACGTCGTTCACACACGGCGCACTCTCTCCTTCAGTGTGGTGGTGCCAGACTACACATAAGCACTACATCTGTGAAACGCCCGGCTTAACCGGCAGGACAGGACAGGTAGTTTGAATTGTGGAAAGGGGCCAAAATAAGGGGTGTCAGTTACACTCGAACATACGACTTTATTATTTGATCAAACATTACAAGAGCCCCCCCCCCCCCAAAAAAAAAGAAAAAATTAAACACACAGCTTTAATCTTTGGGACTTAATTACTGGCTGAAAGCCGCTTTAATTTAAAAACGGCTGAAGGCCAATAACTTATAACGCCAACATAATCAGAAATTTGAAAGGTAAAGCCTTATCTTAAAACAGTTCTTTAGTTAGGCTGAAGGCCCAAAGAATCAGACACTGCAAGAGCAAACAAATTACATTCAAATCGGCTGAAGGCTTGACACTTAAAACACCATAACATTAATTTTTTAAAATACCAAAGGCCTTGCGTGAAACAGTTCTTTAATTTAGACTGAAGGCCTTAAGAGAAAAAACAACTCAGACTCATTATATGCTGAAGGTCCAACACTTAAAATTCAACAACATTAAAATTTTTAAAATGCCAAAGGTCTTACGTGAAACAGTTCTTTAAATTAGGCTAAAGGCCTAAAGAATCTTATGCCTTAAGGGCAAAAAAAACCTTAATTTAAAAAACAACCGGCAAGAAGCCATACAAATACAAACAGCAAGAACAAATAAAAAGAAGGCAGTACACCCAAGGGCACTCAGATGTTCGAGGGTTGGCCTGGCATTCAAACACTAACCATTCACGATCCGACGATAACCCAACCGACCGACAGTCGACGGACCCACCAACAACATATCTTCCACTTAACCCGACCAGCACACATCAGGGAGTTCAACAGAACAACGTAGAAGGTGTTTGCGCCCACAACCAATCAAACTACAAACCATGCTGGACAGCAACAACATGATAAGGAAACTACACTGCCTGAAATTTTCGTCAACGGCCAGGGCAGGTTCAAATGGCTCTGAGCACTATGGGACTCAACTGCTGTGGTCATAAGTCCCCTAGAACTTTTTTAGAACTACTTAAACCTAACTAACCTAAGGACATCACACACATCCATGCCCGAGGCAGGATTCGAACCTGCGAGCGTAGCGGTCGTGCGGTTCCAGACTGTAGCGGCCAGGACAGGTAACCAGAACGTTAACGGCCACAAGGCAGAAGATTCCGCTGGTGCATTTCAATTCAAATAACCAAATACAGTGAAACTCCACCGGAGAGAGGCTAGAATTTTCCAACTTCAAAACCACGTTGTTGCTCACAGGAATATCCCAACAGCCGACAACGAACTCCAAACGACACAATGTGAACAGTCTTGACTTACTGGTAGATTAAATCAAGACTCAACTTTCGTCCAGGGTCGGTAAGCCACGGACCTCGTAGCAATGGGAACAGCCCCACACACTCCGACACCGCGTATAGACCTCCAGCGGCCCCGGCCAAACTACATCCTGCGGAGAATTCCTCGCTGCTCCAAACCAACAGACCGACTAGTCGAACACCACCCAGCCAGAAACTATAAGCGCCAGGTCAAAGATAGTCCAAGGTGTGAATATCGATACACACCGCTGCTGCCACCCGTGGAAGGAGAGGATGACCGCATAATCGCGATAACCGCCGCAGTCTAAACACAGGATCGCAACGAAGGTTTAATCCAGCGCATAGCATGAGCCAGCCACGGCTCGATCTGCAACATTTCAGCGACTTGTGTTCACTGTCATCAGTCATATTCCACACAGTCTACATTTGACCCTATCCGATTTTCACCTGTTTCCACAGTGATGAAGTGGTGAAAGGAGATGTGAGATTGTGGTTCTGTCAGCAAAGTCAAACATTCTCATTTCCATGACCAGGATGACTATGTTGAGAAATAAATATGTAGATATGAAGAATAAATATGAATCTTAATAACATTAGTTTTATTTTAAAAAACTGTGAGTTTTCACATAAAAAGTTTGGAGACATTACTTTTCAGCGAAATCTTATACAAGAGAAATGTTAATAACCTTAAAAATTTAGCTATGATTCCATTTTATTTGCTGCTAATTGTTGAAATACTTCTGGATACTGAAAATCACAAAGCTATCTGCAAACGCCGCCACAGAGGAGTAGTGGAGTACTCTGACAATTTTTTTTTAAGTGAACAGTGTAATCTTAAATACCCTTTTATTTGCAGATAGCTTAGGGATTTTCAATATCCAGAAGAATATCTACAGTTTTAGATATTCTTCTGGATATTGACGCCGCAGCTGAGGGGCACTGTGCTGGCCATAGGCAAGATATGGGGAGTGTCGAAAGGGTTGCTTATCTGGCTAGTGCCTAGGAATCTTTTGTGGGGGTTGTACAAGAAGGCACATTTTTAAAGTGTTTAGAGGAAATGTACAGTTGGCACCAACGGTCTTGCTGAAGGTCTTAGAGGCACCCCTTGCCATTTCATTCATGTTCGTTCATCCATGTGTGTATCAATGTCGCTCCCCCTCTTATGCACATGTCACAGGAGGGAGTGGAAAAGGAGGGATGAGACAACATAAACACTGTTTTCTGCTTAGGATCGTGTGCAAATATTGTAGAATGGATTTGAATGGTCCCTAGTGGTTCCACGCTGTATACCAAAGGAAACAATTGTGCTCAAATGACACGATAAGAGCTGAGATTACGTTCAATAGTACTTCAGCCGGCAATGGCTCAAAATGGCTCTGAGCACTATGGGACTTAACAGCTGTGGTCATCAGTCCCCTAGAACGTAGAACTACTTAAACCTAACTAAACTAAGGACATCACACACATCCATGCCCGAAGCAGGATTCGAACCTGCGACCGTAGCAGTCGCGCGGTTCCGGACTGCGCGCCTAGAACCGCGAGACCACCGCGGCCGAGCCGGCAATGTCTTTGAGTCGTCTGGAGGGTGTTACTGTTGTTAAATGTCAAAAACGTCGTCCGTTACAGTTTGCACTGCTGGAGTGGTTTCATTCACGTCCTTTACGACACCTTATGAGCCCTTTTCGTGTCGATTCTGAGCGACGGTATGTCGGAAGTATTTCAACGCTGGTCGTCACGTTTATGACCTCTGTCGCAGAGGCTGCAAGAGAGTGGACGAGATGTAGGTGAGGAGTGTGGCGACCTTCTCGTGTGTGAGATGTCCACTGTGACGTTGAGCAGCATTGTGGTGAAATTTGGTGCCAATATAACATCAGTAACACACCTTATACCTCCCACGAACCTCTGGGCCCTGGCCTTCTTTGTGTGTGAAGAAGCCTTGTTGTGAGAAGTGCTGCCAAGTCCGAGGGTGCCGCCGCAGGATGCCATGCGTTTGCACCATTACAGAGGAAGTCTGCATTCACCTTTGAACCAAATTCCGAATTTATGCGTCACAATGAAAGAAAATAACGGTATTTCAAAGACGTGACTCTTTAATTTTGTCGCACAGTTCATTATCGGATCCTTGTATTGACCCCAAGAGTCCCCTCCAGACGTAACCAAAAACTTTAGAGAAAATGTAAATTAACGGGTATTAAATTTTCCAATCACACTATCATCACTGGAGCAGACTTTAATCATTCAACATTCACTTATGAAAATTATAGTTTCGTAAGTGCTGCATGTGACAATATGTCCTGCGAATAAACACTAAACGCGTTCTCTGAGAAATACCTTCTATGTAGATGTCCTCTTTGAGGCAGTTGAAGCAAAAATGATTACGAAAATACGAAGGGCAACTAAAACAAGTAAGAGGAATTATATATGCAGTAGGCAGTAGCAATAAGGAATTCGAAACATTTATCTCTGTAGAACATCATGTAGAACTGTGGTTCAGGTTTGGAAGAATAGCTGCCATCCCCGTGATCACAATGTTTGGTGGGTCGAGTCGTCCATAAACAGCCCTTTTCAATCTATCCCAGGCATGTTCGATAAGGTTCATATCTGGAATACATGCTGGCCTCTCTAGTCGAGCGATGTCGTCATCCTGAAGGAAGTCATTCACAAGATGAGCTCGATGGGGGCGCGAATTGTCGTCCTTGAAGACGAATGCCGCGCCAATATGCTAACGATATGGTTGCACTATCGGTCGGAGGATGGCATTCACGTATCGTACAGCCGTTACGGCGTCTTCCATGACCACCAGCGGCGTACGTCGGCCCCACATAATGCCAGCCGAAAACAGCAGGTAACCTCCACCTTGCTACACTCGCTGGACAGTGTGTCTAAGGCGTTCAGCTTGACCGCGTTGCCTCCAAACACGTCTCCGACGATTGTCTGGTTGATGGCATATGCGACACTCATTGGGGAAGAGAACGTGATGCCAATCCTGAGCCGTCCACTCAGCATGTTGTTGGGCCCATCTGTAACGCGTTGCATGGTGTCTTGGTTGCAAAGATGGACCTCGCCATGGACGTCGAGAGTGAAGTTGCGCAACATGCAGCCTACTGCGCACATTTGAGTCGTAACACGACGTCATGTGGCTGCATCATTCAACAAGGTGGCATTGCTGTCAGGGTTCCTCCGAGCCGCAATCCGTCGGTAGCGGTCATCCACTGCAGTTGTAGCCCTTGGGCGGCCTGAGCGAGGCATGTCATCGACGGTTCCTGTCTCTCTGTATCTCCTCCATGTCCGAACAACATCGCTTTGGTTCACTCCGAGACGCTTGGACACTTCCGTTGTTGAGAGCCCTTCCTGGCACAAATTAACAATGCGGACGCGATCGAACCGCGGTATTGACTGTCTAGGCATGGTTGAACTACAGACAACACGAGCCGTGTACCTCCTTCCTGGTGGAATGAGTGGAACTGATCGGCTGTCAGACCCCCTCCGTCTAATAGGTGCTGCACGTACATGGTTGTTTACATTTTTGGGCGGGTTTAGTGACATCCCTGAACAGTCAAAGGGACTGTGTCTGTGATACAATATCCACTGTCAACTTCTATCAATAGGAGTTCTGGGAACCAGGGAGATGTAAAACTGTTTTTGATGTGTGTATGTTCTTGTTATTGTTTTGTGTTCAAAATGACATGTGGACATTGGTAAAATTTCCTGAAGTTTTGGTTCCAAAAATTATTTACTGTGGTTTGTCATTTATAGACAGTATTGCGGCATTTTAACAGCGTTTACTTACAGTCTCTAGTGAATCCTGGATGTTACTGTGTTGTTGTAGGTTAGTTGCACTTCTCACTGCACATCTGCTTTTTAGATAAATCGTTGATATTCGTTTGCTTGACTGTTTTCGATTGGCGGAATCGAAATTTGAATTTGATCCGATGTATTTTCATATTGTGTGCATGGGTGGGTGTGTGTGCAAGTTTTCTTGTGTTGTTTGATAAGAGTGTTGAACAACGTTCTGTGCAGAGTATTGTTCGGTTATTGATGACTGTTTTGCCCTGTGTCAAGCTTTTAAGATGTGGTGATTTTCTTTGTTATTAATAAGTGGACTAATAATTACTGTGTTTTAAGATCTGGAGCTCTATTTCTGTGCCACTTGCGTAGTGGCTGTTTTCAGTGAGGAGGTCTGCAAATGTGTAGCTTATTGTAGTATGGGTCTGAGCACTATGAGACTTAACTTATGAGGTCATCAGTCCCCTAGAACGTAGAACTACTTAAACATAACTAACCTAAGGGCATCACACACTTCCATGCCCGAGGCAGGATTCGAACCTGGCTATTGGAGTATCTTATTCCGAAATCTGTACCTGTCTATTCAACATATACTGAATCAGAAACTACGCTGGTCAACTGATAAACACCTGCTTTGCTGAATTTATCTGCTTTTAGTATATTCTGTAGTGTATTGGTTCTTCTGTATGCCACATGTTTTCCTTGTTTTGTCATAATGTTTCCTATTCTGTGGGTTTTCTTGTCAAATGCCAGTGTGTGCCATGTTTTCCTGTTGTTTGTGGTTTCTTCTTCTTTTGTACTTGGTGTGTTTTGTACCGTACGACCATTACTGGTGTGCTGTTCTGTAATATTGTTGCGTGGTTATTATGTCAGTTGCGTTTTTATTTTTTGGCTCAATTTGTCTGCTTTTCTTATTTTGTAACCATTTTTGGGGGCGATGTGTTTGATTATATTTAGTTCTTGTGCGTAGCTATCTTCATCCATTGGAATTCTGTTCAGTTTGTATATGAAGCCCCTGACGCTGACTTGTTCATGTACTGTGGGATGCTTTAGATCTGTTGTGTACTATTGTTGTGGGTTTTCTGTATGTGAGAACAAATGTTGATGGTTTCGTGTTTCTGTTGTGATGTCTAGGAAATGTATGTCTTATGTGTTGTGGTTTCAAACGTGAATAGTATGGGCGGTTTTGATGCCTCAGTTTAACAGTAGAATTTAGAAACATGTTTCATCTACTAGGAAATTGTGTGATCAGCATAACGGTGCCAATACTTTACTTTGAAATGGTTAGGTTTTTAATCTGTTTCTTTGGAGTGTTTGGTTAGAGTCACTTTTTAGCCTGTTATGAACTTCAGTGTTTTGTTGGTATAAGCCGTTTCATATATGCCGAACGAAGATTTTCATTGTTTGCTTTTGTGATCATTGCATGGTGTGCCTTCAGTTTGTTGTGTGTAGCTTCGACTGTCTTAGCCTTGAGTGTAACTGTCTAGTATTCCACCAATGAAACTAAGTTTGCCCATTACTTTACCTATTATTGAGCTTATGTTATTGTTCCATGTCGTATCCCTATAAATTTCTACACGCAAGTATTTGTATGAGTTGACTGGTTCCAACTGTGATTCATTAACAGTGTAATCATAGAGTACTACTTTTTTTGTAAAACACACAGTTTTACATTTCTTAACGCTTAAATTGACTTTCCAAACATTGCACGACTCTGAAATCTTGTCACATCTGCCTGAATAGTTATAATAAGTCTAGGTGTGGTACTCTCAAATGCTTCTTGGAAAATCAAGAAATACTGCATCCATATAACTGCCTTGATCCATGGTTTTCAGGAAGTCATGTGAGAAAAGTGCAAGTTGAATCCCACATGATCAATGCTTTTGGAATTTACTGATGAGCTAAAACGTTATGACCATATGCTTAGTAGCTAGCTTGTCCGCGTTTGGAACGAAATACATCACTGATTCTGCATATCGGGGATCCTACAGTTTGCTGGTAGTTTCGTGGAGGTATATGGCATTAAATGTCTACGCCCAAGTCACGTAAGTCAAGTAAATAACTTGCCGCTGATTTATGTTCGTATCAAACCCATAACGTCGCATTACTGTTAGTTACTTGCTTCTTGAGTGAAGTGTAATTTCTCGGTGAAGTTTACTCCATAATGTCGAATTAATGTTAGGTACTTGCACTGGGCGTGAAGTGTAATCTACTGGCGAGTTTACTGCGTGATACCAAGAAGACGATCTTTGGACCCAATTTTGAATGCCTTGAGGCACACATCATACAAGGCTTTTGGTCAGACACAAAGCAATTGTCAGCAACCCTGAATGTGGCACAAAGTTTTATTTCAAGCACTGGCAACGAGAAAAATCTTTGTCGGAGGTCACCCCAAAGTCCCATTCCAAAACAGGATCGATATCTGGTCTTCACTGTGAGACGAAGTCACAACATATCTGGAAGACAACTTCCCACCAAATTTAACACTTTCAGGAGACTTTCCTTGGTTAATAGGCGAATGGCGTAGCTGGAAATTGTAATGTCTTTTTATTTTCCGCCTTCGACGTGGTTATGAATCGATAAGTAATTTTTGAAATCAACAATGAAAACTACAATCCGAAGATGGAGGCCAAGAAAAAAGATACATTATCTGATCGAATGTAATCGGAAACCTATTAGTGGATAATAATATGTAATGTGTTCACCATTCCCTTTTATGACGTCTTGAACTCTGCTGGGAACAGTTTCACTGAGGTGTCTAAATGTAGGTGGAGGAATGGTAGCCCCTTGTTTCTCAAGAGCCGAATTCAGAGAAAGTTACGTGGATATGGAGTGAATTCGGCGTTTTAACTTATCCCATACGTGTTCCACTAGGTTCAGGTCGAGATACTGGGCAGGTCAGTCCCTTTCAGGAATGTTATTGTACACAGAACATTGCTTCAAAGGGTACATTGGCATACTGATGTAAGCAATCGTCGCCTCCAAAGACTTTCTCTACTGTACGCAGTATACAATGCTGTAAAACGTGTGCGTATTCTTCCGTATTTAGCGTTTTTTAAGCGCAATACGAATACCACATCCTAACCACGGAAAACACCTTCGTACCATAACACCACCACCTCCGAACTTCGCTGTTGGCATTACACATGATGACAGGTAACGTCCTCTAGGAATTCGCCAATCACAAATCTTTCCGTCGGATAGCCACAGGGTGTAGCGTGATTCATCAATCCAAATCGCTCGTGTCCAGTCATCCATTGTCCAGTGGAGTCGCTCTTTACGCCACCTGAAGCGCCGCGTAGCACTGACTATGGAGAGATGTTGCTTGGTTGATCTGGGGAAGGAGACCAAACAGTGAGATCATCTTTCCCATCGGATTAGAAAAGGACGGTGAAGGAAGTCGGCCTTGCCCTTTCAGAGGAACCACAACGGCATTTGCCTGAAGTGATGTAGGAAAATCGCGGAAAATCTAAATCAGGATGGCCAGACGGGGATTTGAACCGTCGTCCTCCCGAATGCGAGTCCAGTGTGCTAACCACTACTCCACCTCGCTCGGTTGACTACAGACATGTATGGCTTGTGAGCAGCTGCCCTATCATTGTACCCCAGTCCTTTTTAACGCCCTGCACACAGTCACTGTGCTAGATGGATTGCTGGTAGTACTTGGGAATTCATGAGTGATTTCTTCTCTTATTTCATGCAGTTTTCGCAACCACCCTACCAAATTCTCGATGGCCCGCGTCCGTCAATACGTGAGATGTGCCTGGCCTTGTTTTAGCTGTCATTGTTCTTTTTTTTCCTTTATTGTTATTTCACTCCACATAATGGGGCAGGCTGGCAGCGCACAATACGCCGCTCTTCAGCCAAGAGAGTTACGTAAAACATAAGCACATGCGAAAAGAATACATAAAAAAGAATGTTAAAGATGGGTGAATAAACGATAGCAAAAACAGATGGGTATAAAAGGTAGATTAAAAAAAAAGCATGGATGAGAGCCACGCACACATGCGGAGAATGAGCACTGTAGACCAAAGCAAAAACAAAGAAGCACCACAACCGGGACGCAAATGAGAGACACTGGCGTCACTGTTGGTGGCGATGTAACGTAGCACTGCACACGGCACTGGAGAAACACTGACACCACAGCAAAGAGGTTAAAAATCACTGCACCGAAGGAGGCGACCTACCACCGTGTGAAGGGAAGGGGTGGGGAAGAAAAGGGAGGGGGGAGGGGGGTGGTGGAGGGGAGAAGGAGTCGTTGTTCCATGGCACTTCCATTTTATAATCACATCACTAACAGTCGACTTCGGCAGCTTTAGAAGGGTTGACATACATCCGATGAATCTGTTGCTCAGGTGACATCCAATGGGTAGCTATTCCTTGTTCGAAGCCAGTCAGCTCTCCTTACCGACCAATTCTCCTGTTAATGCTTCTCTATTGATAAAACACAAAATATATTCCACCTTATTCTAAACTGAGGTGACATCTTGTGGTCAGTTCCGAATTATACAGGGGACTCCAAATATTTTTGATCAGGTAATGGTTCTGGTACGTCATTGAAACCGATAAGACGCCATTAGCAGTAATTTAATAGGCGGTAACTAAAATCCACCATTACATAAACACTTAGGGATATGATAGCATGTATATGTATATATGTGTATGTATTTAGTAGTAGTTATTAATATCCAGTTGCATTGCTGCCAAGAAAAATTAATTATATCCAAAGGTAACCACTGAAAGCTATTTAGTGTCTTCTGTGCTTCATTAATCCATATTGATATTTTTGTTTCCAGACTTCTGTCCTCGACAATGTGAAATTGTCTATAATAGTTATTGTTCCAAACTCGAATATGAAAGGCTACAACGTCATAAAAGAATAAAGTGTTCCGAAGTGTTCTCAAACTTTCCGATAACGCGGATTCCCTGATTATTCGGAAAGTGATCTGCGGACCCCATTGCAATGCTATCTGAAATTTCACATGGTATTAAAATAATATGCTAGTTAGAATTGCCACTGACAAGAAAAAAGCGAAGGAAAACAATGCAATAATTAAAGTAAGATACATGATTGTTGCCTAGTGAACGAAATTTCAATTGGAAATACAGCAACTTAAAGTCATACAGTTAACAGTATAGTAAGTAATACACTAACAGTACAGTAATACGAAAAATACGGTATAGTACAGTAACTGAAAATCAGTATCTTTCTTTTTTTAAGGGGATCCACTTGGTAAACAGTGTTCTCAAATGTGGAGTCACTAAAGTGAGGAATGAAATTATTTGTGTTTTTCCATAATACCATTGAAATCTGGATAAGTCTTGTCACCATGAATCTTAGGTCCGACTCCACAGTAAGACTGTTTCACCTTCAAATTTTAATGCTGCAAAGGACACAAAAGGCCAGATGACGTAGACCTAAGTGGTAGGGAAAGGCATCAAATGTTGCAATGACTTTCTAGACAACTCTTCTTACTCACAGCCCACACGCAACCAAAATTTACATTTTCTTTGAAAACCTTTTCCCGTTAAGTATCACAGGATTGTTCCAATAGCTGTTCTTGTCCTGTATCAAGGAGGTTTATAACTTGTACGTCATGGATTTCTATACTAGTGAAAGGATTTTCAATCTAGCAATTACCAGATTGTGGGACGGAAATATTCTCAAAAACTTGCAGTTAATGCTCCCAAGTGTCCTACAACTGTTTTGTGCACTTCAGGAGAGTTTTTCAACTGAAGAATCTATGAAATCCTTGACCAATGGAAATAATGAATAATTATTGTTTTGTACTCGTGCTGCCCACAGCTGTAGTTTCTTAATTGTAGCTTCAGCTTTACTCTCAGCCTGAATGATATTAACATTTTTTCCTTGCAGGCCTAAGTTAAATTCGTTGAGAAACGAGAAAATACCCACCAAATAGGACGCTTTACACAATCAGTCAAAACTACACAATTTTTCGCTTGAAGAAGGACGTTGCTTGTCTAAAAGAAACAAGCGCACTTCATCTTGCAGATCAAATAAACGCATTTAGTATGTAAGAGAAGTTGAGTGCATTCACTGCCAATTTCTTTACATAAAACTGTGAAAACAAGGGAATTTAGAGAACGTGATTTAATGAAATTAACAAGTTTTGTAACTTCACCCACAACACATTTCAAATCCTCAGGCATTTTTCTCTCTGCTAAAACTTCTTTCTGTATGAAACATATAGTACACTTTACTTCAGATGCTAAAGGTTTCACTCAAGCCATTACAAAGGTAGGTATAATTTCTAAAAGGTTTCTTTTTAATAACTGAAAAAATATTTTTTGCATAACAGCTATGACTTCTATTTTACTACAACACATTTCAATTTTTAAGCGTTGCGGACCTCTGTCTAGGTCCTGTGGAAATATTGTTCTAGAGAACAGAATGAAAACAACCATATAATATGTCTAAAAGAGAATAAGGAATATTATAAAATCTTCTCCCAAATAATTCCAGTTGGGAGCCACGTGGACACCACTTTCTGCTTGGCGACATTTGGCTGAAAAGGACTTACCCGATAAATAGGGACTGAGATATTACAAAAAAAATACTGTCTCAGGAGTTGCAGTTTCCTGGCAAAACTGTGTCACGAGCTCAGAATAGTTAGTCGGTGTGCCAGCATTCCGGTTGTGTATACCCCTTCCCGGTAAGGGAAACACAAGGTCGCTGGATGTAATTGGGCAGTAGCATCCAGTATTATTCGCAGGTTTGGTGGATGTATCGGAATCCCCATTTTATGTCATACAAACATCCTTCTCACAAGAATGCGCCAACCACCTGACTGAACAGTACCCGATGCCGCTGTTCATTTATCCTGCCGTTGGCACGTACCAACGTGCATCTACATCTGCATCTATACTCTGGAAACCACTGTAAAGTGCATAGCAGAGGGTAGTCCCATTGTACCACTTCTTGGGGCTTTTTCCTTTTAATTCACGTATCGTTCGCGGGAAGAATGATTGTTTAAACGCCTTTGTGGGTGCTGTAATTAGTCTAGTCTTCACGATCCCCATGGAAGCGATACGTAGGTGCTTATAGTATATTCCTAGATTCATCACTTATAGTTGGTTGTAAAATCTTTCTAAGACAATGGTTTGTGCCTATCTTCAAGCGTCAGCCAATTAACTTCTTTCAGCATTATTGTGATGCTCTTCCATGAGTCGAAAAAAGCTGTGACCATTCGTGCTGCCCTTCGTAACCGATCTGTATCCCCTGTGAGTCGTATTTATGGGCCCCACACATTTCAGCAATATTTTAGGATGGGCTACATGAGAGTTTTATATGCTGCCTCCTTTGTAGACTGGTTGTATTTTCCTTCTGTTCTACCAATAAACGGCAGGCTGCTGCCTGATTTACCCACGACTGAGCCTAAGTCGTCGTTCCACTTCATAACAGTAAAAACTGTTACAATCGTTTATACGAGTCCACTGACCACAACTGTGGCTAACCGATGGTATAGTCATTGAATACTATGATTTTCATTCCGTGCGCAATTTTATATTTCTGAACATCCGAAGCAAGTTGCCAGTCTTTGCAGCACTTTGAAATCTTATCAGGATATGACTGAATATTTATGCAGCTTCTCTCAGACAGTACTGCATTAAAGATAACTGTATCATCTACAAAAAGTTTGCGCTTATTATTAATATTCTCTGCAGCAAGGTCATTAATATACAGCATGAATAGAAAGAGTTCCAACGCGTTTCCTTGGGCCACACTCGAAGTTATCTCTACATCTGTCGATGACTCTCCATTCAACATAATTTACTGCGTCCTCCCTAACAAAAAATCCTGAATCTAGTCACAAATTTCGCTTGATACCCCATACTTCTCAACAATCGAGGAATACTGCATTAACCTGATTGACTTCATTCGAGTATTTCAGTATGTCACATGAGAAAAGTGCGAGTTATGTTTCACATGATGAATGTTACAGGAATGCACGCTGGTTCAGGTCATTCTATTCCAGTTACCTTATTAAGTTTGAGAACAGAATATGTTCTAAGATTCTACAAAAAATACTGAACGGTTGTTTTGTGAATGACATCTACTACCCACCCATGCTTTCTTCCGACTACTGGGCACGACTTTTTTGTTCGGGAGATCTACGGCAGATTATAGTTAAAGGACGCCCTAACTCCGCCGAAATTCAGTACAGTATCTGACAGGGATTCCACCGGACCCTGAAGCTTTGAGTTTTGTTAGTTTCAGCTGTTTCTCAACACCACTGACACTAATTAAATTGGTACAATACTTTTTACTTTTCCCTTGTAAAAGAACATTTGAAAACGGAATAGAGTATTCTTTGCTACCCTAAATTTCAGTTCCTGTCTCGGCCGTGAGAGACTGGACATCAACTTTGGTGCCTCTAATGGCACCATATGCGACCAAAATTTTTGGAGGTTTTGTGAAAGATCTCCCGACTATATGGTGCTACAATACTCATTGAAGGCTTGACGCATTGCTCCCTTGACAAGCAAAGACGTTTCACTCAACATCTCTTCATCTATAGGCCTTTTTTGTTTTACACCTCTTATGCAGTAGTCTCTGTTTCTATATAAGTTAGTTTACGTGACGTAAACCCATGGAGCGTCTCTCCCACCATGAATCGTTCTACTGGGAACGTATCTATCCTACGCATGGTCAGCGATTCTTTTGTATTTGAACAGTAGCTCCTCTACATGCTCTTGTCCTGAGCTAAGAGTTTCAAATTCCTCATTTAGATATGACACTACTGCATTTATAGCTAGTTTACTGAACATATAAATATTTCTACATATTTTACATGCAGTTTGTAATCATTGTTACTAAATCTGCCTTATGGTCACTGATACCAGTTTCATAGTGGACATCCTCAAAGAAGTCACGGCTATTTGCTGCCATTTGATCTAATATAGTTCCATCCAGAGTGAGCTTCGGAACCATCTGTTCTAGGCAGTTTTCAGAGAAGGCATTTAGCATTGTTTCACAGAATGTCTTGTCATGTCCACTGCTAACAAAACTGTAATTATACATACCGACTGCTGGATGATGAAAGTCTTGCGATGATTACAGCACCACTGGGCAGTCTGTGTGGTAGTGAACTGAGGTTTTCTCTAAAGTTTTCGGTTAGATCAGGAGGCGAGTCTGGTGGCCCATAGAGGGATCTTGTCATAGTTTTCGGCCCAGCCCTGATACTGAACTTCTCCAAAACATCTAGCATGGATCTTAAACTTCTATCTCAGTAAATTTGAGTTTCTTGCCCACTCCGACATACATGCCACCTCCATGTCCCATTAGCCTATCCTTTCGATATAAATTTCCTTCAAAACTCTCACTGTTGTCAGCTTCGGGTATTAACAAGTTATCTACATCTAGTACTTTTTGGGGGCGCTTCGAGCTCTACCACTTTGTTGCAAATGATTCGGCAGTTAACCACTAAGGTTTTAATACTCTCCTCTGTGGGGACATTTCTTTGTGTCTTACAACAATACTTTCGGGTCTCCTACAGCTATCATTATCTGGATGGGATGGAAGGTCGCCTAATCTAAAAACCCTTGTATGCACCCCACATAGTCATCTACATGGGAAGCTGCCTCTAATGTTCAGTGCACAACTGACCTATTTAGGTAGATTATGCAGTTATCAACCCTGTAGCGTAAGTCCAGGAAGTCACAGCTTTGCTTGTCACAGAATCTTCGCAGTATCTTGTTCAAGTCTTCCACTCGACACAAGTGTGGACAATGCTGCGGATTATAAGCTTCGCCGAAACTCTGACAGCAAGGCTGGTATTCTCAACCTTCTCTGCCAGACCCTGGAATGATCCAAGTATGATCTCAGAGCCCAGACAACAGTCATCATTGTTCCTAAGGTGCGTCACAGTCTGCAGTTGGTTACTCCCTGTTCCCTCGATGGCTGCGAGAATACCTCTTCAGCATGTTTAATTAGGCGCCCAGGCATGCACACTCAGTGCGCATGGTGCTCGTTCCCATCCACTGCTGCCATATCACTAAGGGGTACCATTATTCGCTGTACATTGGAAATGGCACTTGTTAATAGACACCCCCCCCCCCCCCAAACCTTTAGTATTCACCTCCATCTGACATGCGACTCAGCACGTTTCCCAAAAGGTGATGTGAGTCTCACTGACTCAACTCCGGTTTCACTGGAAGACAGCACCTCGAACTTGGGAGATGGGTGTAAATTCCTGAGTTCTCCCAGGTCCCCGTCTGCCTAGTACCGGACTTCCAGACCTACCACAGACACGCCACACAGTCAAGTGGACAAGTAGTCATACATCCTGGCCGGCCGGGGTGGCCGAGCGGTTCTAGGCGTTACAGTCTGGAACCGCGCGACCACTACGGTCGCAGGTTCGAATCCTGCCTCTGGCATGGATGTGTGTGATGCCCTTAGGTTAGTCAGGTTTAAGTAGTTCTAAGTTCTAGGGGACTGATGACCTCAGAAGTTAAGTCCCATAGTGCTCAGAGCCATTTGAACCATACATCCTGTATTTACTGCAGAAGAGACAGATACGTAAGAGAGGATAGTACTTCAGGTACTTTTAATATCTCTGGTACGTGAATCCTGGTAGTCCTCCCAAAACACCCATAATCTGCTGCTTCCAATCGCTAGACAGTAGTCAGGGCGATTTCCAGCTACCACGACCCTTCAGTCGAGGTGACTTTTTTCCGTATTTTGAGGGTGCGATGACGGTATTATTACAGTCCTCACTAGTCTCTGTGTCTTGTGGTATACGGGGATCATAGGTAATTTTGAGTTTGTGATTCCTACAGAGGGCAGCTGATTGTGGATGGTACAACGACTCCGAGTAATTTGCTGCACTTCGTCCCATCTGTTTGCTATTATAATCCTCATAGTCGTCATTGATGCCTGTCTCATTATATCGTCGGTCGAAGCAGTTAAATTTGGGTGTTTTTGTTAACCGCTAAACCGAGTTGTAAGCAGTCTTCACATGGTTCCAGGTGAAAAGTCTGATGTCTGGAAGATTTTGGATGAGGAATGTTCTACAGGATGTCTTAGGAAGTAATGATGTAGCAATGATGTAAGGCACTGGTAAAGCGCATGCTGCCCATCTTGCGCTAGCCAGTACTAAGTCTGACAACTAGAGGTGGGCAAACAATACTCGCGTTCTAACGAGCTCGAGATTTGCCGATACGTCGCAGCGTTTGGTACAGAATCGAGCTTGCTCAAACAATCACGTAACAGTTGACTCGCGCGGTACGAATGCAAGGGATATGTAAACTACGAACGAGCTACAACAACAAGTTATGGCTCTGTATAAATTTCACAATTAGTGAAACAATGGAAGAAACAGCATCAAATCCTACCACTATATGAACTCCTGTTGTGTTTGAACAAATTTGTAATACGGGTTCCCATACAGTACATATGCATATAAACCTTTATGCCGATATTTTAAGTAAAGGTAATAGAGAAAGACGAAAATGTTCTCCTCCAAAAAATATTGCTTGACTGAAAACAGTATAATAGATTATCTGACTGTGAGAGGCGCTTCAAAAATGGTTCAAATGGCTCTAAGCACTTTGGGACTTAACATCTGAGCTCATCAGTCCCCTAGAACTTAGAAGTACTTAAACCTGACTAACCTAAGGACATCAAACACATCCATACCCGAGGCAGGATTCGAATCTGCGACCGTATCTGCAGCGCGGTTCCGAACTAAAGCGCCTAGAACCGCTCGGTCACAGCAGCCGGCTATGAGAGGCGGAATTGATTTAGCAAGTAGGTTGTAGATGAGCAGTTCAGTCCCTGTTCACATGTTTGAATAACAGATGAAAACTTTACTAGATTTTAATCAGCTTAAAAACAAGACGACAGAACGCAGGCGAAGCAGTTAAGACTGCTGATAAGGAATTAAATGTCAAACAAACGAAATGTATCCTAATAAAGTGACTGTAATTTGTATTGCGCGAATAAATTACAGCGGAATGACCCATCATGATTGTAGTCTTTCATTTGTCAGATACCGTTGTTACGAGTGACCTGCAGCCTATAAGATATTTCAGTCTATGTTTCACAATTATTTTTATTGTTAAAATCAATAGTACATTAAAACACTAAGCCATGCCGTTCTGATAGTACCCACAAAAGTCACCAGATCGCAGGCCGATCAAAAGATCGAACAGCACCCTAGATTTCCCAAACAGTGTCGTAAACTATTCAAGCACTACTCTACTGACAAATTCCAAGTCACGTGACACGGTGAACTGGTCCACAAGCCATGACGACATGTGTGCCACCCTCTCTAATTTAACTCATAATCTCTTACACATTTATTTGTAAATATTCCAGAACATTCAGAAAGGATGAAAGATTTCCGTCACTAAGACACCAAAATTTATTGATTGCATTTTGCGTCAACATTGGCTTATATATAGGTGAGTGTTGGGTTGTGTTGTTTTGGGGAAGGAGACCAGACAGCGAGATCATCGGTCTCATCGGATTAGGGAAGAACGGGGAAGGAAGTCGGCCGTGCCCTTTCAAAGGCACCATCCCGCCATTTGCCTAGAGTGATTTAGGGAAATCACGGAAAATCTAAGTCATGATGGCCGGACGCGGGATTGAACCGTCGTCCTCCCGAATGCGACTCCAGTGTGCTAGCCACTGCGCCACCTAGCTCGGTAAATATAGGTGAATTATGTGAATTATGCAGTAATATATAACTTCTGTTCACCTGGCCTATGATATTAAATGCCTGGTGGAAATATGCTGAATTATGCTACGGTCTGGAAATTTTATTCTTCGCACCACCTGCTATTTTAGTTTAGAAACGTGCAGTGTAGAGTGTAAAATAATACCATAAATACGTTCTGTTTTCAAACGTAAATATTTTATACTGTTTTGTTTACCCATCTCTAAAAAGGAAGCATACCTGTGAACGAAAAGTGAATTATGCTGACAGATTACCATAACAATAACACGTGAAGTTCAGCCTCCATCGTCTTGTAGGCTGCTGTTTAAAGAGTTAAAATAGTTATCTGCAGTATCGCAGTGGGTAAATTTCCGATACGAATTTTTTTGTTAATAGACCACTGGAGTTCAAAAGGAATTACTACAATGCTACACGAATAAAATTACTTGCATTACTATAAATTAATACTGGCTTTACTCAGTAAAGGACTAATAATGTCATAAACAAAATTTTGGATCAACTGCCTTATGATTTAAACGCCTGAGAGAAAGGAAAGCTAAATTTTGAAGAAAACTCAATAAGCTCTTGCTGTCCGAATCCTTGTATTACTCAGAATACTTCTTAAACATAGACTTATTTAGTGCAAAAGTGTTACATACTTACTTGTGTTATTGAAATAAATACACTTTTCTGTTATGTGAACTCATCTTTAATACGATCTACTACCATATACTGGTAATCTACCTCGAGTCACATTCCACGTCCTGTTATCAGACGGAAGAACGTACTAATAGTTGATTTTGGATATCTCCGATCCTACAGTATTCAATGATGCATTCTCTGTGTAACGAAAATAATTAAGATCAAGATATCCCTCTCTTATTCTTGCTGAAAATGAGTTTGGTATAATCGATGAATAGAAATGCTGCTGGCAACATAACCGTCCTCCATAATGTCTAAAACTGGCTTCATCCGTGAGAAGCCAACTGGATTTGACCAGCGTTGGGCAATTTGGACTACTCTGAATAGTATCGTAAAGGCCCACGGAAGAAATTGTATGAGAATGTCCCGTACGTGCCTACAAAGATCGTTTAAAAAGATTTCCTGCCGGCGACAAGTAAAGTAATAAACTATATAGAAGATCTTCGTATTTGCTGTAGCTATGCTGGAAAGTTGTGTTGACGTGCTGACATAAAGTGGATTAGTAATATTTGTATATATGTAGTTATTCTTGTGATTTAACCACCCTTAATGTATGTCATACGATAATGATCTTTATATGATCAGCATGCAGCCATATTTGAATGTGAACGAAGGTAATATTCTGGAAACAAACTCATTTCATATCATATGGCAAAGTGACGCTTGGAACATGTAGCTAACTAGCGAACCAAATATGTAAGTTGATGTGTTCCTTATCAGACTGGTCTTCAGTGTAACTTCGCTGTAATAGATGTAACTAATTAATTTACGTCAAACAAAGGTGGCTGACTCTTCTCGATACCAAGCTGATTAAAAAAAGCCTCCAAACTTATTTACACACAACTCATAAGTTTGTGGAATTTTTATTCCGTCATGCATCTTAATCGTCTTTGTTTAATCCTTTGGTCATGCGTAACCTCATTTTTTAAATATCTGATGACGTACATTGCAAGTTTCAACAGTATAGCCAATTCCTCTACTAGTCTGGAGTTCTTCAGTCTCTGACCGAATCACATAATCAAGGACAGTGTTTCCGAGGTCAGACAGATCAGTTCTCGTAGCACCGTCGTAATGCCGCACCGAACCTGCAGAGGAGAAGGCGGCCGGACGTGGAGCGGCGAGTTTGTTTTCCGCTCGGCACTCTCCTCCACCGCCGCGGGGTGCTTCGCTCTCACCCTCAGCCGCCATTCCCTTTGCGCAGAGACGGCCACTCTGAGACGGAGCGAGCTTCCTGCGAGAGCGGAATCGCTAATGCTGCGCCTCGGCCGACCTGCTCCAGAGAACCAATTTCCTTTGTGACAGTTGGCAGCGCCGGCTGCACCGGTCAGCGGGCGGTTCCCCCCCGCCGGCTCTCTCTTCGGAACCAATAAACAAGCGGCACTCGCTGCAGGGCTTCCCCTCCGAGCCGCGCCGTCTTCTTTCTCGTGAGGAGGATGGGGGGAGCGCTCTCCGCCGGCGTGCACAGCCCGCACCACGAGTTGCGCCACTTTGGACGACTGCGTGTCTCCAGGCTGGAGGAGGTGAACGGAAAATTTCACATATGGGCTACGTAATTACATTATGGGAAAATCCAAACGGTTCAAAAGTGATATTCGAGTGACAGATGTATTGCACCACAATGACCTTGCAGGAATTACTTGCATGAGCTTGATATTGACAGTATTATTTTATATATTAATAGTCTCCTGGACTACACAAAAAAAAGTCTTAGGAAGACAGTAAACCGGCATGGTCACTGCCATGTAATACACCACAATAGTATTGGTCTGCCATAGTAATAAACGTCTTGGCCTACAGTTTTTTAAACAAACTCCCAGAGAGTGTCCATACACTGTTTATGAAACAATCAAGAATAAGAAGGAAAAATGATTAAAAATAAAGAATATTATACAATGACACTATTTCAAGACAGTGCACAATAGAACCTGCATTTATGATGTTAGGTTGTTTAGAATAATAAGTTGCGCATTGTATAATATGTAACGTGAAACAAGTCAGTAAGTAATGTGTAAAGTTTAATATTCAGACATTATGTGTTATTCAATTACAGCTGCATGTATATTTTGATGACACAGACTGAATGGAAATTCTCAAAAGTGGATGAATTTGTTCTTTTCTTGAGCACTGTGGCTCAATAAAGACAAAATGTTAACTAAATTAAATAGTTCCTTACTAAGTATTCTAACTGGATCTGATAAATCTATGTTATTATTATAACTGTATAAGACCAACCAATGGTGTGTGTGTGTGGGGGGGGGGGGGGGAAACATGTGGCTAGGGCCTCTCTTCAGGTGGACCGTTCCACCTGGTGCAAGTCTGTTTAGTTGGCACACTTTGGCGACTTGCATGTTGATGAGGATGAAAAGATGATGAAGACAACACAACATCCGGTCGCCAAGAGGAGAAAATCTGTGGCCAGGGTGGGAATCAAACCCAGCCCCTCATGCAGCATTCTGACGAGCTGGCCACTCAGCTATGGAGGCGGACAGACCAATCAACTGACAAATAAAGTGAGAAAATTACGGAAGAAGTATGCCTAACATATCCTTAGAATGTGACAAAATAAAACACCTACAGCCGTTCTTGTGATTTTATTTCATTTTGTTGCAACTACTTTCAACGCTTCAATGGCTCATCTTCAGGCCTGTATGCACAAAACAATAACGATAGCACTATCAAGTTATCAATCAAGTTCCATAGTAATAGATTAAAACAGAATGAGAAACAATGGCAAGACTCTACAAATGAATTTACACCCAACTTTTTTAGAACGAACAGATACAAACATTGTCACATATCTAAAATATACCGTCACGAATTTCCACTCAATACATTGTACAATTATATTATCTATTAAAAACTTCTTTAAATAACTATTCATCATTTTTATTGGACAGTAGGACATACATTATCTGCACAACCCTGAAACAACCTACTGTAAGACAAAATAACTGTAGATGGTGATAATTGGAAGGAAACAATGCCTCACAAACAAGTAGAAAGAAGGAACATAACCTATGTGTCGCGTTAAAGTGTAAAATGCTCAATTGTTCACAGACGAGGGGCATACACTATGTCAGATCTATAAAATGAACGTCCAAGACGTGTTATAAACCGAATGTTTGACCCACTTCAGATTATAACATATGTAGAACGTATGTAAGATGTCCACAAGGAAACTGTTTATGATGCAAACATTCATATGCGAATGCATCATATATCGTGTACTGCCATGAAACAATCACACACAGGGATACTAACTAGCTCGCAAGGATGCAGTGTATCATAAAGGATGACTCAACTATATATATATATATATATATATATATATATATATATATATATAGGTGAAAAAAACAGAAAAGCTTACTGAGTAGCACGCCGCTCAAAAAGTACTCGTGTTTTAAACATAAGTGATCGCGAAGAAATAATTGAAATGTAAAATAGTATATAGTTATGAATAAATGCATTGTAACCAGTACACACTTAGGTCTTTCGATGGCATTCAAACCAAAAGCCATTACATGGCAGCAATTCTTTTTTATCGAAAGTTCCCAGTCATTGAAATCGTGTCAAAGTCAAGCCACATTATTAATTGACCAGTGTGGAGGCCACACACCATGCTCATAATTACAACGTAAGTAACTGCAATTTTTCTGTTAGACTTAAATTGCTAACTTATGACAGCAATCTATAAGTTGGCAATACATACACTGTTACAACAAAAACACTGGTAATGCCACGAGTCGTATGTAGTGGAACTTAAGGCAATGTAATGCGAATCTACGCGAAATAGAAGACAGGTACATAGCCACTAAATGTGTCATATATGACTAAAGTAATTGCATGTTACAGAAAGCAACATTTAACATACACAGTTCTACCACCAAACTCGTAACTAGAGGCTAGTGGCAGCAACGTCCACGTCAGCTTCCTGACCCGCAACCATTCGAAAAGTACTCATATGTATGAAACCCAAGTAAACACGCAAAAATACAACAAAATTTAAACTGCATATACTTTTTAGTAAATGTATTGTAACCAATACACACCTTGGGCTTGGAACTACATCAAAACTAAAAATCATATCTATGTAATCAAATTTCAAAAGAGCTATACTGGCCATACACATCGTCGCACAAACCAGTTTATCAATTGACCAGTGAGGAGCCCACACAACATGCCAATAACTGAATCGTAAGTAAACCCTATACTTACGTTTGATGCGAGACTGTGACCATGTCACAGCAGTCTACGAGTTGACATTATATTCACTATCACAACTGCAACCCTGGGGATGCCAAGCCCTGTCCAACAGAATCTGAGCCTGAAATCATACGCCTGAGGGTCTACGGTGACTGGAGAACCCATTCTCTGTGCCTGAAAGTCGACTGAAAAAGAATATTTGACCTCTTCTTGTGGTTGCGACTGCTGCTCAAACTTCGTTGCTAATTCTAAACTCTACTTCGAATTTTGCGATTGCAAAGATAAGCTTCATTCAGTAGTTTATTTATCTTATCTTTTATCTAATGTAGACTCTCACTCCTTAAATTTAGCATTTTCTGCTGCAATTGTAGCCACAAGTGACCCAACATAGCCTTTGCCACACCAGTGCCAACATCTGGTCGCATAGCAATATTTCAGCTTTATAGGGCGGAGTCTACAAGGGATGGATCTGAGGGCCGTGCGATGGTTTCCTCGTTGTCAGCCTGCTGTGACACAATGTCTTCGTCGACAGTGGGATCGGGGGCTGCATCGGCTGCGATGTCAGCATCGGCTGCGGCAGTGGTATAGGCGCTCGGTTCGTAGCTGGGCAGGCTGGCGCCAGTAATACCGTCGCCAGACAGCACTTCGTCACCTGCCAAGGCATACTGCAGGTAGCGGGCTTGGGCTCTGCAAAGGCGCCAGTTCCTGTGAAGTGGGTGGGGTAGACCGGCGCAACTCGTGGTGCGTCTGGCCGGTCCCCTGCCTCGTCTACAGAACCACCTGCTGCACTCTGTGAAAGGTCCCGCACGGCTGGGAAGTTCAAATGAACAATGAAAGAAAACATACTCTCTCTGAGACTTTAGAACCGAATATAGTGAACTGGTCATCACTTGCACTATGTGGCGAGTGGGCATTGCATAGCGCTCCCATCACCGCTACTGCGGTCAACTACTGGAACCGAGTGAGCTTCCCTTAACTATGGCGGAAGGCACGCGACCGTGACTGCTTAGAGGATTTGGCAGTCGTGAAACCTAGTCGAATCCCGTCTGCTAGAAAGTAAGATGAGATGATGAAAGATATTATGTCGTGGTTGTCATCATGTCAGTGGCGACAGTGGATAAATACTGGAGATGTACTTCCTATCACTGTTTTCCTTTCGGACAAGAAGTTACACACAACAGCCAAATCTTCTATCCCTGGACAACGAATTCTTTTCTTTGCAGGTGTTTCATCACCTAACTGACATTTTAATTAAAAAAAAGCTACAATGGGATAGCTATAGATCAATGGTAGCCAGTACATGCTATCACCTTTGAATATATTGTAGAAAAAGACGCAGATGTGAGGTAGTCCTTTCACAATGATTTATAGCCCACGCCTACAATTCTGAATGTATTGTTGAGCCGCTACATCGCTGCAGGACAAAGGATGATGTACAAAGTGCATCAAAACACAATGAAAACCAAGATAGGGAATCCGGAAATTGAGAGCTGCCAACCATGACTTCCAGAATGCGAACACAGAGGCAGGGGCTGAATGACAAAGCTTAGCGCATTACAATCAACGGAATCACAAGGTTGGATAACTGCGGTGCAGGTGGTGTGATGGCACTGCAGCAACCAACATAGTCATGCTGAGCTAATTGGACAGTTTCAATACTAGGTTGCTCCGGAGGCGATGGATGACAACTCTTGAATGTCGGAATCTGCACTGCTACTGTCTGCGAAATGTAAGCATCCAGGATCAGCAACGGAATTGAGGTGGAGAGTGGCTGTCCATACTATTTGTAAACTGTGTAAGTAGGCCGACAGATGTGGAGGCCATATACACAGCATATGCACAACGTACTAAACTAGTTAAGGACATCTCTTCAAACAAAAACACACGTAGTGTGGCCAAAGTAAAATATTATGAACGACAACGAAGTCAGAAACAGAACCACATAATTTTACAGCATTCTTACTAAGGACCCATTATATGTTGTTCTTTCCACTGTACTTTACGGATCTTGACGTCCTGCCACCATGTGAGGTATTTTCCAGTTACGTTTAAGCTGGCGATATTAGCAAATTAAAAATGAAATGAAATAAAGTGGTTTAAATTAAAAAAGTCTCCCAAAAGAAAAGTACTTCTTCCAACAAATTTATTGTGGCTCTGGGCCCAAGCACGGAACATTAAACCAACCTCGATCGAAAGCAAACTTAGCTTCAATAACTTGTCTCCATTTCGAATGTACGTCGTCCCATATCAACATCCAAATCGCTCGTTCGTGAGGTGTTACGTGTTATCACACATCATTTTCAACTTTTTTTTATTTATCATGTCAAACAACATACAGCACACTGATGCACAACTTAACTAGAAAAAATATAAGCATTACAAATTTTAGACATCATTGGTGCTTCTGGAGTGGAAGGACTGGCCGATGATTCGCAGTTTCCAGGGGACACACGAGTGTTTTGTTTACAGCACTCGTCGGGCAGGCTCCTTCCACGTCTCCCCTCGTTTTTTTAGGATAAGCGTTGTGTGCGTCCGCAGTTGGCAAAACCGTTCCCGTAGCCAACATGGCAGAGGGTGGAGGTAGTACCGTTCTTGCAGCCTTGGCCTAGCAGGACAACACCGGCACTGCTTGGGCGACAGTTCTCTCAAGGGAGAAATTAGTGTACATTCAAGATGGCATGGCTTCAACTTAAATTCAAATGTTATGGCTTGGAACTTTACAGATTTTCGCCATCTAGTGTAGTTTCTTAATTAATTAAATTATATACGTGAAAATTAATTTGCCCCCTCCAATCGATGATCCTCATGCAGGCAAGACATCGGTGGTTTCCGTTGGCTGGGGAAAACGGATGTTATTATGTAAATTGATTGATTTATTTGTAGTTTTATGACTTTTTAATTTGTGACCCATCCGCTGTGGGATTACTGACAATGAACCCTGCATTTTGCAGGCAACCTGATTATGTGACTGAAATTACCAAATTAATTATATTCAGCTCTCTTTCTTTGTGATGCAGCGAAGCCTGGACAGCCCTTGTGCACATGCCATGCGCGTTTCATGCCTTCTGAAATTCTCCGCATTATATGACCATACGAATAAATTACTTCTGATTTTTTCACTTAGCGGATGCTACAGCGCAATTCACAATGCTTTACATTTTGATTGTGTGGTGTGGAAGTGGCAGATCTCCAGAAATGGGTCCTCCTCAAACTTCAATATAGCCAAGGTCGTCTAAAAGATTTAAAGATGAATGTAGACACACAAAAATATTATGAATGTAGAGATATGGATTTCCAATGTAACTGGTGCTAAAAAAACAACGGAAACCTCTATGATCAAGAACACAAACCCTATGTGGTGGTAGCACTAGTTAATCGTACACACTGACTGTTCTTTCTGTTATTGCAACGGAGAAATGATCTGTAACAAGCTAAGCGACAAATTTCAGTTGCATCACTGCAGTTGACCAGACAATGATATTATGTAAAATGGACAACGACTTTGGCTCCCAAGGAGGGTGGATTGCTAGAGAGAGAATACTGGAAGTACGTTTTTGGCGTCTGCAAAGTGTTTGGCATAATGAGCGCAGCAGTGATCATGGCAATGTCGGCCACAAAGCAGTAGAGCATCGTCAGCGATGAGTCAGATACTCCTTAGCTTAAGACATAACATTACGACTTTTATGAAAATTACTGATCTTGATAAATACTAAACACATTATCATTCCCAAACATGATTTATATGTATTGCAAGGATAATGTGATGAGAGCTTGTGACTTCAGGTGTTGTATATGTGTTGCAATGGTGAGTATTGAATGAAAGGAAGGGAGATGGTAAATTTGAGTTCCTACACACAAAGCATTTATTCCCACTATTTCCAAAGGAACCACCTAGCATAGCATATGTAACATATCCATTCGACAGACATTCCACATTGCTGAATACTGTTCCAAATGGAGCGTTACAGACAGGATCCGGATTTAGCTCAAGACTTTAGGGCACGCCTCATTATCAAGATCTATATGATATCACTTCTGTTCCCCTTACAGGTCATATTCCGTGACGATTATTTTTCTCTATGAGGACTGCTTCCGATTCTGCTCTTCTCCCCATTCACATACATAGGCCCTACACACCGAAGTACATGTACATATGCAAGCTCAAAGGGAAACCAAACACACGTGTAATTTGGCAACAAACAGTTTATGTTGCAGTGAACACATGGTGTGTCGTGGGGCGATCTCTCTGTTTTTAAAACAATTGAATGATTGATGCGATCGTGGCTTTTCAATTATTTTAAAAGCAGTTTATGTCTCTACGTGTTTACTTCAAAATAGTTGAAATTTACAAATGAAGAGATTTGTATGAGATGCTTGTGACGTGAGTTACCACAAAAGACTATGGGGTATATGGAAGGAGCCTCCACGACGAGTGCTGTGACTGAAACAGTAAGATGTCCCCGGGAGACAGGGAATCGCTGGCGAAGCCTTCCACTCCAGAAGCACCAATAAATAGTTGTCTAAGGTTTGTGATGTTCATATTTTGTTCTGGGTTAAGTTGTGCATCAACGTGCTGTATGTTGTTTGCTTTTGACATGATAAATTACAGAATATTGGGGATGATGAGGGGTAACAGACAATGAGCGTTCGGATGTTGATATAAGATGATATAGATTCATAATGGATGAAAATTGTTGATGTCAAGTTTATTTTCGATCAAGTTCGCTTGGTTCACTGTTCTGCTTATCTCAATAGTCTTTTTTATGCTTGCGTCCACTGGGGTAATAAATTTGTTGCGAGAAGTAATTTTATTTCATGAGATTTTTTTATTTAAACTAAATCTAGTTCATTTTATTTTTGATTTGCTAAAATTACCCTGCCGGATACTGACGTGTGACATCACAGAAAAATACGTCATTGTTACAGCATGTCATGATGCACACAGTAAAGTGGAAGGAACAATACGTAATAGCGTCCTTAGCAAGATTGCAGCAAAATCAAACTGTTCTCTTCCTGATTTCGAAGACGTCTATGGTATGTTATGTCAACACGTTGGCCATGCAACAAGTATTTTCGTTTCAACAGATGCGCTGATGTAGTTTAACGTGTTGAGTATGTTGGTACGGTGAGAAAACCACAATATGCGCACCACTTCTGTCGTCCTACTTATGTAACTACACAGTTGGGAACGATGAAACCACTCAAACAATAGATGTGTCGTATTCTTATTGAGAATGCTGTATCCTATCAGGAACTGCATTCGCACGTTGTGAATACAAGCTGACGTCGGCTGTATATTTTATTCACATCAAATGAATTCGCAGTTGCGAATAAGGACTACCATCAGCTGTAGAATGGAATGGTGACAATGAAAATTTGTGTCAGACCGGGACCCGAACCCTGATTTTCCGCTTAATGCAAGGTTTGGCTCTAACCATGCACACTTCCAGGACCGAATCCATTTTGTAATATTTACAACAGCTGTGAATCGTCAAACAGTGTCTGTTCCTTCAGACATAACTGCACGTCTGAAAGGCACTGTTATATAACATACAGACACTGTATTAATACAGACATTACTTAAATCATTAGAATATGTGCGTCGACCACGTATAGGACGCTAGTGCGACCTATTCTTGAATACTGCTCGAGTGTTTGGGATCCGCACCAGGTCAGATTAAAGGAAGATATCAAAACAGTTCAGAGACGGGCTGCGAGATTTGTTCTAACAACTCGCAGGTGTTACGGACATGCTTCGAGAATTTAAACGGAATCCCTGGAGAGAAGGCGACATTCTTTTCGAGAAACACTATTGAGGACGTTTAGAGAGCTGGCATTTGAAGCCGACTGCAGAACGATTCTACTACCTGCAACAATACATTGCTCGTAAGGACCATGAAGATAAGATACGAGAAATTAGGGCTTATGCCGAGGCAAATAGACAATCATTTTTCCGTATCTCTATAGCGTGGAACAGGAAAGGAAATGGCTATTAATGGTATGGGGTACCCCCTCCACATGCCTACGGCGAATTGCGAGGTATTCATGTACATATAGATGTTAAGGCGACCGGACACAATAAGCTGGAAATCCGGGTTCGAGTCCCGGTCTGGAACTACTTTTCATCTACCACTGATAAAATTTATAGCTGACGTCAGACCGTATTCGCAGTTTGCGAAACCATTTCGTAATATTTACAACAGCTGTGAATCGCCAAACAGCTTTAGTTACATCGGACATGCTTGCGTGTCTGAAAAGCATTGTACTGTAATAAAGGGACACTGTATAAACACAGACATTGTGTAAATCATGACTCTATTATGTACTGTTCGTTCCACATTGTTGTGTGGATTATGACATATTCTGTGAACGTGAAGCGTAGTTTTTGTATGATGTCGCTTGACAGCAGCAAAGGGGCGAAATTAGTCAGTTGCACATAAAATGTAACAAACTGTTTGCTTCAAAGAAAAGCTGCTCCACGCAGGAAATTACTTTTATGAGGCTATATTGTAGTAATTATAGAGGGATATCGCTATTACCAGTATGTTCCAAAATTTTCTCAAATATTCTGCTAAGCAGGCTTACACCATATGCAGATGAAATTGTGGGGGATTACCAAGCCGGCTTTCGGAGGAACAGATCAACTATAGACCAAATATTCACCCTGCGTCAAATTTTGGAAAAGAAATGGGAATACAATAACCCAGTTCATAATCTTTTCATAGATTTGATTCAGTATTGCAATCAAAATTGTACAGAATTCTTTTGGAACTTGGAATATCAAAGAAGTATGTTAGACTTATAGAAGCGAGTTTGAAAAACACAAAAGGTAGAGTACGCGTGGGGAAATTGGAGTCAGAAGAATTTGTGATAAAGAACGGACTTAAGCAGGGAGATGCCCTGTCTCCGCTACTTTTTAATTTAGTCCTAGAATATATTGTACGAATGGCAGCAGATAATTCAGAGGGTGTGGAGTTAAATAGAAATATTAAGATATTAGGGTATGCAGATGATCTAAACATCATTAGCGATAGGAAAGAATCTGTAACAGCAAATGCGAATGCGTTAACCAAGGCTAGTGAAGATGTAGGTCTAAGGATAAGTGAAGACAAAACTAAATACCTGGTTACTACTAGAATGTCAACAGCAGTAGATCAGGAAATGTTAAGAGTTGGAGACACGCAGTTTGAAAAAGTGAACACATTTAAGTATCTAGGCGTGGACATCACTTCGAGAAATGAGATTGAATCCGAACTGAAGAAGGGATTTCGGGCGGGACTTGCGTGCTACTTCTCACTGAATAGATTACTTTCATCACGGATATTGTCTAGGAATTTAAAGATTGGAATATACAAAACTATTATTCTACCAGTTACGTTGTATGGGTGTGAGACTTGGCCTCTCACTGTGCAAAATGAAAAGCCGTTTCGAGTATTTGAAAACAAAATTTTGAGGAAAATTTTCGGAGCAAAAAGGGATGACATTAGCGGAGAGGGGCGAAAACTGCATAACGAAGAGCTTCACGAACTCTATTCAAGGCCTGACATAATCAGTATTATTAAGTCACGTAGGCTGCGATGGGCGGGTCACGTAGCTCGAATGGACGAGGGCAGGGCAGCGCGCAGAGTACTGGTAGGGCACCTAGAGGGAAAACGTCCTGTGGGGAGACCGAGGCGTAGATGGGAGGACAATGTGAAGGCTGATTTAAGGAGCCTAGGTATTGAAGGTGAATGGAAGGAAATAGCCCAAGACAGGGACAGGTGGCGAAAATGCGTTACTGCGGTAATGGACTCTCGAGTCCGGTATGACCAGTGAAATGGTTCAAATGGCTCTGAGCACTATGGGTCTTAACATCTGTGGTCATCAGTCCCCTAGAACTTAGAACTACTTAAACCTAACTAACCTAAGGACATCACACACATCCATACCCGAGGCAGGATTCGAACCTGCGACCGTAGCGGTCACGCGGTTCCAAACTGAAGCGTCTAGAACCGCACGGCCACACCGACCGGCTATGACCAGTTAGTTAGTTAGTTAGTTAGTTAGAGGCTATTTTAAACGAATTGGGTGGTTGTGGACTGCTAGGTGAACGCCCTACTGTTCTAAGTACAGGTGAAACAACTTTTTACAAAATCAGTGGTAAGGAAGGAGTGTGGTGCTGGGGGGCGGGGGGGGGGGAGGGGGGGGGGAAGGAGGAGAGATATGTTACAAAGTACGATTTCAGCAGAGGGCTATTCAGACTGCAATGCCGTCACTGAGTTTAAGCTTTCATCCCCGTAGATGCGTGACCTTCGCGAGCAGTCGCTGCGCAGCTGCACTGTTTTGCTCCGACCGCATAGTCCAGTTTGACGTGACAGCGGACGGTCGGCCTGCTGCCACGCAGATGTCGGCGTTCCCTCGGTCTGGCCCGGGAAGCGAGCCACGTGCGTTACGCAATTTCGCAGCGAGCGCCGAGACTTAACGTAGTGAGCCGTGAAAATTGCGTTTGGCAGCAAGTTAATGAGCGACTGGGAAGCGAGCAGCATAGCGCGTGTCTCCCCGCTGTAAGCTCGTTACCGCCAAACTCTTTAGCCGAATTTGGCACCCCCGCCTCCCCGTCCCTCTTTTCCCCCACTCCCCGGTTTGGCCTCACCCACGAGCCTGTGAGGCACCACGGAGGGAGATTCATCTCTGTCAGGAGCGGCAGCATCTTTAAGGAGGAACGACTTTGCTTCCCCTGGCTTCATTCCTGCCTGTCAGGAGAGGGAATGTTTTATTGACGTTTGCTCTCGACCGTTGTTACCGTGTGAACCTTCAAGTTTTACACCCCGTCATCACCATAAACTTCAATGAGCAGATTATTCTTCAGTTTACTTGCATCCGCGGTAGTGGTGTATTTCAAAACGCATTTTCTGTGAGTAAATACATTTAACAAAAATCGAGGCAGGAAACACCACTTCAAGGATTAGGCTGATTTGGCCTGTCCCGCATAAACTTTTCTCGCCTCATATTACAGGCCGATTTCTTTGGAGTAAGACTGTAGGGTCGATTTATTGATTTTTCCCATCTGTAATTTGATGGCACCGATCTCTCCAGATTACTCTGTGTTTCTTTGTAATGTCTACAACCTATTCTGTTCCAGATTTTTGTCTAATGTCACTGTTTTTCTTGTAATTATGGTTTGATAATGCTGTTTCGTAATGGGCAGATCTCATATAAAATACTTCTATTCACCCTAATCCATCACCCTTCGAAATCTAGCTCTAACAATAATTTAATAGTAACGGCAATGGAATAGTGTTGTTCAATTTAACTAGAGTTATTTTTTAACGGTACGTTTCCACGTTTACCACATTGCACCACAGAAATCCAAGGAGCCTCTTTTCTGCATTTTCTGACTTTGCATGCTTAAAGTGATGCAATAGATTCATAAAGACATTTACTTGTTCAATAATTCATCCGTCTATATCGAATTTAGCTGTATTAGTGTTAGATACCGTAAATAGCATCTCACTAATTTCGCTTGTCTTTCAAGTAAACTGCCAGCAAACTAATTTATGCACTTTATGTATTGTTTTATAGACCTCATCTTCATCGTTGATTGTCGTCATCCATCCATCAGTAATTAACAAAACTCTGAATACTATGTTGCCAATGGCTAAAATATGTTGATTACTTTCAGAAATGTTGTTTAGTCTCGTCAGCATAAACGTTACTGTATGTGCGGAACTGGACTACATTGTTGATTTTCATGGTTAATATTTACGTAAACTAATCCGATTCTCAAAGTCTGCATTACTCTCTTACTACTCACATATAGTGAAGAAACTGCCGAAAGTGTGTGATCTGGTGCTCCATCATTTTCCAGCCATTTACATATAACTTCTGTCGTACATTGCCAATGTTTCAGTTATCTGAACAAGTATAAAAATGCATTCTGCACATTACCTTCCCTTCATAAGGACATGTTGATTATCCGAGATATGGGAATTAAAACATCAATCAATCTTTTATTAACTATCTTAGCCTATACTGAAGCCCATTCTTTCTCAGTTGATAAGTCCGTGCTGTTCTCGTAATCTTCTTTGCGAATCGTTTGGGGGTCGCCGCCCCGTTCTCAAGCGCTCATTCACGTATACAGCCAAACTATGGACGTGGAATCTGCCATCGCGTAGCAGTGGAGCTTCTATTTCCAAAACAAATAGTTAACTGCTTTTATCTTGCACATATGGATTACTTTTATTAATATTTTTCGGTCGATTTATTTTTTTTCTTTACCAAACATGTGTTATTGTAATTTATTTCGGCACATTCATTGGCATAGAAAGGAAATGATTATTATATCTATAAATATTTTGCCTAGAGTCTTTAGTAACTGCTCAGCACATATACTTGACTTATTAATAACAAGTTACCATAAAACTGCCGGTATGAAACACTGCATACTCGTATGTATGCTAAACGATGACAAACAAAATGTATATAGTATGGAAACAGCTATTACAATAATAATTTCTTCTGTAGATCTCTGAAGATGTCTTAAGCGGTTTTGTGATACACACATTAAATGAGCTACATGATACCTGCTTCCATCAGTCTACTTATGTCTGCAAAAATATGACTGCTACTGTCACTACTGCGCTGTGACAAGTTTCCACGGCACGTTGGTGGCTTGGCGTCTACGTAATCACTCCCTTATTTTTATTAAAGTACACTGATGTGGCTCAAAATTCTGCGAGTAATTGGAGACACACATTGAGCCCTCTGCAGGCAACAGCGAATCACCAAAAGATTACAGACAGCTATTTCTTCTACACTATTTCTCTACGCTTGTTCCCTCTCTTTATTATGGCTTTGTTGCCAAATACCTATCCTTTCAGTAATAGTAAACGGAAACAGGAAGAGAAACGTTTGCCTAGCTTTGCTGTGGAGATTTAGGGTCTCATACTTGAACCTGAGCAAAACGACGGAAAAGCTATATCCCCACTTTCTATTTTTAGGCTTGTAGAGTCGTAACACTGCACTTCCTTAGAGATTTTGCTAATCAGAACACTAAACAGTCACTTCATTTCATTCCTACAGGGTGCTTCATAGCCTCGCCAGTTAACTATGACAAACACTGGCGCGGACAGAGTATGATTTTATGTTACAAAATATATTCTTTCTAATACTACTTTTATGAATACTGGTCGTGACTGGCAAGCATAGATAACGGTACACAGCTCACTGTAGCCGACTTATTTCGCTGTTATCATCATCATCTTCTTCTAAAGTCTGTTCGAGAACTCTTCTCTATTTTCTACTGTTTTCTTCAATTCTTGATAATTTATACGCTTTCTTGTTTCAATTAGATCCTTTGCTATTTCTTTCTTGACCCCCTGCGTTTTCTTCCCCTTACTTATTCCTTAAAAATGACTCTTAAAAACCTATCGTGCCTAAATAAACGCCAAGAAAGTGTTGTTTTCACTTTTAGGATAGTTGCTATGAGGTCTCTCACCTCATTGATCTCCTTTCAGAACGTCTCCATTGATTTTATTCTCTGTCTAGGTTGGTCTTCTAAGCTTCCTGCAAGGCCACATCACTTCTAAGCCTTTTCTGTCTGTTGGCGTTAGTGACCAACTAACAGAGCCCTACAGAAGCACACTTTTTTCTTTTCCGTTTAAACGATTTGTTCGTTTATTGAAAGCACGTTAGCTGTTAAATATTTTGTTCCTCTGTCTTTCGTGTCTGAGTAGCTTGAAGAATTTCTTGCAGTTAATATTGTCAAATGCCTGGCCTAGTTCAATAAAGTCTATTTAACTAACCCAATTTAATTCTGTCATTCTCTTTAGCAAGCTCTTGAGTGCTATGTTGGCTTCTCTGTCGAAAGTGAAATTTGTGGCTGGATTGAGGACTTTTTGGTCGGGAGGACACAGCATGTTATCCTGGATGGAGAGTCATCGAAGAAGTAGCTTCGGGTATGCCTTGGGGAAGTATGTAGGGACCCTTGCTGTTCAAGTTGTATATTAGTGACGTTGCAGATAATATTAACAGTAAAATCGCGTTTTTTGCAGATGATGCAGTTATCTATAACGAAGTATTGTCGGAGAGAAGTTGCATAAATATTCAGTAAGCTCTTGATAAGATTTCAACGTGGTGCAGTTATTGGCAATTTGATATAAATGTCCAGAAATACAAAATTTTGCACTTCACAAAACAAAAAAACGTAGTATCCTATGACTACAATATCAGTGAGTCACTGTTGGAATCGGCCAGCTCATAAAATACCTTGGTGTAACACTTTGCAGAGATATGGAATGCAATGATCACGTAAGTTCAGTCATGGGTAAAGCAGGTGGGAGACTTCGGTTTATTGGTAGAATGCTGTGGAAGTGAAATCAATCTGCATCGGAGATTGCTTACATATCAACCGGGCGACCGGTTATAGAATATTGCTCAAGTGTATGGGACCTGTACCAGATAAGACTAACAGTATACAGAGGAGGTCAGCACGAATAGTCACAGGTTTGTTTAATCCGTGAGAGGGAGTCACAGGGATACTGAAGGAACTGAACTGAGAGACTCTTGAAGACACAAGTAAACTATTTACAAAGTTTCAGGAACTGGCTTTAAGTGATTATTCTAGGATATACTAAAACTCCCTACGTATCGCTCACATGGGGATCGTGAGGATAAGATTAGAATAATTGCTGTACGCAGAGAGGTTTTCAAACAACCATTCTTCCCGCGCTCCATACGTGGACGGAACAGGAAGAAACCCTAATACCTGGTACAATGGGACGTACCATCTGCCATGCTCCTCACGGTTATTTCCAGAGTATAGATGTAGATGAAGATGTAGAAGTTTGGTCTTAAACCAAAGTGATCCGTTTTGAGTTATATTTGGCACTTTAATCTTGTACTGTGGATGTGAATATTTTTGCTGGTGAAATGATGCCTATCATTCTGACATTCTGTAATTAGAGCGGGTTGTTATAGCCTCTTTCTACAGAATCATTAGGATAGTGACGTTCTGCCTGGCGCACAGTTCAACTTTCCGGTGCTAGTCGGCGCCACAGTCGTGGAAATTCGAAATTTATGATAATGGATGGAGGGAAATTTAAAAATCAAAGATGGGGGACGATTAAAATTTAAATAATGGCAGGAAATAAAAAAATATCAAAAATGGTGGCGACAGGTATTTTAAAAATTGGCAGGAAATTAAAATCCCCATTCCGCTAGTGGGAAATCATAAAATGAGGTGTAAAAATGATGTCAAGTTACATTATTTCTGAGTCAAAGGTAATTATGTACACATACATGCCTCTGCATTTAGTTCAGGTGTGACTTGTACCCGTACCCCTCACCACCCTCCTCACCAGCCGATTACCTCAAAGCTTAAAAAAAAAAATCCCTCTCCAGCCAGTCAGCGTGCAGCATTAAAATCATGTGTAAAAATGGCGCCAAGTTGGACTACTTTCCTTGAGAGTCAAAGATAATTACGTATATTTACATATCTCCCTATTTAATCAGCATTAAAAAGTAAAAATGATTAAAGTAATGGCACCTCGTTCAAATAAATGCATTTTTTTATGAGCCACCAGTCTTTTGAGTGGTTTGATGCAGACGCCTCGAAACCCTCTGCTGCGACAGTCTCATCATCTCAGCCTACATCCTCAATTATTTGCTGAATGTTTTCTGGTCTCTGTCTTTAATCTTGTAGAACAGTGAAGGTAGTATCCTGATGTTTAAACACGTATCCTATCCTCCTGTCCCTTCATCTTGTCATTGTTTTTCATATGTGCTTTACTTCGTCGACTCTGCGGAGGATCTCCTCACTCCTCTCCTTACTAGTCCACCTGATTTTCAACATCCTTCTGTAGCACTACACCTCAAACGCTTCGATTCTCTTCTGTTCCAGTTTTCCCACTGTCCATGATTCACTACCATACATTGCTGTAATCCAAACGTAGATTTTCAGAAACTTGTTCCTGAAATTAAGGGCTGTATTGATAGCAGTAGGTTTCTCTTTGCCTGCGCTTGTGTGCTTTTGATGATCCCTTGCTTCGTCATGGGCTATTTTGCTTCCAAGGTAGCAGAATTCCATAACTTTCTCTACTTCGTGGTCATCAGTTTTAATAGTATGTCTCTCGCTATTTTCGTTCCCATTGCATCTCACTACGTTTGTCTTTTTCCAGTTTACTCTCAATTCATATTATTTACTCATTACACTATTCATTCCATTCACAGTTCCTGTAATTGTTGTTCGCTTTCACTGAGGATTGGAATGTCATCAGAGAATCTTATCGTTGATATTCTTTCACCTTGAATTTTAATCCTACCCTTGAACCTTACTTTTATTTCTGTCATTGTTTCTTCGATGCATAGATTGAATAGTAGGCGCGAAATTCTGCATCTTCCTCTTATGCGCTTTCTAATCCGAAAACTTCGTTCTTGGTCTTCCAGTGTTATTGTTCTCTCTTGGTTCTTGAACATATTGTACATCACCCGTCTTACCCGGTAGCATACCTGTATTTTTCTCTGAATTTCTAACATCTTACGACTCTTTACAGCGCTAAACGCTTTTTCTAGGCCGACAAATCCTATAAGCATGTCTTGATTTTTCTTCTGACTTGCTTCCCTTATCAAGCGCCACGTCAGGACTGCGTCTGTGGTGCCTTCACCTTCTCCAAAGCCAAACTGATCCTCATCTAACAGACACTTCCATTCGGTGATATATTATTCTTACTAGCAGCTAGGCTGCATGGGGTTTTAAGCTTAGTGTGCAATAGTTTTCACACTTATCTGACCTTTCCCTGCAGAACTGTGTGGATATGACGTTTTTCTGAAAGTCATTGTTATAGATTCTACACACCAACCTGAACAGTCGTTTCGTTGCCATTTTCCTCAATGATTTTAGAAATTCCCCTGGAATGTTTTCATCCCTATTTTCGTATTCGTTCTCAGGTATTCCACGGCTTTTTAAAATTCTGACTCTAATATTGGATCTGCTATGTCTTAGTTATTGACTCCAGTTTCTTCTTTAATTAAGTCATCGGACAAGTCATTCTCCTCATAGAGGTTTTGGTGTACTCTTTCCACGTATCTGCTCTTCCCTCTGTTTCTAACCTAGGAATTCCAATTGTACTTTCTTTTTTCACATTTTTGTCTCCACCCACTCCGCCTTGGCTGTTCTGCATTTCCTGTTTATTTCATTCCTAAGTGATTTATATTGCAGTATTCCTGTCTTTGCCGGAACATTTTTTGCTTCTTTCGTTGATCATGAAAGTATTTCTTTTGTTATCCAGTTTTTTCGGAGTTCCTTTTTTTCTACCTCCGAAAAAACTGGCTGTTACCACCTGAAATTTGTTGCAGAACTAAAATAGTCTTTCTCCTCTTTCGTTCCTATTACTAATCCGTATTATACCGTAACCTTTTCTTGTATTCCTTCCTCTACAACAGCATTTCAGTCCAGCATGATTATTAAATTTTCATCTCCCTTTACATACTAAATTACCTGTTCAAATTCTTCATACACTTTCTGCATCTATTCATTTTCTGCTTGTGATGTTGACATGTATATGTGAACTATCATTGCCAGCGTTGGTTTGATGTCGAACCCGATGAGAACACCCCTGTGAATGAACTGGTCACATAAGCACACCCTATGCCTTACTTTCTTATTCCTAACGACTTCAACTCCTGGTGTAGCATTTTATGCTGCTGTTGATATAGTCGTCTTATCAGTAATCCTTATCTCCTTTCCCTTTTTTTTCAGTTAGAAGCGACGTGACCTGTGGGTGCATATTATGTGTCTTTAATTCAGTGGTTTCCATTGCCTTCTGCATTCTCATGCCGTAGAACATTGCAGAATCAACCTTCTTTTCGGGGCAGTTTCCCACTCCAAGGGCAGAAGAATGACCTAAACCTCTGTCTGCTCCTCTGCTCTCTTTGACATGGTCATTCTCAGAGCGAAGACGACTTCTTATGCCGAATGTCTTTGACTGCCATTGCTGATGTAGTTAATTCAAAATTTAAGCAGTGTCTAGGTTCGAATCCAGGACCCGAGACACTCTGATTATTAGTTAAAGATACTATCCCGCCTTTTTTTTCCAGATCACGATTCGAACCCTGGATCTCCTGCTTACAAGGCACTCATGTTAACCAATTTTTTTCACTTTATCAAGTTATTTTTTTTGAGGGGGGGGGGTTGTGGACACGTCTTCTTATATAACTAAGTTTAATCTCCAAAAATAAAAGAAATGAAAGTCAATTCAATCCCTACTTGGCACCGCCGCTTTAACCCTGCGATAAAAAAATTAACTCTCCCTCTGCAGGAGTTTCCCCTAACTATTCCCAAAATTATTACAAGGCCATAGGCTCCACCGGTCTAGAATTTGTTTTTTAATTTATTTTTTAATTACTTGTGTTTGGTAAGGAAATATGTGCAAATGAAAATTCTGTAAGACAGAATGTTACAATAAAACTGTGATTCAAAGCATAATCTAAAATAACTTTGTACACTGCTTGCGCTGCTCCAGCTGGAAGAATATTTCTTCAAGAAATGGTGCAACTGGAGTTTTCTTTTCCTCTGTCACTGGCGTTTTCTATTTCCAACAGTGCCGTCTAAATTATCTTCAGCAGAGTCATGTTGTATTGCAAATGCCTGAATCAGGGCAACGTTCCTTGAATCAGCCAGTATCTTTCGTTTCTCGCTGCTTGCAATTCAGGTTGTTCTGTCCTCGATGTGGTACTGTGCAGTACGTTACACTGAGCCTGGCACTCTCCAACTTGCGGGAAAAGGGGGTGGGGGGCTTTATAAAAACGCTGCATACATAATTTAGAAAGAGCATGCGGTACTTTAATGTGCGGTCAAGAGCGTTGTGAGCGTTTTGCAGGTACTACCGGGAATCAAACTCCATTTTCTCCCCTTCGCCGAATATGTAGTCGCTTGTCATTCCCTTGAATCATGTTTGCGTATGGTATTTGGCGAGGGGAAAGGAATAGTCAACCTGAGAAGGAATGGACCGCGGTTCAGTCAGGTCAGGTGTGACAAGGAGATAATAAGCTAAGATCTTCTGTATCAGTGGCAAAACACGGGACGTCGGCACGCTCATGAAGCGATGTTCATTGGTGTCCAGGAGGTGTCAGCCGGGTAAAGTGAGGAATCCGTTATATAGATCTTTCGTCTTCAGCGGCCGTGTTGTGGAGAAATCCGAGGCCACATAACTGTATTCAAGAATGACTGTCGATACATGGGAGAGCTGTGTACCAGCGTGCGCCAACAACACCAGTTGGACGTGACAGACCATCCTTATTTATAGATTACAATCCCGCTAGAATTAACCACTTAAAACAAGCATTATCTTTCGACTAATAGTTTATTACCGTGGGTTTATATACTATTACCTCAGGCAATTTTGTGTGTACTCCCGCACATAAATACTCATTTTCACTATCGTTAACTCGCTGTTGAATTTTCTCAGTGCCTATCTGTAATCATTGACTTGGAAATTTTATTAAAAAAAAAGGATGTCTGTGGCATTAGTTGAATACCATTCGATGCTGCCATCAGACAGTAAGAGGTGCTTGCTTTGTATTAAGATACATCTGTTTTTCGTCGTCTGATTCTGTCGAGAGAAAGTTGCAGACTAGCGAACAATTGATTTTAAGTGGTTGGTTAGTTTGATGGACTTTGTTCTCGAAAATGTGAAAACGTGCATTCAAGAAATCCAGAATGATATTTTCACTCTGCGGCAGAGAGTGCGCTGATATGAAACTTCCTAACAGATTAAAACTGCGTGCGGGACCGAGATTCGAACTCGGGACCTTTGCCTTTCGTGGGCAAGTGCTCTACCAACTTTTTTTTTCCAACTGAGCTACTCATGCACGACTGACGGCCCGTCCTCACAGAAAAAATATTTAGGTGTCTTAAATCCAACCCTATTTCCTATCACACCAGTACATATTTCACTTCTATATGCAGACTCAAAAGCAGCCCATTTAACTTCATCTAATTTAATACGTTTTGATACCGACTCACCCACTGGAATAGTATTATGTAATTATTCGACGAATATCAGCCTACAGAGAACTTCCACTGCAGGTTCTCAACTAATGTTGCTGTTGTTGCTTCTTGCAGGTTTTCCAGCTGATCGACAAGGAGGATGAAGGTACCAGACTACATAGTCGTTCTGTTCAATCACAAGAAGGCTACTCAATCACAGGTTCTGCTAAACTGAAGAGATAAAAAACATGTATGATTTGCAGTCATAGATATCACACATGTATAACAAATGATAGACTGCATAAACAGAAAAATTAATAGGTGAAAGATCACTGGCTTACATTCTTTTTCATTTGCCACAAGTGTCGAAAATTTCTGACTGCTCTCTCACTCCAACGTTTTTGCAGAAACTCCACTGCTGCTTGAAATTCTGTAACAATGAATAAAAAACATCTTTGAGCTGCACTCATAAATATGAAACATATATAACGAATGATAAACTGCATAAGCAAAAACGTTTTAAAAAGAAAAAAAAAGACTTACGTTCTTTTGCCACACTAGTTGAAGTTCTGGGCAACGACTTGCTCTCACTCCAAATGTTCACAGCTATCAAGATGCATCAGAAATGCATCTTATAGACGAAACTTCCTGCTAGCACATTCATGGAAGCTCTAGTTTCTCACCAAGCATGTTACTAGAGGTAAGTCTGCCTCTTGCATCGATTTCTCTTAACCATCAGGAAACAGATAAGCGGACCTCACATCTGAGTGCTACGGTGTTTGTGGGTTTATGGCACTCAGCATACCACTTGTAAGCCAGCTACAGCCTCCAGCCTCAAGAAGACCAGGCGTTCTGCATTAAATTTTAAAAATAATCCTCGTGAACCAGGTCAAACCACTTTTAAACCATCAATGTTTATTTTTGCTATATACAAACCACGTGAAATCCAACAAAACAAAGAATTCCACAATGTGGGGTTTAATGACACACCAGATTCTTAAAAAGTGTTTGGGCTGGGAGTTATCTTGGTGGGCGAGCATGCACGAACTGCATTCAGATTCCAATTTGGTTGTGTTCCACAGATCATCAGGAATTTCACGTCGCTGGCAGTACAGAAGGATATTATTTGACATGTTTTCTGCTTCCGCTGTTCTCGTTGACATGAGTTGGAGGAAATGTAATGAGAAAATAGTTGAAGCACTCAAAGGCTTCAACCGACGATGCGTCCGCGCCCGGTAGCTGAGTGGTCGTGTCGCCTTGCGCGTCGAGCGAGCGGATTGTCGTTAACTTCTGCCTGTGCCGCAGCGCTGCTTGTGTCGAAGCTACTGTTTTGTTACTGTATCGGCCGGAGTCACATCGTAGTTGCGTAGCGGAGTTTGTTGTCGTTTTCCTCTTGGCGGCGGCGTTTCCTGCCCGCGCCATGGTGTCTATCGAGTCTCCTAAATCTGTTCCTCGTCGAGCTACTGTTCGTTTCAGTTTTGTCAAGAGTACGCGTCGTGTTCAACCTGGCTCCTTAGAAATTCACGATTGGTTGGCTGAAATTATCCGTGTTACACTTGATCAGGTAGATACTGCTTACTTTGATTTTGATTTGTGTGCATTCTTTGTGAAGTTTTATGATCCCGTTCAAGTAGAAAGACTTCTCTCCCGGGTTGGTTCTAAAGTGTTGTTTACACATCGCGATGGTTCCGTTAGTCAAGTCCTCCTTGAAAATGTGGCACTCGAGTATACTCCAGTTAGAATTTATAACCTTCCTCCTGAAGTGGACTATTCATTTCTTAAAACAGCGTTGCTTCCGTTTGGAGTCATACGGCATATCGGATGGGAACGCTGGTCAGCACAACATCGCTTCCAGTGTTATAGATGGTATCCGGACTGTGGACATGTGCATTAAAAAAATATTCCTTCCCACTTAACTATTTGTGGTTCAATCTGCGTTCAATCTGCGTCCCTCGCTTCACCCGTGTCGACGTGACGGTTTCCGTGGGTTCCGTTGTTCCCGCAGAGACGTCGCCTGCTGGCCAGCCTTTACAGTGTTCTAGTGCAGTACCAGCCCTCCTCCACGCTGAGACTGTCGAGCAACAGGATTCTACGGGTTCTCTTCCTGATGTTTAGGCGATGCCACCCGACACCGGCACTGCATTACCTGTCACTTCTGTACCTGATGTTACTGTTGGTCGCTCTGAGTTGTGATCCCCGATTTCCGATAAGTGCGGTGACGATGGCTCCTCTGTCAAATCGGAGCTTGACGTGCCCCCAACCCCTCCACATCAAGAGTGTATGTTTTTACGGAGTGGTGTGAAACAGCGTTTTCAACCTGTCCGTGCCGCGGCGCGTCGTAAAAAGAAAAGCAAGGATTGCTCGGCGTCAGGTAGGGAGACTAGAATTATACCTTCTTTTCCCCACCCCCGGACGTTGGGGAGAGACGGACGTGATAGTGCTTTTTCCTTAATGTTGTTTTACTGACCTTATATATGTTAACGGATGCAGCGGTATACATTTCTAACCCTCAATGTTAATAGGATACGTTCCCATTTACGACTTGCTGCGTTACGCCAGTTTATTTACGATTCCCAAGCTGATGTCGTGTGTTTACAAGAGGTATTATTTGATGTGTTTTGTCTTCCTGGATATTCTATGTGTATCAATGTCGCGCCTGAAAATTCTACTGTTATGGCTTTGCTTTATCGAGATGGAATCCCGCTGACGGACTTCGAAACGCTAGATGATGGTCGCGGTATAGGCTATAGTTTTTATGGCTTCACCTTAATTTTTCTTTACGCTCCGTCTGGATCCGGTCGTTCATCCGACCGCGCGCGGTTTTATAAGGAAGAACTTGTTTATTTACTCCGACGGAACCCGCGCAAGGTTTTGTTAGGGGGCAATTTTAACTGCGTCTTACGCCGTGTTGATCAGACCCCCATTTATACATTTTGTCGTGAACTTAATGATATGGTGACGTCCTTGCATCCCCAGGATGCTTGGGTTTGCAGATATCCTACATTTGTGCGGTTTACGTTTTTTACAGCTACTTCAAGTAGTCGATTGGACCGCTTTTATTTACGTGCCCTCATATGTAGTCAGCTTCTATCGATTGATGTAATTCCTGCCAGTGTCACTGATCACTGTGCTGTTTCAATGACTTTTAACCACGTCCCGCAGCGGGTCCACCTTTCGCGCCCTTTATGGAAGCTAAACACTCTACATCTCACGGACCCTTCTCTGGAAGGCATCATCGCAGACGTATGGCGGCGGACAACCTAGTCCCAGACGCGTTATTCCTCACTTCTCGAATGGTGGGTTACCTTTGCTAAACCCCGGATTCGAAATACACTCAGGCATTTTAGCGCTGAAAAAGCGGCTGAAATAAGGCGCACTAGGGAATTTTATTATGCAGTCCTTCGCTGTCTTTACGATGATGCTCCTGATGCCCCCTTGAGGGTCGTCGACGTCCACCGTGTCAAGGCAAAACTTCTCCAACTCAAACGTAGGCAAATGGATGGGGTCCGACTGCGTTCCCAGCCTCTTTCAATCGTACAGGATGAGTTGACCTCTCTCTATCATCTTCTCCGGCTTCACAAGTGATCTCAAAGGACGTGTCTTTCTACCATTCGTTCTCTAGATGGGCGTGAGTCGTCCTCCCAATCCGATATCATGCGTGAACTTTACCAGTACTATTCCGAGCTTTATGCTGAAGTGGATTCAGACGGTCCACCGTCTGTTGATTTCACCTCCCTCCTTGATCGTGTTGTTACACCAGCTCTCCAGGAAGTTTTTTTCTCTGTATTCCATCGCGATGATATACTTGATATTGTGGCTCGTTCTCCCTCCCATAAATCACCTGGCCCTGATGGCCTTCCATGGTGAATGAAGTGTTCCACGGGGGCCTTCTCCCGCCCAGCTTTAAGGTTGCTAAAATAGTCCTGATTCCCAAAGAGCCGGGACGTTTGCGTGTGGATCAGGTCCGCCCGATAACCCTCTTCAACTATGATTATAAAATAGTGGCGCGAGCGGCCAATAGCCGACTATCGGTATTGTTGAGTACCATCATCGCGAACCATCAAAGTTGTCTTCCGGGTCGCACTCTCCTGACTCCCGTTGCTGAATGTCGAGATTTAATTTCGATTGCTACCACCATTCCCGTGCCAAACGCTTTGGTTTTCATTGATTTTCACCAAGCGTTCGACCGCGTCAATCGTGGATTCCTTATACGAGTATTGACGACTGTTGATTTTAACGATGCTGCACGACGATGGTTTAGCTCTATAATCACTGGTATTCGGGCGTCCATTGACGTAAATGGCCGTCTTACTTCCCCCATCGCGGTGTGTCAGGGCGTCCTTCAAGGGAGTCCATTATCCATGTCGCTCTACGTGCTGTTTCTGAAACCATTATTGCGAACTATAGCTACTCGTTTGAGTGGCTGGTCGCTGCTGGGAGAAAGGTTTACCGTTCGTTTATATGCTGATGACGTTATGGTTCTTCTCCGTACCCATGATGATATACCACTGATATACCTATGCCTTTAGTCGTTTTACGGGAGCACGGCTTAACGACCAGAAATGTCGTTTACTCAGTTTGCGAGAATTTGACGCTGTTGAAAGGTCATCCGATATCGATCGTTGGGTGTTATAATTGACAGCTGTCCGCTAAAGATGGCTACGATAAACTGGAAGTCTGTCACGGATAAGATTCGGGATGCAATCATTGAACACGAGCGTCGCTCCCTCTCACTTCTTCATAAGGTTCGGGCCATGGAAACGTATGTGTTAAGTAAAGCTTATTTTATTGCACAAATCTTTCGACTTCCTACGGTGATGTCCCACAAGCTGCAAAGTTTAACTGGCAGGGTTTATCTGGCGCCACTCTGTATTTCGTGTGCGTTATGGGGTCATGGCGCGGCCCCGTTTGCAGCGAGGTTTGGGCTTCCCTGATTCAAATGGTTCAAATGGCTCTGAGCACTATGGGACTTAACATCTCTGGTCATCAGTCCCCTAGAACTTAGAACTACTTAAACCTAAATAACCTAAGGACATCACACACATCCATGCCCGAGGCAGGATTCGAACCTGCGACCGTAGCAGTCGCGCGGTTCCGGACTGAGGGCTTCCCTGACATTCGTTTTAAGGCTTCTGCCTTATTCATCCGTCGCACCGTGTCAACGTGTCAACGCGCCCCACCAGTCACTTACAGCTCGCCTTTATGACTGTATCCGACCGGCGAGTCTAACACCTCCCGTAGATATTGGTAGGCTTAGTTATAAATTACGGCACGTCAAGGAATTTTTTTTTGAGGTCAGTTATTTAGGAGTAAATACCCTTTCCCGAACGAATGTCTCCCTAAAAATGCTGTTGATCGGCTGGCCAGTTCCTTATAGTCTTCCCTCTGTGGAAGCCTTGTCGCCAGAAACGAACTGGAAGATGTTTTGGTCTAACATCAGCCTCCCGATTTTCCCGACGGAAGTGGCGTCCTCGTGGTACCAAGCTGTTCATGATATTGTACCTACCAACGTGCGACTTTTTCGTATTGGCCTCAGTGTAACGGATCAGTGCAATCGTTGCCATGAAACTGATACATTATCTCAGCGGTTGATTTCCTGCGGTCATGACCACTGGAGATGGCTTCGCCGACAACTGGCTTTTCTCCTCAGGACGTCGGAGGCGGCTACCTCGGGCGAGATTCTCGTGCGTCCCGATTCAACCTTCTTTCCTCCATCGAAGAACAATATCGTCATGTGGCTTGTTGGCCATAATGTCCACTACGTGATGGTGAGTGGATATGACGCAGATCCGTGTGCCTTTTCCCACTATATGGCCACCGTACATTGGACGTGGCTCCGGATGCCCCGTTATCGTGAATTTTTTTCTAATATTTTGTATCTTGTTTTTCATCTCCAAGGCGTTGGATGAGTTGCCATGCCCCCCTTTTTTATTTTTATTATTTTTTTGGACACTTCTATGGATTTAGATGTTCCACGTTGTAGAAGTGACAGAAGAAAGAATGTGTGGGCACGTTAAAACTGACGCCCCATTCCTTCCTATACGTTTTTCTGAATTCATCCTTTTGTTCTTGTCGAAATGACTTCTTTTGTTTTATTTTAATTGATTGCCTTCAATAAGTGTTTTGGAAAAAAAACGAGAATATTTTCGTTTTTTTGAAGGAATACACTGCCATTTGAGTGTATATTTCGGTGTGTTTCTTGTGTCAAAAAAAAAAAAGAGAAAAAAAGCGGAATCGGCAGTGTAATTGATAAATTATTGCATTTCATGGTTGGCTAGTTCATAAAAAAATAAAATAACCCTCCCTGGTGCCAATATTATTTCTCTTTTTTCACTTTATTAAAATTTTTGTCTGTGTCGTGGTATATATATATATATATATATATATATATATATATATATATATATTGGTCAGAGCGACAGAATGCCAATCCGAAGGGCCCGGTTTCATTCCCGGCTGGGTCGGAGATTTTCTTCGCTCAGGGACTGGGTGTTGTGTTGTCCTAACCATCATTATTTCATCCCCATCGACGCGTAAGTTGCCTAAATGGCGTTAAATCGAAAGACTTGCACCCGGCGAACGGTCTACCCGACGGGAGACCCTAGTCACACTACATTTTATTTACCTGAGATGTGGGGATAAGCACGAGCTTTCTATTGAAAATGAAAATGACGTTAACTTTCCAGACAAGTGAGAATATTTACGCGTTATGCTAATTAAAAATACATAATCGTTATTATAGGCATTCTACCTGTAGTTACATGGCTAAGATTTTTTGTCAAGCAGCCTATGGGACAGGCTGTTTGTATGTTTTGTTGAAAAAATCTTCTTTATATACAAAAACCTTGAAATGACGTAAATGAATCCAACATAAGCATAAATACAAGTCTTTTACTTTGAAATAGTGAGAAGCGACAGCCAGTATATGATCTAAGTTTTTGACTAAGGCTAAGGAAAGCTGGAGCTGCGATTCGGTGTACTTTATACACACATTTTGTGCCTACATATGAATTCAGACACCTAAATTCTTCGCCATTTTCCTTGCTTCTTCAAAACAAATAGTGTCATGCAAAATAACACAACGAAGTTTTGCATCATTACTTGCGTCTAACACCAACATTCATAAGATATGATCGGGTTCTCTTCTGTTCCTTCGCTTGTGTGCGAGCGAGTGGTGGCGGACTGTATACTCGTTCGCTCAGGATGATGCTTAGAGCTGTTGCCCTCGATAATTGCCTAAATTTTTCGAGGAATCAAACGCAGAACATTCCATTGGTTGAAATACACGTTGCCAAAAATGGGTGTATTCGGAAATACAACCAGGAACTTGCTACCAGTCTCCGTGGGTAGGAAACGTTAATTTAAATTCTGATATCATCAAGAGACTACCATTAAGCGTTTGTGGTTGGAAGGCACCGGCAATTTCATTATAACGGTGGGTTAAATACATGAATCATAGAGTTTGATTAGTTAATTAGGTACGTCGACCAAATAACGCAACGTACACATTTTCGCCTTCCAAGTACACAATGTGATGAAAAGTACCCAGCTGAAAATGACTTATAAGTTCGTGCCGCCCTCCATCGGTAATGCTGGAATTCCATAGGTGTTGGCCCACTCTTAGTCTTGATGACAGCTTCCACTCTCGCAGGCATACGTTCAGTCAGGTGATGGAAGGTTTCTTTGGGAATGGCAGCCTATTTTTCATAGAGTGCTGCACTGAGGAGAGGTATCGGTGTTGGTCGGTGAGGCCTGCCACGAAGTCAGCGTTACAAACCATCCCAAAGGTGTTCTATAGGATTCAGGTCACGACTCTGCGCAGGCCAATCCATTACAGGGATGTTATTGTCGTGGAACCACTCCGCCACAGGCTGTGCACTATGAGCAGGTGCTCCATAAACACCACCGCCTCTGAATTTTACTGTTGCCACTAAAAACGCTGGCAGATAACATTCACTGGGCATTCGACATACCTACACCCTGCCATCTGATCGCCACATTGTGTACCGTGATTTGTCACTCCACACAACGTTTCTCAACTGTTTAATCGTCCAATGTTTACGCTTCTTACACCAAGCGAGGCGTGATTCGTCACTCCATACAACTTTTTTTCACTGTTCAATTGTTCAATGTTTACGCCCCTTACCCAAGCGAGGCGTCATTTGGCATTTACCGGCGTGATGTATGGCTTATGAGCAGCCGCTCGACCATGAAATCCAAGTTGTCTCACCTCCCGCCGAACTGTCATAGTACTTGCAGTGGATCCTGATGCAGTTCGGAGTTCCTGTGTGGTGGTGTGGATAGATGTCTGCCTATTACACAATACGACCCTCTTCAACAGTCGGCGGTCAGCCAACAGACGAGGTCGGCATGTACGCTTCTGTGCTGTACGTTTTCCTTCACGTTTCCACTTCACTATCACATAAGAAACAGTGGACCTTGCGATGTTTAGGACTGTGGAAATATCGCGTACAGACGTATGACACAAGTGACACCCAATCACCTGACGACGTTCGAAATCCGTGACTTCCACGGCGCTCCCCATTCTGCTCTCTCACGATGTCTAATGACTGCTGAGGTCGCTGATACAGAATAACTTGCAGCAGGTGGCAGCACAATGCACCCAATATGAAAAAACGTATGTTTTTGAGGGTGTCCGGATACTTTTGATCACATAGTGTAATTTCGTGTAATCATAGCAGGTAGCGCTAATGTGCTGTATGGTCTCTATTGTGATGCCAAACAGGGACACCCTTCATCTCAGCGTTTCACAAGCTATTGTGTCTTGTGTCACTCAGGTGAGAGGCTGCTGTTATATCAAGTTACGCATTATTGCTTGTTTTTGCCGCTGTATTAATTATAACTGTATAAAAATACATTTTTTCGTGACTCTTTGAGGTTCTTCGTTAATGTTGCAAACCTTAATTTATAATAACACTTTGTAATATTATTAGAGAAACGAATGTATACTCTTATGAAGTACATGGTAGCAGTTTAGTGCTCTTGTGGCGTGAATGTAGTAAATGAAGGAATGAGTGTAAAAAGAGCTTCACAAAATTTCTAGGTGAACTGTACGTGATCATATCCAGGCTGGATCACTTTCCAGGAAAGTTGGCCATAATCCTTACCCAAGTAAGGAAGTGAAAGAAGAACTATGTTCTCTTATTTTTCGATTGAGTGAAATTGGTATGCCAATAATTCCGAAAGTTTTGCGTGTCTCTGTTTTCAACTTCTGCCTACTTAACACTTTATCATAACCTTTGGATGTTTCGAAGTGATATGCTGGCAGGAATTGGTGGAACTGTTTCTGCAACGTCAGCCGGAGGTAGCTGCAAGAAAAAGCCAGATAATGAACCTAGATCGTGCAATAAAATTATATAAATTTATTGTGAGAGATTAGTTTTCAAAGCTTTGAAGTATTTTAATCGAAAAAGACATAGTGATGAAGCCAGAGAGGATATATAATATCGATGAGAAAGGATGGCGCGGCGCCGGCCGTGGTGGCCGTGCGGTTCTAGGCGCTCCAGTCCGGAGCCGCGCTGCTGCTGCGGTCGCAGGTTCGAATCCTGCCTCGGGCATGGGTGTGTGTGTGATGTCCTTAGGTTAGTTAGGTTTAAGTAGTTCAAAGTTCTAGGGGACTGATAACCACAGCAGTTGAGTCCCGTAGTGCTCAGAGCCATTTTTTTGAAGGATGGCGCGGTTCACTGTACATCATCACCAAACGGTTTTGGCAAGGAGAGGAGCCAGAAGAGTGAATGTAGTTGCACCGGAGCATGCTGAAAACGTTACAGTTGTTGCATGCGCCAATTATCTCGGTAAATCAATCCCACCGATTGTAATTTTCAAGGGCAAATGTTTGAAAGGACATGCCTCCTGGAACTGTGACTGTGACGAGTGGAAAGGGTTCCATAATAACTACTTTATTCATCAGGTGGCTTGACCACTTTGCCTGATATAATGTAGCTGGAGAAATGGTGCTGATATCTGATAGAGCGTCGTCCCATATGGATGCGATCATCATAGCCGCTGCAGATAAACATAACATCATTCTCTACTGCCTGCCTAGCAATATAACACTAGAACTGTAGCCAATGGATAAAGCAGTTTTCAAATCTTTCGAGACCTTCTGGGACGAAAAAGTTACGTTATTCTTCGACAAATCCAGTGACTTCAGGAAAAGTGACTTCGGAACAGTTTTCAGCACAGTATGGACAAGAGCTCTGAAGCCGAGTAACATGAGTGGCGTCAGGGCCTCTGTGATCTGTTCAACCCTAACGTCATTCCTGAAGAGGTATTTGTTCCATCAGCTGTGTAGCTGTATCTGAAGCAGCAGAACCAGCAACTTGGAATCAGACTACACCCACAACAGAAGGTTCACATCCCACCAAGAGTGTCTGCCCCATTAGAAATAGCTTCACTAAGTTCTCGCGCAATGTAAACTCCTAATTTTAGTCGTTCTACCGACAATGGCAAGGAAGAAGTGGCCTTACAATGGTAAGGAAGAAGTGGCAGAAACATTCTGAACAACTGCACCTCCAAATCCATTTTCTGCTGTTCTCTCCACGCCAAAACGAAAAGCCCAAGGAGGATCGCACATAAACCGTTGAACTACAAAGGAACTGTAATTAAAGCCTCACTATTTAATGACGTGGGAAAGAACCGTAAGAAGACCAATTCTAAAGACGTTCCTGTCACAAGTGATTCCCAACGCAGCACAAGCTCAGGCACAGGCTGGATGTGTTTTCTGTGTGATGGAGATCGATTGGAGAACATGTCACTGTGTAAATTTTATGTCAGGTACTTGCATGATAAATGTGGGGGCATTAGAAAATGTACACACCTTGCAACGTACAAGTGCCCTGAATGTGCAGGGTGATGACGCTGATGTGGGAATATTCATATGCTACCTAAGCTCAAAATAGGCTGACGCTGTGACATTTTAGTTGATTAATGACAATTATGAATGAAAATAACTATTATTTTGTATTTAAAATACGTGGCGTTAATTGAACTAGTTTTCTAATTCGGAGTTTCTCAACGTCCAGAAATCAGCATGAACAATATCTTTATGTTTTTAAATTCAAAAGAGATTAAAGAGCCATTTTCTTAATTTTGTGGTCCAATATGACTTACAAATAAAACTATAACATGTTATGTATTAAGCCGGCGTTAATTGGTCCCCGTACCTTAGTGTACCTATATAACCCATGAACAACAGTTAAATATAAATATTTTTTTAGACGTTCACTTTATAATACAAAACAAAGAGCAAACCATTCAGAAAGACAAACTATGGTCGCCACCAGCGTGTTGATGGACAGTACTGGCTGAAGTAAAGTTCAGTTACCGCCAGCACTAGCAATTTCAATCCTCCATGGCTTTTCAATTTTATATGTTATTACACATATATTTACATACTTCTGTACTTAATAAACATAATATTAAAATGATGTGTAAAAATAGCACCGGGAGGAAAGATATGCTTTATTTCTCTGCTATTTATGGATAACTGCATCCACACATATCATCAAGATGGTGGCAAGCCCTGCCTCTCCTTATCAGTGACATCACCAAGCCACATCCCCTTCCCCTGACCTCCATGCCCATCCCCCTATTGCCAGCCAATCAGTCTAGTATTAACACGAAACGGCCAACCAAAAGCGAAGATGGCAGAACTACCTCAATTGCTCTTTATGCTACACCATCCTCCCCCTTTTTCCTACCAATCACAGTGAAAATTAAATTATCTCAATAAATTTCCATATCAGCCCAAAGTTGTTAAACCCTTTTTGACCCTTGCTGTATTTGTTTATTATATAATATATTTACTTACCTCCTTATTTAATCAACATAATATTAAAATGATGTGCAAAGAAGCACCAAAGTCAATGATCTGTATTATTTCTGTTATATTTATGCAACTAATTGCATACACATGTTGAATAAAATGGTGTACCTAATTATGTACACACACATTATTGAACTTGATTTTAACATTATGCCAGCGGTGTATATGGGTATGTAAATATCTTTCAGAAATAATTTGAACTGACACATTTTTAAACTTCGTTGTAATATTATTCCCGAGTTATATAGGCGTAAATCAAAATTGAGCTACTTCAGGAATCACTTTTTTTTTCAAATTGATTTTATTTATTTACTGAATACCTCATTTTCACACTTCAATGTCAGTGTCTGTAAAAAGGGGTAGGAGGGTTTAGCATAAACGACAGTTGAGCTAATTCTACTTAGATTGTGAATGACTGTTTGATTTTAATGTTAGACTGACTGGCATTAGTGGTATGGGCCTGGAGGCGCAGGGGATCACGTCACTGATAAGGAGGGACAGGGCTTGCACCATCTTGATGACATCATGCCATCAGTAACACTTACGCTTGTGAAAGTCATTTACGTGCAGTGTGTCCTGGGATGCCTATAGCATTCCTAATAAAATCGTCTGGAAGACATAACAGTGGTTTATAATTTGGAAAAGTTCATCTTAGAGGACTGGTTTCCTTGCGAGGGACGTCCAGACACTCCAGAACTTTTGGTGCACTTTTCGACGCCCTCGATAAACAGTCTTCATACTGAGCATGTTCTTGTCAAACCATTACTGACCGAACGTGTGGGTTTTATGGATCCTATGACACAGAGGATTAAGTTTAGTAATGCACCATCAACCGCTTTGTGAGTTGTGGCACGGTCACAAAATGCTTTGGAGGTTACTGCAGGAGCACGATCTCCACATGTGCTACTTTCAGAAAGTATAGGCACAGGGACTACTCGATTACGTGATTCGTTTGGAATTTTGATGCGATTTCCTTTTCGAAATGTTATTCGTGCTGCCTCCCACACAAGTTTTATTGATGGTACTGATTTTTGTTGTTTTTCTCACTACAACTGACATGTCTCCCCAGATGCGCGATTTCACTCTACTCAGGCGAAGGACCAGTCGTGGAGAGTGCGTAGTAATGCGATACAATACAGTTTTTTCGAGTGCCAGCAGCTGTCTTAGAAGTGGAGTGAGTAACTATTTCCGAAGAGTTAAATAACTCTTGACTGCGAGTTTCAATGCTTGCAGTTTCCTGATAACACACGACAAAATTAAGGACTTCAGCGGATACCTTTTCAGTTAAATATTGATTTCTCGTGGGACCTGCGCTGGTTCCAGCGTTCGTGAAGTGTGGAGGACAAGCCGACTAGTGTGACGTCACAAGTTCGTTGCAGGGCCCGTATATATGTCGTCGGCCCCGCTTTAAGAGAACACACTGTCTCCACCAAGGCCGGCCGCAGTGGCCGAGCGGTTATAGGTGCTTCAGTCCGGAACCGCGCTGCTGCTACGGTCGCAGGTTCGAATCCTGCCTCGGGCATGGATGTGTGTGATGTCCTTAGGTTTAAGTAGTTCTAAGTCTAGGGACTGATGACCTCAGATGTGCTTAGACGCATTTGAACCATTTTATCCACCAAGGACGTAATAAATACTATTGTGCGGTGTTTGAATGTATCGAATGTAATTCCAAATCATGACGCTTTTTTTGACATGAAGAAAAGCCTGATTTCTGGTTGAAATCTCGTTTACACCAAAGCGCTACTTCGAGCCCAACCATCTGCGGTAGTCGCTGTTTGCACACTTCTTACACCCTATGGTTTTGACGTAAGAAGTGCTCAGGAGTAAAAGTAACGTTATACACTTGAAGGGTAGCCTTAAATAGCCGGACGATACTTATTGTTTCAATAAACAGTTCTTCCAAGTGCCGTTTACATTTAAAAGATCCCCATAATGCACACATAATTTTAAACGTGATCATTTAATCAATTGGAGTAATAAATTCTTTAATTTAGTTCCTTTTTGTGAGCTTCGTGTCCCATTATAAGGTAAACGGGGGTCACTTAACGGTTTGCTTACGAGGTTTGCCCAGAAAGTTCCACGAAAGAACCTGTATTTAAATAGCAATGTGTGTTCAGAGCGCGTGCATGTGCATTCCGTAGAGAGCTGTGGAGAAGCAATATGCACTGTTGGAAACACTGGACAGGGTCGTTCGAGGTAATAAATTTGGTGTAGTTTCCCAATGAAGCAAGAAATAAATATTGGGTTCTGCTACAAATAATTGTGTGATTGTTGCCCCACGAATTAAAATTTTTCTAGTATGTTACTTAAACGTGTTCGTTTTTCCTTGAAAGATATTCGCAGAAAAATTCATATACGAAGTGTTATACGACGCTTAAAATAACAATAATAGTTCTTGGAGGTAAGGCGTCATTCTTCTTTGAGGTAATGTTGTATCTATCATTAATGATTACCTACAGTATACGAGAACACGCTCTTCGTGACTTTCACAGCGTCAATCAATGTATCACACAATGGGCTTGTTAAAATACGAAAATTAAGAAATAAAGACAATGGTAAGTTTCGTTTCTTAATGACTGGATGCTACTCCATATCAGTAGGGAATTGTTTGAATATAGTAATAGCATCCTCTGTTTCCAGAGAACGTAGATACCATATGCGAGTGCTACGTTCTTTGAACACAGCAGTAACAAACAAAGAAATGTGATAAACGTCGACCTCAAAACACTATTCCCTCTGGCTGCTGTATATTTCAGTTTAAACGACGAAATTCTTGTTACGGTTTCACGTAAGTAGAGCTAATTGTACACACGAAGACTTATCCTACCGGCATCACTCTTCTAATTACATTTCTTAGCGCTTGCCGTGTTTGAAGTCGCTCTTATAGCATGTAAGATGGTGATGTGCCCTCTACCAGCCAGTTAAATGAGATGAAGTCTGCTTAACGTGTCTTCGAATAGGTTTCAATCCCCAGACAGGAAGGCCCATTAGTTTGTGGTGCCTGTGGTGTACGGATTAAGTTTCGCCACATTTTAACTAACTATACTGTATATCATGTCAAAAGGCGAGAAGGCAATATGTTATCAGACCTGCCGTCAGTGTTTAAGTGACGACGTATTTTAATATTTTTGGTTGTGTCTGACATTCTGCCCAAACTGTTATGCTGGAGATTTTAGTGTGTGTAGAGGATGTTAGTGACCAGTGTCATTTCCCGTCCTATATTATTATTTTAATAGAACATCTTAATATGCAGATTATTTTAACGGTTTTCTGTTTTATATGCTTGAGGGAGACAGTGTGTATACTACGATAAGGGCGGGGAGAGAGCAAATGTGGTCTTGACATGTCTAAATGTATTATTTCGAGCACATTCGTGTCGTAAACATACTACCAAGGGCACTACGTCGAGTGCCCTGCTAAAAAAAAAACTACAACAATTCTGACAACATCACGACTCCTAATATTAGAAAGAAATTCTTAATTAGACTTAACAGATTTATTTTACTTATGAGAATATTACAATTGTCCTCTCGAGTGTTGATCTGAGGAATACCCCATTTTCTTCGCTAAGAAGTGAAGTCCAAGGAGAATTAAGTTTTAGTTGAATTTAAATTCGGAAGAATATACGAAATTTTTGTCATCAAGGGCACGGTCAGTTCATCCTTCACTCATAGCTTTCTTTCGTTTGTAAAAATTGTTTAGGGCACCTCTTATGACATAACTGTAATCAAGTGGTTAGCCGTAACGGACAGAAAACGTGCCTCGTAAAAATTAAATTTACTGTTCCTATAATCTGTTATGATAAAACATCCGATTCAAAGACTGACTGTTGAATTTTGTAGCTAACTCGTTTCCGTAACTGAGATCAATGATACACACCGTGCAGCGGCATTCGAGCCAAAAGTTGCTGATGTTTGCTCTAGAAGTTTTAAAAGCTTTTTTCATGCTTTTCTTCACTAGCATGATGTTCTCAACGATAATGACATGAGAGGATGGTGGTCGATCCGTTTGATGGAAAACTAACCTCTCTTTTGGTCATAACCAACGCAAAAACGTAACTATATTTTATTTATTTTCGTCAGTGTTCCACAATAAAACTATTACGATTACTCGTAAAGGAATACTCTCCCACGTCGGAAAAGAAAGGTGCTTGTTCGTACATTAAGGTCTAGTATTGCCACCAAGCAGGCAACAGGCTCGCCCGGAAAAATGAAATGAAATGAGCGTGTGCATTGTTGGCCGGGAAGCCCTATTCGGGGAAGTTCGGCCACCGAGTGCAAGTCTTATTTCAGTCGACGCCACACTGGGCGACTTGCGTGGCGTTGATGAGGATGAAATTATGAGGAGGACAACACAACACCCAGTCCACGAGCGGAGAAAATCCCCAACCCGGTCAGGAATCGTACCCGGGCCCGCTCCATGCAAGGCAAGGACGTAACCACCCAGCTAAGTAGGCGGAATCGCCCAGACAAACTCTGCATTACAGTACACCGGACCTTTACACGATTTACCATATACCATATACAATTTAGAAACCAATCGTGAATAAACAACTGATGTAGCATCTTACTGATCAATTCAAATGTTATTTTGCAAAAATAAAATCAAATAATTACGACTTCGTCATTAGACACAGATAACGAAACGAACAGTTGCTTTGAGAATCACTTTCATTTTTAAGAATAACGCTCCAAATAATAAAATGATAGGGAAATTTAATAGACTAACGCCGTGATTACTGAGATGTGCCCTATTTCCGTCCGTGCGCTTCTACTTTTCTTATGATATTAGAAAGTGTCCGAAACGCTCCCACTTCGATCGCATCAGCAGTCACAGCCGACGAGTTGTATCCCATGGTTAAATTGAGACGAAAAAATTTGGATTATGTGGCTGAAAAAAAATAGGGTCATACGTCCCCCAGATAATAACGCCCCACGAGCCTACTTTTAACTAGGTACGCTTGTTCACTCACACTTTCTATGATTTCTAGATGAAACAAACGTGGATACAGGGATCGGTTCTGGTGGAGGGGAGGGAATTTGGGGAGGGGGGGGGGGGAAAGGTGCAGAGCGGCTCGTTGTTTGTAATTGTCTCCCTCTTCCCCGTCCTTCAAATATAATCAACAACCTGCCATCACCTTCACTTTTAGCGTGTCACGGTCCTACGATGGTAATAATAAAGTATATAACATAGAACTTTAACAGTCGTAATTTGGAAATAAAGTCCCATGCTTCTTGACAGAACGTAGGGGAACGATGCTGGAGACCCGCACCGGCGTACTAGGCAAGGTCCTAATGGAGGTGGTTCGCCGATGCCTTCCTCCTCCGAAGTCGTAATTTACCTTAAATAAAAACAAAGCGTGCAATCTATATCATCAATATTTCACGTGACACGGAGTTTGTGATGTCTACAGCGTAATGCTATGTGAGCTAGTAGTCTTTCAGCCGCTTACGCCTGTATTCAGTCTTTTCCTTTCGGTCTTCTTTGAGTCACTTGACTTCCAGTTTGCTGGTACTCCTGGGGATTCACAAACCTTGTGCGATTCCTTGTAGTCAGCAGTATATACTATATACACTTAGGTGAAGAAAGTCATGGGATAGCGATGGCAGTGGTATCGCATACACCAGGTATAAAAGGGCAGTGCATTGGCGGAGCTATCATTTGTACTCATGTGATTGATGTGGAAAGGTTTCTGACGTGTTATGGTCGCACGACGGGAATTCAAAAATTCAAATGGCTCCGAGCACTATGGGACTTAACATCTTAGGTCATCAGTCCCCTAGAACTTAGAACTACTTAAACCTGACTAACCTAAGGACATCACACACATCCATGCCCGAGGCAGGATTCGAACCTGCGACCGTAACAGTCGCGCGGTTCCGGACTGAGCGCCTAGAACCGCGAGACCACCGCGGCCGGCGTCGGAAATTAACAGACTTTGTACGCGGAATGCTAGTTGGAGCTAAACGCATGGAACATTCCATTTCAGAAATAGTTAGGGAATTCAATATTACGAGTCCACAGTGTCAAGAGTGTGCCGAGAATACCAAATTTCAGGCATTATGTCTCACCGTCGGCCTACACTTAACGACTGAGAATAGTGGCGTTTGCGTAGAGCTGTCAGTGCTAACAGACAAGTAACATTGCGTGAAATAAAAGCAGAAATCAGTTTGGGACGTACGACGAACGCATCTGTTGGGACAGTGTGGATAAATGTGGCGTTAATTGGCTATGGCAGCAGACGACCGACACGAGTTCCTTTGCTAAAAGCATGACATCAACCGCAGCGCCTCTTCTGGGGTCGTGTCCATGTCGGTTGGAACTTAGGCGTTTGGAAAACCGTGGCCTGGTCAGATGATTCCCGATTTCAGTTGGTAAGAACTGATGGTAGGGAACAAGTGTGGTGCAGACCGCACGAAGCCATGGACCTAAGTTGCTAACGAGGCACTGTGCAAGCTCTTGGTGGCTCCATTATAGTGTGGGCTGTGTTTACATGGAATGGACTGGATCCTCTAGTCGAACTGGACCGATCATTGACCGGAAATGGTTATGTTTGTCTACTTGGAGACCATTGAGATCATTTTTTGCCATCCATGGACTTCATGTACCCAAACAACGATGGAATTTTTATGGATGACAGTACGTCATGTCACTGGGCCATAATTGTTTGCGACTGGTTCGCATTCTGCACAATTAGAGCGAATGATTTGACCACCCATATTGCCCAACATGAATCCCATCGAACATAATCGAGAGGCCAGTTGGTGCACAAAATCCTGAACCGCCAACACTTTCGCAATTACGGACGGCTATAGAGGCAGCATGGGTCGGCATTTCTGCAGGTGGCTTCCAACGATTTGTTGAGTCCATGCAACGTTGAGCAGAGCAAAAGAGGTCTGACACGATGTTAGGAGGTATCTAATGCGTTTTGTCACCTGAGTGTAGTCTACCAGTAAACTGAAGAGCGAACAGTGCTCGATGCGGGAAAAGTGGCCTTTCCCATAGCAATTCTATCACTGCCGAAATGACACATCAAGGATAAATTTCCCGTCTAGCAACAAATGCAGAGCGCGGTGGTTTATAGAGACTTTGTTGATGTTTGTCTCTTGCGTTAGTTGTATTAGTTTCTAGTTTCTAATTTCTTCGTTTCGTAGAAGTATTAACACTAATCTATAAGGCGCGCTGCAGAAGGGTCGACACAACTTTCTGAAACGATCTTTATGCACTCTTTTTGACGTAGTTGGGTAGGGATAGATGGGCACGATCGCTTTTCAGTTTACAGGCAAATTGTACTTCCGAATGTGCGCCTTTTCCTGCCTGGAATGTTCTCTGGGTAGGTCGAAGTGCCAGCTTGAACAGGTCCTCACCAAAGCGTCTGGAATGTGTTCTGTGTAGAACGTAGTTTGTAATTCCTAGAATTCCCTGCCATTTTTGAGATAATCAGTTTTCATGGTACATTATTCTGCGAGAAGTCAGAAATTTGGAAATTTCTATATGTCAAGATATAAACAGCTTTAGTAAATGTTTTTTTGGGGGGCGGGAGAGGTGAATGACCCGATTGCTGTGGCAGCTATCGCGTGCAACAGTGCCGTTGCGCCGCTATGGAAGACGACGACCGCTCGCCGTGGTCGCTGCCACAGGACACCTGCAATCACGAGGCGTGGCGCCCTCAGACGGAGTCACGGGGGCAGCGAGAGGGCGAGTGGGCCCAGCTGACGGACGAGCAGTCCGACTGGTCGCTCGCCCAGCCGCTGCAAGCAGAGCCGGAGCTGTACAGTCGCCAAGACGTGTTCCGGATGCCCGACGAGCACGACGAGTTCCAAGCCGACCCGTACCAGCTGCAGGTACTTCATACCTAGCAACGCGAAATCCTGCCAGTATTCACAGTCTGCTGAGTTTTTCTGAAATTAGTTCTTGTCCCTGTTGTAAATATAGTCTGATAAATGGTTCAAATGGCTCTGAGCACTATGGGACTTAACATCTAAGGTCATCAGTCCCCTAGAACTACTTAAACCTAACTAACCTAAGGACATCACACACATCCATGCCCGAGGCAGGATTCGAACCTGCGACCGTAGCGGTCGCACGGTTCCAGGCTGAAGCGCCTAGAACCGCTCGGCCACACCGGCCGGCTATAGTCTGATAGCTCTTGAATTTGCAAACATATGTAATGGCTTCATGGTATCAGATCATTATTGTCTGTTTGCAAATTCGAGAGCTGACACTATCAGACCATTATAGCGTGTTTACAAAGCCAAGACCGGGTCAAGCGAATCCCCATTCTCTCTTCCGAGCTGTATCACAAGGAGCATCTACAGGCTATTTCACAAGGTTATACTGGACCTTCTACACAGTGCCTTTTACAAGCAAAACAGTTGCCATAAGTCTGTCTGTAAACTGAAGAACGAGCAGTGCTTCTGGTGGGACAAGTGCACATCCCTGGAGGAGCACTACAGCTGCCGCCCACACAGGATAATGTCATCCTCACACAGAATGTGAAAACGTCTGTGGACACGGACCTGATGACGTCAAAGCGTTGAATTCGGGACCCACGAGAAATATGGGCCCCGCAACTAACTTGTGACGTCATACTAGTCGCCTTGTCCGCCATACTTCGCGAACACTCAGCTCCGTGCAGGGTTCATGGGAAATAAGTGTCGATGAAAAGCTCTCCACTAAAATTATTAATTTTTTCGTGCGCCGTTACATGCATTTAAATGCTCAGATAAGGATTATTTTACTCGCCTGAAATAGTTACTCACTCGCCGCTGGAGATGGCTGCTGGCACTCGTAAGATCCTAACATTCTGCGTGGTGTCTGTTTGTTCTAAGTCGTGTCCCCCAATCACTTTCGCGCAACGACGCTCTGAGCGTGTTTTTTAGGGAATTGACTAGTTTGAACCTGGGACCTGTTGCTGGTAAGGAGACGCCAGACCACACATGTCATGTAGAGTTCAGAAAAGTTCAGTGAGACTAGCGATGATATAATCAAATACTTAATGATTTCAGCGTCAGCTCCACTGCACTCACTGTAAAAGAATCTTAATACTAACTAAATTTAGTGGAAGGGGTTCAAGGTTTTCCTATTTTTAGTTAGCTGGTAAAATAACATCGATAAAGTAGTTAAGTTTACCATTGGAATTTTTATTCTACTCACAAAACATTGTTTATAAATTGCACTGTTGATAAAAGGAAATATTTTAATACAGGATGATAAAAACCAACTGCGTTCAACGAAAATGTGAACGAATATTCCCTGAATGGGTTTCCAAGTTCTATAATGGATCGAAGGATGTCCTATGCCATATCACATCTATAATCTAGGTTTAAGTTAAGTTTCATAAAAGAGAAAACTATCAAAATGGTCTACAGTGACCCTCAATTATCTTTAATTACTTATTTAACTTGTCGTAAATTACAGTGGCTGATGTGGCTTCTCAATAATTATATAACAAAAAAAATCATCGCGTTTCAGATTTTAACTTCTAATAGCAAATGTGAATACCACGAAGTTTAATTGATGATCGACACTAGAATTACGTAAAAAGGGGGTGTAACAGATGAGACTTCTGCAGTTCTGACAAGGGAACCTCCCCATCGCACCCTCCTCAGATTTAGTTATAAGTTGGCACAGTGGACAGGCCTTCAAAAACTGAACACAGATCAATTGAGAAAACAGGAAGAAGTTGTGTAGAATTATGAAAAAATAAGCAAAATATACAAAATGAGTAGTCCACGTGTAACATATGCAATATCAAAGGTAATATGGGCTCACGAGCGCCGTGGTCCCGTGGATAGCGCCAGCAGCTACAGAACGAGAGGTACTTGGTTCAAGTCCTCCCTCGAGTGAAAATTTTAATTTTTTATTTTCAGTTTATGTGACATCACTTTTTTGGGAGTGATTATCACATGCACAAGAAAACCTAAATCGAGCAAGGTAGAAAAATCTTTTTACCCATTCGCCAAGTGTACAAGTTAGGTGGGTCGACAACATATTCCTATCATGTGACGCACATGCCGCCACGAGTGTGGTATAGAATATATCAGACGTGTTTTACTTTGGAAGAATCGGTTGACCTATGATCTTGCGATCAAATGTTTTCGGTTCCCATTGGAGAGGCACGTCCTTTCGTCTACTAATCGCACGGTTTTGCGGTTCGGTCGCAAAACACAGACACTAAACTTATTACAGTGAACAGAGACGTCAATGAACAAACGGACATATCATAACTTTGCGAAAATAAAGATTGTAAAATTTTCACTCGAGGGAAGACTTGAACCTAGGATCTCACGTTTCACAGCTGCTCACGCTAACCACGGGACCACGGTGCTCCTGAGCTCACATTGTTCTTTATATTGCCTATGTTAGCCATCGCCTACTCACTTTGTATATTTTGCTTATTTTTTCATAGTCCCACACAACTTCTTCCTGTTTTCTCGATTGATCTATGTTCAGTTTTTGAAGGCCTATCCACTGTGCCAACTTAACTAAATCTGAGGGGGGTGCGATGGGGAGGTTCCCTTGTGAGTGAAGCCTTATGGCGGCACCGTGTGCGTTCATTACCTTGTCGGTGTTTAGGCAGCGTCAGGAGGCGGCGGGCAGAGCAGCTCCACACACCTCGCCATCTCGGAAGCAACTCTTGCTAACTTCTCCTTACTACAATTTACCGAAGTCGGTTTAAGAAAAGCTATCTGGCTGTGTTTTCAACTGACCAATCAGGGTCTCAATGTTAACCTTAAGCTCCGCCTACAAAAATTCTGTCTATCCAATGAGAAACGTTATACTTTTCGTGGTGGGGCAATGTTTTTAATGTTTGCTACGTAACAGAGACGCGTATAGTCTCATCCTAAAACTTGCAGCTGGTGTGGCCCTTTTAGTGTTATCATAAGATCTATACTGTTCTTCTGGAGGGTTTAACATGGGCTGGGGGTGGTCTTGGCAGTCGGCTGGCGACGTGGGTGTCCGTCCCTTACCGTAGGGCCTCCTAGCCTACACGACTCTGCTCTCGGCTTCTGTTCTCGTTTCTCCCCTCGGAACTGCGTCTGTTTCACGGTGGGAAGGTATGACATGCATTTAGGCGTTCTTGTGTTAGTCTGTGGTATTCCATTTGCTTACTCGTTGATCGTATTACTTTGGTTAATTTAATGTCGGGATTTATTCGGAGCTATGTGACATACTGCCAGATTTGCTATCATGTCAGGGTTTTCATAGAAGGTGTTGGATTTGCCTGCCACCTTACAAGATCTGCAGTAAGACATGCCGCTGCCTGGTTTTCTTGTGGGTCTCGATGAAATCCCAGGTTCCACTTGACGCAAAGTGGAAAATGGAAAATCTGACTTGTGAGATTTTGCGTTATAGAGAGGAACATAGTTAATAAGATGCGGCATGGGTTTTATGTCACTTGGGAGACGCCATATTGTTTGGAGTTAATCGATATTTTATGTTTTTATATTATAGGTTACGTGGTGCGAATAAAAGCTATTTGAAGGTATCAGTAAATTGAGGCTCTCTCGAGGCCGTTACAGAGTGTGTATCGTATAACCAAGGCGCTACTGCCACATCGAAGCCGTATTGTACTTGATAGTATCATGAAATAAAAAGAGAAATGTAGCAACTTCACATCTAACTGATTCCAGCTTTTATTCATCTTTTGTTTTCTGAAAAATTCTGGGTCTTCCTTATTAATTCAATAGTAGTGTTATATGCAACAGTCGATGTTGCTTTTATAAGTAATGTATCTTCTGCAATTCTTATTTCGTGGGATATGGACTGGAGTATTTTTCCAATGGTCAAAAATTTTAAGTGACCGCCAGTGTGTCAGAAAATAAACATAAGTTCCCAACTGGAGTTTTCTGTTAATATGAAACTTTGTGCAAAATATATAGATCCATGTCTTGGTTTTATGGACCGCCTCATGTTTGTATCTTGCCAGTAAACAGCGTTTTTCAATTACTGTAAGCATCTTCGATGAAAATCTTCTCTTCTGTTCGAATCCAAATCTTGAACCTATGTGATAAAGTATATTACATAATTGTGATGGTAGCCAGTACAAATTCGAGAATATGGATATTTTGAATGCACAAACTGATATTCAGTTTAAAGCCAAGACTGAGGTGGAGTTACAGTTAAGGTACAGAATAACTTCTACCATTGGGTATCTCAGGTCGTTGTACAGCATTATGTAGCGTTCCTCTACCAGTGATTCGATAGTCAGTGACGACTCCGCAATCTTCTGCGTGATTTTCTCCACACTTCTTCGACAATTGCTAACAGAAGTAACACAGCTGTTTTATGCGTGTCCATTTTCATAAAGAAACTGTGTGATTTGCGCGCCAGATGGAGCCGAGAACTGTCGCTGGAGTGCGCAGCAGTCGCAAATCACGTTGAGGACTAAGTTTCGTGAAATGTAGAACTTCGTTTCAGACCGTGCAGCAACCACGATTGACACCACATCGGGAGCGCTTCGCAGTGAAAAACGCACCCCTAGCGAGAACGGCCTAAAGAAACAATTTGCCTTCGAGCATTGCAGGGTGCAATTCAGTGATTTACGTACATTCTGTTCGTGGTGTTTCTTGAATTAGTTATATAAGTTACTAATTTATGTGTTTTGCGTATTGTTCGTGCATTTAATGAACAAAAAAGTACATGCCCTGATTATGCTTTAAAAGACGCACTGCCGAAGTGTCGGTAAAAATTTGCGAAGCAGTCTGTACTTTTTTATTGTGACGCAGTTATGCAAAGAGTGTGAGGACTCGTTTGCTCCCTCTTCAGTTTACAGACATACTATATCCTGTGCGCAGACACGCCCGAGGAGTGTTTATTTTTTTACTGAATGGTTTATCAGTATATGGAATAAATGATTTGGTAACTAATATAACTAGCTCAAAAAATCCACACGAATGAAATCTCCGTAAATGGCCACACACTGCTCTGCATTGCTAAACAGGATACTGTTTCTTTGTGTTACTGTAAGGCCGTTGTAGCGTTCTTCCGAAAATACCTCACCCTTTAGTTGCTTAACACTCACCAGTAATATGAAAACTTAAGCAAAATATTTTGAACACAAAGCAAGTATAATGAATATCGTATTCATTCACAAATATTCACATTAACTTTTTAACTTCAAGGTCCTGAGAGTAGATATTCACATGCAGTTTTTTACAAAATTACTTACGGATTCATTTCGGTTAGGACTTTGTGTACCCATGCAGACGTATACATCATAAGCACCATAATTAACAGCATCACCCAATATTATATGTGCTGTGAATTGTGTAATTGCTCGATTGCAGCATTCTATATCGACACAATTGAAGCTATACCACATGCAAAAATTAACTTGTACGTATCAAACGTGTACTAATACGAGTAATAATTTGTAATAGGGACCTGTTTTATGTGATAATTTTGTATTATGTGCTCTGAATTTGACTAATCTGTGTCATATCCAATACAACACATTTTGAAATATCGTTATGTTTTCTCTTTCTTCCACAATTTCTTAAAACCAGAGTACAGCATGACGACATATGATAGCAGTAGAGAAACGAAAATAATCCCACAGACATAGCGACAATGTCACAGTAAAGCGTGATACATAGGACGTTCACTGAAACGACGCAAAACATTAAAGACGTTGTATATCGATAACTGTTCGCTTTTAGAGACTAGTCTGTAAGCAGTACCGTGTGGGGAAGCACGGTAGAGGTTTACAAACAGATGGACAGTTTCGAATTGCGTAATATTGTCGGCAGAAGCAAAGCCAGATACTCAAGTCGTCCATATCGCTTCAAGTTATGGAACCTCTATTGTAATTCGATATTGGTAGATTAAAACTGAAGAAACTGCAAAAAGGTAGGAATTTAAGGAGGTGCGACCTGGATAAAATGAAAGAACCAGAGGTTGTAAAGAGTTTCAGAGAGAACATTAGAGAACGATTGAAAAATACAGGGGAAAGATATACAGTAGAAGAAGAATGGATAGTTTTGAGAGATGAAATAGTGAGGGCAGCAGAGGATCAAGTTGGCAAAAAGACGAGAGCTAGCATAAATCATTGGGTAACAGAAGAGATATTGAATTTCACTGATGAAAGGAGAAAATAATAAAAAAAAATCAGTAAATGAAGCAGGTGAAAAGGTATACAAACGCCTCAAAAATGAGATTGACAGGAAGTGCAAAATGGCTAAGCAGGGATGTATAGAGGACAAATGTAAGGATGAAGAGGCGTATATCACTAGAGGCAAATAGATACTGCCTACAGGAAAATTAAAGAGACCTTTGGAGAAAAGAGAACCACCTGTATGAGTATCAAGAGCTCAGACGGAAGATAAGTCCTAAGCAAAGAAGGGAAAGCGGAAAGGTGGAAGAAGTATATAGACGGTCTATAAAAGGGCGATGTACTTGAGGGCAATATTATGGAAATGGAAGAGGACATAGATGAAGTGGGAGATGTGATACTGCGCGAAGAATTTGACAGAGCACTGAAAGACCTAAGACGAAACAAGGCCCCGGGTATTGACAACATTCCATCAGAACTACTGATACCCTTGGGAGAGCCAGGCATCACAAAACTCTACCATTTGGTGAGTAATATATATGGAGACAGGTGAAATATCATCAGACTTCAAGAAGAATATAGGGTGTACATAAAGTCTGGGAACACTTTCAATTATTTATTGCACAAGAACCAAACATTGTTTAGGTATTATACATATGTCATTTTGAAGAGAAACCGTGAAAGTTTTTTTTTTTTTCATTTATACTACCACAGTGTAGTTTGGTAATTTCCGATAGTCTGCGCTTGTCGCAAACATGGCGAGTTCAGGTGCGGAGCGAGCTTTCTGTGTGCTGGAGTTCGACAAAAACAAGTGTGCTATAGGTGTTCAACGGATGTTTAGAACCAAGTATGGTAAGAAGCCATCAACAAGGAAGATCATTTACCACTGGCACAACAAATTCGTTAGAGGGGTTGATTGTGCCCGGCAAAGAGAAGCGGACGTCCCAGTCTGAGTGAAGTTAATGTGGAGCACATACGACAGACATTCATAAGGAGTCCAAGAAATCGGTGCGTCGTGCATCCTGTGAACTCGAAATGGCTTCAGTGATAGTGTGGAAAGTCCTGCGACTAAAGCTGCATGTGAAACCATTCAAATTGGAGCTAGTGCAGAAGCTCAATGACGACGACAAAGACAAGCGTTTTGAGTTTCGTTCGCAGTTGCAAAAATTGAATGAGGGTGGAGATGGCATTGTTAATTGCTTAATTTTTAGCGACGAAGCCACTTTTCACTCTAGTGGGAAAGTGAATGGGCATAATTGTCGAATCTGAGGTTCAAAGCATCCACACGAATGCATTGAATTTGAAAGTGATTCCCCAAAAGTAAATGTTTTTTGTGTCTTGTCACATTGAAAACAGTACGGGCCATTCTTCTTCGCCGAGAGCACTGTTACTGGATATTCCTACCCGGATATGTTGCAGCAATGGCTGATGCCTCAAATGCAATCGGACTCCCCGTTCATCTTTCAGCAGGATGGGCTCCACCCCAATTTCGTCGTGAAGTTCGTGGGCACCTGAAAAGGGAGCTGCCGCATCGACGGATCGACCGTGCTACAGAAGGGGACAGCTGTTTCATGAAATAGTCTTCGCGATCACCATATCTAGAGCTCTGGGAGAGAAGACGGGAAGCGACTGCTACAGTCGACGACGCTATGCTGGGACGGGTATGGCAAGAATTTGATTACCTTATTGACGTCTGCCGTGTCACTCATGGTTCGCATATGGAATGTTTGTTTAAAAAAAAACATTCAGAGTTTCTCTTCAAAATTCAGTACGTATGACATCTGTACAATGTTTGGTTCTTGAAGGATAAATAATTTGAAGTGTTTCCGGACTTTATGTGCACCCTGTATAATAATTTCAATCCCAAAGAAAGCAGGTGTCGACAGGTGTGAAAATTACCGAACTATCTGTTTAATAAGTGACTTTTGCAAAATACTAACACGGATTCTTCACAGACGGATGGAAGAACTGATAGGAGCTGACCTCATGAAAGATCAGTTTAGATTCTGTAGAAATGCGAGACAATACTGACCCTACGACTTATCTTAGAAGACAGATTAAGGAAAGGCAAATCTACGTTTCTAGCATTTGTGGACTTAGAGAAAATTTTGACAATGTTGACTGGAACACTCTCAAATTATGAAGGTGGCAGGAGTAAAATACAGGGAGCGAAAAGCAATTTACATTTTTTACAGAAACCCGATGGTAGTTATAAGAGTCGAGGGACATGAAAGGGAAGCAGTGGTTGGGAAGGGAGTGAGACAAGGTTGTAGCCTATCCCCGATGTTATTCAATTTGTATATTGAGCAAGCAGTAAAGGAAACAAAAGAAAAGTTTGGAGTAGGAATTAAATCCATGGGGAAGACAAAAAAACTTTGACGTTTACGATGACGTTGCAATTATGCCAGAGACAGCAAAGGACCTGGAAGGGCAATTGAACGGAATGGATAGTGTCTTGAAAGGAGGATATAAGATGAACATCAACAACAGCAAAACGAGGGCAATGGAATGTAGTAGGAATAAATCAGGTGATGCTGAGGGAATTAGATTAGGAAATGAGACACTTAAAGTAATAGATGAGTTTTGCTATTTGGGGAGCAAAAATAACTGATGATGGTCGACGCAGAGAGGATATAATACGTAGACTAGCGATGACAAGGAAAGCGTTTCTGAAGAAGAGAAATTTGTTAACATCGAATATAGATTTAAGTGTCAAGAAGTCTTGTCTGAAGGTATCTGTATGCTGCGTAGCCATGTATGGAAGTGAATTATGGACGATAAATAGTCTAGACGAAAAGAGAATAGAAGCTTTCGAAATGTGGTGCTACAGAAGAATGCTGAACATTAGATTGGTAGATCACGTAACTAATGGGGAGGTACTGAACAGAATTGGAGAGAAGAGGAATTTGTGGCACAACCTGACTAAAAGAAGGGATCGGTTGGTAGGATACATTCTGAGGCGTCAAGGGATCACCACCATTTTAGTACTGGAGGGAAGCGTGGAGGGTAAAAATCGTAGAGAGAGACCAAGAGATGATTGCATTAAGCAGGTTCGGAAGGATGTAGGTTGCATTAGTTACTCGGAGATGAAGAGGCTAGCACAGGATAGAGTAGAATGGAAAGCTGCATCAAACCAGTCTCTGGACTGAAGACCGCAACAACAACAACAGCATTGGTAGTCATGTTGAAACAAAGTTGGGCATCCATCTACACACCAGGCCTGACGGGGAATTTCTCGTCACTCAGATCCAAGTGCTATCCTGAGTATTTATTTGTAAGTAATCTTTTATTCGCTGTCGATGTACCATTCATAGAACATACACAAGACGACCTTCAAAGGCTTCTGGAAGCTGCTTGTTGAACGTACTCAACAAATTCTCCTACCTCTTTTCGCTGGTGTCAGGAGATCTTTCTCTAGATGACGTAATAAATGCAGTGACTGGCAAAGCGACGAAAACTTTCGGGGAGCTCCGGACGAGAGTGTGGAACAACAAACACATTACAGTGACAGTAGAAATGCTCGTCTGTCAGTTATGCATGCTGGGCATCCTCTTTGATGGTCGTAGGACCTGGACATCATACGGGAAAGAAGAAAATCACCCCAACACCTTTCACCTGCGGTGCTTAGGAAACATTCTAGGTGTAATGTGGAGCGACCACATGACATATAAGACATGTCTGAATGCTGCGAATATACCGCTTATGACGACCACTCTCAAGGAACGCCTCTTACGATATCTGGAACATTTACATCGTGTAGACCACTCTCTTCTTCCACGATGCACACTACTTTGTGAGACAGCGTATGGGAAGAGACCACTTGGAAGACCTGCTTTGCGCTTTGAAGATTGCGTCAAGCGCGATATGTACGTATCTATTACTGATTTCAAAAAATGAGAGAAGTTCGCCGAAGAGCGCAGTAGATGGGGGTACTCATCAAGCAAGGCAGCAAGTTTCCCTACGGTGCCTGGCTCAACACTTAGCTGTGAAACGTGGGTGTAGACAAGCTCCTGCGACGAACCGCTCTTTAGTGTGGTGACCTTGCCCCTCAGGTGGTAGGCAAGTTGGTTCCTGCACTGGACTCTTGAGTCACCGAAGAAAGTGTCTGCGAGATGCGACTAGAATCTTCCATTAAGAAGTATAGGCCATTCATTGATTATTGTCACATATACACCTCTCCCGCTAGCGGTAGTACTCTTTCGGTTTGGTTTCGAGGGAGATTATATTGTTTTATGGTAGTATTTTTCGGGTCGGATGCTATATTTTAGGAGTTGTAACGTTGTTGCCGTTTTGTTATTTTGTCTGACGAAGACGAGGGAGTCGTCTTTCGTTTTATGGAAGCCATAAAAAAGGACGCATTATTATTTACATTTGGAGGCGCTACTGCGCATTGTTATGAATTGTAATTTTATCACTGACTATATGAGTGAGTTCGTAATAAAAATACTGTATTCCGGATTCTTTGTTTGCATTTGTCAAATCTCACGTATTTTGAATAATTTGCATTTGCTTGTAGACATTGCACAAACATAATCTGATTACGCTGTTTAAAAGCAAAGGGAAAGGAATGTTACAGTATGAGAGACAGGGAAAGAAGGTATACAGAGGTAAAGATAGATAAGCAGAGATATTATCGTATGTACAATGAAATCACCTCTCACACAATTTAGACTCTTCGTTTACCTGATTGCACTGACTTTTAATCCATCTTTTGATCTAAATTTTCTTTCTGCATACATGCAATTTATCACTGTGTTTTTGTGATCAATCTTATTGTACCTGCTTCCCTAATACATTTACAAATAATAGAGCTTATCATACAAACCTCTGAAATACGGTATGGCACTATATAATTCCGAAATTGGGTGGTGGTAATTTTATATTGAAGGTACACCTCCTCAAGAACCGTCTGTTGCCGTTTAAAAGACCTCAGTTCCTCAGGATCTTGCAGCAAGTCATGACTGGGGTACCGGATACGCCAAATGGAGCCAGAAATGAGGCGCTTTGTGTTCTGTGACGAATCGCGCAAGAACGTCTTTATACTTCACCTATTGATGGAAGAGAATGCCATCTTGATTGTCCATTACTCACTTACATTGAGTGCCAGAGGACCTGTGTGGCAAATTACGTTTTATGAATGCTTAGCAACATACACTCCTGGAAATTGAAAAAAGAACACATTGACACCGGTGTGTCAGACCCACCATACTTGCTCCGGACACTGCGAGAGGGCTGTACAAGCAATGATCACACGCACGGCACAGCGGACACACCAGGAACCGCGGTGTTGGCCGTCGAATGGCGCTAGCTGCGCAGCATTTGTGCACCGCCGCCGTCAGTGTCAGCCAGTTTGCCGTGGCATACGGAGCTCCATCGCAGTCTTTAACACTGGTAGCATGCCGCGACAGCGTGGACGTGAACCGTATGTGCAGTTGACGGACTTTGAGCGAGGGCGTATAGTGGGCATGCGGGAGGCCGGGTGGACGTACCGCCGAATTGCTCAACACGTGGGGCGTGAGGTCTCCACAGTACATCGATGTTGTCGCCAGTGGTCGGCGGAAGGTGCACGTGCCCGTCGACCTGGGACCGGACCGCAGCGACGCCCGGATGCACGCCAAGACCGTAGGATCCTACGCAGTGCCGTAGGGGACCGCACCGCCACTTCCCAGCAAATTAGGGACACTGTTGCTCCTGGGGTATCGGCGAGGACCATTCGCAACCGTCTCCATGAAGCTGGGCTACGGTCCCGCACACCGTTAGGCCGTCTTCCGCTCAAGCCCCAACATCGTGCAGCCTGCCTCCAGTGGTGTCGCGACAGGCGTGAATGGAGGGACGAATGGAGACGTGTCGTCTTCAGCGATGAGAGTCGCTTCTGCCTTGGTGCCAATGATGGTCGTATGCGTGTTTGGCGCCGTGCAGGTGAGCGCCACAATCAGGACTGCATACGACCGAGGCACACAGGGCCAACACCCGGCATCATGGTGTGGGGAGCGATCTCCTACACTGGCCGTACACCACTGGTGATCGTCGAGGGGACACTGAATGGTGCACGGTACATCCAAACCGTCATCGAACCCATCGTTCTACCATTCCTACACCGGCAAGTTTCCCCTTCCTGGGACAATGAATTCACGGTGTTCTTATTTCAATTTCCAGGAGTGTATTAAACGAGCTCTACAATTGTATCTAAACTAGCCGTTACCTAGAGCCGCACCCATATCACTAGTTGTCTTACAATGAGTGACGGTACGTTAACAAGCTACTGTTAGCTGCAATAACGTCAGCTGCCCTCACGTGTCTGTCTGTATGAGTAGGTGCAGCTCGTAATTTGTTCACCCCAAATGCTGCAGCTCATGATGTGGTGGCATGCACAGAGTCACTTTCGAGCGGCATGTGAGCACGCGCGTGGATAGAGCTCGTTTACTATGTTGTTAAGCATTAATAGAACGTAATTTGCCACACAGTTCCTCTTGCACTCAGTGTAATGAAAGTGAGTAATAGGAAATAATGGATATGCCGTGTGGCTAGGGCCTCGCGTCAGGTAGACCGTTCGCCTGGCGCAAGACTTTCGAGTTGAAGCCACGTCGGCGACTTGCGTGTCGATGGGGATGAAATGATGATGATAAGGTCAACACAACACCCAGTCTCTGAGCGGAGGAAATCTCCGACCCAGCTGGGAATGGAAGCCGGGCCATTAGGTATGACATTCCGTTGCGCTGACCACTCAGCTACCAGGGACAGACATAGGCAATCAAGATGGCATTCTGTTCCGTCAATGCCGGCCGGTGTGACCGTGCGGTTCTAGGCGCTACAGTCTGGAACCATGTGACCGCTACGGTTGCAGGTTCGAATCCTGCCTCGGGCATGGATGTGTGTACTGTCCTTATGTTAGTTAGGTTTAAGTAGTTCTAAGTTCTAGGGGACTGATGACCACAGATGTTAAGTCCCATAGTGCTCAGAGCCATTTGACAATTTGTTCCGTAAACGGGTAAAGTATAAAGATGATGTTGCGCGTTGCGTTACAGAACACAAGGCACCCCATTTCTTGGTCCATTGGGCGTGTTCCGTACTCCAGTCATGACGTGCTGCAAGATTCCGAGGAAGTGAAGTTTTGTAAACGGCAACAGTAGGTTCCTGAGGAGACGTACCTTCCAGATAAAATTACCACTAGCCAATTTCGGAATTATGTAGTGCCAAGGCGTATTTCAAAGTTTTATATGGCAAGCTCTATTATTTGTGAATGTACTAGGAAAAAAGGCAGAATAAGACCGTTAACAAAAACACAGCGATCAATTGCATGAATACAGAAAGAAAATCGACATCCAAAGACAAAGATGAGATTCTTTGAAAGAAGTCATGTTAATAAACTAAAAGAGACTATGTCGGTATTATTGGGACTGCAAAATTTATGACTCACAGGGTCTCATAACTTATAACCCAACAATCTACGCTGCAGTAAAAGTCAATGTAGGCAGGCAAACGAAGAGTCTAAATTGTCTGAGGCGTGATTTCATTGTACACGTGATAATATCTGTATGTATCTATCTTTATCTCTCTACATCTTATTCCCTTATCCCTCATATTGTAACATTCCTTTCCTTTAACTTTTAAATGGCGTCATCAGATTATGTTTGCTTTGTTGCAGGGAAGTGCGACATCTTCAAGCAAATGCAAAATATTCATCAATACCTTTTTTCACAACAACAGAAATACGTGAGATTTGATTGATGCATATAAAGAATCAGGAATACAGAATTTAGTGAGTGGTAAAGTTGCAGTAGCGCCTCGAAGTATAAATAATAGTGCGTCCCTCTTTAATGGCTTCCATAAAACGAAAAAACAACAAAATGATCCTTTAAGGGTTCTATTTTTACCGGATCAGAGTCGGAATCCTAAAATTATTAAATATGTTTTATAATTTACACGTTGTACACTATGCAGCTACTTCAGGGGCATGATTACTAGGTGCGCACCTTATCAAGTTAAAATTTGTGTCAAGTACTAATCTCTACGGTCCCAAGGCGCCGTAAGAAACGTGAAACGTCTAAGCCACTGCAATCAAAAGATACTGGTATTATTGTCACATATTTTGACACTCACAAACCCACTCATCAATACCTATAGGTTACTTCCCATTGACCTGCAACCATGAAATTTCGCAAGAAGCAAGGTTTCACGGTAAGTGTAAAGGAAAGAACCCGAAAAAGTGTTAATTTGTCATTGAATTCAAACAAAAATATTTTTGGTCGTTTGTTGTCGATTTGTCTGTCTGCCTTTTAGGACCCCTTCTTTTCAGGAATGGGCAGACGTATCATGTTGAAATTAATGTCATGTACTAAGACCCAAGTTCCCTTGGCGGTTGAAAAAGTTACGCTTTTAAGTAAATCCAATTAAAAGATACTATACGACCATTTATGTCACGTATTTTGATACTCATCAACTCAACAACCTATAAGGTACTTCCCACTGACTTAGAACCATTGAATTTGGCAAGTAACGAGTTTTAATAATAAAATAAAGGAACAAATCCGAAAAGTGTTAGTTTGGAATTATATGACATGAAAAAATATTTTTTTGGTAATTTGTTAGCCGACTTTGAACTTAAAATTTAAACATTCTCTAAAGTCTTGGAATTCCTGGGACTGATATCTCGCAAGTATCACTATCAATAATGGGAAAAAATTGTAGAGATTCTTGATTCCCTGGATGAATGAGCTATCTATACACATAAGTGACTATGTACGGAACTTTCTTAATGTGGTTTATGTTCACTGATACAAGAAAATATATTTCATTTACCACTACATCAACTGTCAGGAAGTTTCATATCAGCGCACACTCCTCTGCAGAGTGAAAATCTCATTCTGGAAACATCCCCTAGGCTGTGGCTAAGCCATTTCACCGCAGTATCCTTTCTTCCAGGAGTGCTAGTTCTGTAAGGTTCGCAGAAGAGCTTCCGTGAAGTTTGGAAGGTAGGAGACGAGGTCCTGGCAGAATTGAAGCTGTGAGTACGGGTCCTGAGTCGTGCTTGGGTAGCTCAGAAGGCAGAGCACTTGCCCGCGAAAGGCCAAGGTCCCAAGTTCGAGTCTCGGTCGGGCACACAGTTTTAATCTGGCAGGAAGTTTCATATCAGCGCACACCCCGCTGCAGAGTGAAAATCTCATTCTGGCACCACTACATCGACTTTTTTTAATTTCTAAAGTATCATGTATTCTTAGTCGGGGTTCATCTATCTCCATACCAAATTTCATCGGAACGAGTTCAGCGATGTAGTCGTGAAAATGTAAAGACATAGTTACTTTCGCATTTAATAATATTAGTGCGGAAGCATGTTTTAAACGTGTTGAGGATTGTCTAAGTATTGTATTCATTATGTTGAATCGTATTACATAGAACATATCAACCAATAAAAGCATTTTCACAAATATGGTCAAGTTCGAAAGTCAAAGAGTAAATAGCTTTTTCAAAGAGTAAATATTTTTCTCTAATTCGGGTAACAATCTTAAAATCAGTAGATATCTTATATTAAACACTTTCTAAAATAGCCCGTATACTTCCTCTTGGGGTTCAAACTATCTCCATACTATAATTATTTCAGCGGTTTTGTCGTGAAAACATAAGACAGAGTTACTTTCGCACTTATAATATTAGTTTAGCTATAAATATCAGTATGGGTACACACCGATGTGAGGCACCCTTTTGCTCTGTGATTTTTCTTGACAGCGTCCCCAAGTTTCAATTAACGAATGAATTCAGTACATGAGATCTTGAGAGCAATGCGTCAGATGATGCGTTACGCAATTCCTCAACCTCTTCGATATTTGAGTGCACTGGAAGCTAATCGTTCCTCACTGCAAATACCTTTAACAAGACCCAGCCTATACTATCTTACAGTTCTTCTTAGTCTCGAAAGAAGACGCTACCCTGCTGGGTAGTAGGCCACATGGGAATTATGGAACACGAGATAATGGTGTATGGTAGCCAAAGACGTCTCAACATTTCGTACTGTGGCGCACTGTATGCTCCAACTGCTTCCTGCGGTGTCGTTTTTGCGATACGAGGGTATGCCTCACCGACAGCATGTCTGACTGGAAATAACAAAATAATAAGCTGCGAGGCCATCTACCTAGCTGTAATGGAATTCGTCTCAGGCAGTGAGGTCGATATAGGTAACATAATGTTAGCACTGTTCCAGAAAGGTCGCCGCTGTTTGACGATATGTTCATTCTCTGGCGAGTCGACCCATTATTATACCATTTTGAGGCGTACAGGCGTCGGTGACCCACATTTAGATATAAAATAATTACCCTATTAATCAGAAGGTAGCTCACCGCTTAGGTTTGGAACTTCTGCGCTGTACATTGATGACAAACTCTTAGGTTTGTCATAAACATCGTTCTAACCAACCAGCCATCCAATAAATACTTTCCATGTTCTAGCTGTTTATACATACGAGTATTTACGCCTCTTTTTGCATTTATTCTTGCTTGCTTAAATTTTTTACGTGAATCGTTGGTGATGTCGCTTTCTTGTTATACGTCTGTATTTATTCGTTATTGGTCGCTAATCATCACAGTGTCTTATTTCCTACACGAAAGCAAATACAAATACAGTTACTGATCAGAGACACAAATTGGAACGATTGTGATGGTATGGGTCGTCGCATGGCTGTCTGTATCGCCACGAGAGGGGTCCTTCAGCCTCACTGGAGCTCTGCGGCCTGTGTATTTCGGCTAGTCCTGACGCTACTCTCAAATGCCTTTCGTCTTTTATATTTCCCCATTTTCTAATTTCAGTATACTAGCCAAAGCTTTGGCTATAACAGTCGCCTCTGGCAATTTGTCTGCCTCGGCCACGTGATGCAAAGAGGAAAGTAAGAGTAGAAGATTCGCTTCTGAAAACAGGAGATTTTGTCTTCTTCATAATATTCTCCTTATAGCGTGAGTAAAGTAACCACAGAACTCCATGCTTGTTGTTTCTAAAGATTTAATCTTTTCCCTGCAGTTCTAATATTACTTATGTACCGTTTCTCCCTTCCGTACACCGGCAGGAACAGTGACCGATAACACTCTGCCACTTCAGCTGGCACATTCAGCGCTAGAAGCAATAGGAGCACTATGACACAACTCGACTTGCATTCTAAAGCAACAGTAGCACGACAGTTTCCAAACAGGACAGCTATAGAGTAGGAATATCTATGGAGTGAGCATTGTGGTGTGCAGCAGACAGTTTTTGTCGCCAACATACATTATCTGATCAAAACTTTCCTAACACCTCTAAGTAATGAGGAATTGACCACTAGATGTCACGTGCGGCGTACCGCCTAGTATGAAAGGAGGCAGGGAGTATTGAGTTCTCAGTAGACAAGCTGTAACAGCAGAGTGGGTGCGTCAGAAGAAGCCAGTGACTTGAAACGTGGACTAGCCTTTGGATATAACCTGAGTAACAGTTTCATCAGGAACATTTCAACCCTGCTGAAGCTGGACCATTGACAGCACTTTGCAACCCACAAGAGATTACTTCCGCTGATTTCATGCAGCGTTTTACAAACATCTTCCGCAGAGCCAGATGGTCAATCTCCATTAGGAAGAACACGAAGGAAGAACCACGGCTAAACCAAGACCAGGGGGAGCTCAAGGTACTAACGGAGACGGACCATCGGGCTCTGAGGACGATGTTTGTAAATATTCGCATGAAATCAGCGGAAGGAATCTCTGGTGAGTTCCAAAGTGCTCCCAATGGCCCATCTATCACGTTTGTAAGTGCGGCTACAATGATTGAACAGCTCTTCATAACCCGCACATTCTGTAGTCGGTGCTAAGCGACCCTTGAGGTGGTGTGAAGAGTGACGCCCCGGACAGTAGGTGACTGGAAACGAGTGATTTAGAACGATGAATCAAGCTGTATGGCGTCATAATGCGATGGAAAGGTTTGGGTTTGGGGAATGCCGGGAGAACTTTGGTTCAAATAGCTCTGGGCACTATGAGACCTAACTTCTGAGGTCATCAGTCCCCTAGAACTTAGAACTACTTAAACCTAACTGACCTAAGGACATCATACACATTCATGCCCGAGGCAGGATTAGAACCTGCGACCGTAGTGGTCGCGCGGTTCCAGACTGAAGTGCCTAGAACCGCTCGGCCACTCCAGCCGGCTCGGGAAAACTTTACCTGCCATCAAGTGTAGTGCCAACAGTCAAGCACAGGGGGAGTTTTTAATGGTGTGATCCCCGTACTGGGTTTAAGAAAACGCTAAATCTGAAAGGATATGAACACATTTATATTATGTACTGTCTACAGTAGAGGAATAGTTCGGAGACGATGATTGAATACATCGGTTTGACGATGCACCCTGTCATAACCCAGCATCTGTGAGGCAAAGTTTGCGTGCAATAACATACCTTAAGTGGACCGACCTGACCTGAACCCAATGTATCACCTTTGTGACGAGTTGAACATCGAATTCGCTCCAGACCGCAGCGTCCAGCAACAATACCTTCTTTGGTTTCTGCTCCTGTGGAAGAACGGGGTTTCATTCATCCACAGACATTCAGACACATCTTTAAAAGTGTCCACGGCAGAGCTCAAGCCGTCATAAAGGCGAAGGGTGTATATTAATGTCCACCAATAGGTGTCCGGATACTTTTGACTAGACAGTGTACATTGACTATAAAAGTCCCGTGACGATAATGGGGCGCAAGGTGTGTTAATATCTCTCTGCAGGTTTTGAGTTCTAGTACTGTATGTTTAGTACAAGCCTTTCTTGGTGTCTTAATAATTCGAATTTGGCGTCTTGAATGGATTTGGCTTAAAACCTCGAAGAGATAAATAGGATGTTTCACTCGTTTGTGATAAGTGTCACAACACGTATATCGCTTTTTTGTTATAAGGAAACAAAGGATATCACATCTGTTTTTGCAGGATTTCCACCGAGCGAGGTGGCGCAGTGGTTAGCACACTGGACTCGCATTCGGGAGGACGACGGTTCAATCCCGTCTCCGGCCATCCTGATTTAGGTTTTCCGTGATTTCCCTAAATCGTTTCAGGCAAATGCCGGGATGGTTCCTTTGAAAGGGCACGGCCGATTTCCTTCCCAATCCCTCGTTAACCCGAGCTTACGCTCCGTCTCTTAATGACCTCGTTGTCGACGGGACGTTAAACACTAACCACCATCACCACCAGGATTTCCACTGCACTTGATCGTCCTGCATAGTCTTTGTTTTAGTAACGTACGCTGCGGTGGGCTTGCAAAATGGCTTCCTAGCACACCTAAGGGAAAGTCTCCCAAAAGCATCGAATTTGGAGCTATGGTATGCAGTGAAGTTTAATCTTCTTTCATTGTTATGGAAATTCAAATGTTAATCACACATACTCAGTCTTCCAGTCAAAGGTAGTAGTAACTACCACATCAACGGATTGAGTAGCGGTACACTCTCGCACTACGGAATTCGTCTAACACTTGTCTCGTAAATATGTGACCAAGTAGTTACATAAATTGTCCCACCGGTATTAACTGTTTATTACCATATGTCGCGATATTAATCTACACCCAAAGCGCTGAGGATTCTTGGTCTAGTGCCGCCGGCACTGTAGCTCAGCCATTTCGGTCAGAGATGGAGGCGTTCTGCAAAGAAAAAAAAGTATTCAACTATGAACTTGATGTCACGTGACGTCCGCTCAGACCAAATGATGAGAATAGCAGTGAACAAAATGAAGGAACAGAAGTGGTACGGCGCGCCGGATACCGAAAGGTCGCGGGATCGAATCCCGTTCGAGCCACGTCAGGCAGATTTACTATAAATGACTCATCCGTTTTCAAATCTCTCTATTTTTCAAACTATTTTATGTACAGATGTTACTGATGCATGCATAGAACCGTAAGATCACCAAGTTTCAATTTTTAACACAACAAGTGATATTTGGGTGTCCCTCTGGTCACATGACATACGTCCAAGCGTCAGTTAAGTACTTTCCATACATTATGCAGCAACATTTATGCAGCAACATCCTGTTAGCGGTGATCACAGCAGCAGGGTTGCGTTCTCTGAGCTGTTCCAATGTTCTCGTCAGTGAGGGTACACAAACACGTTCCTTAATGTACCTCCAAAGAAAAACGCCACAAGGTGTTAGATCAGGTGACCGGGAGGGCCATGGGAAGAGAGCATCATCTTCACTACCGCTCCAATTCCTGCGATGCAGAAGTTCGTCGTTTAGGTAGCGACGAGCATCGATGCTCCAATGATGAGGTGCTACTTCTTCTTGGAAGATAAAGTTCTCGGGAACAGCAGTCAGTTGAGGAAACAACCGCAACTGCTTCATATCAAGTAAAGAGGTACCCGTCACAGTCTTTTCACAGAAGAAAAGCGGCCTATACAGACTCGTCTGTGACACTGCACAAAAGACATTAACCAATTTCATGAGGATGTTCAGTGCCCCACACTCTCACATTGTGGCGATTAGCCATTCCAGAAGAATGGAATGTTGTTTTGTCTCTGAATGTCAGCTTCAATGCAAAATGTTCATCTTCAGGTGCTTCCAGCATTGCGATGCAAAATTGGAGGTGCGAGCTATGATCTTCCAGTTTCAATTTTTACCGATTTGCACACAATACGGCTTGAAATGTAACCGCCGTCGCAAAATCTTCCACACTGTTTGCTGCTGTATCCATGTTCGTGGCTTGCGCTGATCGTTTATTTTTTTGGACTGCGTACGAAACTTTGCCTCATCCTTTCCACGGTTGCACAGGCACACTTAGTCAGTTTTTACAGAGACTACCAGTATCCCTTAACTGTCGATGAGAGCGCGTAATGCTGTGTTTACATGGCGGCCCTTTTCCGTAATTCCGTCTGATCGCATGCTGCACTGTTGTAACAGATGAATGTCTCACTTTCCAGCACGAAAAAACTCTTTTGTTGGTTTGTCACCATTTCGTCAAGACACTCCAACTGGTGGGGACAATGTAAACTCGCTGAGTTCTACTCATGCATCAGTCGTATTTGTACAAGTAATACTTTAGAAAATACATAATTTTTGATAATGAATGAATCATTTATAGTAGCTCTGTAGTTCAGTCTAGCCTTCATGTCTCAGTAATGTAAAGATTCGCCAAGAACGGCACGAGCTTCTGATTCGATGTTAAACGGAAGATTCCCTTTCCCTGGTTGTATTACTGTGGTAGGATATGAATACTCGAGTCGCCAAAGTGCAAGACTTCCTACAGGCCGTTGAATCACGCTATATTATTATTATTTTACTCATACAGCGCCTCTTGCTAGTACGGTGACTGTAATTAGGCTTTATGATACATACCAATGAAAAGTAACGATTCCCCCTGTAAAGAATTTCGAATTGCATCCGTAGCAGCAACATTACATTACAAAATTATTGATGCCTTCACGGCCGCTTGTTGACATTTGCTTGTTGGCTTCTGTCTCGGGTAATTCAGTCAATGTCAGACAAACGTCGCCTGAAGAACACAAGATAAAGGTCAACTGCAATATGTCAACATTCCACTACTTTAGACGTATTTCAAGGATACCACAGAGTTTGGTCTCGGGGATGTGTAACGAAATAAAGGATGGGCATTTAATTTAAGTACAAAACAATGAAATGACATTAAACTACTGTATGACAGTGCTACTTCTAATTATACATTAAGCTAAAACGAACAGTTTAAGAGTTTATGTGAACCTGCTCTTCAGTGGAGTAGTAAGTACTGCCCAATAGAAAGTTCTTTATTGTGAACTAAAACACAAAGGACACTGGTATAATATTCTACAGTATTTATCATTTATTTAACAAGTCGGTTTTTGGCTGTTATGCCATCATCAAGTACAAAAATAAATATGCGTGGCTGCGAAATTTTTGTGGGATCAGAAGTAGTGCATATACAGAGTATCCGGGTTGATTACCAAAGATGATAATTGGTAATGTTTTATTTAGCTTTGAAATGAGAGGAATTACTTAAGTCAAAATGCCGCGTAAAACTATTGAACTTGGCTACAATATGTGACACACTAAATAATGAAGTATATAACAAATTACAACAATTGTTTTGGGTAGAAAATAAATTGAAAAATGAACAATGAAGTTTAGTGAGATGTTCCAAGGGTAAGAGATGCAAGTGCGATTAAGCAGGCTAGTGAAGCAAATGTGATTAGACAAAGTAAAATTTTTTAACAAGGCAAGTGGAATTGTAGTGACTGAAATAAAGGAAATAATTGGGCATCTGAGTAAGCGGGGTAATTTACAAGATGGTCTGGATGGGATTGTGGGTAGTGCCTGCAGTTAGAAGTGGCCAGTTGGGGAATGTGTCTGATCATTCAGTACTAAGCTTGGGTAAATAGACGCATATTTATTAATTTCCATTGTTCTAAGGTAGTTCATCTTCCTCCCTTTAAGGATATGATGTAAACCTTCATGTTGCACCTTGTAACTGTGGCCTAAACCACTCTTTCCCAAGGCTGGATATTGTTTTGGTTATATGTATGATGTGTTGTGCTTATGGATAGGTACTACCAGACAGCTTGAAATATTTCTCAAGCAGATAAATTCTAAACAAAACAGTATTAAATTCACAATGCAGTCTGGAGGCAACTCCATAAATTCAGCGACATCAGTGACAGACATCAGTGATCACACCGATACTTTCAAGATTTATTGGACTCCTACTGGCACAGCCATTGTAATACCTGCCAGTTTTTAGCATCTGGTACCCATAAACATGATGCTTTTCATTCCGTAATACATCAGCTTATATCTATCGCCATGAATGGTAACATCTTTCAAACTGAATTAAATATAATCAGACACATAGCATCAAACAATGGCTACATTCCTACCTCGGTGGACTCCATAATGCATAAATAGCAGAAACAATGGATGTCCTACCTTCTTTACCCTTTTCTCGACCAACCACATCAAGATCTCAATAAATGTTGCATGATTTCTTATTTAGGAAATGTCTCTCTGAATGTGGCCAAAAAGTTAAATCCACTAGTGCAGAACAAAATTTTATGTGCACAACAGTACTGAACAGTTCAGACAAATAGTAACCTTCAGTTCTGGAAAATAGGGAATACACAAAAGCACTTGTAAATGTGGGAAATACCATATATGTCAGTCTGGTAGGGGTTGAAGGTACACAAAAGAAGTTGGAAACTTAGAAAAAGAGATTCTACTTTTGCAGAGCACCTGCTTAAAGAAGGCCATAGTTACAAGGTGCAACCGGCCGGAGTGGCCGAGGGGCTCTAGGCACTACAGTCTGGAACCGCGCGGCCGCTACTGTCGCAGGTTCGAATCCTGCCTCGGGCATGGTTGTGGTTGATGTCCTTAGGTTAGTTAGGTTTCAGTAGTTCTAAGTTCAAGGGGACTCATGACCTCAGAAGTTAGCCATTTTTTGAAACATACAAGGTGCAACAAGAACTCTTACATCACTTTCATAAAGGGATGAAGATGAACTACCTTGGAACAATGGAAATTAATAAATATATGTCCATTTACCCAAACTTAGTACTGAATGATCAGCACAGTTTCCTCACTCGCCTCTTCTAACTGCAGGAACTACTCACAATCCCATCTAAACCATCTTGTAAATTACCCTTCGTATTCAGACGACATGTTTTCCTTTATTACAGTTACTACAGTTCCACTTAGCTTCTTAAAAATTTTTACACTTTTTACTCACATTTGCTTCACCTATCTGCTTAATCTTACTTGAATATCTTACCTGTTGGTAATATAGGACCTGTTAAAATCTAGATTATTTTTTTCAACCGCTCCCTTGGAACACGCCACCAAAGTTCCTAGTTCAGTTTGTTTTCTACTCAGAAAATTGTTTGTAATATAGTTCATAATTCAGTGGGTCATACACTTTAGCTAAGTTCAATAATTTTACATCGCAATTTCACTGAAATAATTCCTATCATTTCAGTCCTAAATCAAACATTAATAAGTGTCGTCTTTGGAAGCCAACTGAGATATTCTGTCAGGGGACTAGTTTAAATTTCTTGGTTTCACAAAAATTTCACAGTCAGAGATATTTATATTTATATCTCACGATGGCGCAACAGACGGAAGCCGTTTGTAAAATATATAATTAATGTTGGAGAATATTACATCAGCATCAAGTTCGTTTTATTCATAATATATGAAATAATCATAATATATAAAATATTCATAATATATAAAATATAAAACAGTCAATTTTAATGTGAAAGATGTGTAATTCACTTGTTCTCTGTGATTTTTGTTTTATCAGCATTAGGCCATGGTCCAAAGTGTACTTCTCTGTCTTCGACTATGGCCCAATAAATGTAAAACAAAAATCACTAAAGAAGTAAAAACTGACCGCGAAAGCCAGCACTGTATGATAAAACATTCTTTAATCAGTCCTAAAATACACTAAATTACCTTCATGAAATTTAATGTGCCCTGTCATGTTTCTGAATACATGTGTATAACATTATAAAGTAAAATTAAAAACATCTTCAGCTGTCAATATTTTGAATGTAATTTATTTATGCGACCAGTTTCAGCATTTCACTACGCCATTTTCGGGCCTCCTGACCAACGTGTAGGATGTCGAAATAGGGCAGCATTAAGTACCTGGAAGCCATAGACTTCTAGATTTAACAATGCGATCCCTTCATTCATCAACTGATGGTCCTAGTACTGGTGTCATGCTTACTTTTTTTACTATCTTTCATAGGAAGAGAAGTATTGGTGATGATAAAGGAAATGACGATTACGTAAATCGTGGAGCAGTTGTCAAAATATCGAGTTCTTTGAAGAGGTATCTGCAGGATGTTCCTGAACTAACACCAGATATGATTCTTATAGCATACTTTTCTGTTCTCAAAATACTATCCCATTTACTTCAGTTTCCCAAGAAAATGATTCCTTAACTCATTAGTGAAAGGCAATATACAGAATAAAAGAGTTTCTTCATTTTTAAATGGCCTATTCCTGAAGTCGCACATACTGGAAGCATGGCTGAACCAAGCACTTTATTAATCTTAGGCAGTCGGTTTTGTAGCTGAGATTATGATCTATTTGTATTTCCAAATCTTAACGTTTTCTACTTCTTGTGTTTCACAGTTTGAGAAACTTCTTTTACAGCTTGTGAAGTTTTTTCAGAAGCACTGAACTGTGTGCATTGAGTGTTGTCAAAATTCATTGATAACCCCCTTGCCTTGAACAATCTTTAATGTTTTCAAATATTTCATTAGCTGCCTTTTGGGTAAAGGGTCTGGTATTTTGTTTATTCCCCTACTTGTATCACCTGCAAAAATTACAATATTTTGGTCTTCTGAAATTGGCAGTGGAAATATTATACATGTATATCAGAAAAATTTAACCTTCTGGTACTCCGTGGCTGATTGCTTCAAATTCTGAAAGCCTGTCATTAGGGAACAAAAATACATTGTTTACTGTCATTCAGGTAAGATATAAATCATGAACCTATTGTTCCTACTATTCTATAATACTTGAGTTAGTATATCTTTTACATTCATTTCAAAGACTTAGGTAAGTCACAATGTTTCACTAATGGTCGTAATCTCTGATTAATTGATTCATCTATAAAGTTAAATATAGCCTATTCAGTTGACAGGCGTTTTTTGTGTAGTTCCTTTCGAAGTGGTTCGACAATAGTATGCTTGTCTCTTTGAGCAAACACAGGTGTGAAACGATTCATTACACAAGTAACTCAATATATTACGAATTTCAGCTGAACAACATTTCGTTATTTTATTACGGATTCCTTCATAACCACTTGAACACTAATTTTTATAAGAGTTAATAACATTGAAAACTTTTCTTCACGATGTTGAATGAAGCTGAATTCGGTCACACTCGTTTTGGAATTCTTTTGTTAGAAACTTTAAGCTATCTGCTAAGAAAAAGTCCAAATCTAAATTATCTGCTACTAACAGAAAACTGTATTAAAAGTTTCTGTCTTTAAAGAAATTTCTTCATTTCCTTGATTTGTGCTTCTTGCTCATTTTTACTGTGTTCTACATAGTTTTTATCTTGTTGCTGGTTGAACTTATTTTTTCTAGAAAGTACATACCTTTTGACGCTCTGAAGACTTTGTCTAGTATTTTAGAGTTTAAATTGTAACCTTTCCTCATCTTTGCCTCTTGATGCCAAGTACAATTTTCTGTTAGTTAGGCATGGAATTCTGATACCGCTTGTAGTCCAGAGCATATGTACATTTAGTGTTTTCACCAGTTAATTTCCTAGCAAAACAGTTTTTAAAGTCCTCAATGACTATGTTACAGAATACATTATATTTTTATTTACACCAGGGGTGTTGTGCACATCTTTCCAGTCTGTATTTCTCAAATTCTTCTTTAATTCCTCTTTTTCTTTCTCATTTATTACCCTTGTAGTTTTCCAATTATTTTTATTTATGAGATGCAGTCTGATATTGAATTTCAGCAGTTACCATCGTGTTCTGAGAGGCCATTAACAATGGGAATCACACTATGACTCTGCAGTTTTGATGCATTACGCATTTATAAAAATGTTGTCAATAGCAGTGTTGGTTCCCACAGCTTTTGTTGCAAATTGTATCATGGATGCTATATTATATGAAATAGCAAGGGAATCATGTACAATTCTTGAATAGATATGATTTACAAAATTTAAATTAAAATTTCCACTTAATATTATCTCAATCTGCTTGGAAATTAAGTTGTTCCACATATAATTAAAAAATACCACATGGAGACCTATATATTGTGACTATTATTATTGACAAAATCTAAGGGTATCAATGGTTTTATATTTAGGCTATATCTCTTTCTCCATACCTGACCTGCAGGAACTGGATGGTAAGTGGTATCCATCCATATCCTCTATCTATTAGCAAATAAAGGTCATAAACACACATTACACATTCATGATTTGCAGGTTGCAGTTCGTTTAAACAAGTCAGAAGCTCATTGATTTTATTTTTTCAAGCTTCTAATATTATGATGCAGTAAGTTTATTTTTATTTCTCTTTATCTTAAAATGTATTAATCTCAAAATTTTCCATTATATTTAGTCATATTAAAGCCGTCTCGAAACTTAATTTATCAGCAAAAAGGGCTTACTTCACCACCAGTGACAGCGGGGATACACCCACAAGCGTCAGTGCCCCTTTTTAAAGATTATGCTATCAACCCAACCAATTTGCCTTTCCCATTTCCGTTCAGATATAGGCCATGCTTTGTAAAACCACACACCTGTCAATAGCATCAACAGAAGTCAAACCTATGTTTGACGCCACAACTAATAGAAGCAGCTAATCTGATTCCATCTTGATGGGCCCAGATTGAGTCAGAGCTGTTAAAATGGGGCCTATTAACGCCCGAAAACAGGGGAAAACTTAACAGTAGTACGGGTTGTTGCTGAAGTTATCTCCCTCAGGGTCCCTCAAGATGCTGTAGCCATGGTCCATCTACAGCTACATCTACATGGATACTCTACAAATCACATTTAAGTGCCTGGCAGAGGTTTTATCGAACCACCTTTACAATTATCTATTATTCCAATGTCGTATAGCGCGCGGAAAGAATGAACACCTATATCTTTCCGGACGATCTCTGATTTCCCTTCTTTTATCTTGGTGATCATTTCTCCGTATGTAGGTCGGTGTCAACAAAATATTTCCGCATTCGGAGGAGAAAGTTGGTGATTGGAATTTCGTGAAAACGCAAAAAAAAACCGCACCGAAAAACGCCTTTCTTTTAATGATGTCCATCGGAAATCCTGTATCATTTCTGTGACACTCTCTCCCATATTTCGCGATAATACAAAACGTGCTGCCTTTCTTTGAACTTTTTCGATGTACTCCGTCAGTCCTATCTGATAAGGATCCCACACTGCACAGCAGTATTCTAAAAGAGGACGAACAAGAGTAGTGTAGGTAGTCTCCTTAGTAGGTCTGTTACATTTTCTAAGTGTCCTGGCAATAAAACGCAGTCTTTGCTTAGCCTTCCTCACAACATTTTCTATGTGTTCCTTCCAATTTAAGTTGTTCGTAATTGTAATACCTAGGTATTTAGTTGAATTTACGGCTTTTAGATTAGACCGATTTATCGTGTAACCTAAGTTTAACGAGTTCCTTTTAGCAATCACGTGGATGACCTCACACTTTTCGTCATTTAGGGTCAACTGCCACTTTTCGCACCATTCAGATATTTTTTCTAAATCGTTTTGCAGTTTCTTTTGGTTTTCTGATGACTTTATTAGTCGATAAACGACAACGTCATCTGCAAACAACCGAAGACGGCTACTCAGATTGTCTCCAAAATCGGTAATATAGATAAGAAACAGCAAAGGGCCTATAACACTATCTTGGGGAAAGCCAGAAATCACTTCTGTTTTACTCGATGACTTCCGTCAGTTACTACGAACTGTGATCTCTCTGACAGAAAATCACAAATCCAGTCACATAACTGAGACGATATTCCATAAGCACGCAATTTCATTACGAGCCGCTTGTGTGGTACAGTGTCAATCCGGAAATCCAGAAATACGGAATCGATCTGAAATCCCTTGTCAATAGCACTCAACACTTCATGTGATTAAAGACCTAGTTGTGTTTCACAGGAACGATGTTTTTCAAACCCATGTTGACTGTGTGTCAATACAGTTTTTTTCGAGGTAATTCATAATGTTCGAACACAATGTTCTAAAATCCTGCTGCATATCGACGTTAACGATATGGGCCTGTAATTTAGTGGATTACTCCTACTACCTTTCTTGAATATTGGTGTGACCTTTGCAACTTTCCAGTCTTTGCGTAAGGATCTTTCGTTGAGCGAACGGTTGTTTACGGTTGTTAAGTATGGAGATAATGCATCAGCATACTCGGGAAGGAACCTAACTGGTATACAGTCTGGGCCAGAAGACTTGCTTTTATTAAGTGATTTGAATTGCTTCACTACCCCGAGGATATTTACTTCTACGTTATTCATGTTGGCAGCAGTTCTCGATTCGAATCCTGGAATATTTACTTCGTCTTCTTTTGTGAAGGCTTTTCGGAAGACAGTGTTTAGTAACTCTGCTTTGACAGCACTGTCTTCGATAGTATCTCCATTGCTATCGCGCAGAGAAGGCATTGATTGTTTCTTGCCGCTAACGTACTTCACATACGACCAGAATCTCTTCGGATTTTCTGCCAGGTTTCGAGATAAAGTTTCGTTGTGGAAACTTTTATAGGCATCTCTCAGTGAAGTCCGCGTTAAATTTCGACTTTCTGTAAAAGATCGCCAATCTTGGGGATTTTGCGTCTGTTTAAATTTGGCATGTTTGTTTCGTTGTTTCTGCAACAGTGCAGGATCATCTCCGTCGTTTGTTAATTTATTTGGTATAAATCTCTCAACCGCTGCCGATACTATTTCTTTGAATCCAAGCCACATCTTTTCTACACTTATATTATTAATTTGGATGAGTGGAGATTGTCTCTCAGGAAGGCGCCAAGTGAATTTTTATCCGCTTTTTTGAAAAGGTACATTTTTCGCTTATTTTTCGAGTATTTGGGGATTACAGTATTCAGTCTCGCTACGACAACCCTGTGTCCTCTAATCCCTGAATCGATTTTGATGCTCGTTATTAACTCAGGATTATTTGTTGCTAAGTGGTCAAGTGTGTTTTCATAACTATTTACTATTCGTGTGGGCTCATGAACTAACTGCTAGAAATAATTTTCAGAGAATGCGTTTAGCACAATTTCTGGTGATATTTTATGCGTACCTCCGGAATTAAACATGTATTTTCGCCAACATATCGAGGGTAAATTAAAGTCACCACCAACTATTATCGTATGAGTCGGGTACGTGTTTGAAATCAGACTTCTTTGAACCTTTCGGCAACTGTATCATCTGAATTGGGAGGTCGGTAAAAAGATCCAATTATTATTTTATTCCGGTTGCCAACAATGACCTCTGCCCATACTAACTCACAGGAAGTATCTACTTCAATTTTGCGACAAGTTGAACTACCTCTGACAGCAACAAACACACCAGCGCCAACCGTGTTTAGCCTATCATTTCGAAAGACGTTTAGGTTCTTCGCAAAAATTTCGGCTGAGCTTATATCCGACTTGAGACAGCTTTCAGTGCCTGTCAATACTGTTTCCTGCTTCACTCATGATTAAAAACATAAATTCCTTCTTTGCAGAACTATATCTTCTATCTCTTACCTAAGACTCGCGTTTAACCCAGAAAATTTTTGACCTGGAATTCATTTCCTAGTTCTTCATGTAACAACTGGCCTACACCTCTTCTATGAATACTACCTAACATCAGGGCTATCCTCCTCTTTCTTACTTTTTCTGAAACTACCAGTTTCCTGTCGAAAGCATGCTGTGCCTTGACTATCCTACGACTTCCAGAGAGTCTTTCTTTTCTAATGCAGATAGAAAGGCAGTTCAATTTATTTGTGCTTGTGACAGAGCTATCACATACTGATATCCTCCTGTGGACCTTGTTTCCTGCTGTCACTTCCCACATGTCGTTACTGTTCTCCCTCCATAATATTTCCTGTTGTGTCCTAGAACTGTCAAGCTCTGCCTTAAGGGCCCTTATATTTTCCTCCTGTTCATCTATTTTTATTTCTAGTTCCACAATTTTCCACTCCACTACGTTCCCCTCTTGAAGCCAACTTCCACAACAGCTGCACTGCAACCCAAAATAAACTTTCCTATGATAGCTCAACTTCGAGTTTCTGTTTGTTTACAAATAAAATGGAACCTAAGCCAACTAGCAAAAGTATACTGTATATCGCTACAGTTATACACTTAAGTTGTATAGTACATTACGTATACATCTACCGATTCACGAAACACATTAAACGCATTTATAAGGAAATTTATCGATATCTGAACAACAAAAATTTAGGTCTAGAGACAAGTATACGCGACAAAAAAGTTAAACAATATTTCGAAAAATACAAGACAAAAAGAAATCTAAAATTACACAGGTAAACAAGACTGCGTTTTATTGGCAGGACACTTAGAAAATGTAACAGACCTACTAAGGGGGCTGCCTACACTACGCTTGTCCGTCCTCTTTTAGAATACTGCTGCGCGGTGTGGGATCCTTACCAGGTAGGACTGACGGAGTACATCGAAAAAGTTCAAAGAAAGGCAGCACGTTTTGTATTATCGCGAAATATGGGAGGGAGTGTCACAGAAATGATACAGGATTTGGGCTGGAAATCATTAAAAGAAAGACGTTTTTCGTTGCGACGGAATCTTCTCACTAAATTCCAACCACCAACTTTCTCCTCAGAATGCGAAAATATTTTGTTGAGACCGACCTACATAGGGCGGAACGACCACCACGGTAAAATAAGGGAAATCAGAGCTCTTACGGAAATATGTAGGTGTTCATTCTTTCCGCGCGCTATACGAAATTGGAATAATAGATAATTGTAAAGGTGGTTCGGTGAAACCTCTGCCAGGCACTTAAATGTGACTTGCAGAGCGTCCATGTAGATGTAGATGTAGATGCTAATGTATGTACAAAAGACAAAGCACCTTTAAATACTGCACTTAATATAACGGACAGTCAGATGAAAACGAGTCAGATGGAAAAAAGTAAGTAAACTGTTTATTATCTCGAAAGCAATCGCCTTAACTGCTAATAAATTTACCTAACTTTGAGACAAGACGGCCAGTGTCTCCATGGGAAAGTGTTTGCCGATGCCTACGGAACCCTGAGCGTACCCAGGCATGCACCTCTTCGTCCGAAGCAAATATACGGTCACGAATGTCTTTCTTCAGGGCTCCAAAAACATGGAAAAAGCATGGGGAGAGATTGGGGCTGAATGGAGGATGTGTAAAGATTTCCCAGCGAAACTTCTGCACCGTGCTCGTAACAACATTGTCAACAAGTGGATAGGCATTATTTCGTGACAGGATGAAGCCATCTGTCGACATTACTGGACGTCTGGACTTGATGGCTCGCTTTAGTTTTTGCAAAGAGTCCAGACACCGCTGTGTATTAATTGTGCCACCGTGTTCTAGAATATCAATGAGCAGCGGTCCCCTGAAGTCAAAGAAAAAGATCGTTATGACTTTCCCGGTGCTGGTGTGCATAGCGTTGGATTTTTTCGGTTGGGGTGAATCAGTATGCTTCATTGTTGGGTCGAACGCTTGCTCTCTGGCTCAAATTAACACCATATTTCATCTTCCGCGACATACGGGACAGGAAACAATATTCTTCCTCGTGATATCATTCCAGGTGCTGCAGTGATTCCGACATTCTGTTCAAATTCTGCTCCTCCATCAAGCGGTGGCGAATTCACTGCGCACAGCTTTTCCAGAACTTCAGATATTTTGCATGATGGCGTGAGCGCTACCGTGAGTGATGCCCAACATGTACCGAATGTCTTCCACAGTCCGCCGTCGATAACTTCTGACGGCAGCATCCACCGCAATAACAGAACGGGGTGATGAGTCTGTCCTGGCCAACTGCTATCTTCCAACGTACCCGACCTTCTAGAATTAGTTTATTCCTCGAAAACACAAGTGCGCGTGACGTTCTCTGTTCGCTATACACGGCTATATTCGGACATGAATTTCACTTCCCGATGCTCCCTCCGCAGTCAAAAACAGCGCTACACCTCGCTGTTCCTCGGATGCGCACACGACTTGCTGGCCTCAAGTTTAGTAGACAGATTGCACAATGGTGAACATTCGCGCTATTTCTTCCTGATTCGCAATAGACCGCACTTCTACACACACGCCTACCTGCGTTACCAACACATGGTTCACATGGCTCTGAGCACTATGGGACTCAACTTCTGAGGTCATTAGTCCCCTCCAACTTAGAACTAGTTAAACCTAACTAACCTAAGGACATCACACACATCCATGCCCGAGGCAGGATTCGAGCCTGCGACCGTAGCGATCTCGCGGTTCCAGACTGCAGCGCCTAGAACCGCACGGCCACTTCGGCCGGCGCGTTACCAACGTCCACCCCCTTCTCATTATACAGGGTGATTCGAAAAGGGCTTTACAACTTCGGAATAATATAGAAATTTATTTACATAACTTACAGAATCGGTAGGTGTATCATTTTGTGGCGAATAACCTCAAATTTGACATAGAAGTGTCAAGTGTCATTTTGGATTCGACGTGATTATCATTGGTGATGCGGCAGACATCCCATCGGACTATTTTCAGACCCACCAGGAAAATAAAGGAATTTTTAAGGTCGGCAAAAGATGCACGACACCCTTTGGCTACACGGGGGGTATATAAAATTCCTTGTAGTTGTGGACAGGGTTACATCGGTACCACAAAGAGAAGTGTGAACACCCGCCTTGTTGAACATAAGAGAAATTGCCGCCTGGGTCACACGGATAATTCGGCCGTAGCGGAATATGTTTACCAGGAAGGTGATCATGAAATAAAATTCAGCGAGACGAGCGTCACATCAAAAACCTCACATTATTATGCACGCTTGTATAGAGAGGATATCGAGATTGATAAAAATCGTAATAATTTTAACAGGAAAGACGAAGATGTTAAACTGGATAAAATTTGGACGTCAGCGTTGCACCGCAAGGGCGACGATCGATTACTTTCAATCGAGAATGTTGGAATTACCAGAGACAATCTCATATCCGACGCCACGTGACCCACAGTGGCGTCCTCTGTACTGCCTATATAATCAGCGCTTCCTCGAGTTCCCTTCGCAGTTCGCCACTTTACCTCCGAGGATGTCTCCAACAGTCGGAGACGAAACGTCAGGAGAGAGTTTTATACTTCGACCTCGTCCTATCAGCCCGGAAGCTTTAAGTGAAGATCCCATCGGTAATCAGTTTCTTCGTTGCAGCAAATACGGCATAACTAGTGAAACTGTAGCGCAGATTAGATTTTTCAGGTCTGCTGAATTGTTCGGTAGGCGAGGTACACATATCTTTAATGAAACCCCCTATAAAGAAATCCAGTGGTGTCAAGTCTGAATAACGAGGTGGTCATGCGATTGGTTCGTCACGGCCAGTCCACCAACCTGGGAAACGATTATCGAGAAAACCTCGAACTTCCATGAGGAAATGAGGTGGTGCACCGTCTTGTTGGTAATAAACGAACCCATCGCGGTCACCTTCATCGATCTTTGTAATTAAAGAGTATCATGAAACCAAAACACACAGCGAGCACGCTCCGCACAAGTGGAAGCAGCCATTTTAATTGTGCTCTACGCTGGTGCTCCTGGTGGCGGAAGGGGTACTGATGCACTAAGTGGATCAAACTTGAGGTTGTTTGCTACAAAATCTACCGATTCTGTAATGTTATCTCAATAAATTTATGTATCATTTCAAAGTTCGAAAGCCTATTTTCGCTCACCTGTCTCGTTTTCATTTGACTGACCCATAGACATACGAAAAATGGCATTATCACTGAAAGATACTACTGTTCATTTCGACGGCTGTGCTGTTACCAACAAATAAATGTTTAGAAACAAGGCCAGCGCATGTAATATTAAAGATTCGGTCTTGGCGCAAATCGCAAACAATATCATTGTACCAACATCACGTGATTGTTTTGATTTGATGTTGGTCGTCACATGCGCGGTATGATAGCTCGCTCAGTAGATACTCGTGCTTTATGGAGAATCCCAACTCACAGATTTTACGGTGTCGACGTGGCTTGCCCGCAGGTTCCGCCTGACGGGCTGTACGACTGGCAGCCCGAATCACTGCGCGACCCGTCGTGCCCACAGCACGGCTACCAGCAGTACCCCGGGTTTGCCGGCTACCCCGGCTACCAGGACTCGCAAGGCTACCAGACGGCGCTGAGCAGCCCGCTGTACGAGCACCAGCAAGACAGTGACATCTTCTCCGACAGCCAGCCCGCTTTCCCCACAGATGACGACGTAAGTGCTTCAGGTTTAACGAAGGAAAAAGTACTGATGATGATGCGACGAGAAACTGCCACTAGTTATGATCTATTACTTTCACGCGTTTACTCTTGCTTGAAACAGCTTTCAAGCTACTGCAGGGTCATCGACAGGTGACTGCAGTTAACAACGTTTATTTCGTGTTCCACGTACAGATCATCGCCAAAACTGTACCACTCCTCAAACAATTTAGAGGGACTCAACTTAAATATCAAATCAAATGGCTCTAAGCACTATGGGACTTAACATCTCAGGTCATCAGTCCCCTTGACTTAGAACTACTTAAACCTAACTAACCTAAGGACATCGCACATATCCATGCCCGAGGCAGGATTCGAACCTGCGACCGTAGCAACTGCGCGGTTCCGGTTTGAAGCCCCTAGAACCGCTCGGCCACAGCGACCGGCTACTAAAATATCCGCAAATAATTTTTCTCAGAATTATTAATATTATTATTCAGCTTTTCTTGATTTGCTCGTTAACGATGTAATTTTGGGTGTTCATCCGAGTTGTTTAATTTTATGCAGAATATTTCAGCGACCGTCCCAGTCGTCTTCTTCGCCTTCTGCGAGCATTGCTGTTTTAAGCAGTCGCTTTCTGAACCCCAAGCAAATGCGCACTATTCGCTGGCGTCGCGCCGCTATTTACAGCCCGGTACACCCTCTGATGCTCATTTATTTGTCGGAATCCTTACTTTTATTCTATGAAGGCAGAGATCCTAGACAGCGTCTCTTTGGAAGAATCCTCGGGAAATGTAGTCCATCAACAATCTAAATAGCATACTAAACCCTCCTTTGACCAGTAATTGAATACTGCTCTTCAATATGGGACCAGTACTGGATAGAATCGACAGAGAAAATAGAGAAAATCCAAAGAAGAGCAGCGCGTTTCGTTACAGGTTAATTTAGTAAGCATGAAAGCGTTACGAAAATCATCTGCCAAGTGCAGTGGCAGACGCTGCAAAAGAGGCGTTCTAAACACGGTGTGGTTTACTGTCAAAAGTTCTGGGAGCGAATATTCCTAAAATGGTTCAAATGGCCCTGAGTACTATGGGACTTAACAGCTGAGGTCATCAGTCCCCTAGAACTTAGAACTACTTAAACCTAACTAACCTAAGGACATCACACACATCCATGTCCGACGCAGGATTTGAACCTGCGACCATAGCGATCGCGCGGTTCCAGACTGAAGCGCCTAAATCCGCTCGGCCACGTCGGCCGGCGCGAATATTCCTAGAAGAATCGACAAATATACTACTTCGTCCTACATATATCTGGCGGAAAGCCTATGACGATAAAACGTGTAAGATTCTATCCGTCACGGGGCGTACCGGCAATTGTTCTTCCCACTAACAATTCGAGAATAGTACAATAAAGGGAAGAAGTGACAACGGTACACAAAAAGTAGCCCGTGTCACATACCGCAAGGTGGCTTGCGGAGTATTGATGATGTGGCCGGCGACATATTAATAAACTGAGTTCCGGATCCCAAGTCTTGTTTAAATTAAAACCGCTGCCCTTGTTTCTTAGGTTTTACCGATCTCTATTTCGATAGATGCCTTAATGGAATGAAATGCGACGAGACCAGTGCCGTGAAACAAATGCCAAGTTTCTGGCAAAGCTTAATTACGGAAAACTATTATTATTTTGTGGCTGTGCGGAAGTTGTTGTGAGAAAAATTCTTAATGTACGGTTAATAGTTTCGGGCATGTCGTCCGACATCTGGAAATAGTCGTACTCGGCAATTATGAGTAACATGTACAAAGTTCTTGAGGGTATTTTTGTTCCGTCGTTACAACTACAATGAAATGCGTATTTTTTCGACCAGATGCGTTTCGTTTTTTTAAAGTAAAGCGCATCAGTAGTCTGTAATTAAAGACAATTACAACTTAAGTTTACAGACCATTAATGATGCTTTACTTCAATAAAGCGAAACGCGTCTGTGAGAAAAACACGCATTTTCTTGTAGCGGTAACGACGGAGCAAAAATACCCTTAGGAATTGTAAAGCGACGACGGGCAATAGGTGCAAACAAATGAAGAATTTAAGGTACAAACTTATCTACTGTTTGTTATCAGTGCTTCTTGCAAATGGCACCAGGACAACTGATACACGACGTAGCGTTTCCAATTGACTAAGTCTCCCATGCTCGCTCAGATGTTGTCTCTCTCATGGGCAGCATTAAATGTACGTTGTTAAGACACAAGCGGTACAATCCTCTTCCCTTTAAAGGAAAAAATGGCTGACATCGAAATAAGTGTCCAAGGAATAGAAAAGCAACTGGAATCACTCAACAGATGAAAGTCCACTAGACCTGACGGGATACCAATTCGATTCTACAAAGAGTACGCGAAAGAACTTGCCCCCCTTCTAACAGCCGTGTACCGCAAGTCTCTAGAGGAACGGAAGGTTCCAAATGATTGGAAAAGAGCACAGGTAGTCCCAGTCTTCAAGAAGGGTCGTCGAGCAGATGCGCAAAACTATAGACCAATATCTCTGACGTCGATTTGTTGTAGAATTTTAGAACATGTTTTTTGCTCGCGTGTCATGTCGATTTTGGAAACCCAGAATCTACTCTGTAGGAATCAACATGGCTTCCGGAATCAGCGATCGTGTGAGACCCAACTCGCTTTATTTGTTCATGAGACCCAGAAAATATTAGATACAGGCTCCCAGGTAGATGCTATTTTTCTTGACTTCCGGAAGACGTTCGATACAGTTCCGCACTGTCGCCTGATAAACAAAGTAAGAGCCTACGGAATATCAGACCAGCTGTGTGGCTGGATTGAAGAGTTTTTAGCAAACAGAACACAGCATGTTATCAATGGAGAGACGTCTACAGACAAAGTAACCTCTGGCGTGCCGCAGGGGAGTGTTATGGGACCATTTCTTTTCACAATATATATAAATGACCTAGTAGAAAGTGTCGGAAGTTCCAAGCGGCTTTTCGCGCATGATGCTGTAGTATACAGAGAAGTTGCAGCATTAGAAAATTGTAGCGAAATGCAGTAAGATCTGCAGCGGATAGGCACTTGGTGCAGGGAGTGGCAACTGACTCTTAACATAGACAAATGTAATGTATTGCGAATACATAGAAAGAAGGATCCTTTATTGTATGATTATATGATAGCGGAACAAACACTGGTAGCAGTTACTTCTGTAAAATATCTTGGAGTATGCGTGCGGAACGATTTGAAGTGGAATGATCATATAAAATTAATTGTTGGTAAGGCGGGTACCAGGTTGAGATTCATTGGGAGAGTCCTTAGGAAATGTAGTCCATCAACAAAGGAAGTGGCTTACAAAACACTCGTTCGACCTATACTTGAGTATTGCTCATCAGTGTGGGATCCGTACCAGATCGGGTTGACGGAGGAGATAGATAAGATCCAAAGAAGAGCGGCGAGATTTCGTCACAGGTTTATTTGGTAACCGTGATAGCGTTACGGAGATGTTTAGCAAACTCAAGTGGCAGACTCTGCAAGAGAGGCGCTCTGCATCGCGGTGTAGCTTGCTCGCCAGGATTCGAGAGGGTGCGTTTCTGGATGAGGTATCGAATAAATTGCTTCCCCCTACTTATACCTCCCGAGGAGATCACGAATGTAAAATTAGAGAGATTCGAGCGCACACGGAGGCTTTCAGACAGTCGTTCTTCCCGCGAACCATACGCGACTGGAACAGAAAAGGGAGATAATGACAGTGGCACGTAAAGTGCCCTCGGCCACACACCGTTGGGTGGCTTGCGGAGTATAAATGTAGATGTAGATGTAGAAAGACGCGCGATCTCGCCACTGTCCGTCATTCGCTTTCGAGTAAAGACGAACAAGTCGGATCTGGAGCATTAAAAGACACACCAAAATCGGTGATCTCAGGTTACGCAAGAGATAGCAGTGGTACCACAACAGCATTCGTCGTAGACCCCTCAAAGCCACTGCAGCCCAGAGCAGAAATCTGAGTTAGTTAATTATATGTTACAATGATAATTCAAAAATGTTGAAAAGTGTGTGAAATCTTATGGGACTTAACTGCTAAGGTCATCAGTCCCTAAGCTTACACACTACTTAAGCTAAATAATCCTAAGGACAAACACACACACCCATGCCCGAGGGAGGACTCGAACCTCCACCGGGACCAGCCGCACAGTCCATGACTGCATAGCCCGAGACCACTCGGCTAATCCCGCGCGGCAATGATAATTCGAACGATTTTTTTTTATCGGAGTGATGTGGAATGGATTGGTTTATAGGTGATTAGTTTTAAGAATAATGAAGATATTCTTTTGCAGTCCTGTTATACTTCAGTACTAGTTCTTTACATGCTATAAGTTTTAAGATTCCGGCAGCGAAAACAGATAACGGCGGGTAAAGCCGCGCGCTGAGCAGATGCCACTCCATATCCGCATCCAGTGACGCCTAGCGGCTGAGAATGGCACGGCGGTCGGTCGGTACTATTGGGCTTTCCGAGGCCTGTTCGGATGAAGTTGGATTTGGAGTTTTTGGATAACAGTTTGTCTATGGAAGAAGGAATTGTCCAAAAGAAATAATTTTAGGCTAGATTTGCTGTCTGTCAGACATTTTATGTTATTGAGCAAATGATCAAAAATTGTTATTGATGCATATTGAGTTCCTTTCTAAGTCTGACAGCTTCAGTAATGGGTAATGGAGGTTTTTTTTTTGTAGTGCAGTTGTTCCCAGAAGGTGACATGCGTACCAATGGTGCTGCTACAGAAGGATATTTCAGGTGGTTCACGTACAAGTCAACAAATCTTTTATCGACATGACCAGCGACTTCCACTACTTAAATGTGTGAAAGTGGCTTTTCCATGTTGTTGTAGATTAAAAATAAATACAAGAACAGATGTAGTGTTGAAGAAGACTTGAGAGTTACGGTGAGCTCATTCAAGGCAGACTTTGAAACTCTGATTAAGGACTTAGCGACATACTTCCAGCTGAAACATGTAGATGTTCTTTCATCATAACCCAAATTTGAAAACTGACTACGTGCTGATTTTCAAGTCTGATTCACCAAGAAAGCTTGATCTCATTGTGAACTTTTTGTTTTTTGGGCTCTTAATTTATTATACTCCATGTTCAGTTTATGACTCTCTTGCACTACTGGTTTATATTATTTGTGATGTAAAGGTTGAATAGACATTTTAAATGTCATTCCTCTCTTACTCATTGATTGCTTGTATCTGAATCAGCTTAATTATTTGCTGTAAATAAGTACCACAAGTGAACGTGAACGACTCTGTAAAATAACCTTCCCACGAAACGTTATTACTGCGTGTGTCTCATTTCTGCCAACGTAGTAGTTGATCAGTACAACGCAATAACCATATGTGTGTTGTCAGAACTGAGCAAGATAGCAGAGCTATCTACACCAGCATTGTATTCTGTCGTCAAATCTGCCACAGACCTCCGCATGTCTTGTTTTACAGAGCGAGCAAGCCTCTGGCCTCCAATTTCTATGAAAAGCGTACACATCCAAAACCTTCACACTTCCTGGCAAATTAAAGCTGTGTGTCGGACCGGGACTCGAACCCAGGGCCTTTGCCTTTCGCGGACAAGTATTGTTGTCCGTGAAAAGCAAAGGTTTTGGCTTCGAGTCCTGGTCCGGCACACAGTTTTAATCTGCTATAAATTTCCGTATCAGCGCACATTTCGCTGCAGAATGAACAATTCACTCTAGATCCAAAATCCTGTCACCGACCTGTAGTTTCTCCGTCCTTCAACCAGTTTCCATAGATGCTTACACCCAGGCGATCGGAAAACCTGCCTCGCCTTTTGCGAGATGCTCGTTCGTGGGCGCCGGGTCAAAAGGACCTGCGCTATATCATAGGCTCTTATGTCCGTGGATTTGCTCATTTTCTGTCCGTGTAGTTACTAGAATGATTCACCATTCCTCTTTGATCCACTTGTATATTTTCCTTACCGCAACGGTACCAGACGGCATTCCATCTCGCGGTGTGCAATGGCCATGATTTTTTGGCTTATCAATGTAAGAGCTTTATCATTAATAGAAATACAGTTTTACAATGGAGATCTTGACATATCGGGTTCATGGCAACATATCTTCCGCTTTCCATGAACTTAAATCAGAGGGATTTTCTCAATGAGCTTGTTAGTCGCAATTCTCATTGGGTCTCTTAGTCACTGACAAACAAAGTGTTGATGGTACACATACTTCATTCCTTTCAATTTTAGGTTTCATTGGTTCGACACTGCCCGAGAATTTAGAAATTGTTAACATTTTGTAAATTTATTACATTCTTCAGTTGTAAATATAAGAGACAGTCAAATGAAAACGAGAAACATGGAAAAAAGTAAGCAATTTGTTTATTATTTTAGAAGTAATCGCCATAACTGTTAATACTGTGCGACAAGATGGCCAGTGCCTTCATGGGAAAAGTTTGCGGTTGCCTACGGAACCATGATCGTATCCAAGCGTGCACCTCTTCGCCCAAAGTAGATCGATGGCTACAAATGTCTTTCAGGGCTCCAAAACTATGAAAATCACATACGAAGAGATCGGTAATGCATGGAGGCTGAATAACGGCTTCCAAGCAAAATTTCTGCTACATAGTCGAAACAACAGACACGCCAGTTCCGAGAAAGTAATGATAACCTTTTTCTTTGACTGGAAAGGCCTTCTGCAAACTGACCTTTTAAAACACTGTGCCAGAATTAACTCACAGCGGTAGGTGGATACTTTGCAAAAATTAAAGTGCGCCATCAAGTGCAAAGTCCAAGGAATGTTGACGGACGGCATCATTCTGTTGCAGGATAACATACGCCCACATGTTGTCAAAGTTGTGTAGACTTCGCTGCAGAAGTTACGCTAGGGAGCCCTCATATATCCTCGATACCGTCCCGATCTCTCCCCATGCGATTTCCAAATTTTTGGGACCCTGAAGAAAGAAATTAGCGTTACGGACGAAGAGATGCAAGCCTGATTCCATAGACAACCACAAAGATTTTCCCATGAAGGCATTGACTGTCTACTCTCACAATGGGATTGGTGTAATAAGAGTTATGTTAAGGTATTAACAGGTTTTGAATGGTAAATAATTTAGTTACATTTTCCGTCTGTCTAGATTTCCTTTGATTGCATCTTATATATGTACTAACCAACCCGGCTATGCTTCGCAATTGCTAGAAACATATATACGGGAACTGGGCATACGTCCCAAACTCATCCCCTCATCCCCTCTCTCTGTCCATTTCCTTCTCCCTCTCTCGCCAATCTCCTTTCTTAATCCTTCTTCCCTCCCTCCACTGTGCATCACCTCCTTCTCCTCCTCTCTATGTCCATTTCCTCTCTCCCTCCCCTCCCACCTCTCTTTCCACTTACCTCTCTTCTGACCTAAAGCCTTGATTTTGTTATGCAAACTAAATCTTCATTGGGAATAGAAGTCACATAACACGAATAGGTGGTACATAAGTTGGGATCATTAGTATACGGGGTATGACAGAGACCTCTACAGCTGTTGGATCTGTGGGCATAGTAGATTTAATGACAATATTTCCCGTGGTTTTAATCCGCGAACGGATAGGATTACAAAGTTTCGGACGATTCAGTTACCGTAGTAGTATGACAATATTTCGCGTAGTTTTAATCCGCGAACGGATAGGATTACAAAGTTTCGGACGATTCAGTTACCGTAGTAGTATTTTAATCACAAGCCGATAAGCTACATATGCAACTTCCTATTTTGCGTTAAAACGACGGAGAGGAAGGAAAAAAAATTGTTATACATACAACTTTTGTCTGAAATTAAATGTAAAGAGAAAGAATTTGTCTAATGGTTTAAATGCCTTGCTATCGTCGTTGAAACGGACTTCAAGAAACAAAACAAAGTTAAAAAATTGACCGTCAGAAGGAGTGCTACAGTATCGTGTAAAGATTGGAAGTAAATCGGTTAAAAATCATTTGACGTTCTTGTTACCAGCTTCGCCTCATATATTGTATTTATATTAATATATATTGCATAAATGAAGAGTATATAGTCCATGCCCATCAGAATGTTCATTCTAGATTCGTGTAAAAGTTTGAAGTGTATCGGTCAAGTACTTTTCAAGATTTTTGGTATCAATGTTAAACTACGATTTGTGTTGATATAGTAGTATAGAAAATACAGATACGATGGTGATTGATACCCCCTTTCGTAGCCGAGTTCGCTAACGCTTGTCAGTGTGATGATGTTTCACCTATAGGCAACTGGTTTGAATCTGTCTAGTAGAAATATTTATCATCACCACATCAGGGATGAAAAGGTGTTGCGTAAATCTCCTGAACACTGGCAGTGTGCCACACTCCGGGGCTAAACACCAAAACTTTCCTCAGTGTCTTGTGGAGTAAGGGCTTGTGGCGCTCGGTGAGGATCTGTTCGTCGCTACAGGAAGTCCCCGCCATGTTGTTTGAGAGGAGAAGGGTATGTGTCAGCACCATGTCTCACCTTTTCTTCTCGCTTCATTTCGTGATTATGCAACGCAGTGGAAACGTAATTCCACAACACACAAATATTCATCACGGCCATCCATGTAATTCAAATGAACACAACAAACTATATAAAAAGTCACTGGCTTGTTTAGCTGGATGAATATTTCGAAAAGCACACAGCCAATTATCTACCTCATACTTAACCCATCCGTCATTGTCCTCAATTTTCAGTAAGCTTATACTGTTTGTCACTGCCTAATGTGCTGAGGCCCGAACTTCTCTCAGCTTAAATTATGTGGTCATCATGTGAAACTGAAATAGGTAACGGATGCCAGGCTTAAAATAATCAAGCGCAATGCCAGAACTGCCTCTGTAAAGCCTTTACGCTTCCTAAGGCCAATCTGATTCTCTGAATCTCAATTAACAGATTCTCAATTTTCCTTTCTATTATTCTGTATTTTGTTCTTGTCAGCAACTTTGATATATGAGATGTTAAGCTGATTGTTTGGGTTTGTGTGGATGATATTTTTTAATGCGACTAACTGTATGTTTCCAGTCTCACAGATTCTCCAAACCAACTTGAATAGTTGTTAGATTGCCACTTTTTGCATCAATTTTAGAAATTATGAAGGAATGTTATCTGTGTCTTCCGCTTCGTTTGCTCTCAGGTCTTCCAAAGCTCTATAAAACGCTAACTTCTAAATTGAGTCTCATTCCTTCCATTACGGCATCAGACAATTCCTCCTCTATGTCTTCAACATGGTTACTATTTCTACCTATTCGTTCTCTCCTCTGTATTCATAAGCGGAATTCCCGTAGCACTCTTAATGTTGACACTTCCGATTTTAGGTTCACCGAAGTTTGTTCTGAATTTTCTATAAATTTAATATGTCCTTCAGGCAAACATTTATTTTTCTGTTTCTTCACAGTTTTTCTGCAGTCATTTAGTTTTAACATCAATACACTTCCTATTTATTTCATTCCTTAGTGACTTATATGAGAATTGTTGTATTCCTGTCTTTCACTGAAACTTATGTACTTCCTTCTTTCGTTGATCGTTTAAAGTACACTACTGGCCATTAAAATTGCTACACCAAGAAGAAATGCAGATGATAAACGGGTATTCATTGGACATATACAGGGTGTTACAAAAAGGTACGGCCAAACTTTCAGGAAACATTCCTCACACACAAAGAAAGAAAATATGTTATGTGGACATGTGTCCGGAAACGCTTACTTTCCATGTTAGAGTTCATTTTATTACTTCTCTTCAAATCACATAAATCATGGAATGGATACACACAGCAACAGAACGTACCAGCGTGACTTCAAACACTTTGTTACAGGAAATGTTCAAAATGTCCTCTGTTAGCGAGGATACACGCATCCACCCTCCGTCGCATGGAATCCCTGATGCGCTGATGCAGCCCTGGAGAATGGCGTATTGTATCACAGCCGTCTACAATACGAGCACGAAGAGTCTCTACATTTGGTACCGGGGTTGCGTAGACAAGAGCTTTCAAATGCCCCCATAAATGAAAGTCAAGAGGGTTGAGGTCAGGAGAGCGTCGAGGCCATGGAATTGGTCCGCCTCTACCAATCCATCGGTCACTGAATCTGTTGTTGAGAAGCGTACGAACACTTCGACTGAAATGTGCAGGAGTTCCATTGTGCATGAACCACATGTTGTGTCGTACTTGTAAAGGCACATGTTCTAGCAGCACAGGTAGAGTATCCCGTATGAAATCATGATAACGTGCTCCATTGAGCGTACGTGGAAGAACATGGGGCCCAATCAAGACGTCACCGACAATGCCTGCCCAAACGTTCACAGAAAATCTGTGTTGATGACGTGATTGCACAATTGCCTGCGGATTCTCGTCAGCCCACACATGTTGATTGTGAAAATTTACAATTTGATCACGTTGGAATGAAGCCTCATCCGTAAAGAGAATAAAGAGAATATTAGCACTGAAATGAGGATTGACACATTGTTGGATGAACCATTCGCAGAAGTGTACCCGTGGAGGCCAATCAGCTGTTGATAGTGCCTGCACACGCTGTAGATGGTACGGAAACAACTGGTTCTCCCGTAGCACTCTCCATACAGTGACGTGGTCAACGTTACCTTGAACAGCAGCAACTTCTCTGACTCTGACATTAGGGTTATCGTCAACTGCACGAAGAATTGCCTCGTCCATTGCAGGTGTCCTCGTCGTTCTAGGTCTTCCCCAGTCGTGAGTCATAGGCTGGAATGTTCCGTGCTCCCTAAGACGCCGATCAATTGCTTCGAACGTCTTCCTGTCGGGATACCTTCGTTCTGGAAATCTGTCTCGATACAAACGTACCGAGCCACGCCTATTGCCCCGTGCAAATCCATACATCAAATGAGCATCTGCCAACTCCGCATTTGTAAACATTTGCACTGACTGCAAAACCACGTTCGTGATGAACACTAACCTGTTGATGCTACGTTCTGATGTGCTTGATGCTAGTACTGTAGAACAATGAGTTGCATGTCAACACAGGCACCGAAGTCAACATTACCTTCCTTCAATTGGGCCAACTGACGGTGAATCGAGAAAGTACAGTACATACTGACGAAACTAAAATGAGCTCTAACATGGAAATTAAGCGTTTCCGGACACATGCCCACATAACATCTTTTCTTTATTTGTGTGTGAGGAATCTTTTTTGAAAGTTTGGCCGTACCTTTTTGTGTCACCCTGTATATTATACAAGAACTGACATATGATTACATTTTCACGCAATTTGGGTGCATAGATCCTGAGAAATCAGTACCCAGAACTACCTCAGGCCGTAATAACGGTCTTGATACGCCTGGGCACTGAGTCAAACAGAGCTTGGATGGCGTGTACAGGTACAGCTGCCCATGAAGCTTCAACACGATACCACAGTTCATCAAGAGTAATGACGGGCGTATTGTGACGAGCCAGTTGCTCGGCCACCATTGACCAGACGTTTTCAATTGGTGAGAGATTTGGAGAATGTGCTGGCCAGGGCAGCAGTCGAACATTTTTTGTATCCAGAAAGGCTCGTACAGGACCTGCAACATGTGGTCGTACACTATCCTACTGAAATGTAGGGTTTCGCAGGGATCGAATGAAGGGTAGAGCCACGGGTCGTAACACATCTGAAATGTAACGTCCACTGTTCAAAGTGCCGTCAATGCGAACAAGAGGTGACCAAGACGTGTAACCAATGGCACCCCATACCATCACGCCGGGTGATACGCCAGTATGGCGATGACGAATACACGCTTCCAATGTGCATTCAACGCGATGTCGCCAAACACGGATGCGACCATCATGATGCTGTAAACAGAACCTGGATTCATCCGAAAATATGACGTTTTGCCATTCGTGCACCCACGTTCGTCGTTGAGTACACCATCGCAGGCGCTCCTGTCTGTGATGCAGCGTCAATGGTAACCGCAGCCTTGATGTCCGAGCTGATAGTCCATGCTACTGCAAACGTCGTCGAACTGTTCGTGCAGGTGGTTGTTGTCTTGCAAACGTCCCCATCTGTTGACTTAGGGATTGAGACGTGGCTGCACGATCCATTACAGCCATGCGGATAAGATGTCTCTCATCTCGACTGCTAGTGATACGAGGCCGTTGGGATCCAGCACGGCGTTCCGTATTACCCTCCTGAACCCACCGATTCCATATTCTGCTAACAGTGATTGCATCTCGGCCAACGCGAGCAGCAATGTCGCGATACGATAAACCGCAATCGCGATAGGCTACAATCCGACCTTTATCAAAGTCGGAAACGTGATGGTACGCATTTCTCCTCCTTACACGAGGCATCACAACAACGTTTCACCAGGCAACGCCGGTCAACTGCTGTTTGTGTATGAGAAATCGGTTGGAAACTTTCCTCATGTCAGCACGTTGTAGGTGTCACCACAGGCGCCAACCTTGTGTGAATGCTCTGAAAAGCTAATCATTAGCATATCACAGCATCTTCTTGCTGTAGGTTAAATTTCGCGTCTGTAGCACGTCATCTTCGTGGTGTAGCAATTTTAATGGCCAGTAGTGTATTTCGTCAGCTACCCAAGGCTTCTTCGTGATTACCTTCCTTGCACCTATATTCGTCTGTCCAACTGCTGTGCTTGCTCTTTTTAGAAATGTACATTCCTTTTCAACTGGAAATTAACTGTGTATTCACTGTCCCAGTACCTACAGTCTCAGAGAACTACAGATGCACTAATTATTTATCAGTGTTTCAGTATCCCTCTTCTTTCCACACTGATGCTTCCTGACGATTCTCTTGAACCTCAGCCTATTCTTCATCATTACTAAATTGAGATCTGAGTCTATATCTGTCCTGTGTTCACCCTTACAATCCAGTGTCTAATTCCGGAATTGCGGAATGAAATCTAGCTGGTATCTTCTCCTATTTCAACACCTTTTCCAAATATATCTTCTCCTTCTGCGAATTTTGAGTCGTGTATTCGCTATTCGTAGGTGGAATTTATTGTAGCTCTTTCCCCTCCCACTTACATTACTGAGACCATATTTTCCCGTAATTCTGTCTTCTATTCGTTCCCGTAACAGAGCGTTTCAGTCCGTCTTGAACATCACATTACCATCTCCGTTTGTATACAGTGTCAGTCGTCAACATTTTCATCTACTCTATCTCTTCATCTTCTACTTGCGACATCGGCATGTTTATCTGAACAATTGTTGTTGGCGTTGATTTGCTGATCGATTCTGATGAGAATAATCATATCATTGAACTGTTCACTGTGACTCATTCTCAGCCCTACCAGTAAAATGATGAAGAATCCTATTCCCGTTGTAGAATTTTCTGCTGCTGTTGTTATTACCCTATGTTCATCTGACCCTAAATCCTTACCTGTTTTCTTTTTTACTTCAAAGACCCCCAATGTATGTAGACTGAACCTTAGCTTTGCACTTATCAGACTGTCTAGCTTTCCTACAACATTCAGACTTCCGACATTTCACATTCCTACTCGTAGAATGTTATCCTTTCTTCCGTTATTCGTTTTCCCATGATCATGGAATATCATCGTAGTTACTAAACGAGCTCCTCTTACCTTTGATCATTGCTGATCTACTACCTTTTGGAGCATTTTTCCACCTCAAGAGGAAGAATGTGCCCTGAACGTATAAGTAGCGATCCAAAAGTTTCCGTTTGACGGCATTTCTGCAATGAATATGCAACCCAGCACGACTACGGTGCGAGTATATAAGCAGCGACATGTAGGTAAGAGGTCAGTGTAGTCTTCGAACGGAAAATTCTTGATCGTCCCTTTTACGTCAACCTCCTCGGCCCTCTTTTTTTAGCAATGGCTGGCGTTTTGATCAGTATACAAAGGCGCTGACCACAAAGAAAATTTTTATTTTTTTATAATATGACTAATAAAAATCGTAGTACTTTGCGGTGCCATCTTTAAATTCTTTTTTAGAGATACTCCTACAACACTTTCTCGGTTTGTTTTGTATTTTCTTCAGAAATGTTTGTCATTGAATGCTGAAAGTGATGAAATTACTTTCGGCAACTAAATATTGAAAAACGCTAAATTCTCCTCGTGGAACAGAAATATCTAGCTGAAAATACTCTATTTGGAAATTAAAGACAAATCCGTAACACGAGGGACAAAATGAATGTAAATATGAAGTTCCTTAATGGTGGTGGCAATAACAGAATGTGTATCATAAAGAACAGCCCTTCTGATTTACACATAGATAAGTAAACAAGGAAAATTAATTTCATTCTTGCCTCATTAGTTTGGCTATCAATGTAAATCGATTGATCTTGATTGGTGCGTTTTACGAAGGCGTTAGCTTGCGTCCTTCTAGGTTTTGACTTTTGTTTTTACTCTCCGCAAGTGGTAGAGATAGAAAGGACAGCCGAAGTCCCTGCTCATTATTTTATTATAGTTTCCTTACCAGTCTTCCCATTTAAGTGGGAATGGGTGTTTGTAGATGCCTCCCTTTTGCTTCCTAAGGTTCCAGTCCAGAAGCTACAGATATTCCAGGTATTCTTGTACAGTCGCACTCCTGAATGTAATTGCATAAAACGTTAGCTTTCAAAGACCAATCTGACCCTTCCGTTATAGGATGAGAATGATGGTGAAGACGAAAATTCATGGAATTTTGAGATAGACTTGAGAGATAACAGAAAAATGAATAGTCCGATTATATCGCTAAATGATAATACATGCCAGATAGTAACAACCGACGGCCGGAGTGGCCGAGCGGTTCTAGTCGCTACAGTCTGGAACCGCGCGACCGCTACGGTTGCAGGTTCAAGTCCCGCCTCGGGTATGGATGTGTGTGATGTTCTTAGGTTAGTTAGGTTTAAGTCGTTCTAAGTTCTAGGGGACTGATGACCTCAGAAGTTTAGTCCCATAGTTCTCAGAGCCATTTTTATAGTAACAACCAGTGCCTTCATTTCGTTTCTCAACTGTTGACTAACCATAAACAGTTACTCTGGTTTGCTGTTATGTTCAATTCAAGGTGTACAGACGCACTCTCCAGCCTCTTAAACCGCAACCTGAAGTCTCTCATACAACCGTATTTTCTATTCGTCCACATGTAATCGGATACACTGTTTTCGTCTGGATGTATCAGTCTCTTTTAGCGTTCACGCATCAAAGTTATGAAAGTAGGCATTGTTTGTTGTTGTGCCCATTCTAACAAAAAAAAAATGGCTCTGAGCACTATGGGACTTAACTTCTAAGGTCATCAGTCCCCTAGAACTTAGAACTACTTAAACCTAACTAACTTAAGGACATCACACACATCCATGCCCGAGGCAGGATTCGAACCTGCGACCGTAGCGGTCGCGCGGTTCCAGACTGTAGCGCCTTTAAACGCTTGGCCACCCCGGCCGGCGCCCATTCTAACACTTCTCTGCTTGTGCATAAGACGCAGGATAAAATAAGTTAAAATATTATGGCGAATTAACAAGATTCTTAGTCGAGTGTATTCACGAACCCCTGTTTTCGTAATATATGGTAATATTAAAACTTACATTATTCAATTTTCCGTCAGTACTTGGCAGAACGTGAAAGTAATACTAAACACGAAAAAACGCTTCCTAATGTTCCGTAAAATTATATTTATTTAGTCAAGAACCGGCTTTCGGCTTTTCAGGTCATCTTCAAGAGACAACTGACTGTCGCAAACACAGATAAACACGTTATGGGCTGTCACCGATATTATTTGTAGAAAAGAGCGAAAAATGACTCAGTGTTTACACAGGAAAACATTACAATAATTACATTAACTAAAAAATAGGTAAACCAAGTTTTATGTGGAGATACGTTTAACAGATGATGAGAAATAAGATGAATTTACAGTCTGAATCAAGTATTTGTAACTAGAACTTAATTAAACGAAGGGGTACATTGAAATTGAGTCTGGTCATTTAATACAAGGCTGGTATTCTGTGTCATATGTTTGTGTATTTCCAGGAAGCCCATCTTTGGACCTTAACAAAGATATAAGTACAAGAAAACACGTATTTAGCATTTACAGAAAAAAAATAGCTGCTGATACAGTAATCCCTGCAAGCTCCTAGCAATCACACAGCCACAGGCATGGATCTTTCCATGCAGTGGTGCATCGCCTCATAACTGCTCCATTATCGAAATCAGTCTTTCAAACCGAACTACAAAACATTAAACAAATGCTTCCAGTAACGGCTATAGCTCAACCCTGATTGATAATATTCTAAAAAAAGAGAAAGTGAATGAAATTACACCGTTTCCATACGCTGGCCAACAGCAATCATTCATTTTTTGTAATACCTGGTGCAAAACTGCATATACTGGCAATATTTCAGACAACCTGCAAAAAAAGTTAAAGTCTCGCAACTACAGACTGGAATTGTATAATACCAATAACGCATCAAAATTTTCATTTAACAGTAAAGACTACCTGCAGTTCTTGGGACATAGTAGGGTATATAAAACCATTTGAAACCAGTGTGAAAAAGTGTATATTGGTCAGCCAGGCAGAGCTGTGGCAATTATGCTAGGTGAACATGAGAGAAAATGGAGATTAAGGAACAATGTTTTGACCTTTGCTGATCATCTTTTAAGAGAAAAGCATTCGTATGACGTAGACTGCGAAGTTTTATATTCTGTCAAGGAAAGCAGAAAGATGGCCCTACCGAGAACACTCGAAATCTGCAAATGCATGACACGGAATTCCAGCATATTATTAAATGATCAGATTCAATTTCTATTTTACCCTTTGTTAAACTAAGTTTTCAGACTGTAAATTCATCTTATTCCTCACCATTTGCTAAAGGTATCTCCACATAAAACTTTTTACGCCTTTTTTTTACTTAATGTAATTATTGTAATATTTTTCTATGTAAACACTGTGTTATTTTTGAACCTTTTGTATAAATAATATCTGGGTCAGTCCGACTACATGTTTATCTATGTCTGCGACAGTCAGCTGTCACCTGAAGATGGCATGAAAAGCCGGTTCTCGAACAAATAAACATAATTTTGCAGAACATTTGAAGGTGGTTTTCACTACATCTTAAAATTGGTTTTAGATGTTCTAAATGCAATCGCAGCTCCATTCTGTTTACTGATTTGGCAGTCGTGTAGCTAATCTAGCATTGTGTATTTAAGTGAGATCTGTCAAGGCAAGTACACCCTAGAAGAGACTGAATTATATTTCTTCACAATTCTAAAGGTGCAAGGTAAACAGATACCACCTAGTATTGTGTGTATATTCGTAAATACTGCTCAAAGCCACGACATGCTGTGGCGTGTACTGCACAAGTGGTACATATACAGCAGTGTCTGTCTCTGTCTTTGCAGGGCCTGAATATCTGCCCGCTGGGTTCGGGGATGTGCACCAGCCTGGAACATGGCTTTCCTACCGGCCCGCCCATTGAAGACGACGACGACGACCACCCGCCGGGATCTCAAGGCAGCGAGTAGCTGGGCGAACTGAACGGCAGCGGACGGCATTCACCGCCACGCGTGTCCACACCACCCACTACTTCTGTGACCTAAAAAGCTCTGTCTCGAATGCTCAATTCTTATTAAACCAATATCATCATCAGAAAATTAACACTTGGTATACACACTGGGTGGCCAAAAGTCTTGGGAAGACACTGGATGTGACGTCGGTTGTCGGCTGCTGCGGCCCATGCGGTGCATTGTCTCCATACGGTCACGGTGGGAATGGCTTCCTGACGCCCCACATTCGTATCGGTGGCCCACTGACTGACTTTCAGTATGCTCTTGATCGCACCCTATGATTCTGCGGGGACAACGCAACGTTACTTCCGTTCGTCAAACACTTGTCACTGCCCCATGTGGTGGTTTACGCATGTGGAAACATAGTCTCTGCGACAGGACTGTCTAACTTCTGATATGTTATGACCAACGTGTCTTCCACCGATTGTCATCCCTCTTTTGAAGTCGGTTAACGTAAGACCTCCTGCCGCTTTCATTACATGTCTGCCTGTAACGGGCTTCAGTGGCGTCATACGCCATGTCTAGTGGCAACATTCGGTCAGCACACAAGGCACACCTTGTAATGAGACACCTTTCCCGTGGCTTTCTGGTACTCATTTAATAACATATCTTAAGGCCTTCCAAGATGGTATGAAACGTGCTTGACATCGCCCATAGATCAAGTGATTTTTCTTCCCAGCATTACTAGTGTGCTGCCTTAAACAGTCACGTCGATTAAATATCTAGGCATAAGGTTGCAAGGCGATATGAAATGGCACGACCACGTGAGGGTGGTAGTAAGAAAGGCGAATGGTTGACTTCGGTTTATTCGGATAATTATAGGGAACTTTAGTTCATCTATAAACGACACCGCGTATAGAACACGACTGCGACGCTTTTTGAGTACCGATCGAATGTTTGGGATCTTCACCAGGTCGGATTAAAGGAAGATATCGAAGCAATTCAAAGGTGGGATGCTTTATTTGTTACCGGTAGGTTCGATCAACACACGAGTATTACGGAGATGCTTCGTGGACCCAATCGGGAATCCGTGGAGGGAAGACGGCGTTCTCTTCGCGAAAAACTATTGACAAAATTTAGAAAACGGGCATTTTAAGCTAACTGCAGAACGATTCTACTGTCACAAAAGTGCATTTCGCTAAGGACGACGAATATAAGACAAGAGTGATCAGGCATGTATACAGGGTGGTCCATTGATAGTGACTGGGCCAAATATCTCACGAAATAAGCATCAAACGAAAAAACTACACAGAACGAAACTCGTCTAGCTTGAAGGGGGAAACCATATGGCGCTGTGGTTGGCCCGCTAGATGGCGATAAACTGCGTTTTTTAAAAATAGGAACCCCCATTTTTTATTACATATTCATGTAGTACGTAAAGAAATATGAATGTTTTAGATGGACCACTTTTTTCGCTTTGTTATAGATGGCGCTTCGTGATACATTACCCTTGTTAAAATGGGCCGTTTACCAATTGCGGAAAAGGTCGATATCCTGTTGATGGATGTATGGCTATTGTGATGAAAATGCCCAACGGGCGTGTGCTATGTATGCTGCTCGGTATACTGGACGACAACATCCTAGTGTCCGGACCGTTAGCCGGATAGTTACGTTATTTAAGGAAACAGGAAGTGTTCAGCCACACATGAAACATCAACCACGACCTGCAACAACTGATGATCCCCAAGTAGGTGTTTTAGCTGCTGTCACGGCTAGTCCGCACATCAGTAGCAGACCAATTGCGCGAGAATCGGGAATCTCAAAACGTCAAAACATCAACATCGATTGCACCCGTACCACATTTCTATGCACCAGGAATTGCATGGCGACGACTTTGAACGTCGTGTACAGTTCTGCCACTGGGCACAAGAGAAATTACGGGACGATGACATATTTTTTGCACGCGTTCTATTTAGCCACGAAGCGTCATTCACCAACAGCGGTAACGTAAACCGGCATAATATGCATTATTGGGCAACGGAAAATCCACGATGGCTCCGACAAGTTGAACATCAGCGACCTTGGCGGGTTAATGTATGGTGCGGCATTATGGGAGGAATGATAATTGGCCCCCATTTTATCGATGGCAGTCTAAATGGTGCAATGTATGCTGATTTGCTACGTGATATTCTACCGATGTTACTACAAGATGCTTCACTGCATGACAGAATGGCGATGTACTTCCAACATGATGGATGTCCGGCACATAGCTCGCGTGCGGTTGAAGCGGTATTGAATAACATATTTCATGACAGGTGGATTGGTCGTTCACCGGATATGACGTCCCGGATTGCTTTCTGTGGGTCCGCATCTCGTGGTCGTGCGGTAGCGTTCTCGCTTCCCACGCCCGGGTTCCCGGGTTCGATTCCCGGCGGGGTCAGGGATTTTCTCTGCCTCGTGATGACTGGGTGTTGTGTGATGTCCTTAGGTTAGTTAGGTTTAAGTAGTTCTAAGTTCTAGGGGACTGATGACCATAGATGTTAAGTCCCATAGTGCTCAGAGCCATTTGAACCATTTTTGCTTTCTGTGGGGAAAGTTGAAGGATATTTGCTATCGTGATCCACCGACAACGCCTGGCAACATGCGTCAGCGCATTGTCAATGCATGTGCGAACATTACGGAAGGCGAACTACTGTCTGTTGAGAGGAATGTCGTTACAAGTATTGCCAAATGCATTGAGGTTGACGGACATCATTTTGAGCATTTATTGCATTAATGTGCTATTTGCAGGTAATCACGCTGTAACAGCATGCATTCTCAGAAATGGTAGGTTCACAAAGGTTCATGTATCACATTGGAACAACCGAAATAAAATGTTCAAACGTACCTGCGTTCTGTATTTTAATTTAAAAAACCTACCTGTTACTAACTGTTCGTCTAAAATTTTGAGCCATATGTTTGTGACTATTACAGCGCCATCTATCACAAAGCGAAAAAAGTGGTCCAACTAAAACATTCATATTTCTTTACGAACTACACGAATGTGTAATTAAAAATGCGGGTTCCTATTTAATAAAACGCAGTTGATATCCGTTTGACCTATGGCAGCGCCATCTAGCGGGCCAACCATAGCGCCAGCTGACTTCCCCCTTCAGGTAGACAAGTTTCGTTCTTTGTAGTTTTTTAGTTTGACGCTTATTTCGTGAGATATTTGGCCCGGTCACGATCAATGGACCACCCTGTATACTGAAATATATACCACACTTACTGAGAAAATTACAGCTATGAATGAAATTATTATTACGTCCATTAGTTGGCTGTAGGCAAATGTCTAAGCACGGCTCCTGTGAGGTTTCTTGGAGATAGAGAAAATCCTGTGTCGCGTGGTATTAAAGTTTTCTGTAAGAGAAGATCCATGCCAACCGAAATTCATTCGAGGTTTATAAATTTATTTGGCGACCATTCTTCGTCAATCTTGACCCTGAAAAATGAGCGTCCGAATATAAACGAGGCCGTGAAAGTGTCCAAGGTGAGAAAACTGCAACCACACCAGAAACCGTCGAAGTGCAGGATAGGCTCTTGGAAGATCGACGTAGGAAGATGTGTGAAATAAATTGTGAGGATTACAGGAAATTGAAAAGAAAGTGCCGGCTACATGTGGTGCAAAGAATAATTATACATGAGAAATCTTTTTTCAGATAGATGCCTCGCCTGCTCATAGCGGATCACGGACTAATCCGCCTGACAATTTCCGAAGAGTATTTACCGTGATTTCATACAGCAAAAAGTGATTTTCTGCATGCCTGTGTGATAATGGACGCAACATGGATCACCACCACAGACCAGAATCAAACCAACAAGCGAAACCGTCGACAAAATCCGATTCTTAAAGTCCAAAGAAGTCGAAGAGAATGTCATCAGCATGAGAGACCATGTCATCGGTGTTTTGGGATGCGAAAGCAATTTTGTTAATTGACTCCCTTCAGAAAGGAAAAAAAGTAACATGCAGATATTATTCTAACCTTATAGCCTATGTGGATGCAAAAATTCGAGACAAGAGACATAGTTCGCACAAAGAAAGTTATGTTTCTTCAAGACAGTCCGCTTGCCTACAAAGTTGTCTTGGGAACGGGAAAATTGAGGGATCTGCGCTATTCACCAGATCAGGCTCTATCTCATCCAAAACGGCCTTTCTGTGCTGCTACTGGGAACGGCTAAATGCAAGGGGAAACTACAGTCGTAATTTTTACCGAGGGCATGCAGCTCTACTGTATGGTTAAGTGATGATCGCATACTGTTGGATAAAATATTCCGGAGGTAAAATAGCCCCCTATGTGCATCTCCAGGTAGGGACTACTCAGGAGCACGTTGTTACCTGAAGAAACAAAATTGGCGTTCTTCGGGTCGGAGTGTGGAAAGTCAGGTCTCTTAATCAGGCATGTAGGTTAGAAAATTTAAAAACGAATGTGGGTAAGTTAAAGTTAGATATAGTGGCAGCTAGTGAAGCTCGGTGGCAATAGGAACAGATGAATAGAGGGTTATACTCGTAAATACAAAATCAAATAGGGGAAGTGCAGGAGTACGTTTAATAATGAATGAAGAAATAGGAACGCGGATAAGCTACTATGAACAGCATAGTGGAGTGACGAATCACGGTACACAATGTGGCGATCCGATGGCAGGTTGTGGGTATGGTGAATACCCGGTAAACGTCATCTACCAGCGTGTATAGTGCCAATAGTAAAATTCGGAGGCGATGGTGTTATGGTGTGGTCGTGTTTTTCATAGAGGGGGCTTGCACCATTTGTTGTTTTGCTTGGCACTAACACAGCACATACCTACATTGATTTTTTAAGCACCTTCCTGCTTCCCACTGTTGAAGAGCAATTCGTGGATGGCGATTGCATCTTTCAACACGATCGAGCACCTGTTCATAATGCACGGCCTGTGACGGAGTGATTACACGACAATAACATTCCCGTACGGACTGGCCTGTACAGAGTCCTGACCTGAATCCTATACAACACCTTAGGGATGTTTTGGAACACCGACTTCGTGCCGGGCCTCACCGACCAACATCGATATCTCTCCTTAGTGCAGTACTCCATGAAGAATGGGCTGCCATTCCCCAAGAAAGCCTGTAGGACCTGATTGAACTTATGCCTGGGAGAGTGGTTCAGAAATGGCTCTGAGCGCTATGGGACTCAACTGCTGTGGTCATCAGTCCCCTAGAACTTAGAACTAGTTAAACCTAACTAACCTAAGGATATCACAAACATCCATGCCCGAGGCAGGATTCGAACCTGCGACCGTAGCGGTCTTGCGGTTCCAGACTGCAGCGCCTTTAACCGCACGGCCACTTCGGCCGGCTGGGAGAGCGGGAGCTGTCAACACCATATTGAATTCCAGCGTTACCGATGGAGAGCGCCACGACTATTAAGCCATGACTATGAAATTTTCGACTCCCGTAGCCATCCGAACAATTTTTTTTATCTCATCACACATTTCTTCAATCTCTTCATAATCTGCGGAGATAGTTGGCATATAAATTTATACTACTGTGATGGGTGTGGGTTTCGTGTCTATCACAGTAGTACGAATTTATGTGGCAACTATCTCCGCAGATTATGAAGAGATTGAAGAAATGTGTGATGAGATAAAAGAAATTATTCGGATAGCGAAGGGAGACGAAAATTTATAGTCATGGTAGGCTGGAAATCGATAGTAGGAAAGGGAAAAGAAGGAAAAGCAATGGATGAATATGGGCTGGGGGAAAGGAACAGAAGGAAAAAGTAATGGGTGGATATGGGCTGGAGGAAAGGAATGAAAGAGGAAGCCGCCTGGTAGAATTTTGCACAGAGAATAATTTAGTTACAGCTAACACTTGGTTTAAGAATCATAAAAGATGGTTTTATATGTGGAAGAGATATGTAGACGTGGGAAGGTTTCAGACAGTTTATTAATGGTAAGACAAAGATTACACCACCAAGATGGCGTATGCTTTGGATCATAAAGTGCGAGAGTTTTGGTTTTCTGTTGGAATTAGCTGCATGCAGTCCAACGAACTTGTAGATGACGTGATGTACACTGAGAAAACGGTAACAGAAAAAGCACAGAAATATGCAGCAAACAGCGACAACAATTCTTAAAAACATACCATACAGTACAACAAATAAGATTTCAGGACCCCACTGACGATGGCGGTATTCCTCACTGAAACTAATTTGGGGAATAAATAAGTAAACAAATCACAAAGTATTTTGCATCAAGGCGGAGTCACAATTTCCATATTGTTGTTTTTTTTAGGTTATAAGATGAACATCAACAAAAGTGTAACGAAGATAATGGAATGTAGTCGAATTAAATCAGGTTATGCTGGGGAAATTAGATTAGGAAGTGAGACACTTAAAGCAGTAGATGAGTTCTGCTATTTGGGCAGCAGAATAACTGATGATGGTCTTTTATGTAGACATTCCTAGTCTACAAGAAAAGCATTTCTGCAGAAGAGAAATTTGTTAACATCGAGTATGGATTTAAGTGTTAGGAAGTCTTTTCTGAAGGTGTTTGTCTGGAGTGTACCCGTGTTTGGAAGTGAAACACGGACGGTAAACAGTTTAGACAAGAAGAGAATAGAAGCTTTTGAAATGTGGTGCCTTAAAAGAATGAAGGAGACTAGTTTTACAGACCCTTTAACTAATGAGGAGGTACGGAACAGAAATGCGGTATGGGGGGACAAGAAATTTGTGGAACAACTTGACTAAAAGAAGAAATCGGGTTACCAGTTGAGTATTGAAGGGAAGTGTGTGTGTGTGTGTTTGTGTGTGTGTGTGTGTGTGTGTGTGTGTGTGGTTGGGGGTGGGGCTCAAAAATTGTTGAGGATAGCCAAGAGACGAGTACAGTAAGCAGATCCAGAAGGATGTAGGTTGCAGTAGTCCAAATGGTTCAAATGGCTCTGAGCACTATGGGACTTAACATCTATGGTCATCAGTCCCCTAGAACTTAGAACTACTTAAACCTAACTAACCTAAGGACAGCACACAACACCCAGCCATCACGAGGCAGAGAAAATCCCTGTCCCCGCCGGGAATCGAACCCGGGAACCCGGGCGTGGGAAGCGAGAACGCTACCGCACGACCACGAGATGCGGGCGTTGCAGTAGTTACTCGGAGATGAAGAGGCTTGCACAGGATAGAGTTGCATGGAGTGCTGCATTAAACCAATCTTTGGAATAAAGACCACAACAGGAAAAACTTTTCCAAAAACGCAGTCTCCCTTGCTGGTCTGAGTTTTTCGTCCAGTAATGATTCGATTGCAGCTGTAGACGAGAATTTGGCAGCACTCTACAGGAACACTACAGAGGTGGGACAGTGTCACTGGAAAGCCACTGCATGAAGTGCATTTATGTGAACAGATATAATGTAGACAAGAAAGGTTTATCAAAATATAAATTCTCATTTTGACTTTCACTTTTCAGCTCACCTTTGTAACTTCTATATCCGTAGAGACGGAATTGGGCATGGGTTTGGAGTACATAACATCATGGAGTGTTGGAATTCTTTTTATACCATAAAATCACGAGTGACATGACAAGCAAGAGGCATTATCCTTTCTAAAGGAAACAAAAGTGTTAAAATAATGGTTGTCACTGGTTAGAATCCGGAAAGAGAGATTACAAAACTTGAGTTTTTATTCTCTAAGCGTTTACTCGAAGGAGGTACACTTTATAAGTAACCACCATCACAACCATCTCCTGACACAGTAATTATCAGCAAATTACAGTTCACTAGAACAAATCAAATTCGTTTAGACGTTATCGAGAAAAGTGCGTCTGCTGTGCTCGAAAACTATAAGCGAACTGGGTCAAATTGTGGCTGAAACTAGAAGCCGATGTAGTAGGAAATTATCGGAATAAGCCGTTCTGAATGCACCTGTTTTTCTACCTATAGCATGAGCTTAGTAATAGCAATTTATATTAAAGTTGCTATGTTCCATTTCGTCAAGTGTCTGCACAGATGAATCACATTATTCAACAGAAAATAGCTCAATACGGCGCATGATCCACAGGAGGCGTGTAGTTTAGAATCAGTTCTGAGAGGCGTCACTTTCTGCGCTCTTAGAGTAATATGTAAGTTCAAATGGTTCAAATGGCTCTGAGCACTATGGGACTCAACTGCTGAGGTCATAAGTCCCCTAGAACTTAGAACTACTTAAACCTAACTAACTTAAGGACAACACACACATCCATGCCCGAGGCAGGATTCGAACCTGCGACCGTAGCGGTCGCGCGGTTCCAGACTGTGGCGCCAGAACCGCTCGGCCACCAGCGGCCGGCAATATGTAAGTATTAACAATAATTAAGAGATGTTATTGAAATAACCTCGTTATGCTGTTCGTGGTCGTCAGTTCTGTCGGGCTTGGCTAACACTTGGATGTGTGACTGTATGGATCTACTGAGCGCTTTTGGAAAGTGGGGTGCCCTCGGCCCTTGAGAGGCCAATTAAGAAGCTACTTGACTGAGAAGTAGGTGTTCCGGACAAGAAAGCTGGGAAAGGCTGGAGAGCGGTGTACTGATCACATGACTCTCCATATCCGCATCCAATGACGACTATTGGTTGAGAATGACACGGCGGTTGGTCGGTACCGTTTGGCCTTAAGGGCTTGTTCGGAGAGAGTCTTAGTCCGCAGACTGATCGGATTCAGATCTCTACCCTAGTCTTTCCAGTGCAGATTCCTGCAACTCTACATAACTACCGCAACATACGTGCATCCACATCAATTTGTTTACTGTAGTCAAGTATTAGTCTCCCTCTATAGTTTTTACTCTCAACACTTTTCAGCATTAGCAAGCTGGTGATTGCTTGATGCCTCATGATGTGTCCTGTGAACTGATTCCTTATTTTAGCAAGCGTATGACGTATATTTCTTTTCTCCCAAATTTTATTCAGTTCCTCTTCATTACTTATACGACCTACACATGTAACCTTCAGCATTCTCCTGTAACACCACATTACAGTGTCTTATATTCTCTTCTTTTCTGAATTGTTCATCGACCAACTTTCTCTTCCGTACATGGCTACACGCCGGAAGAATACCTTCAATAAAGGCTTCAAAGTGTTGAAATTTATATTTGACGTTAAAGAATTCCTGTTTTCCAAAAACGCTTTTGTTGCTAAATGTCAGTCTAATTTCACGTTTTATTTACGTCAGCAATCGTTATTTTGCTATTATTTTTAATGCCTCGTTTCCTAACAATTCCCTCCGGTAACTGAAGTCTACCACGCTCTATTACTCTTATTTAACTTTTGTTGATGTTAATCGTATAATCTTCTTTCAGGACTCTTTCCATCCTGTTCAACTGATCTCCCAGGATATGACGGATTTATAACTTCATCGGTCAAAAATTAAAATTTAATTCATTTTCCCAATTTCTCCTTGCTCTACGTGCAGATTAAACAACATTGAGTATAGGCTACAACCTTGCCCCGCCCATTCTGTATTACTGCCTCCCTTTCACGTACTTGGACTCTTACAATTCCAAACTACTTCATGTACGAGCTGTAAACAAACCTTCGGCCCCGTATTTTACCCCTGATAAATTCAGAATTTAAAAGAATCGAATACTGAAAATATTGTTGGAAGTTCTTTTTTTTTCAGTGTAGAGGTGCTCTAAATGTGGGTTTGCCATTCTTCTATTTGTCTTCAAAGGTAAGTCATAGGGTCACTATTGTCTCGTGTGTTACGACATTTCTCTGAAGGCCAAACTCATCCTTCGTAAGGTTGACTTCTATCGGTTGTTCCATTATTTTTTACGTAACTCGCGTTAGTAGTTTGCTACCAGGACTTGGTGGGTACCTCTCATACCTGTCAGCACTTGACTTCTTAGATATCTCATATACCTTGTAACCCATATGGAACAGTTTTGTCTGTTTGTCTCAAGTTATGAATAGTTATGAGGGAACATCGTCTACTCCTGGTGCCTTGGCTTGAATTAGATCTTTTACAATACCGATAAATTCTTCTCGTAGTATAGCATGCCAAACTCATCTTCATTAAGTTACTATTTCCTTTCCATATTACTGTCTTCAAGTTTCTTTCTTTAACACATGTATCCTAACATCCATTTCACACTTGCTTTCGTTCTGGCTTCCCATCGAAGGTCTTTATGTTGATACTGCAGCTTCTTTTCTCCCAAGGTTTCTTTATTTTTCATATGTACGACGTTTATATTTGCTATAGAAATGCATGTTTCTGAACCTTTGCATTTATCCACTTGTATTTCCTGCTTTGGGCCGCCAGACACTTTTTGTCGATTTCATTCTTTACACGTATGAATTTCCTTTTTACTACTTCATTTGCTGTATTTTTATATATTCTCATTCCATCACAAGATTTAAAGTGTTCTATGCTATCCAGATTTTCCTAGTGGTCCTTGTCTTTTTGCCTATCTGTTCTCATACTACCTTCACTAGTTAATCTTTCAAAACTACCCATTCTTATATCGTATTTTTTTCTGCTTATTCCAGTTAGTTGTTGTCTAGTGCATCCCTTGAAATTATGAACAATCTCGTACGAACAATCTCGTACGAACAATCCCCAGTGTCCTTGATGAAGTAATTGCCACACTTCTTTTTGCAAAGCTTTAGGAATCAACACACGGGACTGTTCACAAGAATCACACCTCGCTTTATAGCGAGGCTCGGCCGACGTGCAAAGTATCGGTGCACTACAGTGTTCTTTATGCTATTCAATGAACGAGGCCAAGATGTGTGAATGTACTGGAGAAAAATGTTCAAATCTGGATCAGCTTCCGTGACATTGCAATTTTTTTATAGTTCATCGGGAAAGACTGAGGGAAGTCAGAATCCTGCTCATCGATGTGACAACAAGATGCAGAAGAAGTTTCAAAGTCTGTATCAGGGCCAATCGGAAGACGTGAAAGTGCGTCCACATTACCATGTTGAGCCGTCGGACGATACACAATCTCGAACTGATGTTGAGACAACAACAAAGCCCATCTTTGCAATTTTTGGGCAGTTCGTAAAGGAACCAGTTTCGTCGAATGAAACAAGGACTGCAAAGGCTTGCGATCCGTTACTAAGTAGAATTTTCTGCCATAGAAATAGTAGTGGAATTTGGTGACACCATGCTCGATAGTCAATACCTCCTTTTCAATTTGTGTATAGTTACACTGAGCTTTGGACAACGCTTTTGATGCGAAAGCAATAGGTCTGTCTTTATAACTAATTCTGTCCGAAAACACTACACCGATTCCGTAAGAGGAAGCGTCAGCTTGCAATACAACTGGTTTTTCTGGATCAAAGTGAACCAAGTATCGATCACTGAGCAATGCATTTTCAGTTTTTGAGAAGCTACTTGGCACTCATCTGTCCAAACAAAGGGGGCATTCTTGCTACTCAAGCGATGCAATGGAGCCACGATTTGTGCAGTAGTCGATATGAACCGAATATAATAGTTCATTACCCTAAAACGTACAGCAATTCTGTGATATTTCGAGGAACTGGTAAATCTCGTGTGGCTAAGAAATGCGACTGAAGAGGATGTTCGCCTTGACTGTTTATGGCATGAGCAAGATACTGCAACTCAGGTTTAAGAAAATCACACTTATCCAGTCCACATTTAAGTCCTGCATCAGACAAAACACGAAACAAAGCACGTAAATTTTCAATATATTCTTCCGGTGTACGACCTGCGACTACAATATCGTCCAAATAGTTTGAACGGTTTGGCACTTGTGCAGTTGACTGTTCCAATTGCCGTTGAAAAAAAGGCGGGTGTGGACATTGCCAAAAGGCAAATGCAAAAATTTAAACAAGCCTAAATGATTATTTACTACACGCACGTTTTGAGATTCTTCATCGAGCGATATTTTAAAATATGCGTCGCGCAAATCAATTTTTGAAAAGTAGCGTCCAGCGTCTAATTTGTCCGTAAGATCCTCTGGGCGTGGCAATGGATAAGTTTCAATGACAGTTTGTGGGTTGACTGTAGATTTAAAGTCAACACAGAGACGAATGCGACCTGAAGGTTTGGGGAGCATTATTGCCCACTGACTAGATGATATGGGCGCAATAACTTCGCTATCTTGCAAATCTGTAAGTTCAGCCGCGACTTTGTCACGTAATGCAATGGGAACATTTGTGGCCTGGCAAAATTTCGGCTGAGCGTTGTCTTTCAGCGTGAATATGTGCAAAAAAATTGTTAGCTTTGCTTAAACCTTCAGAAAAGAGTTCTTGGAATTCTTTTAGCAAGCTAGCAGCACTGTCTTTTGTTCTGAAAGCAGACACTGACAACACGTTCTCCTGAATGTTAAAGCCAAATAAATCAAAAGAATCAAGACCAAATATGTTCTCACACTCGCGGGATTGCAGCACTGTAAAAGACACTGTTCACGTATGCGAGCTATATATGGCAGGCAAAGTACATTTTCCGAGAAATGGAATGTCGTGTTCATTCTAAACCGTCAGTTGCGCGCTAGTTTTAGACAGGCGTGGGGAGCCAAGCATTTCATATGTGTGACGATTGAGCAATGTGACGAATGACCTGCGACCAACTGAAATTTCCCACATTTCCCACAAATAAGTAAATGAAAAAAAAAAGTTTGTTTGACTGGCGTGTCGCTGTAGAAACTGCACGCTTGCTAGTTGTAGATTTTGAATATATTGCATTAATGACATGGGCCTTGTGACGAGAGTTTTGTCAGTGGGCTGTTCCGTTGCAAACATACGGATTGCACATGTCCTTTCCTACCACAAGCGTAAGACTAAGGTTGTCGGGAGGGGCAGTCTTTGCATTTGTGCCGTGAATAACACCTAGCGCAAGACTTAATTCTGTTCGCCTGTGTGGCCACCTCTTTAGCAAACTGCATACGCAACGTGGAATGTCGCTTAATCGCCGTGGCTAGCGCACCAGTGCGGAATGGGGCGATCACAACTAAGGGACTCAACCCGACAAATAGCTGGCTGCTCAAACGTATGAGCCGACAAGGCACTGGAATCGTGCTGATCTAGTATTGTTTCAAAATTTGCTCACTGATTTTGATATCAGGTACATTGTACACGATCGCATCACGCAACATTATATTTGAATACAAAGCACCGCACGCACATTTGAATTTGCATTTCCTTGTTATAACCAGCAAATCTGTTACTCACTCGCGATATGTTTGTTCTGACCGCGTTTTGCAATTGAAGAATTGATACCCAGCTGCTACCACATTCACTTGTTGATCATAATTGTTTGTTAGGGCCTGCACCACCTGATCGTAATCGAGTTCACTCTGAGTGGCGTTATAAAAAAGTTTTTGAATGGGGCGGAACATTGCGCTTCCTACCGTTGATAATACATATGGAGGTTTTACAGTACCTGGTACGTTGTAGGCCATGATGTGCGCCTCAGACTGGGACAACCACTCGAGCCATTATTCGTTTTGTTCACTGAACTGTCGAAAAGGTGGTATAACAGCTGTAGTGGCCAGTGGCTGCTGCGCCGTGTTGAGCAGGGTGGCTATTTGCTGCGTCTGGAACTGAAACATATGCATTAGCTGTGTGACATCTAACGCTTGCAGCTGTGGCGCCTGAGCAAGGGGCGGGACAGGTGCGGTGGCCGTATTGGAAGACACAAATGCAACAAACAGGCAAAAATTAGGACAAAAGCAAATAAATGGTCTGCAACGCCAACCAAACTCTGATTAGCAAAAACGATAAGAAACTGTTACAGTAAAGCGAGCGCCCCTGCAAAGTAAAGACAAGAAAAATTAAGGTGCCAGAAAAAAAAGGTGGTGGCCGGCAGGCGCATAGTTTGTTTCTAACACCTCATCGCCAGTTGTGGGGTCTTGCCCACTCGCCCACTCGACGCTAATAGGGTGCCTAAGGGATCCAGTGTTCTCGGAATGCTATAGAACAATTCAAACTGTTAGTAGTTTTATTTCTAGAAAGCAAATTGACAGTACTTTGAAATGTCACTTGGAAGAGGTGACATGAAGACAGTAAAGTTCTTGCTATACACAAAGTCCAAGTAAGCAGTTGATACGGATCATGACAGTCTGATAGCCTAACACTAATGTCCGTTGCAGACGGGGACGATCTGAGCCGCCGAGGCTGCCAGAAGCGGCCACTTAGGTCACTTCTTCCAGGTGTCGCTCTTGGCGCGGCGCGGTCCAATTCCGTGCACCATTGGCCAATGTTTCCTCACCGCCTTCTCTGGTCTTGCATACTGCATCTTCGTTCCGGCGCTTGCGATTACGCCAGAACAATTTTAGCCCGCCGAGTCATGTATACTAATTATTTACACAATGTCTGTGTTTATGCAGTTTATGTATGTTACATTACAATAATTCTAAGCGGTGTAAAATTGTACCAGAAGGTTGTCCTGTTCGTGCCTCACCTTCAATCCATTTTCTTCCTTTAATTTTTCTTCTTTTTATTTTATTACAAATGAATTTCAGTGCTCCATTACAATTACAATTTCGTCTCATTTAACAAACCAATATCCACACAAATTAGAAAAGTGCATATATGTATGGATGTTTCATATCTGCTCCTAAGCCATAGGAACGATATCAACCAAACTTGCTACGCAAATCACTTAGTGTCAGAAAAGAACCAATGTGGTTGTAGGAAACAGCTACCTCTGAAAGGGGTTGGGATGTAGGTGAAAAATAAGCGTAGCTAATGACGCGCAAATAGCCAGGCTATAGTCATCCAACATAAGAGAACTGAGAGCACTAAGTGACTTGCTACAAACATTACACATAATTTTAAAACCCTTACGAGACTTTTTCTCGCTGGTACCCCCCACCAAGTGATGGAAGGAAAAAATTTTTCGCTGACTAAATTTTCGCTGTTCATGTGGTAAAACTGCCTTATCAGGCATGACCGTTTAATTTACTGCTACTTTACTACTAATTCCATTTTCAATACATTTCGCGACAGTATCCACATATATCACTGGATGTACTTACAAAATCAAATCATTGCACGACACTTAGCCCAGGAGATATGGCGTCGTAAATATTGAGCTACGTGCAAACGAAACTGCAGGGCGAAATTTACTAGAAATACAGATGTACTAAATGGAAAAATATGAGCGAAATACATGAAATATATATGAAATACATGAGATAATCTATCCGCACGAGCTCTGATTTCCCTTATTTTATCGTGGTGATCGTTTCTCCCTATGTAGGTCGGTGGCAACAAAATATTTTCGCATTCGGAGAAGAAAGTTAGTGATTGGAATTTCGTGAGAAAGTTCCGTCGCAATGAAAAACGCCTTTCTTCTAATGATGTCCAGCCCAAATTTTGTATCATTTCTGTGACACTCTCTCCCATATTTCGCGATAATACAAAACTTGCTGCCCTTCTATGAACTTTTTCGATGTACTCCGTCAGTCCTATCTGGTAAGGATCCCACACCGCGCAGCAATATTCTAGAAGAGGATGGTCAAGCGTAGTGTAGGCAGTCTCCTTAGTAGATCTGTTACATTTTCTAAGTGTCCTGCCAATAAAACGCAGTCTTTGCTTAGCCTTCCCCACAATATTATCTCTGTAAATTTGTGAGAAACATTAAGAACATCCTGTTTCTGGGCACTTTTTAACCGTATTCCACACGCGTGTTTCACTACGGAACAGAAAGCAGCCTCAACCATTTTCACACTGCTCTTTAAGAACGTGACAATCGCAGCACAACGCTGCAGAGGCCATGACTGTACACGATTTTTGAAATAAAAACTACGTAGCTAAAGTGTGATTAAGAAAAACGTTGATGGCTGTTGACATATTTGAATTCCTTAAAGTTTTATGTAACATAACTTAGTAATAATATATCTAATACATCAGTAGGACCTACTTATAAGAGCGTAACAACACCCGTGTACGTTGTAAGACGTATGCTTTTGCCGGCGATGGGCGAGGCATGACAGAATCTCTGACCAGAGAGTAGTTTGTCGTTAGTTGTTGCTTGTCGCTAGTCTGCGCTTGACTGCGCGAGTCGACAGTAGTAGTCGGTCGGCTTTAGTAGCGAGTGGACAGTAGTAGCCTGGTGGAGTCGGCATGCGTCGGCTGTGTGCTCTGCTCGCGACTCTGGTCAGGACTCTGGACGATGAGTGTTGTTGTAGAAGGTAAAGAAGAAGCCTTGCGCATATTTAATAATGTATGTTAATTGTAATTTAATTTGTTCGGAAAGAAATGCCCAAATAATAATTTTTATAATATAAAGTAACTCTTTTAAAGAAAAGCATTCATTTCAATTTCCAATGCATTATCATTGCTTCCAAGAATAAAAAAAAAAAATATACGCCACCATTGCACGAAGCTGTGTCGAAAAATCACTAATTAAGAGCAGATATAATTGCAGTTTTATTGAGGTAAGAATTTTTGCTTTTTTTTTAAATTCAGAATACAGGGCCGAAGGTCAGCGCTGCTGTCCTCATGAAATTTATCGGGTTACTAAACTTTTTTATTATTTTGGTGTTTAGGAGTTTTTCTATTTCGAACTTGACATTAAATGAGAAAAGAATTTTGTGGTAACATTAAATGTGAATGCATTTCTGCGCACAGACTATAAATGGGAGCGAATTTTGTTCAGAGGTCATATTATTTAAAATCATTTAATTATTATTGTATGGGGAGTTTACGCATGGCTCCATTTCCATTATCATTTAACAACATTTTCTTTGGGAGGTGACACTTGGCGACATCCGGCCAGGATCGTATTTCTTTGTGAATCTTCTGAGAGGTAGTCATATATCTGCTCTTATTTACTTAAACGTAATTAGCATTTGGTGCAACGCATTTACTAATTTATCACTCTGCTCTTTGTTATAATTGTGTTTGTTGCATTTTGCATTGTCTTTGTTTCATTTGTGAATAATTTTGATTTGTGTAAAATGCCGCGAAAAACTGTAAACAGTACATCGCGATGTACAATGAGTGATATAGCCGATTCGAATAATTTGACCGATAGTACTTGCGACACGCAGTGTAATAATGACAGTTCCCCATTTACAGACAATCAGTGCATACTGATCACCGGTAATGATTTTATTGCTAATGATGAGCAAACAAATTCAAATGTGTCCTCTGTTAATTTAACGGCAATTGATGACGCGGCACGTTCTGTTACAATGAACGCTGCGCAGCTTGACACACCCGGTTTACAAAATTTACGTAACGAACAGACAAATTTTTCTAACGAAAATGAACAGTGTACTCAAAGTACGGCAGATTTATTTGATTCCGAGGTAGTGACTAACAGTGCACATCCGATTGGAAAACCTTTTCGAGAATCACAGAATGACCAAATGGTTATACAAAACGTGACAATTGCTGGTACGCCATCAAACACTACAGAGAATAGAGTAGGCAATATTGGAATGGATCAAATTATGGCATTATTGCTACAACTTCATGAATCAAACAAACAAAATAGTGAAAATCTCAAACAACTTAGTGAAAATTTCAAACAACAACTTAATGAAAATTCCAAACAACAGAGTGAAAAACAAAACTACAATCACAAACAACTTAGTGAACAGAACAAACAACTTAATGAAAAACAAGACAACCTTAGTGAAAATTTCAAACAACTTAGTGAACAGAACAAACAACTTAATGAAAAACAAGACAACCTTAATGAAAAATTAGACAACAATTCCAGACAGCTTAGTGAACAGATTGCAGCTGTTGCCGCGCAATGTCATGATACTAAAGAACAATTACGTGAGGAAATTGAGGCTTGTGCTAGGAAAAGTAGTGAAGAAATTAGATCTGTTGCTCAATAATTAAGGGATATGCAAACAGCTACAACAGAATCACTTAGAGGCGAAATTAGTGCAGTCGGTAAACAATGCTCTGAAAAAGCAACACAGTTACGCGACGAGTTTAAATTAATGACAGCAGAACTTTCACACACATTGGATGCAAAAGCAGATGCTAAATTCGACCAACAGAACAGCCAAATCGACGAACGCTTTAATCACCACCTACAAAACAGTGAAACGCGTTACCGTAAATTCATACAGGAACAAAATAAAGTAAAACGACAAGTCATGGAAACAATTACCGCACAGAGACAGGAAGATAAACGTAAATTGTTTACGAAAGCAAAAACATACGTAGACAACAATATTGCAACAGTATCGGACGAAATTAATACCATCAAACAGTTGAACACCGAATTGCGTGATGAAATTTCCGATCTTAAATCAAAAACAGATACACACACAGTAGACTTTCAGACAGTGACCGACAGACTTGAACAATTAGAACTAATTCAGGATCCCGATGTCATCAATGCAGACGTTAAAAAATTGAACGAAACCACACGTAAAATACAAAAACAAATTAATGATTGTGACACTAAAAACGATGATCAGGTAAAAATACTGACTGAAAAATATGACGAATTGGCCAGTCGTATTGACGTTATTGAAAGTAATAATGACAGCAAATCAGACGATACTTCACCGATTTCGTTTAATCAGACACCTGAATTCCAAAATTTACATCAGACGATCAGTGATATAGATTCGTCTAATAATACATTACGTAGAAAATTGTCAACTTTACAGCAAGAAGTAACAGAGATAAAAAATAAAAATGGTTCAAATGACTCTGAGCACTATGGGACTCAACTGCTGTGGTCATCAGTCCCCTAGAACTTAGAACTACTTAAACCTAACCAACCTAAGGACATCACACACATCCATGCCCGAGGCAGGATTCGAACCTGCGACCGTAGCAGTCGCACGGTTCCGGACTGCGCGCCTAGAACCGCGAGACCACCGCGGCCGGCGATAAAAAATATTTCAGTCAATAACACGTCACAGCATACGGCACATCCCGAACATTTGTCACGCTCACACAGCCAGTATAACTCAGGTAATTTACAGAGAGTACGCGAGTTAAAATCCGAAAAGATACAGACAAACAGATTCTTATGTAATCCTGAACCTGTTCACACATTCAGTGACGATAACGTTGATTATAAGCAATTTGCATCTGTAAAAAAATTTAAAGTATTTGAAAATGACAGATCACAGGTACACGCTTTGAACTGGATACGACAATTTGCTTTTGTATTTTTATCAGCTTTGGCTGTAATGCAGAAACTAGCATTCGACTGGATACAGCAATTTGGTTTTGAATTTTCACCGGCATTGCCTGTAACGCAAAAGCTAAAATTTATTTGCAGCGCGTAATAGACCTCAGGGGATTCATTACGTTTTAACGAATATGTGCCGTAGCGTGCACAGGGCCCCGAGCCGTAGTAGTGCTGTTTCATCTTTAGTTTTCTGCACTGCTGCCTTCTCTTCTACTATCCTTTTATCTATCAAAACGGCTCTTCAACTATCGCTCTATCTAGGATTAAGAGTGAGTAAATAAAACCTGATACGACAAGTTTTTACCGAAAGTGACAATTTTTTCATTAGACACTCCAGAAATGATAACCACGAGAACTTTAATAACAGACTAAAATTTAATCATCAGTATGTGCAAAATTTTCAGCAGTCGCAAACAACAATAGACGTTTTTCACCGCAACATCATGAAAGCCAGCCGGTTAGCATACCTAACCAACAATGCAGTCTACAAGGTCAACCAAGCTTTAATGTTTCGCCGCGTACACGTATAGCGTCAGCTCCAACAAATAGTAACACACAGCAACAAGGGAATCAGTACGTACAGAAAACACACTATTTCAATTCCTATCGCACTGCGCCGTATAGAAATGACTATCATGAGAGACGTAAAAATAATGAGCACAATTTTCAGCGTACATTTAATAACAGTCTATCTTATCAGCAGCAAGAACATCAGCAACAACATATTATCATGAATAAACCAGACAGTAGGTATCATCCAGAACGTAATACGTCAGGAAGAAATAACAGAACAGTACAAATAGTGGAAATGCCACAGCATCCTCCCGCAAATAATAGCACGTCAGATAGAATTTGACTAGATACAGTACAGGTTGCATATTCCCGTAACGCAGTAAATACTTTTGACACGCATAATCTTGTTCACGAGAATGTTATTTGAAACATGCTTTGTTGAATGGTCCACTTTTATCGCACCCAGATCTTACCAGAAATTCCTCTATTGTTACCGACAGTTCTAACACCGCTTTAGGCGTACATATTTTTCAGGAAATTGAAGAAGATGGTTGTACAGTAATTAAAAACATCGCTTTTGCAAGTCGCATTCTGTCACCTGCTGAACGAAATTATTCTGTTACAGAACTTTAAACATTATGTGTTGTATGGGCTTTTACCAGATTTAGGCATTTTCTTTATGGAAGACACACTACAGTTTACACAGATCATAGAGCGATACAATTTTTACTTTCGGCTAAATTTACACACGACAGATTAAGTAGATGGAAACTTTATTTGCAGGAATTTAATTTTACAATTATTCACATTCCCGGTACACAAAATATTGTAGCAGACGCACTATCCCGTTCTCTTAACAACAATCAGCAAGGCATCGCAACCAACTTCTGCAAAGCAAATTTCAGCGTCATGTACATTCAACAAGTTGCATTTGAAAATTTCATTTCGTCGTCATTGCAAGACATAGCACAAGAGCAGCGTAAAGACAACGTATGGAAAGAGATCAAACACCTTTGGCAAGATAGGAATAATGTTACCATTAGAAACCATTACACTGTACGCAATGACATTCTGTTTCGCCGCTCTCATCCTGACAGCAACAATTGGTTATTATGCATTCCTGACGAACTTGTTAACAAATTAATCTGGTATACTCATTTAAGTTACGCACATTACGGAGCCAGAAAATGTTTTCTTATACTGAGACAGAACTGTTATTTTGCCAACATGGAGAAACGTATACGACGAATTTTAGCGTCATGTAAAATCTGCCAGAAAGCTAAATCAGACACGACTTCACATATTCCTCCATTACATCCCATTGTACCTGTTTAATTGAGACATATGGCCGCTGAAGACATTTTTGGTCCGATTCCCAGAACTAATACAGGTTTAGCCGGCCGCGGTGGCCTCGCGGTTCTAGGCGCTCAGTCCGGAACCGCGCGACTGTTACGGTCGCAGGTTCGAATCCTGCCTCGGGCATGGATGTGTGTGATGTCCTTAGGTTACTTAGGTTTAAGTAGTTCTAAGTTCTAGGGGACTGATGACCTAAGATGTTAGGTCCCATAGTGCTCAGAGCCATTTGAACCATTTGAATAGAGGTTTTTGCTACATCTTTGTCGCTGTCGAACTCACTTCAAAATTTGTTACCTTCACTCCGTTACGCAAAGCTACTGCTGAAACTGTATCGAAAGCATTTGTAAAACAATTTCTATTTCATGTAGGGCATGTGTTGAAAGTAATTTCCGACAATGGATCACAGTTTCGATCTGCTATATGGACACGTATGTTACGACCTAGAAACATTTCTCCGATATATATATATATATATATATATATATATATATATATATATATATATATATATATAGGTACCATGCTTCTTCGAACCCTTGTGAACGATTAATGAAAGAAATTGGTAAACTGTTAGAATATACTGCCATAAAAAACATATTGATTGGGACACACACATATTCTCATTCCAAGATGTAATTAATTCCATACCAAATGAATCTACTATGCTATCTCCGTCTGTTATACCGAAAAATGTTGAACCACCAACAAAATTAAAGAATTAGTAACCTTTCCTACATCTCGTCGACTACGACACCATGAAATAATTGACATTGCGCTGAACAACATCAAACGTGCCGCAGAGCGCCGGAGAAGACAGCAAAAACAGGTTTGTATACGCCGTGACTTTCACATTGGACAGAAGATATTAGTATGTAAACACTATTTATCCAATAGAGGCAAAGGTAGGTGTAGTAAATTTGAACTTCTATACGCAGGTCCATATCGGATTCGCAGCATTCCGCACCCCAGTGTAGTACACGTCGAAACTTTGAGAACCAGAAAAACCAAAGGGAACCACCACATATCGAACATCAAACCTTTTATTGAATGAAGATACTTTATGATTTATCACACTGTAATGCCATTTCCTAATTTTTTTATGACCGCTTATGCAATTATATTCACATGAACACCTACTGATGATTATCGCAATTTTTTCTTGGCAAGTGCCCGGCAAGATAAGGTTAGCAGGTCGCTTGTCTTGTCGTTACACATCAGACCGTGCATATTTTTCCAGATGAACTTACACATTTTTTGACCACTTATGCAATTATATTTATGTGACTATTTACTGATGATTGTCATATTTTTTCTTGGCAAGTGCCCGGCAAGATAAGGTTAGCAGGTCGCTTTTCTTGTCGTTACACATCAGACCGTGCATATTTTCCATTTTTTAAGTATGTATGATTGTTTTCTTTCAGGGAGAGCATAAGGGAACAATTGACAGGAATGGGGGAAAGAAATACAGTAGAAGAAGAATGGGTAGCTCTGAGGGATGAAGTAGTGAAGGCAGCAGACGATCAAGTAGGCAAAAAGACGAGGGCTAATAGAAATCCTTGGGTAAAAGAAGAAATATTGAATTTAATTGATGAAAGGAGAAAATATAAAAATGCAGTAAATGATGCAGGCAAAAAGGAATAGAAACGTCTCAAAAATGAGATCGACAGGAAGTGCAAAATGGCTAAGCAGGGATGGCTAGAGGACAAATGTAAGGATGTAGAGGCTTGTCTCACTAGGGGTAAGATAGATACTGCCTACAGGAAAATTAAAGAGACCTTTGGAGAGAAGAGAACCACTTGTATGAATATCAAGAGCTCAGATGGCAACCCAGTTCTAAGCAAAGAAGGGAAGGCAGAAAGGTGGAAGGAGTATACAGAGGGTCTATACAGGGGCGATGTTCTTGAGGACAATATTATGGAAATGGAAGAGGATGTAGATGAAGACGAAATGGGAGATAAGATACTGCGTGAAGAGTTTGACAGAGCACTGAAAGACCTGAGTCGAAACAAGGCCCCAGGAGTAGACAACATTCCATTAGAACTACTGATGGCCTTGGGAGAGCCAGTCATGACAAAACTCTACCATCTGGTGAGCAAGATGCATGAGACAGGCGAAATACCCTCAGACTTCAAGAAGAATATAATAATTCCAATCCCAAAGAAAGCAGGTGATGACAGATGTGAAAATTACCGAACTATCAGTTTAATAAGTCACAGCTGCAAAATACTAACGCGAATTCTTTACAGACGAATGGAAAAACTGGTAGAAGCGGACCTCGGGGAAGATCAGTTTGGATTCCGTAGAAATGTTGGAACACGTGAGGCAATACTAACCTTACGACTTATCTTAGAAGAAAGATTAAGAAAAGGCAAACCTACGTTTCTAGCATTTGTAGACTTAGAGAAAGCTTTTGACAATGTTAACTGGAATACTCTCTTTCAAATTCTGAAGGTGGCAGGGATAAAATACAGGGAGCGAAAGGCTATTTACAATTTGTACAGAAACCAGATGGCAGTTATAAGAGTCGAGGGGTATGAAAGGGAAGCAGTGGTTGGGAAAGGAGTGAGACAGGGTTGTAGCCTCTCCCCGATGTTATTCAGTCTGTATATTGAGCAAGCAGTAAAGGAAACAAAAGAAAAATTCGGAGTAGGTATTAAAATTCATGGAGAAGAAGTAAAAACTTTAAGGTTCGCCGATGACATTGTAATTCTGTCAGAGACAGCAAAGGACTTGGAAGAGCAGTTGAACGGAATGGACAGTGTCTTGAATGGAGGATATAAGATGAACATCAACAAAAGCTAAACGAGGATAAAGGAATGTAGTCAAATTAAATCTGGTGATGCTGAGGGAATTAGATTAGGAAATGAGACACTTAAAGTAGTAAAGGAGTTTTGCTATTTAGGGAGTAAAATAACTGATGATGGTCGAAGTAGAGAGGATATAAAATGTAGACTGACAATGGCAAGGAAATCGTTTCTGAAGAAGAGAAATTTGTTAACATCGAGTATAGATTTAAGTGTCAGGAAGTCGTTTCTGAAAGTATTTGTATGGAGTGTAGCCATGTATGGAAGTGAAACATGGACGATAACTAGTTTGGACAAGAAGAGAATAGAAGCTTTCGAAACGTGGTGCTACAGAAGAATGCTGAAGATAAGGTGGGTAGATCACGTAACTAATGAGGAGGTATCGAGTAGGATTGGGGAGAAGAGAAGTTTGTGGCACAACTTGACTAGAAGGAGGGATCGGTTGGTAGGACATGTTTTGAGGCATCAAGGGATCACAAATTTAGCATTGGAGGGCAGCGTGGAGGGTAAAAATCGTAGAGGGAGACCAAGAGATCAATACACTAAGCAGATTCAGAAGGATGTAGGTTGCAGTAGGTACTGGGAGATGAAGAAGCTTGCACAGGATAGAGTAGCATGGAGAGCTGCATCAAACCAGTCTCTGGACTGAAGACCACAACAACAACATGATTGTTTTCCTGTATAGTTTGTATGCACTATGAAATACGTAGTTAAGACATAACAAACACCAGTTGACTTTAACATTTTTGCCATATGATATCTCAACATCGTGACTACTTTACTTTTTTTCTTTTGCTGCTACATTGTGATACACTGTGTACATTTTTGCTTCGGAACACTGTCGATCTTTTGACATATTACGTTTTCTGTCATGCTATGCTGTATGCTCAATTATGTTACTATAAACTAGTTTTTATTTAATGGGTATATGAATTAAATGCAAGACATTAATCTTTGTTCATCATTTTCAGAAAGAAATAACGTGTAAACGAAATAAATTAAACAGAAATGGGAATTTCACCTTCGGAATGAACGAAAGAGGATGCAGTACCTCGTGACGAAGAGTAACTGGATCAGAATTAACAAGCATTAACAAGAATATACTATACACATCGTATGATAGCGGTCTTTACTAATTTTTTCTTTCAGAATACGAGGCGATTGATGCAGGCTGTCAGACAGAACTACACATCTTAGTTTTAGTGATGAAATATGCTAAAATAAGGAATAGTTGTATAATGAATAATGAAGTGACTTTTTTGAAGATGATAATGAATGGTGATGAATAATGATGAAGAATATGCTACTATGGATAATGAAGTTTTTCTTTACAGGTGATGATAATAATGGAGTTATAATAATGTGGATAATGAAGTTTTTCTTTACAGATGAGGATAATGATGAAGTTTATATATTTACTGTTAGTTAAGAGATGCTATGTAGTTATTTAAGTATTTGTAGCAGTTCGTTTTGACAGTATGTCTTATATCGCATAGTATGATGACTGAAGGTTTTGGAAAGGACAGCTAGAGAACATATATATTTTTATACACATTTCGCTACCTGTTAATTCGAAGTTCACTACTTTTCAGCATAATATGCGTTATTTCTTTCAGTTTAATAATCCATTTGTATATTTTGCAGGAGAAATTATTCATGAAATTAATGTGCTATAAGCAGTTGTTTATTAAACCTATGTCATTTATGAATGTGATCACATATACTCTACTTGTTTCATAACCTTGCTACAGCTGACTCACGACGAATAACGTTACACATCTTCATTTGCAACAATAACTCAAAAGCAAACATTGTTATTCCCCAGTAATTAATTATCGATCCCAACTCAATGCATTGCTAGAAAAAAAAATGTATTACCAGTCCCAAATAATGCTACCAGTTTAAGAGAGTTCTGAGTAATACTGATCAGCTCTGAATAGTATGTCACTTCAGTAATGACTTCTGAATAATACTGAAAGATGCTTTGCAATAATGCATAAATACTATGCGCATAATTTCTGTAAATAATATTTTTGTTATACTGTATAAATGCTATGCCAATAATTAACTCACTTTGAATGTTCACTTCTGAATAATAAATTAAAAAAATGCTTTGTATCTGGCCAATGAATGCCACTGATTACTGTAATAAGATGACCTATGATGCCAATGATTACTATAATTAGATTAATTATGTATAAATGCTATGCCAATAATTAACTCATTTTGAATGATGACTTCTGAATAATACATAAAAAAAGCTTTGTAACTGGCCAATGAATGCCACTGATTATTGTAATAAGATGACCTATGATGCCAATGATTACTATAATTAGATTAATTATGTATAAATGCTATGCCAATAATTAACTCATTTTGAATGATGACTTCTGAATAATACATAAAAAAAGCTTTGTAACTGGCCAATGATTGCCACTGATTATTGTAATAAGATGACCTATGATGCCAATGATTACTATAATTAGATTAATTATGTATAAATGCTATGCCAATAATTAACTCATTTTGAATGATGACTTCTGAATAATGCATAAAACAATGCTTTGTATCTGGCCAATGAGTGCCAATAATTACTATATTCAGATAATTTATGAACATTATTCTGTAATAATACATGTTCAGTAACTGGGCGATGAGTGCCACCAGTTACTCAAATTAGTTGTTAGACTAGTGTAATTCTCAATGAAGACTACTATGTGACTTAATGTCCTTCACCTTCTGACCTAATTACCAGAAATTACTGCAATATCCATTTGTCCTGTCTATCCTCATGATCATGGAGCACTATATTTGGTTTTTGCATTAATTCTACGTTAGTGTACTTTACAAGAACATGGTGTTGACACGACATGCTGTCCACCACCTTGAGCGACGGAGATGTTATTATGGTCAAACTGTTTGGTGTACCTCATGTACTACCAAAAGAATAACATGGAATATTATTACGACATGTCAGTGTCTTGGCTACACTGATTAATACTTCAAGGAAAAGAACTTCAGTTGTCTCACTTGGTGTTGTGCTTCTGTAGAAAGATATGGACTTTCAGTGCAGCTGCGTGCAAACTAAAGTGCTACAACCATGACGCAATCCTTCCCATTCCTTTCCTAATTCTTGTAAAATGATAAAGACATATACAGTGCGTGTGCACTTTATTTCACTCCTTGATATGTTTATTTGTTGTAAAAATGCTAGAGAGTTTTACAGTGCGTGTGCACTTTATGCCATTTGTTAATATGATTTGTACTCATTACGTATACATTTTTTTGTGATTCCCAGATATGTTCTGTATTACAGTGTGTGTGCACTTTCGTCATTTTGTTAACATGATTTATATTCATATGTTCTGAACTACAGTGCGTGTGCACTTTTGTTATTTGTCAATATGATTTGTACTCATTATGTTTATTTGTTGTAAAACTGCTAAAGACTTCTACAGTACGTGCACTTTATTTCACTCCATGATATGTTATGTAAAATATACTAAAGACTTCTACAGTGCGTATGCACTTTATTTCATTTCTTGATATGTTTATTTGTTGTAAAAATGCTAGAGTTTTACAGTGTGTGTGCACTTTCGTCATTTTGTTAACATGATTTGTATTCATTGCATATACATTTTTGTGATTTGCTGATATGTTCTGAACTACAGTGCGTGTGCACTTTTGTCATTTGTCAATATGATTTGTACTCATTATGTTTATTTGTTGTAAAAATGCTAAAGACTTCTACAGTGCGTGTGCACTTTATTTCACTCCATGATATGTTATGTAAAATATGCTAAAGACTTCTACAGTGCGTATGCACTTTATTTCATTTCTTAATATGTTTATTTGTTGTAAAAATGCTAAAGAGTTTTACAGTGCGTGTGCGCTTTTGCCATTTGTTAATATGTTTTGTACTCATTGTGTATACATTTTGTCTTTGCTTGATATGTTCTGTACTCAGTGCATGTGCACTATATTTTATTTCATGTTCTGCACCTATATATATGTATCTATTCTGTGATTGTAAAGTTAGTTAATTAAGAAAAATTTGTTGCTCATGGCAAGTCCAATTGACTCACCATCGCTGCCAAATTTTTGCCCCCCCCCCACCCCCACCCCAGTGGAGGGTTATGTAAGACGTATGCTTTTGCCGGCGATGGGCGAGGCGTGACAGAATCTCTGACCAGAGAGTAGTTTGTCGTTAGTTGTTGCTTGTCGCTAGTCTGCGCTTGACTGCGCGAGTCGACAGTAGTAGTCGGTCGGCTTTAGTAGCGAGTGGACAGTAGTAGCCTGGTGGAGTCGGCATGCGTGGGCTGTGTGCTCTGCTCGCGACTCTGGTCAGGACTCTGGACGATGAGTATTGTTGTAGAAGGTAAAGAAGCAGCCTTGCGCATATTTAATAATGTATGTTAATTGTAATTTAATTTGTTCAGAAAGAAATGCCCAAATAATAATTTTTATAATATAAAGTAACTCTTTTAAAGAAAAGCATTCATTTCAATTTCCAATGCATTATCATTGCTTCCAAGAATAAAAAAAAAAATATACGCCACCATTGCACGAAGCTGTGTCGAAAAATCACTAATTAAGAGCAGATATAATTGCAGTTTTATTGAGGTAAGAATTTTTGCTTTTTTTTTAATTCAGAATACAGGGCCAAAGGTCAGCGCTGCTGTCCTCATGAAATTTATCAGGTTACTAAACTTTTTTATTATTTTGGTGTTTAGGAATTTTTCTATTTTTTAACATGACATTAAATGAGAAAAGAATTTTGTGGTAACATTAAATGTGAATGCATTTCTGCGCACAGACTATAAATGGGAGCCAATTTTGTGCAGATGTTACAATATTAAAAAAAAAATTCATTTAATTATTATTTTTTGTAGCGAGGCTACGCTTGGCCCATTTCCATTTAACAATATTTTGTGGGGAGATTACATTTGGCTCCATTTTCATTATTATTTAACATATTTCTGCTGGGAGGTTACATTCGGCATATTACCATTTAAATTTCTGTTGGGAGGTTACAACGTGTGCTACGGCTTCTGACCAATCATCACGTTTGTGTTTGTTTTTGTCAGGTTTATTCTTTTGATGAATTGGTTATAGTAAGTAACGGTTTGGTATTACTTAACTTTATTAGATATAGCGTCCAGATACACGGCAGGTCACAATATAAACAAAGTGTTCAATAAAGCATCTCCAATCCAACCCTTCAGGCGGAGGTGATAAGAGTTCAACTAACGACGACTGCTCAGCAGATCACGTTAACAGCGACCGGGGGATCCCGAGACGGAACCAAGACTGCCCGCGAGCTGGTCGGTCCGTGCCTTTTCAACCCTTCCGACTTGACGCTGCAGTCCATGCCTGCGGAGGCTGTCCCCCGGCGGAGGAGGTGAATTGGCGGCAGCTCACATGGCTTACGCTGCCAAGGTGGCTAAAGCCAGAAATAAGTACAGCATAAATTTTTTCAAACGATCTAACAGTGTTCAGAAAGGATAGATTAAACACAATTGGTGGTGAAGTATTTATTGCTGTCAGAAGTAGTTTTCCTTGTAGTGAAATTGAAATAGATAGTTCCTGCGAAATAGTATGGGTAGAGGTTATACCTGACAACCGGACTAAACTATGTATTAATTGGGTCGTTTTACCGACCCCCGACTCGGAAGGTATAGTTGCTGAACAGTTCAAAGAAAACTTGAGTATCATTTCAAATAGGTACCCCACTCATACAATTGTAGTTAGTGGTGACTTTAATCTACCCTCGATATGCTGGAAAAATTATACGTTTAAAGCCGGCGGCACGCATAACACGTCATCCGAAAATTTACTGAATGCTTTCTCAGAAAATTATTCTGAATAATTAGTTCATGAGCCGACTCGAAGCGTAAATGGTTGCGGAAGCATATTTGACCTCTTAGCAACAAATAATCCTCGATAAATAGTGAGTATCGCGACGAATACAGGGTTAGCGACCACAAGGCAGTTGCTGCTAGGCTGAATACCGTAACACCTGCAACCATCAAAAAGAAACGCAAAGTATAAATATTTAGGGAAAGCTGATAAAAATGCTCTTAACGCCTTTTTAAGAGACAGTGTGCGCTCCTTCCGATCTGATCATGTAAGGGTAGAAAAGTTGTGGAATGATTTCAGAGAGATAGTATCGACAGCAATTGAAAGTTGTATACCACATAAATTAATAAGTGATGGTACTGATCCCCCATGGTACACAAAACGGGTAAGATCGCTGTTGCAGAAGCAGCGAAAACAGCATGCCAAATTTAAAATAACGCAAAATCCCAAGACTGGCAAAGTTTTGCAGAAGTTCGAAATATAGCTCGTACTTCAGTGCGAGATGCTTTCAGTAATTTCCATAACGAAACTATGTCTCGAAATTTGGCAGAAAACCCAAAGAGATTCTGGTCACACATAAAGCACACCACTGGCATGACGCAATCAGTACCTTCACTGCGCGATAACAACGGTGAAGTCATTATTGACAGTGTCAGTAAAGCAGAGTTATTAAACACGATTTTCCGAAACTCCTTTACCAAAGAAGACGAAGTAAATATTCCTGAATCCAATCAAGAACAACTGCCAAGATGAGAAATGTAGAAATAGATATCCTCGGTGTCGCAAAGCAGCTTAAATCACTTCATAAAAGCAAGGCTTCCGGTCCAGATTGTATACCAGTCAGGTTCCTCTCAGAATATGCTGATACAATAACTTCATATTTAGCAATTATATACAACCGCTCGCTCACAGAAAGATCCATACCTAAAGACTGCAAAATTGCTCAAGTCACACCAATACCCAAAAATGGGAGTAGGAGTAATCCGTTGAATTACAGGCTCATATCACTAACGTCAATTTGCATATACTATATTCGAACATTATGAAGTACCTCGAAGAAAATGATTTATTGACACATAGTCGTCACGAATTCAGAAAATATCGTTCTTGCGAAACACAACAAGCTCTTTATATTCGTGAGGTATGATTCCATAGTTCTAGATTTCCAGAGGCTTTCGACACCGTTCCTCACAAGCGTCTTCAAACCAAACTGCGTGCCTATGGAATATCGCGTCAGTTGTGCGGTTGGATTCGTGATTTCCTATCAGAAAGATCACAGTTCGTAATAATAGACGGAAAGTCATCGAATAAAACAGAAATAATATCCGGCGTTCCCCAAGGAAGTGTTATAGGCCCTCTATTGTTCCTGATCTATGTTAACGACATAGGAGACAATCTGCGTAGCCGTCTTAGATTGTTTGCAGATGATGTTGTCAATTTACCGTCTTGTAAAGTGGTCAGATGACCAAAACGAATTGCAAAATGATTTAGATAAGATATCTGTATGTTGCGAAAAGTGGCAATTGACCCTGAATAAAGAAAAGTGTGAAGTTCTTCACATCAGTACTAGAAGAAATACACTACATTCCGATTACGCGATAAGTCACACAAATCTGAAGGCTGCAAATTCAACTAAATACTTAGGGATTACAATTACAGATGCCCTAAATTGGAACCATCACATAGATAATGTTGTGGGTAGAAACAACCAAAGACTGTGATTCATTGGAAGGTGCAACAGGTCTTCTAAAGAGACAGCTTACACCATGATTGCCGCCCTATTCTGGAGTATTGCTGTGCGGTGTGGGATCCGCATCAGATGGGACTGACGGATGACATCGAAAAAGTACAATGAAGGGCAGCTCATTTTGTATTATCACGTAGTAGGTGAGATGTGCCATAGATATGATACGTGAATTTTAGTGGGCAATCATTAAAACAAAGGCGTTTTTCGATGCGACGGGATCTTCTCATGAACTTTCAACCACTAGTTTTCTCATCCGATTGCGAAAACATTCTGTTGGTACCCACCTAAATGGTTCAAATGGCTCTGAGCACTATGGGACTTAACTTCTGAGGTCATCAGTCCCCTAGAACTTAGAACTAGTTAAACCTAACTAACCTAAGGACATCACACACATCCATGCCCGAGGCAGGATTCGAACCTGCGACCGTAGCGGTCGTGCAGCTCGAGACTGTAGCGCCTAGAACCGCTCGGCGACTCCGGCCGGCCTGGTACCCACCTACATAGGGAGAAATGATCATCATGATAAAATAAGAAACAGAAAAATTTAAGTGCTCGTTTTTCGTGCGCGCCGTTCGAGAGTGGAACGGTAGAGAGACAGCTTTAAGGTGGTCCATTGAACCCTCTGCCATACACTTTATTGTGAATAGCACATTAATCACGTAGATGTAGATGTAGATATATCTTTAAAGGTTCTCTGTCCTATTTACCCAATTAAAGGATTTAATATTCCGTGTTCCGACCGCAGAACGCCATAGTCGTTTTGTTCATGATGACAATATCCACCTGAATACGCCCTATTCGAATGCGCGGAGTATTTTACCTTCAGACTACTTTATTAAAGACGAAATGGTATTTACCACTGAAGTATTGTTATCATATACAGGTTTCCAGCCTGAGACGAACATTACGTTACCCTTATTTCGATATGACCTGAAAGTTGTAGCGTTAACGATCACCACTCATACGAACTGTAAATAATGAGTCATTTATTATAGATGCTGTAACCGATTTTGTTACAGAAATCTTACAAAAAGTGATTTCTGCTGTGAAACTCCTGTCCATAGACAATTGCGACACATGACACACACGTAACATTTAGTTTTATCACGTGGTAAAAATATATTCGTACGGCACTGTCTGTACCATTGCATTCGGCATTTATTAGAAGAAAATCCAGTTTAATTTTGGTCCATCATTACAGTTCCTAAGGCGACAGGTAGCAGCAAAAACTTTAAAAATAATATTTTACACGAAGAAGTTTTTTTAGCCAAAAATAATCAAAACACAAGAGATTGTTGCTTTAGCAAAGTGGAATAATAGATCGGCCATGATTCTCCATTTGCGTCAAACAAGAAATTAATTACTCCTCAAGCAATCGAATTTGGCAGACGTTCCATGGTTTCTTTGAGTTCTTTATAAACGTACAATTACAATACGCTGTATTTTCTAGTAATTCTCTATATAAGTAAGGAATTTCATTTATTGAATTCACGCAGATGAATGCAACAGAGAAGAACTTCATAAGAAATCCTTTAACAGTAACTATCATTAGTGTTATCTCCGTAGAAAAGTATGTGACTCGCTTGCAACTACGTTGTTCCAGTACTTCATGGTACATCCATCAAGTTGAAATTGAAGCTTGACTATCGAAACTACCATATAAAATGTGTTTAGAAGTCTGCTGAGAAGTTTATGTTGATGTAACTTTCTCCATCATTAAACAACTGGAACACTTCTTTTTCTGACAGGAAACGACAATTCTTTATGAGCTACTTCGATTTTAATCACAGTAAGCTTTACATGTGGTTATTCAAAAAAGTGCCTTATTATTGATGGAGTCTAAATATGTATTTAGTTGATTTTACTTTACTGCTTGTTAACGAACAGTTCTCTTGCTCTGCCTTTTTGTTTCTTTTTTGAGTCGACAATCTTCTGACTGGTCTGACGCGAGCCATCACGAATTCCTCTCCTGGGCCAACCTCTTCATCTCAGAGTAGCACTTGAAACCTACGTCCTCCATTATTTGCTGGATGTATTCCAGTCTCTGCCTTCCTCTACAGCTTTTACTCTCTACAATTCCCTCTAGTTATGATACTGTCACTTCTTCTTGTCAGTGTTTCCCATATATTCCTTTCCTCTCCGATTCTCCAGATAACCACCTCATTCCTTACATTATCAGCCCGTCTGATTTTCAGCATTCTGAGATGTTTAGATTTTCTTCTTTTCCGGCTTTCCCGCGGTCCTTGTTTCACTACCGTACAATGCTGTGTTCCAAACGAACGTTCTCATAAATTTCTTGTTCAGACGGAGGCCTACGTTTGATACTCTTAGGCTTCTCTTGGCCAGGAATTCCCTTTTTGGCAGTGCTAATTTGCTTTTGATGCCGTACTTGCTCCGCCCGTCTTTGGTTATTTTGCTGCGTAGGGAGCAGAATTCCTTAACTGGATCTACTTCGTGGTCACCAATCCTGACTGATGTTAAGTTTCTCGCCGTTCTTATTTCTGCTACTTCTCATTACCTTCGTCTCTCTTAGATTTACTCTCAATCCATATTCTGTACTCATTACACTGTTTATTACACTCGGCAGGTCCTTTAATTCTTCTTCACTTTCACTCAGGATACCAAAGTCATCAGCGAATCTTATCGTTCATATCCTTTCACCTTGAATTTAAAACCCATTCTTGAACCTTTCTTATATTTCTGTCATTGCTTCTTCAATGTGCTTACTAAACAACATAGGCGGAAGAGTACATTCTGTCTTACACCCTTTTTAATCCGCGCATTTTGTTCTTGGTCTTTCGCTCTTACTGTTCCCTCTTTGCTCTTGTACATATTGTATGTTACCGGTCTTTCCCTATAGCTTACCCCATTTTCTCATAATTTCCAACATCTTGCAGTGTTTGATATTGTCGAACGCTTTTTCGAAATCGAAAAATCCTATGAAGGTGTCTTGCTTTGTCTGTAGTCTTGTCTTCATTATAAAGTGCAACGTGAGAACTGCATGGCTGGTGCATTTATGTTCCCTGAAGTCAATCTCATCGTCATCTAACATATCCTCAGTTTTCTTTTCTATTCTTCTGTATATTATTCTTGTTAGCAACTTCGATGCATGAGCTGTTAAGCTGATTGTGGAATAATTCTCGCACTTGTCGGAATTATGTGGATGACATTTTTCTGAAAGTCGGATGATATGTCGCCATACTCATTTATTCTACACACCAATGTGAGTAGTTTTTTTCCACTTCCACCAGTGATTTTAGAAATTCTGACGGAATATTGTTTATATCTTCTGCCTCTTCGATCTTAAGTCTTCCAAAGCTTTTTTAAATTTCCCTGATATCTGCGCCAAAACAAATTATATCCATGCTGGTTTAAGTTCAGACGCGATCAATGGAGTTTAAGGCACATGTCTAGCTGTTTGATCGCCTTAGTCAACAAATTCGGCAGTGACTTTCCAAATACAAATGCAGGATCCACTATTATCAATTCATACGTCGCATTCTCATAGTTCTCATAGTTTTAATAGATGCAGCATTAGCTTTAACAAGTTCAATACATCTCCGCATTTGTAAATTCTTGAAGCACATATATACTTTGAGAAATATATCAAAAACTTTGCATGGAAACGGAGGTCTATTTGTTGTTTTTTGAAGGTGACACATGGAACGTAGCATCACAAACTATCAGCTGTAGAGAGTGATGTTGTTGATGTTAATCTTCCCGGGCTTACAGTTGCATATTCGTGGAGTCGGAAGTCAATAGCTGGCTGGAAAGCAGCTTAAAAAGAAAAGTATTTGTTTGACAATTTAAAACGACACACAAGTGTGTTCACGAAACCCAAACACGTTCAAAATCTTGTGCGTGACAAAACACTTCATTCGGGTGCACCGGGAACGCTGTACTACTCTACTATCACTCACTGGCACATGTACTACAGCAAGAGTTCGCAAGCAGTGGGTGGACTCATGGTGAACAATGTTCGCGAACGAAGTTTTTTGTTAAAAATATTCAAGTATGGAGAGAAAATATGCATTCGATCTTTGCTGTCGATCGTCTTTAGTGTAGACAACAGTGCTCTTTTGGGGGAATGGTGGAGAGGGATTGTACACCACTGTTACAGCTACAGCTATCGGGAAATCTGATTACATCAGCGTACAAGAGTGGTAAAGACAACTAGAATAAAATTCCGCTGCTCCAAAAACAAATATTTGTTTCTATACGTCAACTATAAGAGCTCAATTCATCAGAGTCAACAAGAATCGTATTTTGTACATCCAGTGATTTGTTAAGAATTCTGAAATTAGTTAGTTATTTAGTAAATTAGTCACATGTTACACAGATCATTTGAATGATTTTTTTATCGAAACATGAACGAGTCAGTTTGCAGGATACGTATGCATGATTATCTTAATATTAATGAACACATTATTATTTTTAGTCCTACCCATTCAACTACTTTTTTTTACTGGCCACCAGTTTTTAAACAGAAATTCTTTGTCCATCAGGAGAGATGATTTAAAACAAGTTTTAAAATTTGCTTCACTACTGGTAAGACATTTTATGTTATTCGGAGAAATGATAAAAAAATTTTGTTCCTGGATATTCAACTACTTTCTGGCCCACTGACAACTTTAACATTGGGCAATAAAGGTCATTTTTCCCACTAGTGTTGTAGGTATAGACATCTCTGTTCTTCTCAGATTGTGATGGATCTATCATGATAAATTTCACTAGCGAATATATTATAACGGTGAGGTTAAAATGCCTAGCTCTTCAACAGGTACCTACATGATGACCGTGAGTGAATACCACATATTATTCTAACTAATTCCTTTTGTGCAATCAATACTTTCTTGCTAAGTGATGAGTTATCCCATAAATTTATTCCGTAAGACGTTATCGATGGAAATATGCAAAATACATAAAGTAGTTGATACATTTGACTCAAAGACTAGCAATTATTCAAAGAGTAAAAGCAGCTGAATTTGTATGTTTTAGAAGCTCAGTAACATGCTTCTTCCACCTCAAATTTTCATCGATATGTATACACAAATATCACGACCATACCACCCTATTTACCGACTACTGCTCGTGTGCTACATCACTTGCTGGTATGACTATTTGTTGCACAGAACTGTATATAGCTTTTTTATTAATTTACGGAAAGAGAACCACTTATTAACTTTTCGGAAAATAATCATTTATGAACTCTTCTATTGCTTTTTCTCTCCTGTAATTTATTATAACACTAGTATCGACAGCGTAAAGTACCAATTTTGTTTGTTGGATGTTAAATGGAAGATTATTCACGTATGTAAGGGATAGAAATGGACTCAAAATTGAACCCTGAAGGACGCCCTTTGTGATTTTCCTTTTTCCACAATCACTAAAATTTTCTACCTTTCCGACATCGAATTATTCAGCACAACCATTTGCATTCTATTCAAAGAAGGGCAGCTCGTTTTGTACTGTCGCGAAATAAGGGAGAGAGAGATACGGATATGATACGTGAATTGAGATAGCAATCGTTGGAACAAAGGCGTTTTTCGTTGCCTCAGTACATCCTCTGAAATTTCAGTCAGCAACTTTCTCTTCAGAGTGTGAAAATATGTTGTTGGTGCGCAACTACATCGGGAGAAATCAGTTCGCACAGAAAGACTGAAGTGTTTGTTTTTCCGCGCGCTGTTCGAGAGTGAAACGGAAGAGAAATTGCTTGAAGGTGGTTCGATTAACCTTCTGCCAGGCAGTTAATTGTGAACTGCAGAGTAATCATATATTTGGAGAGTGAGCGGTGAAGAAGTTCTATATAGCTAAGAGTGGCACTGCATAACAGAACCACAACTTCACGAAACTACGCGAGTGCAGAAAGAGAAGGTTGAAAGGTAAATGTAATTAATGAACATAGGACTGACAGATCAGATTCATGGAATGAGTTCCCTGGTTAAGTACTCTCCAGCAGCGAATACTAGAGGTAATATTCCACTTCGAAATTTCCCACGTCCTTAAAACATACAATAAGTACATCTATCATGTTTTTCGACTCTTTCATGTTTTGATGTAAAAATTACTTTTATTTGTCCGTAAGCTATTACACTTGTTATGGTCTTGTACTGATCTCTTTCAATACTCTCTGTCTCTAACCTGACTCTAAACTAAAATATGTGTCCTTTGATTCCAGTAATCACAGGGATTTTGTCTTTCGTGCTTGTGGCCTTCCTTACGCTTTCTGCAACGTGCTCAGCTAACCTTTTGTTCCCCCTGCTCTTCTGGTGTCCTTCTCCCAATTGCACCAACAGGCACGGCACAGATATCAGAATTAGTTTCAATCAAAAGCAATTCGCTCAGCCCTTCGTTCACACCCGTAACAGCCGTGTTAACTCAGGGCTGGTCACGTCGCTGCAAAATCTAGACAAATCCCACAAGAGTGTGTGCTGTTGCTGCTCCTATTTCCTCCAGGTCACGTTTCATGCGTGCTATATTCTAAGTTGCTAGTACCTCATCTTCGCCAACAATATCTCTGCACAGTGCCTCTACATTCTCTGAAGGCTCTTTTTGTTTCCACGATGCTTGTGACCCGGTAGTCAATATCTAGCTTTTCCTGCAGCATTTGGCATACAACTCTTCCATGACTACTCTCTAGTAGCAAGACTCGTTTCTTTCTAAGTGACTTTTATACCGACCTAGTCTTAAAGCCGTTCCTACGGGTCTGCTGCACCCTATCAAGCTCAAAAACTGGTTGAGGCTCTTCTCCTGCTTCAGGCAACAAGTCAAACTGATTGCTAACAGGAATTTGACACGATTTCTGAGGTTTTCTCCTTTTGCCTATTACTCGTCTCCATCATCCAGCTCCAACTGTATCTTTCCGCCTTCAACCTATCTAATTCGCTCGACTACGTAATCTACAACTCCATGGAAGAGTCTCATCTGACACTTTTTTTAGTTTCCCCACTGCGTTCTCCACAGTGAAACACCAACACGCATTCTTGACACGTTTTTACCACACCAATTAACTAACGGCAACATTCACATTTGTCACCTATTACGCTACACTTAAAGCAAACTTTGCGCTACAATACAATTATAGTACAATAAAGTAATAATCATTAAAAACCTATATTTTGGCGAGTTGTGAAGCTAACTTTCAGGCGTCAGGCAGACATAAAATAACACGATGAAATTTGTTGAACATAAGTCGTACAAGACAAGAAGTGAACGAAAGCTATAAAAGTACGATATTTCTAACAACACTCTTAAACCATCGCTGTCAGGAGATTAGATAAGGCACTGTAATGGATCCTAAGCAACACGGAACGATTAGACGGCGAGAAGAAGTTAACACTATCTTGTGAACACTCCACCTATTTTCACGTATGATAGGTTTTGAATCGCGGAAGACACGAAACGAATGAAAGAGCACAATATTTGTAACAACAGTAGTAAACAGAAACAATACGGATATTATGGAGAGCACTACACTGTATTTAAAAGAAATCTTGATGCTCAGCTACAGCTGTTGTTAACGTCTGAGCGCTTCTGTGCGTCCGGCTGCTACGGTTGCCAACTGCCAACTATTACTTGGTTACGGTACAAATAATGTCTCCATTCGACTATACTGCTTTTCACCAAGACACTTTTCTTTTTTAGATAAACAATCGTGTAAACTGATATGGCTGAAATCTGGGCTGGGAAGGGAACTATTTCGACGTAATGATCATATACTTTTCCCGAATTTTATGTGCTTTGTCCTGATTTCAAAGCATTTTCTCGTTGCCCATTGATTTTAGACCCCTCTGCTTCAGTTGACCAAGAAACTGGAAAAATAACGATATGTAAAAAGAGTTTGTTGTTTTATTCTATCGCAAATAGGCACGTGAAACTGCAATGGGTCAGGATGGCTTACGTGCTTATAGATCTCATCGCAGGTCGCAATAATGATGTATGATGTTTGGTGCGACGGCAGGTATGTAGAGCCGTCGTAAAGTTATGGAAGCAGTGAAAAAACAATAGCATGTTTATTGAATGCAAGCAGTACAGCAGTTGAAAAGACGTCATTCTGCAGTCAGTGTCCGGCCCACAGTTCTGCAGCTAGCGAAGGCGGCGTCTGATAGAAGTAGGCTGGGTGACCACATCGGGTCAACAACTCTCAAGAAGTACCTCTCGGTGCTGGCTGTGGACGACGACAATACTGCATAGCCGATGTGGTTGATATTGACCGTCGCTGGGCCCCACCCTGTTTTCACAGGAAATCATTTCTGATCATGTAGGCCACAGTAGTGACGTAGTGACAGGCTCGGACATGCATGACTGTGACGGTCTGGTCCCTCGTACTGTTCTGTGTCAGCAGTGTTCCACTCCTTCAAGCAGCAATGGGACTGGATGTGTGATAACTAGCATCGCTGTAGCAATGGTGTGGAGGATTCCGTCACATCAATGCAACCTCTCTGCAACCTCTTGCATAAAAATGTGATGGCAGCTTTCCATTTGCCTGGCCACAAGTTACAATCAGCAGGGTGAAAGAAAATGGCACAATAATACTGTACGAGCATTACGTAAACAGTCACCATCCATATTACAACCAGTAAGGGCATTTTCTCTCTCCACTGGTGCCGTCGTCAGATCATTGTTTTCACTGCACTTTTACTTCTCGAGTGTAGTAGACGATACACATTCTGTTGACAGTCGTAGAATTATGTCAGGAGTCTTGTTTCAACACTTCCAAATTCAATTTTCAATGGTTTTTTATCGAAAATTTTTCAGAGTGATTCGCATAATTTCGTTCAGGATATTATTTACTCACCAGCTGTTACTCATACCTGCACTCGCATATCAGTAGTTTTGTCACAATGACTGATGGTGAGTAAGTAAGCTATTGTATGTGCCATAATGTCACCTGCTCTCGTGTCTTCTATGCATTGTGCTATTGAAGTTGCTATACATTAGACGACGTATAAATTATGAAACAAATTAAATAATTTTTAACATGATTTATGTCCAGTGATGTAAAAAAAAAAAAAAAGAATTTCCAGTCCCAACTTCACCCTCGTAGAAAATGATTTATTTTTTCTATCTCCTTTTTTAGTTTCTAAAGTAGCATAAGTTCTGTCTCAGGGTTCACACAAAATTTCATCAAATCGGTTCAGCTGTTTGGTCATGAAAATGAAACTGATAGAGTTACTTTCACATTCAACAATATGGGCTTGGAGGTATGGATTAAACACCTTAAGGGTTGTACACACATTGTATTCATTGAGTTGTATCATACTGCATAGAACATGTCAACCATTAAAAGCATTTGCACAAGAATGATAAAGTTCAGAAATCAAACAGAAAATAGCTTTGAAGAGTAAATTTGCTTCCCTCATTCACATTATATTCAATACATCTGTCCTGAATTAAAAGAAAAAAAAAACTAACAGTGCCATCGTTTGATTCTGTGGTGAACTGCGCCATGACGATCGTGTCACTGAGATTAACATCTAAACTACTAAGCTGAGCAGACGATTCTAGATAAAACTTTAAATTACGATATATTTTCTTTCTATATTCCGATGTTGATGAAATAAAGCCTATATGTTGAACCAAGCTACCTCTGAAAACTCCATGAAAATTCGTCTAGAGGTTTTAGAGATTAGCGTGTTCAAACAGAGAGACATGATGGTTTTTTAGAACAGATATACGGGGGATATTCGGAAAGTATGGCCCGACAGCTCGCGAAATGGGAACGACAGTGAAAATTCAATGAAGCTCTGGACGGATGTGTTGGACAGTGTCTCTAGTACGCCTGACGGTCGTGTCACTGTGCTCTTTACAGTTCTGAGTGGACAGTAAGCACATAAAGACGCCTACAACAATAGTAGCAGCAGTGAATTGTTGGTGAACGCTGCGAGGATTTGCCTGATTTCATGTGTCCCGACATAACCTATCTGTCATACATTTCCTTCTTCATAACAATTCTTCACTGCACACTGCAGGGGCAATGAGGAACCTTCTGCAGCATTTTCCATGAAAAGTGTTTGGTCACCCACCACACAGCCAGGACTTGGCTCCCACTGACGTTTATCTCTGCCCACATGAACCGCTGGCTACGAATACAACATTTTGGCACAGGCAGCGAACTGCAGACCAGCGTAGAGATGTGGACGAAAGCACAGGCGGCTGCCTTCCATGACGAAGGTATTTGGAAGTTGGCACAACGCTATGACAAATTTCTTAGTCAGATCGGCAGCTATGCAGGGAAGTAACTGGAAGTTGTAACTAATTGTTGCAAATGAACACTTTTGATTTTCACTGTGGTATCCATTTTGAAAACGATTGGGCCTTACTTACCGAATAGTCCTCGTAGATTTGTATCAGAAATGTACCACCTTTTAATGTACCTTTTCTTTAGTGCCTCGTATTCTTGTAGAGAACACCAGACACTGAACTCATTAAACCAGCAAATCATCCTACGGCTACTTGCTTTCAATGGATTGTGTGTTACTTTACGTTACCTTCTAAACCCCATGAGACAAGGGCTTTTTTTTTTTTGGTCATCAGTCTACTGACTGGTTTGATGCGGCCCGCCACGAATTCCTTTCCTGTGCTAACCTCTTCATCTCAGAGTAGCACTTGCAACCTACGTCCTCAGTTATTTGCTTGACGTATTCCAATCTCTGTCTTCCTCTACAGTTTTTGCCCTCTACAGCTCCCTCTAGTACCATGGAAGTCATTCCTTCATGTCTTAGCAGATGTCCTATCACCCTGTCCCTTCTCTTTATCAGTGTTTTCCACATATTCCTTTCCTCTCCGATTCTGCGTAGAACCTCCTCATTCCTTACCTTATCAGTCCACCTAATTTTCAACATTCGTCTATAGCACCACATCTCAAATGCTTCGATTCTCTTCTGTTCCGGTTTTCCCACAGTCCATGTTTCACTACCATACAATGCTGTACTCCAGACGTACATCCTCAGAAATTTCTTCCTCAAATTAAGGCCGGTATTTGATATTAGTAGACTTCTCTTGGCCAGAAATGCCTTTTTTGCCATAGCGAGTCTGCTTTTGATGTCCTCCTTGCTCAGTCCGTCATTGATTATTTTACTGCCTAGGCAGCAGAATTCCTTAACTTCATTGACTTCGTGACCATCAATCCTGATGTTAAGTTTCTCGCTGTTCTCATTTCTACTACTTCTCATTACCTTCGTCTTTCTCCGATTTACTCTCAAACCATACTGTGTATTCATTAGACTGTTCATTCCATTCAGCAGATCATTTAATTCTTCTTCACTTTCACTCAGGATAGCAACGTCATCAGCGAATCGTATCATTGATATCCTTTCACCTTGTATTTTAATTCCACTCCTGAAACTTTCTTTTATTTCTATCATTGCTTCCTCGATGTACAGATTGAAGAGTAGGGGCGAAAGGCTACAGCCTTGTCTTACACCCTTCTTAATACGATCACTTCGTTCTTGATCGTCCACTCTTATTATTCCCTCTTGGTTGTTGTACATATTGTATATGACCCGTCTCTCCCTATAGCTTACCCCTACTTTTTTCAGAATCTCGAACAGCTTCCACCATTTTATATTGTCGAACGCTTTTTCCAGGTCGACAAAAATCCTATGAAAGTGTCTTGATTTTTCTTTAGCCTTGCTTCCATTATTAGCCGTAACGTCAGAATGGCCTCTCTCGTCCCTTTACTTTTCCTAAAGCCAAACTGATCGTCACCTAGCGCATTTTCAATTTTCTTTTCCATTCTTCTGTATATTATTCTTGTAAGCATCTTCGATGCGTGAGCTGTTAAGCTGATTGTGCGATAATTCTCGTCAGCTCTTGCCGTCTTCGGAATAGTGTGGATCATGCTTTTCCGGAAGTCAGATGGTATGTCGCCAGACTCATATATTCTACACACCAACGTGAATAGTCGTTTTGTTGCCACTTCCCCCAATGATTTTAGAAATTCTGATGGAATGTTATCTATCCCTTCTGCCTTATTTGACCGTAAGTGCTCCAAAGCTCTTTTAAATTCCGATTCTAATACTGGATCCCCTATCTCTTCTAAATCGACTCCTGTTTCTTCTTCTATCACATCAGCCAAATCTTCACCCTCATAGAGGCTTTCAGTGTATTCTTTCCACCTATCTGCTCTCTCCTCTGCATTTAACAGTGGAATTCCAGTTGCACTCTTAATGTTACCACCGTTACTTTTAATGTCACCAAAGGTTGTTTTGACTTTCCTGTATGCTGAGTCTGTCCTTGCGACAATCATTCTTTTTCGATGTCTTCACATTTTTCCTGCAGCCATTTCGTCTTAGCTTCCCTGCACTTCCTACTTATTTCATTCCTCAGCGACTTGTATTTCTGTATTCCTGATTTTCACGGAACATGTTTGTACTTCCTCCTTTTATCAATCAACTGAAGTATTTCTTCTGTTACCCATGGTTTCTTCGCAGCTACCTTCTTTGTACCTATGTTTTCCTTCCCAACTTCTGTGATGGCCCTTTTTAGAGATGTCCATTCCTCTTTAACTGTACTGCCTACTGCGCTATTCCTTATTGCTGTATCTATAGCGTTAGAGAACTTCAAACGTATCTCGTCATTCCTTAGTACTTCCGTATCCCACTTCTTTGCGTATTGATTCTTCCTGACTAATGTCTTGAACTTCAGCCTACTCTTCATCACTACTATATTGTGATCTGAGTCTATATCTGCTCCTGGGTACGCCTTACAATCCAGTATCTGATTTCGGAATCTCTGTCTGACCATGATGTAATCTAATTGAAATCTTCCCGTATCTCCCGGCCTTTTCCAAGTATACCTCCTCCTCTTGTGATTCTTGAACAGGGTATTCGCTATTGCTAGCCTAAACTTGTTACAGAACTCAATTAGTCTTTCTCCTCTTTCATTCCTCGTCCCAAGCCCATATTCTCCTGTAACCTTTTCTTCTACTCCTTCCCCTACAACTGCATTCCAGTCGCCCATGACTATTAGATTTTCGTCCCCCTTTACATACTACATTACCCTTTCAATATCCTCATACACTTTCTCTATCTGTTCATCTTCAGCTTGTGACGTCGGCATGTATACCTGAACTATCGTTGTCGGTGTTGGTCTGCTGTCGATTCTGATTAGAACAACCCGGTCACTGAACTGTTCACAGTAACACACCCTCTGCCCTACCTTCCTATTCATAATGAATCCTACACCTGTTATACCATTTTCTGCTGCTGTTGATATTACCCGATACTCATCTGACCAGAAATCCTTGTCTTCTTTCCACTTCACTTCACTGACCCCTACTATATCTAGATTGAGCCTTTGCATTCCCCTTTTCAGATTTTCCAGTTTCCCTACCACGTTCAAGCTTCTGACATTCCACGCCCCGACTCGTAGAACGTTATCCTTTCGTTGATTATTCAATCTTTTTCTCATGGTAACCTCCCCCTTGGCAGTCCCCTCCCGGAGATCCGAATGGGGGACTATTCCGGAATCTTTTGCCAATGGAGAGATCATCATGACACTTCTTCAATTACAGGCCACATGTCCTGTGGATACACGTTACAAAGATACCTCCAGTCCTGTGACTACTTCGGTTTCGAAAATCTGGCAGCTCGTTCGTTGGTGTCACTAGAGGATATTACCAACAAAGACAATAAAACATAAAATACTTAAGGAAATAAAAGGACTGTCCAACTACAGCAAAGAGAACACATCAATAGAAATATAACTAAAAAACCAGTAGGAATCGCGCTCTGAGGGTAGCGCACGAATTTAACTACGTATTTAGACAGTTCACCCATCCTGGAAATCGAGAATCTCTGCGATTTTTGCCTGTTATTGACATTGATACTGGCAAGACATCGGTCACGGGAGTTTCAAGACTTTCGAGAATGTTTTAAATTCAAGTTTGACATAGGGGAACGAATGACAAATGAAATATTTATTGTATGATATAATTTTTTCCTTGAATTATACTGATAAATCTTACTTCCTGCTGAATTTCTCATCCTAGGTCAACGGGAAGTACGCTATAGGTTTTAATGAACGATTTTGCGAGTGTCAAAATGTGTGACATAAATGGCCACACCTTTTGATTTTATTGATTTAAAAGCTCAACTTTCTTCCACTATCAAGGGACAATAGACCTCAGTATGCGACATAAATTTCATCTTGGTATATGTGTCCATTCCTGAGGGACAAATGTCTTAACAGACGGACAGACACATAGTCGAACAACAAAAGACAAAAGTATTTTTTCGTATGATTACAAGTAAACAATTTTTTGATTTTTTTCCTTTACTTTTATTGTGAAAGCTTGCTGCTTGCCAGATTTCATGGTTCTAGGTCAACGGGAAGTATCCTACAGATTTGGATGAGTATGTGAGTATAAAAATACGTGACATTAATAACCATATATTTTCACTGCATTGAATTAGAACCCTGCTATTCAGTTCCCTGCTACTACGTCCCTTTCTGAGCAAGAATGACACAGTATTTTCCTCTCATCCACACTCGCCTACTACGCGTAAAACGGTTTAATACTTTATCTTTGTACTGGTCGCTGTCCAAACTCGTCCTCGTTCTTCTCTTCTCCGGCGCCTTCCCTCTTTCAGCATGAACGCTCACATCTGTCAACTGCCACTTTTCATGTCGCATCCAAGTTCGTCTCCGTAATGCCTTTGCTTCCTGATTCCACTTGACTACTATAAAATCGCCTGACTGCTGCCTTGTAATTGTTAACTACTGTCATCTTGGATTCTTGTACGAGTTCTACTTCTCTGTAAATATCTGAAGACAGTATCTTCCGGTCACACCCTTGCAAATATCTGTTTTGGTTTCTCCTCATCGTGGGAGATTAGCAGCTGCGGTAAAATCCCGATCGATAATAACCCTGTTTCTCCAGGTACCTGTCATGAGAGCTTCCAGGAGTCGCTAAGCCACTGCACTAAGCCCTGTAGCTCAGCTTGTCTGTGAATATCTGAGGACACTCTTATACCAGCAACCACATGCAGAAAGCTGTCAGACTATCTCGTTTCCATTTCCTGTCGATCCTTCCGATCGACACCAAGGAACCAGGTGCTTCATCTCACTTGTAAGAATTCAGGATTGCAACGTAAATAAACTCGAGAATCTTTACAGTGACTAACTTTTACCATATGCATAACGTAGACGTTTCGTCGTTAGACAATAACCGTCTGCACTTATTTGTATTAAAGTGTCACACTAGACACCTAGATTGCTGTTAACTAACAACTGCGTGTTGTCTCTGTTTAAAAATATGAAAACCACCATTACAATAATCAAGATTATCAACAAACACGTCACGTCACTAAGATTTCCACTATTTGACAGATATTTATGACATAAATCCACTCTGGCAGGTGCAGAACATTCTTCCACCAGTCATCATTTGATATGTCTTGACCGTTTAGCGAATGTTACATTATTAATCACAGAAGATTGATCCCCATTAAATCCTATTAACCATTGAAGATTGATCCCCATTAAATCCTATGTTTCTTCTGATTTGCACCTCTAATAACGTTTCATGTATACGAAAAATACCAAACACACCATGGCTCGAATTCTGCAATAAATGCAAAATACTTTGATAACGGGCTGGGCGACATGGTTCACGGATCTGTATGAGGGAGACTATTGTGCTAGTGAGCCACCAGTTTGATGGAAATTAGGGACCTACTTTTTTTAAAATCTTTGTTTTTTGGCGTAGCTGAAGAGAAAATTCGATGCTGGTGAGAAACCGCTCACAGCCAGTTCACCAGACCAGAGCGTTATGCTGGGCTAGCAGACTTCCCGTGGTAAAAGTTGCTTATCGAGGGTAGCAGACCTGGGTCAATGTGGGTGCTGGGCAGGATCACGTGTGCCTTTGGACGCGAGGGAGTGGGGCTCGTGGCAGAAACGCTGCTCTTTCTCGGCCGCCGGCTCCCGATCCGGCAACACCTCCTACCATTCGCCCCATGATCTGATAGGAACTTTGTGTGTGAAGGCCTCTTCCATGGTGCTCCATAAGTATTCCCTTTACGGAAATAAACCATTAATTGCCATGGTTCTCATTTCCAACGCAACTACTCTGGAGCCGAGTGGAGTGGCCGCACGGTTTGAGGCGCCATGTCACGGACTGCACGGCCCCTCCTGCCGGAGGTTCGAGTTCTCCCTCGGGCATGTGTGTGTGTGTGTGTTGTTCTTAGCATAAGTTAGTTTAAGTAGTGTGTAAGTCTAGGGATCGATGACATTAGCCGTTTGGTCCCTTAAGAATTCCACACAATTGAACATTTTTTGAACTACTCTAGATGTCCAGTTCTATGCCCATCCACTCCGTTCGTCCTTTAAAATATCTTCCAGATGGGATCTCTTGTTGTAAAGTATTACGGTATTCAACCCAACCTTACTGTTGTTTTCCAAATTCTCACTGTACTGCGTGTTTAAAATAGGAACCATCACTCAACGCTTAGAGATTTTCTTGACACATAATCTTCAGGGGAAAGACTGAGTATAGCCTTTGCTGGGCGTGTACTGCGAGGCTTTGCTATTTCTGGCCGCTGACGTCAGCATACTGCCATGGGTATGGTAGAACTCTAGTATGAGAAACTTTGGATGTGGGGAGAAAACGGGGATAATATGCAATCTTTAGCACAAGGATGCAGCCTTGCAGAACTTCGTGGGCAGTGGCCAACTCTTTAGTCAATGATCGTCTAATTCAAATCTCTTTCTCAACAACGAACACTTTCTTCTGGTAGCGTAAATGAATATCTTTTTCACTTGACATCTCAGCGAAGCTGAGGAATATTTGCGGAAACACTCTTCAGGAATGACTTTAGGAGTCGATGGCAACTGTAATCGCTCTTTGTATGTTCCTATTATCTAAGTAACATTATTTCCAGCAGTGTTTTATAGCATTTCGTGTATTTCACCGTCAGATGTGATAGCTGCAGTCAATTCTTAAGCCACTGTCATTTGTTACTCATGTTCACATCTTCTCTACCAGTTCGGTACTAGCGTTCATACTTAAAATGCGGTAGTCACTGGTTCCGTATGTAATATATCGAAATTAATAATCGATCATCTACTAGCACACCCTTGAGTACAGAAATGCCGGGTTTTTCTGTTGCCGCATTCGGGAGGACGACGGTTCAATCCCGCGTCCGGCCATCCTGATTTAGGTTTTCCGTGATTTCCCCAAATCGCTCCAGGCAAATGCTGGAATGGTTCCTTTGAAAGGGGACGGCTGACTTCCTTCCCCGTCCTTCCTTAATCCGATGAGACCGATGCCCTCGCTGTTTGGTCTCTTCCCCCAAACAACCCAACAACCCAATTTTCTGTTGCCTTCACGCATTGACTAACTTCAGTACATAGCGTCGTCGCTTTTTCAAGATCTGAAATGCCGAAAACTGTTATCTGTTGAAATAAATTCGAATGTGTCCAAGGCTATTAGCCCCCTCCAGAGGTCAAAGCGACTTGTTCCATTACTTAAATCTAATTCTTTTTCACTTCTTTAGCACAATACTTTCAGTCTACATCTACATCCATACTCTGCAAGCCACCTGACGGTGTGTGGCGGAGGGTACTTTGAGTACCTCTATCGGTTTTCCCTTCTATTCTAGGCTCATATTGTTCGTGGAAAGAAAGATTGTCGGTATGCCTCTGTGTGGGCTCTAATCCCTCTGATTTTATTCTCACGGTCTCTTCGCAAGATATACGTAGGAGGGAGCAATATACTGCTTGACTCCTCGGAGAAGGTATGTTCTCGAAACTTCAACAAAAGCCCGTACCGAGCTACTGAGCGTCTCTACTGCAGAGTCTTCCACTGGAGTTTATCTATCATCTCCGTAACGCTTTCGCGATTACTAAATGATCCTGTAACGAAGCGCGCTGCTATCCGTTGGATCTTCTCTATCTCTTCAATCAACTCTATCTGGTACGGATCCCACACTGGAGACCAATATTCAAGAAGTGGACGAACAAGAGTTCTGTAACCTGCTTCCTTTGTTTTCGGATTGCATTTCCTTAGGATTCTACCAATGAATCTCAGTCTGGCATCTTGCAGTCAGCCCTACATTTACAAGCGGCTGAAAACCATGTTGGTTCGTATTGGTTACTGTTGCACAGCTGAGGACTCTGAGCTCAGCTTTAGCACCTTTGAGACAAGAAAATGTTGTATAACCAATAAGAACAAATTAAAATGACTTATTAAACATTCGAATACAAGAGGTCAGTCGTTGTCAAATCAGTTAAAAATATATGGAAGAATGTAATAACTTGCTACAAAATAGGGCAGAAAAGTTTGGCTGCAATTTCGATGTTTTGTATGTGGGTTCATTCGTGATTGGCTTGTCAGAAGTAAACAAGATTTTCGTTTGCTCCGTGATCGATTCGCGCCGCCCCAGTACGTTTCCACAGAGCTGACTGTACACTCGAAATATCTCCTCCATTTCTGTCACTTATTTCTCGATTTATGTAACACACGGTATAAAACGCAATGCGTATATCATGAGGGCTTTCTGCGTCATTATTCTTTCCTTATAGGATACTCACCGAAATGGCGCAGCGCGCACATTAAAGAGAATTCAATACGTGCTGCGGGAGTGACAGTTAAAACAGCGGTGTACCCTATCCTAAGGGCTTTCGAATCAATTTGTTCGAACTCTATGATGGAACGCCTGTCTGCCAGATTGTTTCAGCATTAGGAAGGAAGACCGAGGCAGTCCTGCGCTGGACGAGGTTCGGTAATAGCCTCTGATGTTGTTGTTGCCGAGACCCGAATAGCGTCCCGTCTGAACTGAACCTATACTATAATGGTACTGTGGATACTTCACAACTGCTTTGAATTTGTCTTTGAGGAAGTTCCTTCTTTGATACTTAATATGCACGATCAAATTTATGGTTGTGTGCATTAGTAGAAGAGCAATACAAAACAAATTAGCACAAGAGTTGCCCTGTCTTTCTATTTCGTGATCCACGATGCGCATATAGCAGATGTGTTTTTAAATATTTGGTTCTGTGATGATACTAAAGTGACAACTTGTTCTATTGCTCCATAAATGAGACTCTTCCAGTGTTTTGCCGTTTTATGATAAGAAGGAAGAATATTTTGCTAGGCTTCTGGAAAATAGGTATTAGCTCAAGGGACAGCCAAAACAGTAAAGAATTTAAAACTGTGTGTCGGTTTCAAATCCGAATATCTGCTCTACGCGGATAGCGAGGTACCGATTTCAACATCCAGTAGCGCTTCAGGTGTCGACTAAGAGCTTCTCCATACGTCACAGCTTTCATTTGCCACATATAATCAGCACGGCGTTTATTTCTGAGATAGCATGTGCTTTCGATTTCCGATTTTATGACCTCTGGCTGTTCCAGCACTTAACACATTCGCGTCTCCTGTACCTCTCTCTCTCTCCCCCTCTCTTACCATGCGTCACCGCGTTCTCTGATTGCTTTCGCAAAAAGGAATTAATAATTTTTTCACTAACGCACTCCCTTTTCTTCTATTTACGAGCACAGAGCGCTGCTTTGATATATTTCCTTTTTTTGTTTTCGTGTGAAGTACAGCCGAATCCTACTTTGATCCTTTACACCCCAAATCATGCATTACTTATTTCTTGCCTGTGTACTACCTAATAGCCAGTGGGAATGTCAGCTGTTATTTTCATAGAGCGAATTGGTGCATCTAACTTTAGACTTTCCGTTATTTAGGTCAGTTTCTTAGAAAATTTCAGCTGGTTCCTTCGAAAAGGAGGCGACCGGTTTATGTCCCTAAGCTTCTCCAATCCTAGCTTGTGCTTCGTCCTTAATGACGTGGTTGTCGACCTGTATTAATCTCCCCTCCTTTGTTCCATTGCCTCTGTGAGAATGCAGAGAGGCACCAAATTTGAAGATGGAAAACGGCGGCAGCTCATTATTTTTAACATGTACACGTGTCTTGAACTGGCAGTATTCTTCCAGTTGTGGCATACGGTGATGCTTCGAGAGCCGATTAACGATTCATTTCAGCATTATGTTCATTCCAGTTCTGCCTCAGTTTCCTATCATTTTCATTGTCAGTTTTTTAATGCTCCGTCGCTAGAGAGACCATGAGCTGCCAAGCACTACTTACAGTCGAAGGCTATATCCAGACATTCGTCTGTACTGATTTAACGGGCCAACCTGAACTATGTAACCGGTCCTCTACCGTCTTGCATTCTGTCGTGTGAAAAAATATACGACATAGGCCTTTGATAGAGGTAAGTCGGCCAACATAGTTTGTTGAAAACGGGCAAGGTTACTGACTTTATTTATTTCTATTTATGACGTCCAGGCCTTGTGACTATACAAATATCAGATCAACTGTAATTTCAAACGCTATATAAATAATTTTGTAGCACAGTAGTAAAATAATAATATTGTGATGAAGCAGCAATGAATTACTCGTATTAATGACTGCGTGAGGGGCAGCCTTGGACCTCAGGGAATTGCACTTTTCTATGACAGGCAAATGTAGTCAAGCCCGACGTAGTAGACAGTAGATAGTGAAATGGACTTTCAAATGTGTTAATCTTAGGAAAAGATTTTGTAGTCGTACTTTCACTGTAAGATATTTTTAAGGGAGAATGGTTTATGGGCATTAACCCACGGCTTTTCTAACAAATAGGTCCGTTGCTGAGACTAAACATAAGACTTGGCTGCTTAAGTGCAAGACTCAAACACTGAGCGACGTTATTATAAGGCTGCGTGATAAGGGAAGGAGAGAGAAATTGTTTATGAGCCTTCTTACTGAACACGTCTATATGAGACACTAGTCATGGGATTTGATGAGATGGATGTCAGACATAAGAAAAAAGCGTGGCAGGAGATACCGCCAGGTTCGGATGCGCCTACTGAGACGACAATGGCAGTCACCCGTTGATGTACGCCAGCATCTACTGGCCTGGGGAAGCTGCACGTGCAGCGCGCAGCCGCAGTGATGGTGAAATACAGTAATGCACAAAAGTAGCAGTCATCCTGAGATAATTTACTGAATGGTGCTAGAGTTATTTAGTACTGAAAAAGTAGCTTATCTACCTTAGCGGTGTACCCATACTAATATTTAGTTGTGGCCTGAAGTCAGAGATTTCTTTAGAATAAAAGTAATTTATATGTAAATGATAATTAATGGAAACCCTCAGCCGGCGACAGGTGTTGTTGATATACCTTGATGGGGACAGCTGAAAATGTGTGCCCCGACCGGGACCCGAACCCGGGATCTCCTGCTTATATGGCAGATGCTCTATCCATCTGAGCCACCGAGGACACCGACGAATAGGGCGACTTTAGGGACTTATCCCTTGCACGCCTCTCGTGAGACCCACATTCCCAACTGTCCTCAATCTACATACGTAATGTTCCTAATAGATACGTTTCCCATCCACTCGTTACTCGCGCCCACTTAAGTGGACGATTCCCGTAAGAGTTCGGGCAACTCGCACAGACGAAGGTCAATGCCCGGGTAGCCACTTGAACTGTATATGAAGTTAGTAACTGTTCTCGAAAGAGTGATCAATGGTCCCTTTTCTTTCGAGAACAGTTACTATCTTCATACATAATTTATATGTCTCTGTAATTCAGTCCGTCAGCTCGAACAAACCACTTTTCATCACAGAGTGTGTCCTAAACCTTCAAGACCAAAATTTTACAGGCATTAGAGAACTGTGAACTGAGTATTTTCGAATAGAGAACCAATGGTTGGAGATCTATTTCAGGTAGTGCGAGGTCGCGAATGAGCAATATGTATGAGGCAAGTGTCTGTAAACAGGTTATCGTCCAGAACGAATAAATGCCTGCACACTGACATTGAAGACTTCCATGATCAACGATACACAGTCATCTGATATACGACCAAGGTGGACTTTACCGCAAATAACAATTCATGGTTGTGTAGGATAATTCCCATTGCCGAATTGTCAGAGGATTTGTATGGTAAACAGCAGAAGGGCCTTGGAACTGTACGGAGCTCTCACTAACCGGCAAGCGAACTTATGCGTATGCGCGGGCTGTGGTCAAAGCTCTCCCGAACGTGGGGGAACGGGAAGACAACTGGACTGTCTCTACGGGTTGAGCGCGACAAAGATGGTGCGCTTCGCAATCTGTTGGATAATTGGTTATGGTTGATAATTCCACAGCGCCTTACCGTAGCACTGTCCGTGCTTACGTGTTTACGTGTGGGGGGCTATACCGGCGGTAGCGTAGCTGGTAATGGGTCTCCCAAGCCGACAAAGGATCCACTGAGGAACCAGCCGGAGAGTGTCTCACAACGTTCCATCGCTCCTTCATTCGGTTCTGATATTTCCTTTCCTTTGTTAGGCGGACAGAGTTTGAAACCCTAGGAAGGCGTCCTGCCTACCGGATGGCAACCGGAAATATTGACACGGAAACGAAACTGGATACGGGAAAGCCGGCCGCGGTGGTCTCGCGGTTCTAGGCGCGCAGTCCGGAACCGTGGGACTGCTACGGTCGCAGGTTCGAATTCTGCCTCGGGCATGGATGTGTGTGATGTCCTTAGGTTAGTTAGGTTTAAGTAGTTCTAAGTTCTAGGGGACTGATAACCACAGCAGTTGAGTCCCATAGTGCTCAGAGCCATTTGATTTGGATACAGGAAAGAACTGTGTTTATCACAACGTCGCACGTGCACGGTCTGGATACAACGGAAAGAGAAGTATTCTAGAGATTGTGGAGGCTGAAGGTAGATGTATGATTTCTGAGTGAAACAAAAGTGAAGTGGGAAGAAAATGAAAACATAACAGATTTCATTAATAATTTACAGTATTGTGAAAAAGGTGCAAAGACTGAGAGAGGAATTTCAACAGCCATTCATAAGAAGCATAGAAGAGATATCAGATGCTGGAGGAAATCTATGACAGGATTACGACTGTGAAAATCTCATAATATTGCCACGAATTTATCACTGTTGGGGCTTATGAACCTACAAATAACATGACAGTAAAATCTAAGAAGAATTTTATGAAAAATTATCAAGAATGCTAGGGAGCAAAGCACCCACAACGAAAATAAATTAATAGGAGGTTTTGACGGAAAAAAGGAGGTGACCACCGACAGTGGAGTAACAGAAAGACATGAGACGACACAGTAAATGGCAATGGGGAAGTGGTAGTTGATATACACGAGTCATTGCCCTTGACTATTTTAAATGGTTTCTTTCCTCAAAAGCTGACCCATGGATGTACATACATGGGACAGCCCTCCCAGAAACATCAGGTCAGTAATAATTCCTATTATTTAAAATAAAAACTCCATCATAAGAACAGGTGATACTAGAGTCTAGAGTGGTGCAAAACGTGATTAGTAACATTTGTTAGGTGGGAAGATGGTAGTAACATCTGAGGAGGAAAGACAAATTAAAGAGGCAAATATTTCCATGAGGACAGCAGATACTACGAAAAATGATGTAGTACTTTATCCATTTTCAGCAACTATAAATATTTTTGTTGAAAAAATCAGGAAGTAGTTGCACAAAAGAAATTGTATTTCTTTACCAGTTTCAGGCACTTAGTGCGCTTATGCAGAAGATTAGAATTATCGCCGAAGAATAAAAAGCAAGGTGTAAATGAATTTAATTTTGACCATGGCGCTATAATTGTAAACTGTATGTTGAAAGTTACTCACTTGGTGTTTGTATAGTCTTACCGACCAAAGTGTTTTGTATAACGAAAGTTAATTCTTATCTGATGGAATTCACATTTGAATAAGTAAAAAATTTTATGTTTGACCATCCCAGTCAATGAAAAATGAAAAAATCGAAAAAACAGTATTGCCAAGTTCGGCAACATTATTTTTCAGTCAACTACAATAAAACCTGCACTTACTTTCTTTCGTTACGAAGTCCGATCGTTTTTTTTTCGAACACAGAGTATAAGTCAGTATTACGCTATCAGAGAATTAAGCCAAAGGAACTAATTTCAAGTAAACTGTAGGCCGTTGATATTTTGAAAAGGATAGTAAAGAAAAGCCTTGACATTTTCAGCAAATCTACATTTTTATTAAAGGCACTATTCGATAACAAAGTCAAAGATAAATGTTGGTCCCAATTATTACATTTATCGCTGCCACAACGCGTGTGAACAGCGCGAAGTATTGTTTCACAAGCCAAATGATAATTGATTTATTAAACCTCTAATAAGGAGAAAAAGTAAAACCTCAGCTTCCGTGTGGTGACGATAAAGTTGGCTATCTCAGACGAGGCCAGCCAATAAATAAGACAATCGTAAGAATGTAAATACTGTACATATTTTGTAAATTTGTGTTATGTAATCATGCATATATTTTACTTTTATGTGTTCAACCCCGAATGTGACCAAAAAACCAAATCCTCTGAGAGAAGGAGGTAAGAAGAGAATTATTTAAGTTAACGAAATCAAAAAATAATCGGCATTAACGATCGCAACCTCTAAGGCAAGGAAAAAGCTTTTCCTGAGCAAGTCTTTGTGCCTCAAAGTTAGGACAGCCAAAGTCGATGATCGCGGTGTCCTTATTTTATCATTTTGTGAGCCCTATGAAAAACAAGCGTATGAAGATATTTGTAGGATAAGATGGTGTATGTCAAGCGCTATTTAGGCATTATTTCTGATCACCATTAGATTGTTTTTTTTCCTTAAAAGTGTTATGTGGAGCAAAAGTTAATTCTTGGTTGATAGAATTCACATAGAATCAGTAAAAATTTTACTTTTTACCACAAAATCCCAGTTAATGAAAATGGGAAGGATCGGAAAAATGAATTCGAATATGGAAAATGCTTATGGATCGATAGGAAATCAGACACAGAAGATCTGCGGATTCGTGATCATGAAATATAAAGTACAAGTTATGCTGTGATAGTGAAGAAAAACGTATGGAAAAAGAGGAAATGGTTAGCTTCTTCCGTATCAGGTCCATTCGCTGACTGATACAAAGATTTAGACACGCTACTAAAGTAGCTTTCTTTTCAACTGAAGAGTGAGCAAACGGTACATATGAATAAAAATTTTAAGCGTTTAGCTAATGAGCAGACAGTGCACAGGAACTAAAGTCTTGGATGAATTGCTGATGAGCAAACTGTTCACATGAACGAAAATTTTGAGAGCTGAGGTAATTAGCAGATTAGTGCACATAAAAGAGAATTTTGAACGTTTGGCGTGTGAGCAATCCGCTCAGCTCACTAAACTAAACTCAAATCTTGAAACAGCCACAACGGAATCAGCTAGTTTGAATCGCGCATGTAAAAATTTACCCGAATCGGTAACCCGATCACAAAACAATGTAAAGGAATTAAAAGACACTCAAAGTGAGATACAAAATAGAATACGACATTTAACGTCGAAGAGTAGTCAACATAAATGACGTGTTTGTTAGTTGGCTACATAAGGAAGAGGAACAGGTTGCTGAATCTTTAACTGACAAAAGTACTAATATCAACAAAGATTTCTTTACGTGGTTACACCAAAAGTATACGCAAAGTGGACCAATCTTTGAGAAATAAGTTAAAAGATGTAGTCTAAAATTCGAGTGCAGAGGTTATAGTAAAAAATTTGGACGTGAATGATGAAATGAAAACAGAATTAGGGCAGATTTAATCTATATCACACGTAAGTGCCAATAATAATATAAAAAAGTACTAAATATAACAATATGAGTGAAAAAATTGGGAGGGGATGGGAGAGGGAATGCGGGGAAAAGGGGGAAAAGAAATAGGGGTAAATATTATGTGACAGTCGTATATTCGAGAAGATGGAGGGGATTGAAGGGCGAGCGTGGCCCCACTGTAGAGGTCAGTTAGTGGAATGGATAAGTAGGAAATGTACTGTTACAAGTAGGTATATGCGGGAGTGGGGAGGGAGTGTAGTGGGGAGTTTAGCAGGGGGAGGGGGTTTGGAGAAGGGAAACAGCATAAGAAACATGAATGAATGTTTGACTGTGTGTTGAGTTTGGGTGGATCAGAATGGGGATGAAGCGGAATGGGAGCAGATCACATAGGTTCAGTCGTGGGTAAAGCAGTTGGTAGATTTCGGTTTATTCGTAGAATACTGGGGAAGTGCACTCAGTCTACAAAAGAGATTGCTTACAAATCAATTGTGCGACCGGTTCTAGAATATTACCACATAGGACTAACACGAGATATTTAACGAATACAGGGAAGGACAGCACAAACGGTCACAGGTTTCTTTAATCGGTGGGGGAGTGTCACAGAGATACTGAAGGAACTGAACTGGAAGACTGTTGAAGACAGACGTAAGCTATCCCGAGAAAGTCTATTAACAAAGCTTCAAGAACCAGGTTTAAAAGATTAGTCTAGGAATATACTACAACCTCATAAGTATCGCTCACATAGGGACCGTTAGGATTAAGATCACAATAATAACTGCCCGACACTCAAGCAATCGTTCTTCCCGCGCTCCATACGCGAATGGAACAGGAAGAAACCCTAGTAATTGGTACAATGGGACGCACCCTCTGCCATGCACCTCACGGTGGTTTGCAGAGTATCGATGTAGACGCAGATGCTTGTGCTAATACAAGTACTTTAGACCGTCAGCAGCCAGAGATAGCGGCAGCTCGCGCGCCTGTACGCGTGCAAGCCTCTGGGCCACACATCACTGAACTCAAAGAAGGGGAACTACTAAAGGTGGCTCAACGTGACCTGCTGCAAGTCAGGAATCTGTCATGCCAGTTGCGACAGTAGGAGGCAATGCAAAGTGTATTTCATTTGCAGACAAAATAACGCTTGGCATTGAGGAGTGGGCTTTTGAAATAACAACTTAGTACACGGCCTACGCAGTAGAAACAAGACACGTTAATAGTAATAATAGAAACACACCACTGACAATTAAGTATGGATTCATGTTACTGGAAGATTCAAAAGACTTAATCCTACCTGCTGCTACGATGAAAAGTAAGTCATTGCTAGTACTCATTACTTTTATATGGATACCCAAATTAAATCATTATTCTTGGGGAAACTAGACATTGAATGACCTGCATTTGCTGATATGTATGACTCATCACAATAATCTTGTAATATCCTCGTTAACGAAAACTTTCAAGCTGCATGAAAAGTAACTGACAATAAAGGAGACGCATCAAACAGATCACATGATAAATCACAGTGGGTAGCATTTGAAATTAATCCACTACTATTTAGTTCAAGTATGGAGGGTAATTCAGAGGTATCAAAATTTTTACACTAAAACTTTAAACCTTCCGAAAATGGTTTAAGTTATGTCTGATATAGGCAGTCAACTCTCAGATGTTTACTGAAAAACAGTTCTTTCTCACAGCTTTCTTCCATCTAAGATTACAGTCGATTTTGGGCAGATCAACTTGTGACTACGTTTACACATATGCAGATGCTGCTGTAATCCCTGGCACAGTACTCGTTAAAGCCTGTGCTGTGGTAAGTGAGCGGGATTCACCTTATGAGAAAGGATTTTCGTATAGATATCGACCGCGTGTACCTGAATGGTGGCAAATCAGACTTAAATCCAATCTTTCATAACAATGATACGTCAGGTAAGTTCGAAATGCAATCACACGTCAGGACGGATCAAAAGCAAATAAAAAATGCTACCAATGTGACAATAATACGGTCGCCAGCCTAATTAGGCATTAACTGAGTTTCTTCCCCGTACAAGTTGGTATATATTCATGCAAAACAATAAGTTGTACCACTGCATAATATAGTAGAATTTTAGAACCAGAAAATCTATTGAACTGATAGTTTCACGTTCTGTACTGATATGGAAAATCATGAATACACAACGCTAAACTATAATTTTTACTACAAAATTTTATACTGTCTACTAATCTGATTAAAATTGGGCATAGAAATCGTACTTTCATGCCACACACAAAATGTCAATTTTGATAAAGATAAAACACTGATAAATTTTGACTTTTATATTGACTTCAACTTTTACTGGTCAAGCCAATTTAGAACACTTCAGAATTCAAATGAATGAGGGAGGGACCTGAAACTGTTATGAACGCTGTATTTAAAAAAATGATTACTGAATTTATTATTTATTCAAGATTCCCAGTATATAAGTTACTACTCTTTTCATCTTATTTATTGCTCATTTAAATGCCTTTAAATCTGTCTCGAAATAATAAACTTCATTACTATACCAACACTAAAGTCATCTTTCGACTAAGTTAGACCTTCGCTATTCATTTACTGGTTCATTAACAAAAGATTTCTTTAAACACCATTCTAATGTAGCTAGTTCTGCAAATAATTATTATTAACACAATTTTTAATTTTCATTTCGGGACACTCGGATTGCACAACGTTTGGAAAGGACCCTGTCTAGGTTAGTTTTGAGGATAATTAAATGATGGAAAAGTTCTGGTAAAATTTAGGTTATTATTGCACCAAACAAACACAGTTCACTCTCTGATCCATACGAACACAGTACTAAAAGTTTCAAACTGCTAGTATTGGTGCGGCGGTTGGCGGGCGGCAAGATGGCGAGACACAGAGCACACATACAACAAACAACAGCTATGGCTCTTGATGTATCGGCATTTTAATTCTTCTTAGGGTCGCAATACTTTTCCATTTCGTGCCTATGGAATTTTATCATGCTGTGTGGGCGTTGGAACGGCATACCCGAGGCTCAGTGATGCTATGTCTTCCAGGAGAGCCTCCTCGCTCCAGACGGTGTTTCTCAAACCAGTGCCAAACTCCAAATACTCCTGAGCCCGTTGTGCCGTACAGTGCCCGCGTGCATTTTCCCGCGCTGGCCTGCCATCCACCTTGTACCGCTTCCTGAAAGACCGGGTATTCACCCGACGTTTTGCATTCTACATATCATAACACATTTCCTACGTATGGACCAGACGCACAGTTACAATTTTAAACATTTTACAACAGTTTCAACATTTGTTACATTTCAATTCTATTACAATATTGCTTGACATTTGACATAAACATTAATATTCACATTGAAACTTATTTACAGTTTTCTTAACATAATGGCAGGAAAAAAAAGAAATGAAATCAGAACATCAATTACATAAGTTTATCGAAAAATAAGATGGAAAGCATTACTTATATGTACAATAGTACAGAGTCGTTGTTGTTACACTGCTCATTCGGAGATGCAAAATACCTTCGATCCTTAACGATGAGCAAATAATCCCTTAGTTGACGCATTATGCAGGCCTGTTTCTATATAACTGCATAAGTATAAATCTTATACGATTGAAAATTCTGCTTTGATCTACCAATGGATAAGGAAACTATACCTGTTAATTCATTTTCAGCCATTAGAGAGCGTCTGGTAGCTAACTTCTGCTAAGCGTGTAAATTATAAGAATTAACTGGGTAAATAGTGGTAGATGTTGCATATGACTTAATTTGAGGTAACTGTAGGATCTCGAAGAACTGGTCTGTATGTAACAGCATGCTGTTCAAACAGTCATCTGAACCATTTTCTACAGCTGTTTTTAAATTAAGAGTATCGATTCTAGCATCTGATTAGATTGTCGATTATTCTTAACAATATATTGTTTAAATCAAAAATAGTTCTCACCATGTGCAATCCTTGGAACAACTCTTGGATGGTTGCACTCATCACACCACGAATTAAATTAAAATGTGTAATGAACTGCTTTACAATGTGCTCAATAAGAGCTTTGTGTTAGTAAGAGTTTTTTGCAACTCTTCAATACAATTATTTAGTAGGGGACGTTACTTGAATCTATACTGGACTACTGTTCAAGAGCTTATATTTGTCTTTAACGTCCAGTAGGTCTCATCTGAGTAAAGTACAAAATACTGCACGAGGTGTACTCCCTCCAAAATCAAAGAAGCCATGTTTACGCCTGATCACGGTTCTGTGTGGCAAATGGTTTATAAAGCAGTTAAAGTCCTCTTCTTAATCAGCAAATGTAGACTTTCTCTGCATTTTAGTGGTGAACAAGTTATTATATCCAAGAGGTTCCCATTCTAAAACTGTTTTGTTATCCTTAACGGTACAAATGAGATTGAACTGTGGTTGAATTTCACTTAAATTGTGCATAGGAACAAGTTTAACATTAAATGTTGAAACTACATTGTCTGATCGCGGTTCTGATGAGTGTTACGTTCAAAGACAATAATTGTCAACCAGGTTCTATTGGTCATTGGTTTGTGGGAGGAGACAAAAGTTCTAAATGGAGGAGAAGTACTTGATCTGCCACAAGCAAAGCGAGAAGGGAAAATATTGTAAAAATTTTTCCTGGGCCCAAGGGATGTAACAACCGAGATTTCTGGATTCCGCAAGATAATTAACATGTAAATCATGGAAATGATCGATACTATTGTGAAATATAGAAACAAATATATTCAGCTCAAACCAGAATTTTTTGATTATTAGAGAGAAAGAGAGGAAAAAGAAACGACGAAAAGTTAAATTCTGGAACTCCTTGGGTTACTTTATCCCTTCGGAATGAAGAAAGCTAAACACACGAAAGTAATGGGTCTGTGGAATACCGATCGATCAGGAATCGAAAATGGAAGAGCTGTGATGAGATACGAGCGGTTTCTATTCACGCTGCGTTGTATTCGTATCGACGGTAAAAGCACAAGAGAAGAGAGGACAAGATTTGATAAGTTGGCGACAGTAAGTTCAATTCAGGATGAGTTTGTAACCAATTGCAAAAGTACGTACAGCATTGGTGAGTTTGTAATCATTGATGAAAAACTTCAAGCTCTTCGTGGTTGTTGTGGATTTGTGCAATATATCGCCAACAAACCTGTCAAATATGGCATTAAGATATTTTCACTTTGTGATTCGAAAACCTTTTTTACGAACAACTTGAGGTATATTGTGGATAGCAGCTCGAAGGACTTTATGCAATCTCAAATTCAGCATCAGAAATAGTTCACACGCTTGTAAGTCGTATAGAGGGATCCAACAGGAATATAAATACGGGCAATTGGTACACAAGTTGTCCCTTGGCTATGTCGCTATTAGTTAAAAGGCTTAATGTATTGGGACACTCAGAAAGAATAAACGAGAAATTCCCTTCGAATTCCTGCCTGAGAAAAGTCGAGTACCTAGTTCATCCCTCTTCGGATATAAAAACGATATGACATAGGTTTCGTACGTACCGAAGAAGAACAAGGTGGTTTTGTTGTTGTCAGCTATGCACGATTCAGGTACTATCGATGAAGATTCTCGAAAGCCAGGGATTGTGTTAGATTATAGAGCCACTAAGGGTCGACCAGATGTGTGGCACATGTTCTGTGGCCAGTATAACGAGAAGGTGTCCTTTAGTAATCTCTTTCGCTCTAATGGACATTGGTGGTATCAACGCCCAGATCCTTCTTCACTGAAACCGACAAAATCGAAGAGTGTTTCAGAAGAACCTGGCTTACGACCTTATTAAACCACACCTAATGGAAAGAGCCAAAATTCAGAGCCTTCCCAAGGACATAACGCTGTTCCTTCAAAAGAACCAGACAACATCTGAGCAAGTTGAGAAGCATTCGGCTAAGAAACAGGGAAGCCCTGTTGTTTGTGGAAGGGCCAAGAATGTTAACACAACAGTAAAGTGTGATTCTTGTAATAGTTTTGTTTGCAGGAAGCATGCGAGTGTTATCTACACCTGTGAAAAGTGTCAAGTTACACCTGCAGACTCAGATGACTAGTGATTTGAAAACTGACGTCTCTTAAATTACTAAGTAGTGAACATGGCCTGTCTGAAACTGTTATAACATGGTTTCCGTAGGCATTCACTACGAATACATTAATTTTCACCGCTGACAGCGAAATTTAGATTTTGTAGAATTATGTCTTTTATGTGTTCAGATGTATATCAGCTTTTCTAAATAAAGTGTAATTAACAGCCATGTTAAATAACGAAATATTCTTTTCCACTAGAAGTGAGCAACAGTGTATAGACATTTTTGGGTTAGATATATAATTTCTTAGTATTTTCCACAGTGCTTATAATAAATTATTTGTATTAATTGCACAATAATATCTGTTATTTCGATATTATTAATATCATTTTGAGTGAATGTTCTACCTTAAAAACAATACATTAATTAATATCAATGCTAGGATGAGAGCATATGAAAATAACTATGGAACTGAGCAGAGAGAGTGGCGCACAAAATGCGCAGCGCGCGAGTACTCGTGCAATAAAAAAACGCGCGCCTGACGGAGGGTTAATTATCGATATTTTATAAAATATTGTTAATAAAAGTTATTTAAATTAGGAAAAGATAATAAATTAAATTTTTGTGATGAAAACGAAAATTGAAATATTCTTTATTTTGACTATGTCCATTGTTTTTTACCACAGATGTGGCCTTACACGAGCCAGAGTGATAAGCGTCATAGAAACACACAAAACAATAACTTTCGCTGTATCGTGCACACCGTACAAATCCTGCATCTTTACAGTTGCCGCCGTACCACTACAATATGAACTATCAGGAGCCAAGTTAAGGGATTTGTCGCTGCCAGATGTACTGGAACCAACGCACGAAGCTTTGTCACATGTCACTGGCGAACGTTGATGGGATACAGAACGGCACGTGGTGCTTGAATGGCTTTGCGGATTCCCTTGTTAATCGGTATCAACGTAGCAGATTACCCTTACGGTACTGAAATGTATTTCTCGGATTCGGATATGGATGGAGTTCAGAGATTACCAGACGAATTACTGTAGGTAGTACCTTTAGTGACCTCTACATTTAACCATACGATGAAATCCCTGCAATACACTCTTAAGTCACATATAGCTCAGGCAGAAAAACTACCCTGTGATTAAGTTAAGAATTTTCATCACTCTTGTTTTTAATTACGATAATATGATAGCGAAGAACGAGAGCACGTTATACACTACTGGCCATTAAAATTGCTACACCAAAAGAAATGCAGAAGATAAATGTGTATTCATTGAACAAATACGTTATACTAGAACTGACATGTGATTACATTTTCACGCAATTTGGGTGCATAGATCCTGAGAAATCAGTACCCAGAACAACCACCTCTGGCCGTAATAACGGCTTTGATACGCCTGGGCATTGAGTCAAGCAGAGCTTGGACGGCGTGTACAGGTACAGCTGCCCATGCAGCTTCAACACGATACCACAGTTCATCAAGAGTAGTGACTGGCGTATTGTGACGAGCAAGTTGCTCGGCCATCATTGACCAGACGTTTTCAATTGGTGAGAGATCTGGAGAATGTGCTGGTCACGGCAGCGGTCGAACATTTTTTGTATCCAGAAAGGCCCGTACAGGTCCTGCAACATGCGGTCGTGCATTAACCTGCTGAAATGTAGGGTTTCGCAGGGATCGAATGAAGGGTAGAGCCACGGGTCGTAGCACATCTGAAATGTCCACTGTTCAAAGTGCCGTCAATGCGAGCAAGAGGTGACCGAGACGTGTAACCAATGGCACCCCATACGATCACGCCGGGTGATACGCCAGTATGGCGATGACGAATACACGCTTCCAATGTGCGTTCACCGCGATGTCGCCAAACACGGGTGCGACCATCATGATGCTGTAAACAGAACCTGGAATCATCCGAAAAAACGACGTTTTGCCATTCGTGGACGCAGGTTCGTCGTTGAGTACACCATCGCAGGCGCTCCTGTCTGTGATGCAGCGTCAAGGGTAACCGCAGCCATGGTCTCCGAGCTGATAGTCAATGCTGCTGCAAACGTCGTCGAACTGTTCGTGCAGATGGTTGTTGTCTTGCAAACGTCCCCATCTGTTGACTCAGGGATCGAGACGTGGCTGCACGATCCGTTACAGCCATGCGGATAAGATGCCTGTCATCTCGACTGCTAGTGATACGAGGCCATTGGGATCCAGCACGGCGTTTCGTATTACCCTCCTGAACCCACCGATTTCATATTCTGCTAACAGCCATTGGATCTCGACCAACGCGAGCAGCAATGTCGCGATACGATAAACCGCAATCTTGATAGGCGGAAACGTGATGGTACGCATTTCTCCTCCTTACACGAGGTATCACAACGTTTCACCAGGCATCGCCGGTCAACTGCCGTTTGTGTATGAGAAATCGATTGGAAACTTTCCTCTTGTGAGCACGTTGTAGGTGTCGCCACCGGCGCCAACCTTGTGTGAATGCTCTGAGAAGCTAATCATTTGCTTATCACAGCATCTTCTTCCTGTCGGTTAAATTTCGCGTCTGTAGCACGTCATCTTCGTGGTGTAGCAATTGTAATGGCCAGTAGTGTACTTTTCGTCTGGTATTGCTTGAGGTTTGCTAAAATCTGTTAATAATTAAATGACGCAGGAAGCTGTATTGTTTCTCTGTTCGTCTCCTTTTATGCCTTAACTGCAACTGCCCACGTCACTGCAGGTTAGTTGGACCAGCTGGCTGGCACGCGCAGTCCAAGTTAAAAGCGCCGGTAAAAGCTATTGTCCAGTATTATCGCTCAGTCGATGAGCGATTAATGCTCAGCATACAACTTATCCGTATTATCGTACACTACTGTGCTTGAGACAGCTTAGCTTCAGCTCTGCGTGAAAAGAAATCTAGTGAGTTTCCAGTAAACGCGGAAGAATACATGGTGTAATGTTTACATCAGGTCTATGTTTATGATGAGCACAGTAAAGTATCTGTGTTTCCTAGAGCACAGCTCTGTTTCGACTGGCGTCCCAGACACTATCCGCCAGCCGCATGTTGTCAGAGGGACATGGAAACGAAGGCGCTCACGCGAGCTTTGCGGGAAATAGCATCCGCTACCTCTCGAATGGCCAGGGAGAGACGTGGACTTCGTTAAAAGCCTTCAACGAGCGGTTTTGGCCGTCCACAGTGAACCTGCCTGCTATGTTTGCGCTCACGGCGCTGTCTTGCCAAGGCAGAAGTATTGCCACACGTGGATTTCGAAAACGTCCCCAGCACTGATTCAGTGGGAATGAGGCTGGTAGCCTTCCTAAAATTTGCAGAATTTCCCACTGTGGAGAATCGGTCGTGAGAATGTTCGCCTTGCCCCTGGCGTCTAGGGAAACTACGGTTTTCATTGGCTGAGGTACGTTAAATTAGTTGCTAGGAGACGGAACAACTTCCAGGTCCGGAATTGGTAGTTTAATTAAGCCCTTTTGCTGTTTGGTCCGCAGGAGTTTTTGCGCGTGCTGTTCGGAGATGAAGAAGATTTGCGTGCAAAAGTGGCAAGAGTGAGTGGTAGTGCCAGGAGCACAGTCAAGCTGGCGGCTAGTTAAGTGAACGAGACGGTTGGACTTCCACCTTCTGTCAGTTCATTCCGGAGTTGTACATTAGCTTTATCACAAAGTTTAGATTGTTCCTCGGCTGCGATATCGAGAAGATGATGTTTTCGTCTTCACGCACTCAACCTGCTACAACCAGCGGCGTTCCACATTAACAGCTCTCATGCCTCAACTGTAGGCCCCAACACTTTAGGGTACGATTACGTGGCCACGGTAAACTGCGATGCGTGCCTTCAGTTTCAAGTTATTCGGTAGACTGGAGCAAGGGAGGCTTAATCTCGCGTTAAAGATCAGTGTTTCTGAGGCACTGTCTGCGTTACTATAAGTCATGCATTTTTTTTTTCTCATAGGAAAGTTTCTTTTCTTGGGGATTTTCTGTCGCAAACCTCTCATGAACCACTTAATTGATGCTTTTATCAGCAGTACATCTCGTAAATACGCTAATTATTTCGCAACTTTTTGATTTCAAATTTCTTTCCAGTTGTGTAATCTGATCCTTTTTCTATCTCTATGCTGAAGTTACTATTTGTGTGTCGCTAAATTGTTTTGTGCCATCATTTCAATCGATTTTTCCAGTGTAATGCTGGCGGCGACCCTGTGTAAATAATTACTAAAACTATGTATTGTTAAGGAAAGCTATGTTTTACTAGCACTTTTGTTCCTAATATATTCATGAAGTTTTTTGATTTACTTAGTTTCTTAAAAATAAAAAACAAAAATGTTACCTGATCCCGCTCTCTCATTTAGTAGTTATTAGATTACCCTAGATATTGATCGCCCGAATTCTCTAACCATAAAGCTAATGAGTGAGGCCGCTTGATAGTTACAGGTAATTAATTTCAGCGTTTCTTATGTGCAACAGTCGTGTAATCCACGACCTTCATGGGAGTGTTTTATCATCTCTCACGATCAGGTATGGTAAATTAACAAGATTTGGTCAGCCACCATGAATTCATCGAGGCTTTGTCTGTGGTCACAGATAACGGACTTATGCAAGTTCTGAGAACTATGGTTAAACAGTAAACATAACATAAATGGGTCTCTGAAAATAAATTTTAGTTGCATTTTCACACTCTCCGTAGTGGCTGCAACTCGTTGTTTGCACAAGCACGTGGCAGAAAATAAACATACGCCTTGCACTCTCTCACACTACACAGTCTGCGAAGATTGTAGGACTGTCTGGTGCTAGTTCGCTCGGTGTGCGGCGATGCCTGAACCTCGAAGTCTAGACTGCGTGCCGCGCTGCACCCTTCCTGGATTTAGGAACAGCTGGTCTGCGCCTCGGTCTTACGGTGATACTAACCGGAAAGAATTCTGTGGAATCTAACTGAGGCACCTAAGCAGTGGTGCCCTAAACAAATAATGCCTTTACACCTATAAAGACTAAATAGAATATTTGAAGCAGGCTCACTTAACAAGCAATACAAATAATGCCTCAGATTTATCCAGCCTCCTGGTAATGCTATGGTTTTGATATTTCTTTTGGTAACTCTTCATCTGAAACGTTTTTGTAAGATTCGGTTTATGTGTTCATGGCAATGGAATCTGTTCGTACAGTCACTGCATATAAAGAAATATGATGAAAGAAATGAAATTAGTAAAAACTTGACTTTACAATGTAGACCACAAACAATGAAGCGCCAAAGAAACTGGTATAGGCATGCGTATTCAAATACAGAGATATGTAAACAGGCAGAATACGGCGCTGCGGTCGGCAGCGCCTATATAAGACAACAAGCGTCTGACGAAACTGTTAGATCAGTTACTGCTGCTACAATGGAAGGTTATCAAGATTTAAGTGATTTCGAACGTGGTGTTATAGTCGGCGCACGAGCGATGGGACAAAGCATGTCCGAGGTAGCGTGAATATCAGGAACCGTTAAACGATCAAGTCTCCGACATCACTGCGGCTGGAAAAAGATCCTTCAAGAACCGGACTAAAGACGACTGAAGAGAATCGTTCAACGTGACAAGAAGTGCAACCCTTCCGTAAGCTGCTACAGATTTCAATGCTGGTCCATCAACAAGTGTCAGCGTGCGAACCATTCAACGAAACATAATCGATACGGGCTTTCGGAGCCGAAGCCCCTCTCGTACACAGTTGTTGTTTGCACGACACAATGCTTTACGCCTCGCCTGGGCCGTCAACACAGACATTGGACTGTTGATGACTGGAAACATGTTGCCTGGCCGGACGAGTCTCGTTTCAAATTATATCGAGCAGATGGACGTGTACGGGTGTGGAGACAACCTCATGAATCCATGGACCCTGCATGTCGGAAGGGGACTGTTCAAGCTGGTGGAGGCTCTGTAATGGTGTGGGGCGTGTGCAGATGGAGTGATATTGGACCCCTGATACGTCTAGATACGACTTGACAGGTGACACGTACGTAACCATCGTGCCTGATCACCTGCATCCATTCATGTCCATTGTGCATTCTGACGGACTTGGGAAATTCCGGTAGGACAATGCGACACGCCATCTGTCCAGAATTACTACAGAGCGGCTCCAGGAACACTCTTCTGAGTTTAAACACTTCCGCTGGCCACCAAACTCCCCAGATATGAACATTATTGAGCATATTTGGGATGCCTTGAAATGTGCTGGTCAGAAACTCTTATGGAGTTATGGACAGCCCTGCAGGATTCATGGTGTCAATTCCCTCCAGCACTACTTCAGACATTAGACGAGTCCGTACCAAGTCGTGTTACGGCACTTCTGCTTGCTCGCACATGCCCTACACGATATTAGGCAGGTGTTCCAGTTTCTATGGCTCTTCGGTGTATATTATAATTCTCAATAACTACAATTATTCATATTTGACATATGTATAAATCACATACATAATCTGTTCCCAAAAAAAAAAAGAATTAATAAATCTGAGAACAGTGATAAAGGCAATAAGATTCATGCTGCAAGGATAAAATTAAATTTTTGTGTTCGTAGAAGATAAATATGGAAATTGCAGCTTACAGTTATGGGATAACTCAAGCTCTAGCTCGCGGTCATCATCTTCTTTAACAACTGCAACTGGTCAGGACAAGACCAGTCCCTTCAAGTTATTCCCAAAATAGAAAGACATAAGAAATATTGTATTTTCCTACTTACCTTCACAATATTTGTATCGGGAATACTTCTCACTCATAATCGGCCTCGGACTATTTTAAAAACTTTGTACATTTAATTTTCACTTTATTAGATGTAGTGAGTTACCACTAAAAACTTTTGTACTGCAAAGAATTTCTTCAGCCTGATGTTCATATTTTCTCTCTTGTTTTTGGTCGCTGCTGCGTTCTCTACATTTTTTTTTTTGCCATATCTATTACATTACGCTTCCTTCGTGACCATGACGGGGGAAATTGCATCGCCATCCTTGTCCGCACTATTGATAAATGCCGAATCTTAATCAGTAGCAGGTAAGTTCTACTCTTAGAAGATATTAGACTGAATCACTTCTCAACTATTTTTATGCTTTGAATTTCGATGTTTATTAACAACTAGCAGCGCACACTTTTTTCCTTGTAAATGAGTACTTTCTCTAGTAGAGCAAATTTCTAACAAATTTTTTATCCACATAACTATTTTTTCGAGATTTCCTTTATTTTTCCCCTCTACCTGTCTAAGTAGGGTCACACCCTACAGTAGACTTTTCTATGCTTCCTATTCCCATTTTAACTATGTTCCCACGAATCAGGTAAAAACCTTCTAATGCCAAGACCGCATAAAAAATTTCTTTATTTACAAACAACTTGTTTCGACAGACGTTGCTGTCATCTTCAGGTCTTCAAAAATGTCGTTATAAAATGTGGTAGAAGGGCATTGTGCATCACGTAGAGGTCTATTATTGAAATTTCGAGAGAGTACTTTCTGGAAAAAGTCGCACAACATATCACTTCCCCCCAAAAAAATGGCTCTGAGCACTATGGGACTTAACATCTTAGGTCATCAGTCCCCTAGAACTTAGAACTACTTAAACCTAACTAACCTAAGGACATCACACACATCCATGCCCGAGGCAGGATTCGAACCTGCGACCGTAGCAGCCGCGCTGTTCCGGACTGCAGCGCTAGAACCGCACGGCCACCGCGGCCGGCACTTCCTCCCACATACATCTCGCGAAGTAACCACGACGAAAAAGTTTGAGAAATTCGAGCTAAATACCGACGATTACCGACGGTCATCACTCCCACGTGCCTTTTGCGAATGGAACACTGAAGGGGGGGGGGGGATCAGTTAGTGGTAACAGAAGTAGCCTTCTCGGAGCACTGATACAGATGTAGATACAGCAGTCACACCAGCACAGCCATGACGTTCTCCAAATCGGGTCTTAACAAATGTTAAGTTAAAATATCTCTGTTTGTACCTCAACATGTTATTTTTGTACTTTATCTCTGGTAACAGATGTCACGAATCATACATACTGCACCCACATGAGCATGGAAATAACGATTCTTCTAAGGAAGACCACTTTTATGCTATGAGTTCTTAACTGTACATTGTATAAGTCATTTTTGGACTTAATAACCGCCGGCCGCCGTGGCCGAGCAGTTCTAGGCGCTTCAGTCCGGAACCGCGCTGCTGCTACGGTCGCAGGTTCGAATCCTGCCTCGGGTATGGATGTGTGTGATGTCCTTAAGTTACTTAGGTTTAAGTAGTTCTAAGTCTAGGGGACTGATGACGTCAGATGTTAAGTCCCATGCTGCTTAGAGCAATTTTAACCATTTGACTACATAACCATTCTTACCAGTAGTAGTTTTTACTAATGCTTGGCAAACTGTGTTCCATTGTGTTTACATTGCGAAGGGTAATCGTTGTCGTCACGTAGTATAGCCACAAACAAAATAAAATGGGCCTGCCGGGAAAACTGTTTCACGCAAATTGCAATTATTGCTGTTCTCGGTTGAATTTATAGATGAAAGCTGGCTTCCATGTGGAACGATTCAGTTTTACATTTTATAGAACACTTTCTCAGTGAAAAATATGACAAGATGCTGACTATTTAGGAGATGGCTTTAAGCAATGTTTTTTTTTCATACAGTGATTGCACAACCACACACACAAACCCACCTGCCCTCCAACCCACCCACCCACACACACACACATCAAACGCACACATCAATATTCTTGCGCATTGAGAAATCCTTCTGTATTAGTGGTTCTCAACCTTTCTCACACCATTTTCCACGTGTAAAAACATATTAGTTAGGACTCCCTATAATATCAGCCACAAACATTACAGACTTTATAGTAATTTAAGCTAGAATTCGCAAAGACATTTTTTCCATGAACAGAGCCATGGAGTTAGAAATAAGGGGAGATGGCGCTACAGACATGCTGTTGGTTGGTTTCAAGCCGGCGCCGACATGTTGATGCTCCAAGACATTAGCAGACTATTGTTTACGTGGAGATTGCTTACGACTGATTTCATTCCGTAATTTTTGTCGTGTGCACGCGACAGTTGTTTCGAATAGTAAATATTACAGTGCTTACACTAGTAACGTTAGTGTCAGGTAAACATTTTAAAACTTTTTCTGGTCTCAATCGCGTATTTGATCCGGTAATACCTCACTTATGTCTCGTAAATATTTCTTTCCTTTTATCTATACATTCCAAATAACCTAAAAGGAGAAGTATGTGATGTGCAAAAGATGGTTTCGTAATCCATTTAAATTCTCTTTTATCCGTTGATAGCTGGTGAAGCCAGAACTTCGAAAACGATGCTTGTTTGCTAACTGGTACTGCTTCTTTCTCGTTACAAATTTCAAATCACATGGAAGTAAGCCTCCACACAGAACTGAGTTCTTACGTTACTAGACTGTCAGTGCATGAGTGACATTGGAGTTAACACGTTTTCTAACTTTGAAATCTTAGTTACGGAGTGTCTTTCAGTGTGTGGCCAATTATAAGAGAAAAAAAAACAACCGGTAAATTCACTTTTGAAAGGATGTTCCAGCAATTTGCAAGTGAAAAGATGTCACCAGTAGGCAGTACTGATCATATTAATGAGCATTTAAAATAATACCTCATTAGGATAGAAGCTGAAGCAATGAGTTAAATTTTGTGCCACAAATGGGACTTGAACCCGGGTCTCCTTATTACTGGGCAGATGTGCTAACGACTATATTATTTAGTGTAAAAGACTGGCCTGGCAAAACAAGGCTCGTGAGACATTCCCCTGCAGCGAGTTCTCCCTCCTCCAGTTCGACTCGTGCGGTGCCATCACGGTCACGTCGCAGACATGCCGACCAGTATCAGGAAAAAGAGTCAGCCGGTGCACTTCGAAAGACCTATCTAGTCCCTATATACAAACGTCATAAAACATAGAGTACCGAAACTTTGATATTTATTTCGTTATTTTTCTCAAATTCTTGTACTTACATTAATGAGAGCTTTAAATGTTTAGGTTAGATTTATTTAACTTGGTCTTGAAAAGTTCTGCAACATTGATTTCAATTTGCTTTGTAGCAAAACGAACTGATGTTCCGCTGAATCATTGGTCAGTGCATTACGTTGAACAGATTTGCTGTACGTCATTGACGAAAAAGTACTTTCACAAATGTCTGTTGATCCGAAGAAATATTTTATTTCAAGAGCGAAGTCTGCGAGTTTTGGGTACCGATCTTGTGGCCTGACTTCAAGACTTACTGAATCTCTTTGTGTTCAGGATAGCGCGAACGGATTACTTTGTAAATTGCAGACTTCTCCTTGAAGATCACTTCTAACACTTTCAAGACTAATTCTGACTGTGTTGTTAAAGAATGTGATATACGGCTCTAGACATTTAAAATATTTAAAACGACCCTGTAACTCATTGGAGACTTCATCAGTACTGGATGTAAATCTTGAAAATTCACTTCCGTGTATTCTTCTTTCAGTTCACAGCAACTGGAGAAATAACACAAACTTTCCTTGTTTAGTCACAATACAAACAATGTAAGATTACACGTGAATCCATTAATATTCGTGAACATATCAGAAATAGCGCATTCCTTTCCTTGCAAATGCAAAGTGAAATTATTTAATAAAATTTGTTGGAAATACTAGCTCTGATTTAAAAAATGAATATCTCAGCTCATTTTCAAATTCTGTACAATATGATTTTACTTCTTCATTCAAAAACTTGAAAAGTTCTTTTCCGAATGCAATAAAAAGAGCTAATCGTTTTCTTACGCTCAGCGAACAAATTTCGGAATGAACGGCTGTATATCAGTACTCCGCGTCAGTTCCTTCCAAGAATTGCGTAAGTTTTCGGTGAGACGGTAATCGATTTCCTGCTCGTATTATATTCGTAAGTTTCGTCACATATTCATTTGCGAACAGCATTCTGATACTTTTTCCACATAGTCCTTCATGATACATGTGCCTAATATAATGAAAAGGTAACAATTAACTGAAAAGGTAACTAGCTTCGTTACCAAACATAGCTCCAGCACCATCGATGCAAATTAGGGAGCACTTTTTAAAACCATCAATTTTGTCAACACATTTTCAGCTGCGTTAAAAATAGCCAAACCTGTCGTTCTGTGTAACGAAATTAAAGCGAATAAACGTTTCTTGAAATTACTGGAACCAGTCGGCCTTCGTTTTGTTCTTCAATTTTTTTTTGTACCCCAGTGCCGGTTTCGAAACGCCTAGCAATTCATCATCAGATGGTACATGTTTATTGATTCATCTGATGATGAATCGCTAGGCGGTTTGAAACTGGTAATGGGATACCAAAAAAATTGAAGAAGAAATCAAAAGGCGACAGGTTTTAGTAATTTCACAAAACCTTTATTCATCACAGTCACAGTGATCCTCGTCCATAATGGATAAAAGTTTTAAAGCGAATAACTCCTCACGAACGGAAAAGTCGTCCACTGTTAGACGAATAAAGATTAGTAGTTGACTGAGATTCGTTTGATCAGTACGTTCGACCACACACAAGGAATAATACCGACAGTTTGCACCTAAATTGTTTGGTTTCTTTTTTGCGCTATGACTCACGTCATGAACTTGACGTTTTACTATGTTACATGACAAGGCAACTATTTTAATGTACTCAGCATCATCGTAACCAAATGCTTTTGCCATTTTGTTCCACATTATTTCACGAGTGCGCCATCGCTGAAGCATTTTTGAGCTTTTGCTAATTTTGAACATACCACATACGACGCAGTTAAACTTTTCTGTAAGACCTGATTGTTCAGGCAACTCTTGTATCTTTAACATGCCCGGTGAAACGCCTCGCTCGTCATGAGAATAACGTCGGTATGTTGTTGCTTCATGGAGCGAAATGTCGAATCAGATTACTATCTATGTTTTGGCTTAAACATTTTCTACATTGTAAGCATCGGAGTTTTTCATCGGAACTGTGTTCAAAGAAGTGCTTAATCTCCCATTTTTCATTAAAAACAGGGTTTTGAGTACTTTTCGTTTCGACATTCTTGAGAAGTGTAAAAGAAAAATAGTCACGGTAATACTCGAAATGAAAACCAGAGTAATAGCCGCAAAATAACCAAAATGACAAGCTGTACAATAGCACGATACTAATGAGAATGTATGTGAATAAAACACAGAGAGAAAACGGACTAACAAAACAGCGATACGTCTTCGAAGTCAGACAGCCTGTAGACGTGCGAAAACCTATGTTTTGAGGAATCAGTAGAAGAGAGCGTGCTTCACTCGATTTGTGATAAACAAGCAAACTGTAGGTTGCGGCGAACCCGTGACGCCACCGCGCGAGTTCGAGGGTGAAATAATCGCTTGAGGGAATAGCTTGCCAGTCACGCTTTCGCACACCTGGTCTAGACGCAGGGAAATGGATATTTTGCTTCAAAAAGTATGTAGCTCATTTTTAGTAATGATAGCCTAACCCCTGTAACATGTAAATCCTTCTTAAATGGGTGTTTCACATATATTTCAATAAAGATCTAACTAATATCATGTCGTTTCACACTAATTTATTGTATCCTTTTAATAGCAGCCTATTTAATCCATTTCCCAGAATGTTTTTTGCTAGGAATTCTCTTGTCAGTTTTTCAGGAATGACCTGCTTGATTTTACTTTTGAATTTTATTTTGAGGTTGTCTAAGCACATAGGCCTACAACAAGCTTTGAGATAAGCTAATAATAATACTTGTATGCCGTTCAACTACTGCTTTTATTTATTCATTCATCTATCGTACAGGATATCAGATTTGGTGCAATGTGCTTGTTGGATACATTTGAACGTTAAGTGTGTGTAATAAGAAATATCATGTATATATGAAGGGTACAAGGGAATAACGATCAACGTCTATCGAAGTTAAAAATTTAGATAATAATGACATCTTATAATACACAGCAGCATTTTCAACATGTCACAGACGGGGGTCACAGCGTCATGGTCGGGAGATCGCGGTCACAGGAGTGACTTCAATTTCACCACTTTAAAAGGTGAAACTAGAATTTGCAGCATGGCTAACAGCATATGTTTCTTGACGATTATTTGCTGTCTAAAAATGTCACACGGAAGAGACATGGTATCATGAAAGCACATTGTAGAGCTGCTCACTCCCAAACGTGGTATTTATTTGCGTTAATGAATATGTATTTAATTATAACTTTTGAGCACTTCAAATACGCCAAGACGTGCAGAGGTGACAACTTACACGATGTCTGTCGAGCTGTTCCGCCATCTTTGGAAAGTAACTAGGGTGGCGACGGTCACGAAGTCCTTTACAGACTGTATTCACGACCTCACCTCTGAGAGGTTGGCCCGGAGAGCGAACGTCTATGTGGCGACAAGGGTCTAGTGCAGTACTGACAACTTATTTTTCATGCCGATAATCTCCTGTGGTAAAAATACCACACCGAACTAGAACAATTCGTGAAAGGGCATTTAAAAGACGTCCACATTGAAATGACTGTAGCAACACACACACCGCGCACTTACAAGACATCGTACCACGATTACTAGAATGCATTTCAGTAACCGTAGTTCGAACCAAACATTAGATCGCTAGAATTGGCAACTGTGAGAGAAGGCACAAAGTATAGCAATTTTTATTTAGCAGATGTAGGACGCTTGAGCTCGCCACAGATTTTGATCGATACACTGTGTGCTCACGTTGTTTATTTTCGTAGCTATGTGGTTTGATCGGGATTCCCAGAGAATCGTTGCAGCTTCTCTCACTTCTCATTTCTTTCGTGTTGTTAATTGTGATTGCTGTGAAATGAATCATTGTTGTTTTGATGCAGCTTCATAAAAAGAGTTGAAAAATATCTTCTAAAAAGCTTGTTCAATAATTTTTAATAAAACGTACCAAATATTCTCTCAAATATTTAAAAGGAAATGTCTCATTTTGAAACTGGATGAAGATAGATGAAAGAACCAGTCCACTCTATGCCTCAACACTACCGGTTCCCTAATGCAGTTACACAGACAAAAAAGGATAGTTTGTTTTTGTTAAAATCACGTAATTGCTTGTTTAATACTAATTCTGAGTTGAACAGAAGGTACATTGATTAATAATAAATACACCGTGTTGACGATAAATAGAAGCAGAATATGAAAACTGTTTTCAGGTACAGATCGACAACTAAGTAAATAAGATCGAATAAGTAACTTCTAGAAATTCAAAAAGAGATCTGCTTCTCTACAAACCGATTGTACAGTAGGATGTCGCTTAGCGGGCATTACTCATTTCTGTGTAATAGCTGCAATGTGTAACACTCATTATGCGAAACATATTTTTCTGTAGGAATTCACATAAAAAAGGATAACGCGTTCCATTCCAAAAAAATTACTAAAACTATTTGTAGAATAGTGATATAATGTATAACACTGTAATCCTTTTTTACAAGAAAGTTGTCTAAGGACTTTCGTTTTTGCCTATTCTTCAAAATGAATGCTAAGCACGTAAGACGGCTACGTACTCGTTAATGGGCACCTTTATTGAATTCGTGTTGGTTAACGACGACAAATCTAAAATGGAATTCATAAATACGTATTTCAAGGCAATGAACTAACATGAGTCAAACTTGCAACGTCGTTACTGATAATTTGCAACATCGTCGAAAAGGCCGGAGTGGAGGTACCAAAGAGAACAACTGCATTGCGAAGAGTGTCACTAACAGTACAGCTGAATACATCGCCGTCAGTGGCATCGTGATTTTTCGGGGCTGCTACTGTACAAGGTCGAACGTCATAGAACAACGAGTGACTTACTGTTCAACTACAGCAGCTGCAGAAGTCCATCTACGTCAGAAGGTGCTTTCTGAAATTGTTACCTAAGACAAAAAAAAGGACTGAACGAAAACGTTATGCGAAACATTGCTCGTTAACGGATTAAACCTTTTATAAGATTGTGAATTTCTCGTTAAGCGAACCACTATAAAAGACGCTCGTTAAGCGAAGTTTGGCTGTACCTTACTCATCGAAATAACAATACTGATGCGAAAATTACGCTATCTATTCTTCCGTGTTTCGTGTTATCTTATTGTTATTTCTTTCCCGCGGAGCATAAGCCATGATCATCAAGAGTGAAGTCATTACAATAAAGGCACGATTCAGTGGTTGTACACAAATGCACAGCTCTTCATTGGCATAACTGCATTTCATCATTAATCTCTCATCTCTATTATTTAAAATCATACTTGCTTCTTATAAAGATTTTACTGTTTTTTACATATTTTATTCAGAGAGTGATACCAGCAATATCTGCCGCAGGAGCCACGTAACCAGATAAAACTAAACAAGCATTGTTGTCCTACGCTATAATAAAAACACAACAGCTTCAATGAGAAGGCAGTTCCTGTTCATTTATTAAAAATGTGTCAAATCGTGGTCCTGTTTTTGAGACGCAAATAGCATAATCATTTTATAATTGAATCCAATTTCTCTTTATAGTTTTTATGTTCGCCACTGAGAGAGAACAGTAACTCACATAGGTAGGAAGTGCCGAATGGCACTTATAATTTCGAAACTTCCCTTGCCAGATGTGGATATTCTTCTTTTCTCTTCATCCAGAAGACTTAAATTTTTGCGAACTAAATTCCTCTTTAAGCATGCCGTCAGCAACAAAACTCTGTGTTTCTTTCATCCTCGTGCTCAGATCAGCCAGCTCTACAGAATTTTCCAAATAAGATTTAGTATCCACCGAAGCGCGCTAACAGCTTCAGAGTTCAGTTCTGGAAAGTGACTTAATAGTTTCTCTGCCGAATTGTGCAAGGTGTGTATCATGCAAGGAATGTGATAACTTATTATCACCGACCAGTCCATTACAGATCCTTCGAAAACCTTCTGAACGCAATAGAAACACTCAAACATCATATTTTGTATAGACGTGTAGACTTGACCACTTACCCACAAACAGTTTTGCGACAAATCCTTCGATTTTGTCCTTATCCATAATGATGTTTCCTTCTCTTCCTTGGAGGATCTTGTTCATAATTTTTAGGTGGTTGAAAAGATCAGCGAGAAATGCTAATTTTAATAGACAAACAGGGTCACAAAAATAATTCACATTTCCAGATTTAGAATCTTGTAACATTAACAATTCAGATTTTAGTTCCAGAGCCATTGTCAATCCTTTTCTTTGGAAACCTACTTGAGCTCTTTGTGATAAAGGACATAGTCAGAGGGTAAGGGGATGAGAGAGTGTCCAGAGGGCTCTAAACAAAATTACACACGACCTAATTGCCGTATAGTGAATAGTGAAATTGAAAGATATTTTGATTTTCAATCACATGACGAAAAAGGGATACGTACTATCGACAGCCAGTAATGTCAATGATATATTAAGTCTACCTGTACATCCATAGCACAATCGGGTATCTCCCATCCCTATTGTAACCAAGACCAATTGTTGGCCTTGCTTTGAGCTTAGTTGTTGTGTTGTTAATTAGTTCAGTTCCTACTTGCAGTTGAATTTAATATTAGTGCTGGCGTTTATTGCGTTTGTGCTGTGTGCTGTTGTGATGCCTTCTATTTATGGATAAGTTTGTAACAAGAAAGAAGAGGAAAACAGATTTTGATTCGTCCGTTACAGCTGTGGTATGTTAAAAATATATACACACCACTATAATAGCATAGTAACCTATCTATGTCCGCCCGGTTAGCCGAGTGGTCTAACGCACGGCTTGCCAGAGTGGGAAGGAGCGCCTGGTCCCCGGCACGAATCCTCCCGGCAGACTTGTGCCGAGGTCCGGTGAGCCGGCCAGTCTGTGTATGGTTTTTAGGCGGTTTTCCATCTGCATCGGCTAATGCGGGCTGGTTCCCCTTATTCCGCCTCAGCTACACTATGTCGGCGATTGCTGCGCAAACAAGTTCTCCCCGTACGCGTACACCACCATCACTCTACCACGCAAACATAGGGGTTACACTCTTCTGGTGTGAGACGTTCCCTGGGGGGGTGGGGGGGGGGGGACACCGGGGTCCGAACCGCACAATAACCCTGGGTTCGGTGTGGGGCGACGGAGGGGTGAGGTGGACTGCGGTTGTCGTCATGAGGTTGTGGACCACTGCGGCTGCGGCGGGGACGGAGCCTCTCCGTCGTTTCTAGGTCCCCGGTTAACATACAACCTATCTATAGCAGTTTAATGTTAGCAGTTGAGTCGTTATTTGAAAGCTGATATGGCTTTGGCGTTGCAATATTTGGTTTTTCGCGAGGCAGCAGAGCGGTAAATATTATTACAAATAACATCAAATTAAAATCAGTGCATACAAATAACCTCGGATTTGTCTGTGTAGCTCAAAAATGGCGTTGATCAACAAAAATATGGCCCAAACGGCGATGGTTTTATTTCCTTAAAATATTCGCTCAAAATTACATCGTTAATAGCCCAAATGGCAAAATATGGCCAAATCTGGTCACCTGGGATGTATCCAATTACGAAAACGATTTCTAATACGGAAAGATGGGGACGGCTTTACGGAGAGTGGAAGGCGTATGTGATCACAGCACATTCTATAGTTTTTTCGTTTCTAAAAATTTTTTTCAGCAGTTTTGTTGAATTCGTCCGAACCAACTGCTTTCTGCATAACACAATCCCCTTCCGTACAAAATCTACTTAAGCTCTTGAAATAGTAGAATAACTGAAGCTAGCAATTCCACGCACAATTAAATCTTAAAATGTTCTTACTGTCAAATGACTAAACATGCACAATTAAAGGAAAACATGAAATGTCAGAATTCAATCTTTTTTTTGATGCATTTTACTGAACTTTAAAACGAAGTACAACAACTAGTTTTTCCAAATTCTCCTCCAATTTGGGGTAGTTCTGCGTGTTGAGCCATTGAGCTAGCATTCCCTGGATTCGAAAGGCGAGGTGGTTTCAATCCATCAGCCGAAAATCTTGAGAATGTTTTTTCTGTGGTTTCCCATTTTCAATTTAGGCAAATGTTGGGGTTGGTCCCTTACGGTAGGGCACAGCCAATTCCCCTAAAGATGCCGCCCCTCGGCTTAAACGAAAAGAGATGCGTGGAAGGCGAGCTGAGCATCTCTTCACAGACTCATATCACCAAATGCCATACGATAAATAAATAATAATCTAAATTTTTCTCTTTTAGACTGATGCATTTATTTGTCTGCTCGGACATTCTTTAACACAGAAAATGATCCCTCTTACGCTGAGAGAAGTGACAGATGCATACTTAAATGAGGAACTCTGGGAGAGTGTAATGTTGAATAATTCCAGATTCTTTGCATTTTCGTCACCAAAAATTGTTCAGGCTTCTCTGACGAACAGAAATCTCTTTGCCAGAAAAGAGTTCGTTCATTCCTGGCCACCTCCTCAGCTCAATCCCAGACTGAAAGAAGTGTGTAAAAAAATGAGCCTGGATAGTGAAGGGAGAGTGGAGGATGTCTGCTTCGTAGTGGTTAGCCAAAATACAGCACCACTACGTAACGAAATTATATACCCACTTGGTGGAAACTCCGAGATCACTGTCGAACAAAACGGTTTATCGTTAGTTATGAAAATTTTCAGAATAAATGAAAAACATGAATCTTTTTAAGGTCCTCTTTATTTAAGAAATTGCTGCCCTCCACCCCTCTTTGACAAAATCCTGACCACGTCTTTGAATAAAGGAGGTATTTACAAATGACTGTAAAGAGTTGAGTTTGAAACGTGAAACGCTTTATCTTTAACAGAGTTCACAACTTTGACCACCTCTTTACGCACATCATTTCAATCATAAGGCAAAAACTTGGCTGTCAGAGTTTGTCGATGAAGAAAGCAATATGTCCATTAAACATTCAGCGTTATTGACTGTAATTTCCCAACGAGCCGACTTTCATTGCCAATTATAGCTTTAGCACCATCACTACAAATGGCGATGTCCAATCATCCTCGTAGCTGAAAGTGATTTGTAAAAGCAAGTCTTACAAACAGTGGCCAATAGCATTCGCTTTGCAAAATAAAATGTCTTCCATGATACTTTCATCTGCTTCAAAGCTGACACATGCCATAAATTTCGTACAATGTAAAACATCACTAGATTCATCTAACTACAAAGAAAAACGTGGCTTCTTCTTTAATTTTTCGAGTAATTGTTCTTAAATGTCCCCTCCCCCTCCATATCGTTTATTCTGCGATCAGTGGTGTAGTAAAAAAATGATACGCTTTTTATATTTTTGCCTCCTGCTTACACATTATTTCAACTATATCCAGGTCTTCTGTCAAAATAAGATTCTCGATATCTGCATGCGGCTTCCCTCCTTTAGCGACTCGGTAGCTAGCTAATAACTAATAATGCTTTCTCGTTGACACCAGATACCTAAACCCAGATGAAAAGTACTGTTAGATCAGAAAAACATATAAATAATCAAATAGCATAACACGATTTTTAATCAACAAATAAAAATACTATTTTATTACCTGAAAGACAGTAGTTTGCCGCTGGTAAGGGATTTACAGTTTCCTTTCGAAGAAATCCAACGGTTTATTGGTTTCCTTGGAATGTTTAGTTGAGAGATGACGCATAAGATTTGATGGAGTCACATTTTCACGTGACAGCACCTCACCGCAAATTACACTTTGAGTTTGAGTATTCATAACAGTAGAATCCTACATCAAATAATTGTCGTCATAAAGTGTATTTTTTCGATTCTGATTCGCTTCCGCCACTGCCATTTGTGCCAGGCGTGATTTTTTGAGAAATTTCTAGATTTTATAGCCATTATCAGCGAAGCGCAAAGACGCGGTTATCAGATTCGCCGGCCGCGGTGGCCGTGCGGTTCTGGCGCTGCAGTCCGGAACCGCGGGACTGCTACGGTCGCAGGTTCGAATCCTGCCTCGGGCATGGGTGTGTGTGATGTCCTTAGGTTAGTTAGGTTTAAGTAGTTCTAAGTTCTAGGGGGCTTATGACCTAAGATGTTGAGTCCCATAGTGGTCAGAGCCATTTGAACCATTTATCAGATTCGCACTCGTTGGCGTAATCGGACAACTGATCGAAGCGAGCGAAAACACGCACCCATGCGACCGCTGACCCTTTATCGTCCCCACGTCTCCACTGCGACAAAGAATGCTAGCAGAACGCTGCGACTATCTGGCACAGTGCACTTATAACACGAAAAGAAAGAATATTACATACGTTGCCTCCGAAGTCACTGACACAGTTTTATTACAGTTCTGGGAGGTCGCCAGAATTATTTTACTTGGCAAGAGGTAGCTTATTCAAAAAGGCTGATATAGACTGGCGTAGATTATTTTACCTGCTAATATATCACTTATGATCGTCACTGTTGTTTTGGGACTGTCACTGATTGTTGACAACGAGCTTAATAAAACAGTAAACGTACTGCAAGGCTGCTGAAATTTACCCAATTACTTAAAAAGCTGTCTACAAAACGCTCTAGAATGGATACCGCAATTTGTATTTTTAGACGCTTCTGTGCAATGAATACGTTTTTTCTCAATGACGAAATACCCCTGAATATGTTACCAAAGAAAATAATGAGAGAAAATAGGAAAAGTAAGCTAACTTTTAGACGTTTTCATCTTCAGAATACGATATTATACGTAACGCTCAAATTGCCGAGTTGAGACGTTTAAGAAAACCTCTAACATGTGACTTCCAGTTCAGGCTCTTATCAATATAAACGCAAAAACATAGAAAATATTCGGTTTGATGTATTGCTTTATTCTCATATATTGCTTCTAATGTTGTGATCAATACGGAATTGTATGTGTAATGTTTATCTGAGTCAGAGACAGTCGAGTTGCAAAGAACCAGTTATTAATTTACAAGCAAATTTTATTTTCAAATTTCTCCATTAGACTTGACTGCGATACTTGCATCGGAAGCAGGAATGACTGGACTGTAGGGTATTTGTTAAGATATCAGGTTATAACCTTCATGGTACTTGAATTGCAGAGGGTACAAATTGTAGATGAAGACAGAGAGTGAATTACATCCAACGTGGTAGATTATTTACACACAAGAAAAGTAAGAGCGGGCTCATATCGACCCCACTGGTACACCTGTAGTGATTATTCTGAGTTTTGAAGAGGGTGCTATGTTCTGTATAATCTCTGGGTTTCATACTGTGACACACTACGCCTTTTAATTAGTTAGCACTTTCTCAGAGTTACATGTCTTTCGTGAGAACTAAAATGACACCGGTTTCTGTTACATCGCCTTTATGGTGGCAATGTTTGCTGGAAACATGCTAGTACCTAGACGCTTACCACAGGAGTCGCCGAGCAGGAGAGTCTGAGACGGTCCCTCCTCCAGGAAGTTGTGTTTGTGCTGCCTGGCCTCGGTGGTCTCCAGAGAATACAACCGTCGCAGCCCGTTATCCGCTTCCCCTCTCACTGGCACCGTTCTGCTGGAATGGTCTCCACGGAGCCGGGCTGGTTCTCGGAATGTTTCCGGGTTCCAGTCGTATCTCACAAAGTTCACATCTGTTGAATTATCAGCACGAAATAGCCTGTTCTTACTAATACACGCAGGTGTATCTCCGATTGTGTGAAGGGTGCCGGATTTTTTAAACTACAACAGCTACTCGAAGCCGGCCTCGCTGGCCGAGCAGTTCTAGGCGCTTCAGTCCGGAACCGCACGACTGCTACGGTTGCAGGTTCGAATCCTCCATCGGGCATGGATGTGTGTGATGTCCTTAGATTAGTTAGGTTTAATTAGTTCTAAGTTCTAGGGGACTGATGACCTCAGATGTTGAGTCCCATAGTGCTTAGAGCCATTTGAACCATTTATTTATTGCTCGAATGACGCAAATATTACCATGGAACACTAATCTTACGCCTTTAGCGATGAAGCATGTCAGGAGATGTCCCTCTTCCCCTCCCCCCGTCCCCCCCTCCCCCTCCACCAACATTCTCCGTACCACCCAGCTGCGGCCGAGGTTCTACGAGCGCCTTAACACCGAGTAGCACTTGCCGTTAACGTGATAACCAAGGATAGAATCGTTACTCTGCCCTTGCTTATACATTATTTATCGTTACTGAAATAACAGCAGGGGAAGGAAACCCGTAGCCACTGAACGATGTGCCCGAGATTTTCAAACCTGGCGTTTTATTGTTGAGGTGTGTCGCTCTCTCAAAATCGACAATATTTCGGTATAAGATGTTTCTAGTTATATACAGATTCGGTGCCCGAGTACACGGAAGACGCAAACTAAACAATGCAACACCTTCAGTTAAATTCAACCTTGTACCTTCCCGACACGAACAGAACATGAACATTAACGTCAACAACAAATTTTCACTCACTTCCATAGCCCATATTATCATAACGAGGAACATCCTCTAATGACGCAGTAAATGGGCTATCAGCATGAACGGAAGTTGAGCAACATCGGAAACATAAGAATTCGAAGAAAAAAAAACCGACAACATAGTTGCAGCATCATGATTTAGAAATGCCGTACTGTTGGTGTTCTCAATATTTGCACTGGTAAAATTATACCGTTTCGCCATACAAAAGTCCACTGCCTAATCGTCACGTTACTGACGTGCATAAAAGCGAATTAATTTCTCTCAATATTCTGTATAAGTTCAGAACACTCGGTGTAGTATTTGAAGAGTCCTCAGGGATACCCAGCAATGAATTTCCCCCGGTGTAAACTTATATTACGAGTATTGGGGACAGTACCATCAGGAGATTTGCTCATCATGTCCGTTCACTGTGACAGCTCGCCATAGAGCTTCTCAGCTAGCGTTCTAAGTCGCTACTCTCCTTACCTTCGAGGTTAGGTGTGCCAACACTGACATTAAAAGCTCATAATCTGAGGTTAACGATAATAGTCTAGGCGACCTACTAACTCCCTTTTCCACACTTTCTGACTCACAGTGGGATTGCAGAAACGTCAATTACTTTGAGGAGTTAACTAAGCGAACTCACTAGTCTGAGATACCTCACACTGTACACCTCTGAAGGAAGGCTTCCCAATGAATGGGCCACATCTAGCAGCTCCCACTCTGTGGAAAATCTACAAACACCGCCATGATTCCTGAAAGTCCTCGAAACACACAGATACCTGAATACCTGTTACGAGACCTAAGTTTCCTACCACTTGCAGGTACGACAGGTTTGCTACTAAGTGCTGTCAATCACCATCTCTACGTAAAGGTTTGGTGCAAATGGCTCTGACCACTATGCGACTTAACTTCTCAGGTCATCAGTCGCCTAGAACTTAGAACTACTTAATCCTAACTAACCCAAGGACATCACACACATCCATGCCCGAGGCAGGATTCGAACCTGCGACCGTAGCGGTCGCTCGGCTCCAGACTGCAGCGCCTAGAACCGCACGGCCAATCTGGCCGGCTACGTAAAGGTTTCACGCATGCCTGTATCATCTTCCCCGTATCATCCTCCTCCCCTTCACTGCCCCCTCCTATCCATTACGCTGCTCTCTTTAGTGCGAATGAAATCAGACTAAGTTGGAAAGCTACGATATACATTACTGACCCATGATTCCTAATAGTTTAAATATGCTAGAAAATTTTAGGTTCATATTGAAGCGGCACCACCGTTTAGGATAGGGAAAGTTAGTTTTGTGCAATATTCTGAGCACAAGCTACAGCCAGGTGCGGGCCAGATTGCAGTGAGTTATGCATACCAACAGTTGCGAAGTAGAGTAGAGGCCACGGGGAAGTCAAATTGCTGAAAGAGTATACGTAGCAGTTTTGCTTGTCGCAAATCACAGGCAGAAGGAGCCCACTGGCCAACCTCGCATGTTGTGAGTACGTGGCGCGAAGTGGCTCATTTGGCAAAACAGAGGCGCACAGTCACATATAAATAGGTGAGGTTTTCTAACGAAATTCATTCAAGTGTGGCAGCTCTCCTGGATGGTGGGGCATGTCACACCACCAGCTTCACACAGCAGCAATTGGGGCGCCAGCGTTCCGGTCCACGGTGGGTCGCTGGTTCAACCCCCTGAGGCTGACGCGGGGCCCGTAGCCAGCGAGCAGGGGACCACTCTGTGGCTCACTACTGCGGGCAGGTGTCCTGGCTTCCAACACACGCCGGAGGCATCCTGAGGTGAGGACCACAGATTCGGACGACGGATTGTGAGCGCTTGTTGTCACTGCAATCTCAGCCACGCCGGTGAGAAGCACACAGCTGGCTGCCTACGGCTCACATCGAGCATCGCTGAATCGGCAGGGACGCAGACTGCTGAGTCAACTGCCGGCATCCTGACGACACCGCAACTCTACTGGCGAACAAGGCTGACAAACACTGCGTGCACGGGTCACTGAGGCAGCCATTCTGGGGCCGAGCCACTCCGCAGACAGCGAAGTGGTGTCCTCAGCATTGCAGGACCCGGTGATGCAGACCAAGTAGAACGAGGGCATTGTAACTGGAAACAATAAATCTCTTGGAAAGCTTGGATGAGTCCTAACATGGTGCCTTCTACCTCTTCTCACTACATTTGGTCATCCTGATACATTAGGTGGCAGAAGTTTCCACTAAAATATTATTATCATTGTTGTTAAGTTAAACTAAACAATAAAAATTTAAGCAAGTGGAGGACTGGAGGTACATTGGTATAAATAGTAGCAGCAGTTACTTATGTCCAAATAAATGGTACCATATGCTTGACTTATGAAGTCATACTTAGTTCCTTTCGACGATTGGCAGAAAGGTAAAAACAACAAGCGTTAATTGTGCTGTTTTGTCGAAGCTCTCTGTCAGTAACAGCTGCAGGGCCCCCTAAACCGAACAGTATATCCTGCGAAATACTCTTATCAGATATCAGGAAACGCACCAAATAGAAGAGAATATCAAGAGATTAGTGAAAAATCATAGAAAGTCCTCAAGAAGTTTCAGAACTCGAAACCCTGTTGAAAAACATGGTACCGGGAGTCGCATGAGCCAGCCGGGTAGCCGAGCGGTTCTAGGCCCTACAGTCTGGAACCGCGCGACCGCTACGGTCGCGGGTTCGAATCCTGCCCCAGGCATGGATGTGTGTGATGTCCTTAGGTTAGTTAGGTTTAAGTAGTTCTAAGTTCTAGGGGACTGATGACCTCAGATGTTAAGTCCCATAGTGCTCAGAGCCATTTGAACCATTTTTGAGTTGAATGAAGACTGATACTGATAGCATCAAAATTCTTGAGACAGATCTCTTTACTGCGAAGACAGGTTCCTCTTTAATTATAACAGTGTGGTTATAATTAAACTTACTTAGTGCCATGACTTATCGTCATAGATGACGGTACTGCATGACGGCGTTGGGTTGGAACACAAGCATCAGTCCTCATTACAGTTACCCACAGTCAACATGGGTCTGCAGAAGGTGAGTAGGGCTTCACTCGTAATGCTGTTTTATCAAAACAGCAGCAATAGCGCTGACACTCGTCGCTGTTGTCGACGCATTAAGGGAATAGGGTGGGGTACTCTTTCTGCAGCAGAGCTGAAGGACATGATTCAGAAATTCGAATTAACTGGCGGTTTGGAAATTGCTGCTGAGAGAAGTCGACGACTAATGGCACCACAAATTGTCGAAGTTGCTCTCGCCGTGGCTGAGAATACTGTAAGCAATGTGCGATCTTCGAGCAGTGCACGAACTGTGTTACGACAACTGCACATTCCATGGTCAAACTTTCGAAAAGTGCTGCGAACAGTTGTGAAATGGTACCTCTTGTGTGGTTCCAAGGAGTCGAGGATACGGATGGTCGTCACACTGAAAACATTTGTAACCTGGAACGTAAACACGGTGCCCAGTTAACAGATGTTATCTTCTCATGTGGAAATTAAAATGTGTTTCTTTCAATAGCTTATTCGTCATTTCTCTTCCGCGTGTCGTTACGGACGTTTCTGCATAGTTTTATTGTCTTATGATGACTCGTTTTTCAAGGTGTCTTCTCAAGTAGCGTGCTCTGTTGGGGAACGACTGGCAATAAGAAATAGAATAAAAGTTATGCTTGGATCCTTCTTTTAGCCAGCAGCTTTCGATTATAAGCATTAAAGCACAATTAAATCATTGATGTACTGCCCGCTGTCCTTTGTTACTCACATATATAGGGAGTACAAAAAGGATAATGGTAGTAGTACTACTTAACAATGCAAGGACAACGGGTAGATTCGGACCACTTTTTAACAGAAATCAAGGCGAAATTTCAACCTAAAAATCCAACCCCACAATTAAAAATGTCCGTAGATTTCACACAAAATTTTTGTCAGATCACACGAACGAATTCGTTAAAACGCTTCACACAAAGAAGATGGGAAATTGAGATGAAATCAGTGAAGCCATGATAGAAACGGCGAAAGAACTAGTACAATCACGAAGAAAGAAACATAGGTGGTGGAATACGTGACGAAACGATAGAGCATATGCTGACTGCTTGGAAAAAATTGAACGCCTGCATTAAGGAAAGAAAGTGGAACACATTCACTGAGATCAGGCATCAAAAATCATTCGAACAGTGAAACGGAAATACGATACAAAACTATTAGAGGAAATAGATACAAATTTTAGACACAACAACACTAGGGACTTCTACAAAGTTTCCAAAGAAGAAATAGTAGGTTACAAACTAATGAACCTACATTTCAAAGATTCAACTGGCAGACTAATTACCAAGACAAAGACAACCGTGTTCACTGACAAAATACTTCAAAATCTTCTAAACTGCAAGGAACCAACACAATGGCTAATTTGTAGACAGCCTCAAAAGGAAAACACTCCTTCAGAACGACCATCACTGCATCAAACTGAACAATACATTCGCCAGCTGAACAACAGAGCGCCAGGTGAAGACGGGATATTAGCTGAGATGTGGAAACTGGGAGGGCAGTGGCACCTGAAACCATATGTGGGGTTATCAATGAATGCAGCAAGAAAGGAAGAATACCGGACGACTGGAAACAAGCCATAATCCGCTACATAAGAGGAGTGACAGGACAGATACCAAAAACTACCCGGGCATATCTTTGCTTCCACTCACCTACAAAATTATATCCAAAGCTTTACGGAATAATACAGAAGATCAAGCAGAACACACAATTGGCGAGTACCAAGCAGGATTCAGAAAGAACAGATCGTGCCCAGAGCAAATTTTTAACTTGAGAACTACTCTTAGATAAGAACGATGCGCACCTTAACACATTCGTTACATTCATTGTTTTCAAGAAAGCATGTGATTCTTTAGACTTGTAGAAAGTTTTCCTAACAATGAAGCAGGTATTGACAAAAGCATCAGACAATTAGTCGAACGGACACTCACAGACACGACTTCAAAAGTTAAATTTCTAGGAGAGGTTTCTGAATCCTTCAGAATTAACAGAGGTGTTGGGCAGGGAGATCGACTGTCACTGAATCTATTTAATCAGGCCTTAGACAAGATCATGAGAGAGTGGGATAAAGAACTATAAGAGAAAATAATCGAAGGATCCATCGAGGACAAGGAAGAGGAAGATCTGAGGTGAAATGTATCGCTTTAGCTGACGATATTGCAGTAGTTTCTAAGGACAAAACAGATACAAAGATAATGACAGAAACACTTCACGAAATTGAAGCTAAAACCACACGGCTAACACCACGAGAAAGGAAACTAAACTAAACTCCGCACGAACAGGCCATGAGGGCCCAACGGTACCGACCGGCCGCCGCCTGTCATCCTCAACCCACAGGCGTTACTGGATGCGGATATGGAGGGGCACGTGGCCAGCACACCGCTCTCCAGGCCGTATGTCGGTTTACGAGGCCGGAGCCGCTACTTGTTAATCAAACAGCTCCTCAGTTTGCCTAACAAGGCTCCTCGCCGGCCAACAGCGCTCGGCAGACCGGATGGTCACCCATCCAAGTGCTAGCCCAGCCCGACGGCGCTTAACTTCGGTGAACTTACGGGAAGCGGTGTTACCACTGGGGGAAGGCCTCAGGCTCACAAGAAAGGAAAGATCGAAGAAAATGGAATTAACATACAAACTCACTCAAAACCGATATAATAAATGACCAGTATCAATCCAGGCACAAATTAAACACAACGCAACAGTATTTAAGCCGGACGCACTCTATGGATCTGAATGCCTAACACTGAATAAAAAAGGTGAGCAAGAGGAACTGGAACAAAAAGAAAGGAAAATACTCAGAAAAAGAGGAGATTAAAGTTTTACGTTCATGTTTACAGAATGAATGACAACAGGCTAACGAAGAACATTTTTAATTTCATTTCCAAATTAAAAAACATCGGGGGATAGCTGGAAGAGACAAGAAAGGACTTAAGAAAACTTAACATCGCAGAAGACGTCATACAGAACAGAGAAAGTTTATGGCTACTGATCAATACTGCAAAAATTCCTGTCCTACAACGGAATTCGCAACCATATGTCAAACGAACAGAGGCAGGCCCTCAGCCAATACACGAAGAAGTTCTGAGAAGATAAAAAGAAAAAAAAAAACTGTACCTTTGTCTTAGGTTCGATACGGTCTATAAGTGACCAAATTCTGTAATTAAAAAAATGCAACCCATTAGCCAGAAGGATAACGCGGACGCACTGTCTACGCTTACAGGATGCTGGGTAGAATGATAAAATCATTTTTCAAGACATAATCTATGTCTGGAAATATACAGGATAGCAGTTTATTAGGCAGAGTCCTTTCGTCCAATCGTACACTAATGGCTAATGTGTTGCATAACTAAGTTACCAGACACTATCCGAAGATATTTTGATGCCATCGTTACCAAACTTGGACGCCTCACCATGCATATGACCATGCATTTTTGTACGGGGGCTTCCATTTGCCTGTTATGCTCAATATATTAAGCGTTTTAGAAGTGTGACTACCGATGCGATTAAGGAAATCAAGAAAACCCTAACTCAGGAGCGCCAGGCAGCTATTTCAACCACATTTTTCTGACATGCTAAAACTGAAAAAAGAATGAAAATTGCAAGTGTTCGCTTTTCTAGGGTCTGTAGCAGATTATCATAAAGCAGTCTACGAAGACAGTAACTTGTTCTCGACAGAACAGTTACTGTTGATGAATGTGCAGCTTTCCCCTGGAATAAATGATGACTAACTGACAACCTCAGCTGCCGACAGGTGTTGTTGTTATACCTCGATGTGGACAGCTGAAAATATGTGCCCCGACCGGGAATCGAACCCGGGATCTCCTGCTTACATGCCAGACGCTCTATCCATCTGAGCCAACAAGGACACAGATGAATAGCGCGACTGCAGGGACTTATCCCTTGCACGCTTCCCGTGAGACTCACATTCCCAACTGTCCACAATTGTACATATTTATTGTATCTTATAGACTCTTACGAGAATCGCCAAAGCGTGCGCGAGTAATGACTGGGTGAGCAACGTGCGAAGCACCCGTACATTATAGATTTATCAAAAACGCCTCTTTTTGTATAATTTCTTAGAAAGAAATGTTCGGAAAATGATTGTTAGAAGTTCGATCATACTTGTAAGAGTAACTGTACAGATGGGAAATAAATCTTCACAGAAACCAAACTGTGTGCATCTTTATAATTATGTCAGAGAGAAACCTTAATGTGAGCTAAGACAGGTCTTCTTTCTGGAGGCGATTGTTGGTTCGTTTGGCAGCAAGACAGTGAAGCCCAAAGTTACACTATCTTCAAATTAAATGCCGTTTAGGTCGAAGAATCTACTCGTGATTTGTTTTTCCTGGTTTCTTCCACAAGCCCTGAACGAATCGTGGAATAAAGAAAAGTAAATAAATAAACAAAATATTTCCAGAGAAGGACTATATTCCGACATCAAAGCAGGCTATGAAAAATGTAAAATGAAAAAACCCCTACAACAAACCTCGAAAATGGCTGATGTAGTAAAAAGTAAAATATACTCTACACGATGTGACTAACTGAAATACTGTAAAAATGTAACTAACTAAAATACTAAGGCGTGCTGAAATATAAGGGCTCGGAACATTTTACGTGAAAACTCTTAAGACTTTGTAAATAAAACCAACTTTGTTGACATGCTACATCTTCATTCTTCGTATCTACACATTTGCACACCTCTGCCTCTAGAGGGCTCCGACTTGTAGCGTGTAACACGGCGATGTGTAAAGTAACTATGCCGGTGCGTGAGGAAGAGCGTGCTGTAATAAAGTTTCGAATACGAAGAGCTTACCCACACATGCCCCCCCCCCTTCCCCCCTCCCCAATTTCTTTGAGCATGGCAATGCCAGACCACAGACTAACACTGCGACAACAACCCAACGTCCTGGGTTCATTGTCATCGTTCATCCACCATACATTCCCAGCTTGGTCCCATCCAATATTATCTGTTTCCAAAACTTAAAGAACACCTTCAAGGACTTCACTTTGATAGTGATGAAGCCGTGCAAGAAGAGGTGACATTATGGCTCTGTCGACAGAGTCAAAGATTCTACAGTGGCGCTATCGGCAAAGTGATTTCTCTTTAGGAGAAATGTGTTCGTTGCCAGAGTGACTATACTGAGAAATAAATACGTAAGCAGGAATGATAATGATGTAGAATGTCAACAGCGTTTGTTTTCTTTAAAAAGCTTTAAGAGTTTTCAGATAAAAATTTCGGAAGCATTACTTTTCAACACGTGCTCTTGCTTTAACAGTGAAGTTATACACTAAAGAAACAAAAATGATTGGTAACTCCTAACAGCGTGTCGGACGGTTTCTTTGCCCAGCGTAGCGCAGCAGTTCGACGTGACAGGGACTCCACAGGTCGTAATTCCCATGTAGAAATATTGAGCCATGCTTTTATAGCATTCCATAATTGCGAAAACGTTGCCCGTGCAGGATTTTGTGCACGAACTGACCTCTCGATTACGTCCCAAATATTTTCGATGGAATTCATGTCGGGTGATCGGGGTGGCCAAATCATTCGCTCGAATTATACAGAATAATCTTCAAACCAAACGCGAACAACTGGCCCGGTGACATGGCATCGTTATTTGGGATCATGGAGTCCACGAATGGCTGCAAATGGTCTCCAAGTAGCCGAACCATTTCCAATCAATGATCAGTTCAGTTGGACTAGAGAACCAAGTCCATTCCATGTAAAGACAACGCCATATCGTTATGGAGTCATCATGAGCTTGTGCAGTACCTTGTTGACAAGTTGTGCACTTGTCTTCGTAGGACCTGCGCCACACTCGAGCCTTACCATCAGCTCTTACCAACTGAAATCCGGACTGATCTGACCAGGCTACAGTTTTCCAGTCATCTAGGGCGTAACCAAGATGATCACGAGCTTAGGAGAGGCGCTGCAGGCGATGACACACTATTAGATAACACACTCGCGTCGATAGACTACTGCCATAGCCCATTTCGGTGCACTGTCCTAACGGATAGTTCGTCGTACGTCCCACATTGATTTCTGCGATTATTTCACACAATGATGATTGTCTGTTAGCACTGAGAACTCTACGCAAACGCAGCTGCTCTTGGTCGTTATGTGAAAAATGGTTCAAATGGCTCTGAGCACTATGGGACTTAACATCTGAGGTCATCAGTCCCCTAGAACACAGAACTACTTAAACCTAACTAACCTAAGGATAACACACACATCCATGCCCGAGGCAGGATTCGAACCTGCGACCGTAGCGGTTCCAGACTGTAGCGCCTAGAACCGCACGGTCACACCGGCCGGCCGTTAAGTGAAGGCCGTTGGCTACTGCACTGGCGTGGTGAGAGGTAATGTCTGAAATTTGGTATTCTCAACACACTCTTGACACTGTGGATATCGGCATATTGAATTGAGTAACGATTTCCGAAGTGGAATCTCCCATGCATCTAGCTCCAAGTACTGTTCCTCATTCAAAGTCTGTCAATTTCCGTCGTGCGGCGGTAATGACGTCGAAAACCTCTTCACGTGAGTCACCTGAGTGCAAATGACAGCACCGCCAACGCACTGCACTTGTATACCTTGTGGGCGCGATGCTGCCACCATTTGTATATGTCCATATCAGTATCCCATAACTTCTCACACCACAGAGTCTATCTTCATCGCAAAAATCTAATTTTCTGTTGTAGATGATTTATTTTTCAGGTACGTAAGTTGTATTCGCGATGTGTTTGTACCGTTTACAGTTTGTCAAATGAACTAAAAGATGTTTCTTTTTCTTCTTCTGAACTAAGGATCAAAATGAAGAATCAACCTTTAGTTGAAAACAATTAGTCTAAAGAGAAATAAAATAATAGTAGTATGCCCTTCAGCCAGGAAGAAACTAGAATCGGGGAAGCCATGTTTAGCTATCGGAAATGCCTTCCCCCATTGTGGGCATTTTACAACCACATAATAATAAAATCGGGAACTTCCATAGAACGAACGGTGGTATCTACACTTTCGAAAGAGAAATGCACGTGAGTTCTTAAAGCCTTACCGTGAATTATGTAAGGAACTAAATGGCTCTGAGCACTATGGGACTCAACTGCTGAGGTTATTAGTCCCCTAGAACTTAGAACTAGTTAAACCTACCTAACCTAAGGACATCACAAACATCCATGCCCGAGGCAGGATTCGAACCTGCGACCGTAGCGGTCTTGCGGTTCCAGACTGCAGCGCCTTTAACCGCACGGCCACTTCGGCCGGCCTATGTAAGGAACTATCCGCGACTATTCACACTACTCTTGTCTTATGCTCGGAAGGGTGTTGACACTGATCGATGCATGTAGGCATACAGCCGCCATATTGTAGTGTTTTCATGATGATTTAATAAGTAATCTGGATAATTCTACTTACATTTGCCTTCGATGTTTTTACTGAGATAAATCATCTACGAAATGAATTCGCAGCTTACGAATAGTTATTGCGGTGAGCTGTACATTTTATTAATGGCACATGAAACCAGAATCTCCTGCTTGCCGCGAGTGGTTGTCTCAACCACTTCGGCAAACCGTGCACACCTCGCAGTCCAAACTTCGATGCACGCATGTCTGAAGCACATTGTAACGCAATATACAGATACTATATAAACATAGACATTGTGTAAATAATTGAGATCAGCCATGTCACAAACATATGCATTGAATTCTTTATAGAAGTTACGACTTCCGTTAGCAGAATGAGAATCAGTTTATCTCAGTTATCGAGTAGAAAAACTTCAGAGTAATATAATATTATTCATATTATTTTATCAACCTGACTCTCAGTCGCATGGCTAAAAGAACCTGCAGAATATAAATTTAGATCTGCTTCAGGGAAAAGTTTACAATTAAGTGGTATTACAATCAATATTTATGTCTTCAATATTTTTTACATTTAGCAACCTATAGCATTGCTAGAAAATGTTGAATCTTTGTAATAATGACATTGAGACAACGTATAGGTGAGGTACAATTTTCTACCAATTAAACCGATCATGTTTCATATCAGTCATTCTACTACGTAGTAAATGATTACACCATACAAGGTGTAATTGGTACAAGTGCAGATATCTTTATTAACGGCTGAGGACAGTATGCTGAACGAGATTACATCAGTATTTACCTCATTTGCAGACTAATAATTATAGCTGGTAGAAGCAATATATTTTTAGGATGGTTAGTATAACCGGGTACATGTAGAAAGAACAAGCCATTAAGATCAACTTCAATGGGTAGCTCATCAAGTGTTGAAATGTGTACAAGTGTACGCAAAATGGTTAGTCCGTATTCCAGGCGTAGTCCATTTAGACGTACCGTTACTCCAGTGCAGAAAACATCAGGTAGAAAATTATATGATGTGTTGTGCGAAGACTGTCTCACACAGACAAAAAACAACTAAGACACTGATGTGTGTACATATTAAGTTAGCACATATAAAAAATATCTGCACTTATACCCGTTATGCCCTGTATAATGATATACTTTTCTTTTCTGGTGTAACTGTTATTAGCGTCAAGAAGTCTGATTTATCGCTCAGATTCTTTTCAGTTCTCAATCCACTCCTGCCACACTGTCTGAGCAATGCTTACAGTCTAGGAAGTGGCTTGCGTGCAGACCAGTGTCCCCTCGAAATGTCTTATCACTCCGACCAGTGCCGCAACGCTGACTCCTTCGTCGTTTCTGCTCCGCCAATAGTACGCTGCACCGATGTGTATGGAGCTTTCACTGTGTGAGCACCAAGTTACCCAGTGCATGGGCTCTGTTCAAATTTTTCGTGTTACACAATTTTACTTCTCGCGTTCCCTTAGAGGCAGGACGCCAACCACAGGTGTGGAGGAGGACCTGCTCTCACTTGAGCTATCGCTGTAGAAATATTAATTCTGAGGTGTAACTCGCGTAGTACGTCGACACACCCTACAGGCCGGACACATACAGGAGTCACACGTGGCGAGGCGCTGCCCGCCTACCTGGATCGCGACTCGCCCGGCGTGCAGCCGTGGGCCTTATCTGCAGCGGCGGACAATGCGGCGCGTGTTAGCATAAGAAATTGCACGCCCCCTCCGCGGACGCCGCACATTTGCATGAGAATCCCGCACCGACGGGAACAAGCGCCCCGTGATGCTCGCAATTAAACTCAACAGCTAAATCACCTTAATCCTGCTGCGGCTGTGTGCGGTGAGGGTTAGCGCCGGCCGGGGGTGAGAGGCACTTCATTTGCAGTATCTCATACCGCCCAATGCTGGCCTCGAACCGGCGTAAACACCCGCCAGATTGTTCCCACGTACTTCATATCTCGCAAAGTAGGAGGAAAAGAATAGCAGCTTTTTAAATCCACAGCGTTACCCACCTTTTTACTTTGCATCCATCACTCCACCGAAAGACCCATTCACTGCAAGTTTCTCTGCATTCCACGGAAAATATGTTGTTTAGTAGTAATCCAGGTGCCAAAGTCATCTTAAGCCTGCGTTAGGCAACAACAGGTTTCTCTCAAGGTCCTCTTGCCGAACACAGCCTTATTAATAAACACAAAACCTTGTTTGAGCAGACACGAATTCTGTAAGGGACAGTCAGATGAAAACGAGACAGATACAGATAACAAATTGGCCAGGTGCTAGTACAATTCGCTCTCTGATTCGGTACAAACTTAATTATACATGTAGGCAGTTCATTCCCCCCAGGGATCAAGAATCTTGACGATGTTTGCCTTTTATCGACACTGATGCTAGCAAGATATCGGATATGTTTTAATTTCCAGTTTGAAGTGGGGTAACAAATGTAAAAAATATAGTCTCTTCGCGTAATATAATTTCAAATTAACAATTTTCGGATTTTTTCCTTCATTTGTACTATGGAACCTTACTTCTAGCCAAATTTCATGATTCTATGTCAACTTGAAATACCCTACAGGGTTTGATGAATGAGTTTGTGAGTACTAAAGTATGTGACATACATTTTTCGTATCTTTTGATTGCATTGACTTAAAAGCTTCACTATCTGACACCGCCAAGGTACAGTATGCATTAGAATGTGACATAAGTTTCAACCTCATGCGTCTAGCTGTTCCTGAGGAAAAGGGTTTTTAACGGTTGGATAGGTAGACTGACAACGAAGCTATCCTACGATTCCGTTTTCACGGTTTGGTGTCGAAACCCTAAAAAAAGGAAGTAAGCTGTTTATTGTTTCAAAAGTGATCAGGATAACCGTTAATACATATATCCCACTGTGTGACAAGATGGTCTAGGCCTTAATGGAAAAATGTCTGCGGTTGCCTACGGAACCGTGATGTGGACGGACCCATTTGTTGCCTAGGTCGCTTCGACTACGCTGCAGAAGTTTCGCTGGGAAGCCGTTACACATCCTCCATAGCGTGCAGATCTGTCTCCATACGATTTCCATATTTTTGAAGCTCTGAAGAAGGACATTCGTCACCGTCTATTTGCTTCGAACGCCAGTGTACAATTGCGGTTCTGAAGGCAACCGAGAACATTTTCACATGAAGGCCTTGATCGTCTTGTCTCTCAGTCATTAATTTATTAATAGTTATGGAGATTACTTTTGAAATAATGAACAGTTTACTTACTTCTTTTCCACCTGTTTCGTTTTCATTTAACTACCCCTTGTACGTACCACATATAGACGAACATGGACAGTCAACAGATATGTTATTGTTGCTACTACATGTGAGAATGGTTTTAATGATACTGCGTAAATCATTCTTACACTGTGTAAAATCAAAGCTAAGAATCGTTTTAATGACAGTTTAATTTATTCTTACACGGTGTAAAATGAAGCACAATGGTGCAGAACTACGTCCGATATTATACATTGTGATGAAACCAAAGACGCCGCGAGTGAACAGTGTACGCCTAGGTACGCTCTGGTCGCATTCGGCACTGCTACATCTATGCGAATCCGTTACTTCCTACACAGTAAGGAACTTCCCTGAGAAACAAGATACAAGTCAGTAGTTCTTGTTTGCGTATGTTCCGACAAGTGCACGGAAGATATATGGTGCAACAAATCTGACGAGAAAACTTCGTGGTTACATTAATTTATTAACTTGTCGTAATCATGTTTTGAGATACCATGTTTCCTCTAATACGCATATAATCTAAGTTACAATTTTATTCTAGCTAATTTCAGTATGACTATTGTCAGAGATTCATGAGTGGTAAATGGCTGTTTCATGTAGTCCACGACACCAAATTCCCAGAGACCATACCTGCAAATCAATGATAGTTGGTACTTCCAGAGATCATGTCTTCTACTTCTATCATGTGATCGTACTTGTGCAATGCAAACTTATATTACAGCTCATGTGGCGACGAAGTTCATCGCGACGGAGCCCTTGAATAAAAAGTTCTCTGTTTACTTTCCGCATCAAATTTGGATAAAATCCCGAGCTTTCAATGATTGTCTCGATTATCCAGCTAAGACTGACTGTCGTGAACTGATGAGTTCCACACTTTTGTACACACAGGATGGCATCCGACTGACTGGATTACATCATGATGACAACACTGAAATGCTGCGCATATAGCTGGCGCCCTATCGTTCATACATTTTGTTTGCGCTCTCCATCCAGCGTTGAATGCAGTGCCATCCCCCGCATCAGTCGGTAAACTAAGAGGAGTCTTCGTCTGTGCTTTTTCATTATCAGGTGCAAGATTCGATGCATTGCTAAGAGCACAACAGGTGTCTCTATAGAAGTTGTTTTCACAAGGTTTAATTTCAGTGGCTTCCCTGATCATGCGTTGTTCCGTAAATGTTATCGACTGCGATTGACTGCGCATTATCGTGACCGTAAGAAAACCAACATTCGCGTCTATCTGGAATCTAAACCGCAGTCCTCACCTTGTTAGCTGCCAACCTTACGCTTTACACTATCGCACTGTTCTGAAGGTAAGTGGTTATTTAGATGAATCGTGCATACGTTTGTCTCTACGAAATCTCACGAACGAAGGATGACTAGGGTGGACGACTCTAGGGTGAATACGATATTGCAGTGCCTCTGTTATTCAGAAATACGATGCAAGGTTCCTTCGGACATGCATGCATGTCCGAAGGAACAGGCAATACGGCGGCTACGGTCGTTATAAAATACGTTAAATATATTAGCAGCTACGAACATAGATAACCATCCGCTGTAAATTGGAATGACGACAGTGAAAAATCGTTCCAGATCGGGACTCGAAACCCTTTTTCCCGCTTATCGCGAGCGGCCGCCCTATTTTTAGGCTATTTGAATCAGGCTCACCAGACCCATACTTTCGTATGTCGTCAACCATGTATGTACAAGCTGCACTCGTACGTCCATATGTATATTCTTGTACATAGGAGACAGTTTAATGAAAAGTCGCTCGTCCTGTGTTGCCGGATAAATACAATACTGCAGTGCCTGTATTATCCAGAAATACAACGCAATGTTCCTTCGAATATGCAAGCGACATTCAATTAAAATGTCTCCATTGTACGGAAATCTACATACGAATGTTCGACGCATGTTTGACGAAACAAACGGAAGTTCGAGTCACGCGTAATGATAAGGCAACCGCTCACGATAAGCGAGAAATACGGGTTCGAGTCCCGCTCCGGCACAAGTTTCACTGTCGTCATTCCATTATATAGCTCATGTTTGTGCATATTCGAAACTGTGAATACATTAAATGTAAAATCGATAGGTACCTGCCAACTTAGAATGCACTTCTGTACAAAACTGAGAAGTTCTTGCAAAGCGTTGTTCACAATACCGCAGAAATTGCTACCTAACATTTATGCACATGGCTAACGGCATATATATTGAGTGCACATTTCAACTACTTCTTTTGAGTAAATACTTCAGTTTCACTCATCTCAACATCGTATTCCACCTACTGAAATTTGCACACCAATCATTAGCTCAGTTTTGCCAGCCACTGTGGCCGAGCGGTGCTAGGCGCTTCAGTCTGGCACCGCGCGGTTGATAGGTCGCAGGTTCGAATCCTGCCTCGGGCATGGATGTGTGTGATGTCCTTAGGTCGGTTAGATTTAAGTAGTTCTTTGTCTAGGGGACTGATAACCTCAGATGTCAAGTCCCCTAGTGCTTAGAGCCATTATCTCAGTTTTAATGTTGTGTTTGAGTGTTCCGTCATCTTTTCCGTCTGCTTTGACACTGGTTTCTCCTTCACAATCCCAGTCAATTTAGTGTCTGAAACAGCAAGCTTGCACTGTCAGATAAAACGATCACTGTTTTAACTGGAGCTTGGCTGTACGTGGTCACGCGGCCAAATTAGCCACTCCACGGTCGGACTGCGATTGACCTTGCCGAAGAATAGTGTATTTTAATGCTTACAACACACATTTTGTAACATAATGGTTGCACAGGTGACTTATAAGATCACATAGCAAGATAGGTTTTACAGCATGACAGTTTAGATTCTATGACTTTTTACAGGACATTTTATTCGCATGAAGTGGCTCTGAGCACTATGGGACTCAACTGCTGTGGTCATAAGTCCCCTAGAACTTAGAACTACTTAAACCTAACTAACCTAAGGATAGCACACAACACCCAGCCATCACGAGGCAGAGAAAATCCCTGACCCCGCCGGGAATCGAACCCGGGAACCCGGGCGTGGGAAGCGTCGCATGAAGTGTTGAGTGCTATCGACAAGGGACTTCAGATCGATTCCGTATTTGTGGATTTCCGGAAGGCATTTCACACTGTATCACACAAGCGGCTCGTAGTGAAATTGCGTGCTTATGGAATATGGTCTCAGTTATGTGACTGAATTTGTGATTTCTTGTCAGAGAGGTCACAGTTCGTAGTAATTGACGGAAAGTCATCGAGTAAAACAGAAGTGATTTCTGGCGTTCCCCTAGGTAGTGTTATAGGCCCTTTGCTGTTCCTTATCTATATAAATGATCTGGGAGACAATCTGAGCAGCCGTCTTCGGTTGTTTGGAGATAACACTGTCGTTTATCGACTAATAAAGTCAACAGAAGATCAAAACAAACTGCAAAACGATTTAGAAAAGATATCTGAGTGGTGCGAAAAGTGGCAGCTGACCCTGAATATCGAAACGTGTGTGGTCATCCACATGAGTGCTAAAAGGTACTCGTTAAACTTCGGTTGCACGATAAATCAGTCTAATCTGAAAGCCGTAAATTCAGCTAAATACCTAGTATTACAATTACGAACAACTTAAATTGGAAGGAACACATGGAAAATGTTGTGGGGAAGGCAAACCAAAGACTTCGTTTTATTGGCAGGACACTTAGAAAATGTAACAGACCTACTAAGGAGACTGCCTACACTACGCTTGTCCGTCCTCTTTTAGAATACTGCTGCGCGGTGTGGGGTCCTGACCAGATAGGACTGACGGAGTACATCAAAAAAGTTCAAAGAAGGGCAGCACGTTTTGTATTATTGCGAAATATGGGGGAGAGTGTCACAGAAATGATACAGAATTTGGGCTGGACATCATTTTAAAAAAGGCATTTTTCGTTGCGACGGAATCTTCTCACGAAATTCCAATCACCAACTTTCTCCTCCGAAAGCGAAAATATTTTGTTAACACCGACCTGTGTAGGGACGAACGATCACCACTACAAAATAAGAGAAATCAAGAGCTCGTACGGAAAGATACAGGTGTTCATTCTTTCCGCGCGCTATACGAGATTGGAATAATAGAGAATTGTGAAGGTGGTTAGATGAACCCTCTGTCAGGCACTTAGATGTGATTTGCAGAGTATCCATGTAGATGTAGATGTAGATGTAATAACATGAATTTTATGGCGTGTTTTGTCTGATCTCTGGTTTGGAATAATGAGTTAAGTTGCAGGTAATATAGACAGGGAAACAGGTTTTTTTAGAACTCGACCTATGAGCTTCAATGTTATTGCTAACAACATTGTGCGTTCTACGTACCGTACTCTGTCTGAGACATACATAGACGGAGCATTGTGCCCCAATTAATTCGTGATAGTCTGCTAGACAATGCAGTTACCATGCTCCAGGTACTTTGTGATCAGTATGAACGGTATTCGATACTGATATGAACCTTTAGTGGATGGATGTTATGCTTGTGTTCTTAGGACCACTGATTTACACGGTTCAAAAATGTTCAGATGTGTGTGAAATCTTATGGGACTTAACTGCTAAGGTCATCAGTCCCTAAGCTTACACACCACTTAACCTAAATTATCCTAAGGACAAACACACACACCCATGCCCGAGGGAGGACTCGATCCTCCGTCGGGACCAGAGGCACAGGAGTTACACGGTGTCAGTTACCTATTTGAGTTGCATTGTAATAATAGGCACGCGGTTTATACCGCTTTCAACATAAAGTATGTACTTAACAGAATAATAATATTATTTATTTCAGAAAAATTGCGAGCTCTTGAAGTGCATTATGATCAGGTGCGGCAGGTAACGACGCCGCGGCGAAACTAATGGCAACGGCTTTCGCTGGCACAAAAAAAATTCATTCATAAGACTTGTCAAAGCTGTGGAGCACTATTTTTAATATTACCATTTACGTTCCGTGAGCATGTGCGTTGCATGTTTCAGCAAAGCCTTTGTGAGTGCCTCCGACGTTGTCCTTCATGATAAACAGTCAGAAACCCTGGAGTAGTTCTCTACCACAGGTCACACCAAGTTTCACATAACGCTTCGTTAAGAGATGCTTCCCTCTCATCTAGAGTTCTCCCAGCAAATTTACGTCTTTAGTTCGCCTTCTGATTCCACGTGGTCTATCCGTTTCATATCGCTTCATCGTATTACCTCCAGGCATTGAAAATGTGTGACGCTTTCAAGAAGGGGTTTACCACTTCTAATTGTTTGTTACAGGACTCCGACACACAATTGTAGTGATCTACTATCGCCATTTCAGAGTGGCTGTTAAAGTATTAAAGAATCAGTTTAGACAGTATTCTGATAACTGCGCGTGTTTTAGAAACTATATAGTTCAAATTCTGTTAGAACCAAATTTTATGATTTATGACATACAAAAGATCGGCGAGAAAATAATTTATCTACAGGCTTTGCATTTTTTACATTCCAGAACTAAGAAGTTTTTGTGAAAATGTGTCGTTTCCGTAGTGCATGGCGTGTGTCTTACGGCTGCTGGCTTCAGTACATAGATGGCATTTGCTAATTAACATCCCGGCACACAAACAGTGTACGCCGGTTGTTTCCATAGGCCACGACTCAGCTGTTTACATGTTCAGCCTGCGAGCTGCGACCCACAGGTGGGCGAGCTAACCACCCGTTCAGCTAGACATATGTATTCATGTCTCCAGAGCGTCCGATGGAGGCCACCGTGACTTCGTTGTTGTCACAACTGAGTCCCATAATATCACTATTAAGACCGCCACCACTCACTTTGCACACGTCTACGATTCCATTCTCCATGATACACGTGGCAGTTATTCTCAGGCCCATTTTTAGTTCAACTGATTCGCACCAGACGGTGTCTTTCAGAAGATTTATACAGAGTGAGAGGCGTGAGGGTAGCTCACTAGTATTAGCGACGACGGTTCTAATCCCCGTTGGGGGTTTTTCGTCGTTGCATTGAATCACTTACGCAAATGCCGAAATGTTTCCTTTCAAAAGAAAAGTACAATTTTCTCTTCCATCTTTCTCCAATGTGACCCTGTGCTCTGTCTTTAATGATATCATCGTCAACAGGACGCGGCCCCTAATCGTACTACTTGCTTCATTGTGTATCTCGATATAGTCGTTCAGATATGTGGGAAATAAACTTCTATTGCCAGTTTATTCAGTTCTGGTCAGCTTCAAACGACGTTACCAATCTTCACTTTTGAAAAAGGAAAAAGTTAAATAAAGAGGCACTGAAATTGGTTTACTGGGAATAAATGAAACAGCTCACTGAACCGCAGAGTCGTGTTTAGTTCAGAAATGTTCAAATGGCTCTAAGCACTATGGGACTTAACATCTGAGGTCAACAGTCCTCTAGACTTAGAACTACTGCCCGAAGCCGGATCCGCACCTGCGACCGTAGCAGCAGCGCGGTTCCGGACTGAAGCGTCTAGAACCGTTCGGCCACAACGGCCGGCGCGTGTTTAGTTGTCGAGTCAAGTGCGAGTTTTGTTTTCAGCTGTCTCAGTGTAGCTTTGTGTGTGTGTGTGTGTGTGTGTGTGAGAGAGAGAGAGAGAGAGTGTGTGTGTGTGTGTGTGCTCTACCTCGAGAAAGGATTCGTCCGAAAGCTAGCGAAGTTTTCATTCTCCTTTGTGTGCCCGCCAACGACTAAAAACACTTCTACTGGTCGGTGAGTTCTTTCCATTATTGCTAAATTATATTATAAACAGTAATTTACATGTATTTCATTAGTACTATGTACGCTAAATTTACGCTTTTCTTTTCTTCAATCACCATAGTTGGAAATTACTCTTACTTTCTTTTGTAATCTCAGATGTTAACTCCAAGGCGGCTTCACAAAAAAAGTTGAAGGTCCGATATTTATAACTACCGACCACTCTCACTATTTACCTCCTTCTCGAAGGAACTGGAAAAATTATGCTATTTTTGTAAATTCTCGAATCAGGTTACACAAAATTTAAATTACGATGTGGTGCCTCTGGTATTTTCTGTGACTTGTCAGACACGTCTGACTATGCACCCGACAGTATTCTCCTGGCTATTATACTCGTAGTATCAGAGATCTTGCTGATAAATGGTTTGCATCTTATCTTACTGAAACAATGCAGTTTTACCATAAGACACTCCGGAGTGTACCCAACGAAGCAGTATGTTTACAATGGGGAATAATCACTACACGTGACACATCATCAAATATCCAAGAGGCAGAAATACTATTTTTTGTTGACGCTGGAAACAGTATAATCATGTCTAACGGTGATACTTTAACACTTGAAAACGTAAATAAAATGTTCTTGAAATACTTTTGATTTAACATCACAATACTATAACTACTACTATTACTGATGATAATAACAACAGTCATCATCATCATCTTCAAAGTGGGCACCAGATCTATAAAATTGTTTAAGTAAGATGATATTTTTCCACTTGTGATATATTTATGAAGACCTCTTCTTAGTTACAAAACTGGCTTCAGGGTAAAAAAATTATTTTTGAGTTTATACCCAGCAAAATGTACAGTAGCTTAAACATAAAAACGTCAGAGAATTCATACGATAAGCTACCGTTAGTGATGGTTTACAAATTATACTGAGTGACTAACACGGTTTTAAAATATTTGAAAGGGTCTGTCTTTTTGTTCGATTCACATTTTTTTCTAATCTCATGTATTACTTATGTCATATACACTCCTGGAAATTGAAATAAGAACACCGTTAATTCATTGTCCCAGGAAGGGGAAACTTTATTGACACATTCCTGGGGTCAGATACATCACATGATCACACTGACAGAACCACAGGCACATAGACACAGGCAACAGAGCATGCACAATGTCGGCACTAGTACAGTGTATATCCACCTTTCGCAGCAATGCAGGCTGCTATTCTCCCATGGAGACGATCGTAGAGATGCTGGATGTAGTCCTGTGGAACGGCTTGCCATGCCATTTCCACCTGGCGCCTCAGCTGGACCAGCGTTCGTGCTGGACGTGCAGACCGCGTGAGACGACGCTTCATCCGGTCCCAAACATGCTCAATGGGGGACAAATCCGGAGATCTTGCTGGCCAGGGTAGTTGACTTACACCTTCTAGAGCACGTTGGGTGGCACGGGATACATGCGGACGTGCATTGTCCTGTTGGAACAGCAAGTTCCCTTGCCGGTCTAGGAATGGTAGAACGATGGGTTCGATGACGGTTTGGATGTACCGTGCACTATTCAGTGTCCCCTCGACGATCACCAGTGGTGTACGGCCAGTGTAGGAGATCGCTCCCCACACCATGATGCCGGGTGTTGGCCCTGTGTGCCTCGGTCGTATGCAGTCCTGATTGTGGCGCTCACCTGCACGGCGCCAAACACGCATACGACCATCATTGGCACCAAGGCAGAAGCGACTCTCATCGCTGAAGACGACACGTCTCCATTCGTCCCTCCATTCACGCCTGTCGCGACACCACTGGAGGCGGGCTGCACGATGTTGGGGCGTGAGCGGAAGACGGCCTAACGGTGTGCGGGACCGTAGCCCAGCTTCATGGAGACGGTTGCGAATGGTCCTCGCCGATACGCCAGGAGCAACAGTGTCCCTAATTTGCTGGGAAGTGGCGGTGCGGTCCCCTACGGCACTGCGTAGGATCCTACGGTCTTGGCGTGCATCCGTGCGTCGCTGCGGTCCGGTCCCAGGTCGACGGGCACGTGCACCTTCCGCCGACCACTGGCGACAACATCGATGTACTGTGGAGACCTCACGCCCCACGTGTTGAGCAATTCGGCGGTACGTCCACCCGGCCTCCCGCATGCCCACTATACGCCCTCGCTCAAAGTCCGTCAACTGCACATACGGTTCACGTCCACGCTGTCGCGGCATGCTACCAGTGTTAAAGACTGCGATGGCGCTCCGTATGCCACGGCAAACTGGCTGACACTGACGGCGGCGGTGCACAAATGCTGCGCAGCTAGCGCCATTCGACGGCCAACACCGCGGTTCCTGGTGTGTCCGCTGTGCCGTGCGTGTGATCATAGCTTGTACAGCCCTCTCGCAGTGTCCGGAGCAAGTATGGTGGGTCTGACACACCGGTGTCAATGTGTTCTTTTTTCCATTTCCAGGAGTGTAGATGCTGTTTTTGCTGACTAATCGTGTATATGACGGTACTAGGAAAATGAATAGGATGGAGTGCAGTTGTTAAATTTCTTTTAAAATCAATAACCTTTTCCTTTCCCGTGCCGCTCCCTTAATAATTTCTGTACGGCACGGATGCGTGGGTGTTTTCAAAGTACCGGAGGAGATCAAAGAAGTTTCCTTTTCTCAGAATATAGCAAAAACCGATCTTACCGGGAGTTCTCTTTAAGTGTGAAACAATATAGCGTGCTATAAACTCAGAGATTTCCCAGATTTTTGGTCCTTTCTGTTGGCTAAGCTCACGTAGTGGAGTCCTCCCACACCACGTAAAAATAGAGGCCTCGTCCCCAAAGGCCGTTCGTTGTCTGGTTCTTTTAACCAATTCCGGTCGGAATTTTGTTGGAGGAAGGAAAATTTTTATTCATATGATAATGCTCTTAGGCGTTCTTCTAATCATTTTAGATGCAAGATTTGTACAAAAATATGTGCTCATTTTTAAAAGATTTGTACACCTGGCTTCATTTTATGGACTAAAACAATCAATTATGAAATATTCTCCATTGTAATAAATATGAAAATGATAACACAATCACTAATGTGCAAAATAACAATATTTAATTATACAGAGGAATATAACGAACCAGCCATATCCGTGTATTCTGGTGGTAACGAGCTGCTGCACACTGCTACACTGACTTGCTGATATTTTCATTGTGGTGCCCAACTGACGGCAGCACTTGCACGTGATGAAGAGGTTGAACATTCACAAATATGTGCCTCAGGTTTCCATTGGGAAAAAATACTTCTGTTGCAGCTAAGACACAGTGAAAGATAATGTACACAATTGCAGCCAGAGGGTCTGAAAGGGTTAAGAAACTCTTGGAGTATCTCTGTTCTTCAGAACAAGGTCCATTGTAAGTGCAGATTTCTTTATGTAGTACAGGAAGTGGATGGTAACAAAGGAATCAAGGCGTTTATATGGGTTTAGCGATCAATAATGTTTTCAGTGAAGATCGCGTGTTGTACGCAATTAAATTCGTGCACAATGCAAAGCTCGTGCATTGTTCTTAGTCTGGATCAGATCACATGTCTTCAGCATGTTTTCAATATCGCTCCACCCGATACTTAATAATTAGTGCACGCGAGACAGCGGAGTGCAAGTTTGTCATAGGCTGTGACATGATCGAAAGTGACCAGGTGTAACAGATTTAGTGCGTAGTGGGTGGGCTCTAGCAGTCTAAATTTCTCTAATCTTGCGATCAGTTAATCGCCACAGGGATCTTCTGCATGCATTCACGCGCCGCTCTCAATGATTTATCATTGTTTTACTATTATACGTCCTCTATGCCGAATTTGCCCTTTGTGTGGTTCCGACCGCCATGCGTATTTGTATCTATGATTTGTGGTTAGGAAGCCTTCTGATTACATTGTATTAAATAAGCTGAATATAACGAACCCTTATATAGATGGTAATAATCTTGGGTCTCAAATTTTACCGAATTTATTATGTTTTCTGCGGGCTGATTGTGATCCTAATGTCCCTAATTATCCTCTCTAATTGCATGGTGCTAAATGTACTGAGAAAAAACCTATTGTATGATGTTGTTGTTGTGGTCTTCAGTCCTGAGACTGGTTTGATGCAGCTCTCCATGCTATTCTATCCTGTGCAAGCTTCTTCATCTCCCAGTACCTACTGCAACCTACATCCTTCTGAATCTGCTTAGTGTATTGATCTCTTGGTCTCCCTCTACGATTTTTACCCTCCACGCTGCCCTCCAATGCTAAATTTGTGATCCCTTGATGCCTCAAAACATGTCCTACCAACCGATCCCTTCTTCTAGTCAAGTTGTGCCACAAACTTCTCTTCTCCCCAATCCTATTCAATACCTCCTCATTAGTTACGTGATCTACCCACCTTATCTTCAGCATTCTTCTGTAGCACCACATTTCGAAAGCTTCTATTCTCTTCTTGTCCAAACTAGTTATCGTCCATGTTTCACTTCCATACATGGCTACACTCCATACAAATACTTTCAGAAACGACTTCCTGACACTTAAATCTATACTCGATGTTAACAAATTTCTCTTCTTCAGAAACGATTTCCTTGCAATTGCCAGTCTACATTTTATATCCTCTCTACTTCGACCATCATCAGTTATTTTACTCCCTAAATAGCAAAACTCCTTTACTACTTTAAGTGTCTCATTTCCTAATCTAATCCCCTCAGCATCACCCGATTTAATTTGACAACATTCCATTATCCTCGTTTTGCTTTTGTTGATGTTCATCTTATATCCTCCTTTCAAGACACTGTCCATTCCGTTCAACTGCTCTTCCAAGTCCTTTGCTGTCTCTGACAGAATTACAATGTCATCGGCGAACCTCAAAGTTTTGACTTCTTCTCCATGAATTTTAATACCTACTCCGAATTTTTCTTTTGTTTCCTTTACTGCTTGCTCAATATACAGATTGAATAACATCGGGGAGAGGCTACAACCCTGTCTCACTCCTTTCCCAACCACTGCTTCCCTTTCATGCCCCTCGACTCTTATAACTGCCATCTGGTTTCTGTACAAATTGTAAATAGCCTTTCGCTCCCTGTATTTTACCCCTGCCACCTTCAGAATTTGAAAGAGAGTATTCCAGTTAACGTTGTCAAAAGCTTTCTCTAAGTCTACAAATGCTAGAAACGTAGGATTGCCTTTTCTTTATCTTTCTTCTAAGATAAGTCGTAAGGTTAGTATTGCCTCACGTGTTCCAACATTTCTACGGAATCCAAACTGATCTTCCCATGTTTGCAAAAGCCGAGATTTATCAGAATAATTATCGCAATAAGTGGGTTTTGTCGGGTGTAACCGACTTGTGATCCCATTATTTGTGACTCCCTGCAATCAGAACAATTCTTCTCGTACTGGGACAGCATGCAATAAGTCTCGTTACTATCTCTTGCGTGATTGAGTTTTTGGTATAGTTCAGGGAATATTCTCTAACAATTCTTTAAATCTTCCCGAGAAGTCTTTGCTGTTGATTAGGTTAACGAAGCATAATAATGTTTCTCTATGAGTGTGTAAGGGAACGCATGAAAACAGTATCTGTCTATGATGTATCCACTGCATTTTATATGGTGGAAGAGTTTCACTGTAATAAATATCCATTTGGACATGTGTGATATACAGTTGGACGGTGTCCGTATCACCTTCCGCTTTCACTTGTAATCTCTGCAATTTCAGTAATTAGAGCCACTTCTTTCCTAAAGGATTTTCCTGTCGCAGACAGTTCCAAAGGGTGTAGTCATCTCCGATATGTATCACAAATTCTCATGGAATCGATCGCTACTGTACATCTGTGCCGAGACCATAGCGTTTCTCCGTTGCCCGTCTTAATGTTTGGCTAGCTTGATCAGTAATTTAACCACGGTTTCGCACGACACTGCACATACCGCGAGCGACGATAATACAAAGAGTAAGAAAGGACACAAACAGTTGTCTCTCCCCATCTGTTATAAGGGTTGACTGCGTCGCTGCAGTGTATATGCAACCCAGCGAGACTCCTACGCTGGTATAGAAGCACCGACATGTAGACAAGTGGTTAGTTTGGCCTCCGAACGGGAACTTTTCATTTGTCCCCGTTAAAAAATTCGAGTGGTCAAACAAATCCACGGCATTTGGTGAAAGAGCTAATGTCAAGAAGAATGTCAGTCTATGTAAAGAATGAATAGAAACCACGTTCGCCTTGAAGGATCCCTGTTGTATAATCATTGGAATTTAGGTAGGGACCGCTTTTATATGATCAGTGTTAACCTAACTAGAGCGTCTCGGTGTACCGAATATCTTCAATATTGTGTTACATCTATAGAGATTCTCCGCAAGCCACTGTACGGTGTGTGGCGGAGGGCTTCCTGTACCGCTACTAGTCATTTCCCTTCCTGATCCACTCGCATATAGAGCAAGGGAAACACGACTGTCTATGTGCCACCGTATGAGCCCTACTTTCTCGTGTCTTATCTTCGTGGTCCATTCTCCTGACTGGGTTGATGCGGCCCGCCACGAATTCCTGTCCTCAGCCAACCTCTTTATCCCAGAGTAGGACTTGGAAACAACATTCTCAGTTATTTGCTGGATGTAGTCCAATCTCTGTCTTCCTCTACATTTTTTACCCTCTACAGCTCTAGTACAATGGAAGTTATTCCTTGGTGTCTGAACAAATGTCCTATCATCCTGTCCCTTCTTCTTGGCAGTGTTTTCTATACATTCTTTTCCTCTCCGATTATGTGTAGAACCTCTTCATTCATTACCTTATCATTCCACTTAATTTTCAACATTCGTCTGTTGCACCACATCTCAAATGCTTCGATTCTCCTCTGTTCCGGTTTTTCCACAGTCCACGTTTCATAACCGTTCAATACTGTGCTCCAAATATACATTCTCAGAAATTTCTCCTTCAAATTAAGATCCATAATTGATAACAGCAGACTTCTCATGGCCAGTCCTGCCCTTTTTGCTAGTGCTAGTCTGCTTTTGATGTCCTCCTTGCTCCGACGGTCATGGGTTATTTTTCTGCATAGGAGGTGGAATTGCTTAACTTCGTCCACTTCGTGACCATCAATTCTGATGTCAAGTTTCTCGCTGTTCTCATTGCTGCTATTTCTCATTACTTTCGTCTCTCTTACATTTATTTTCAGTCAGTGTTCTGTGCTCATTAGATTGTTTGTTCCATTCAGCAGATCCTGTCACTCTTCCTTACTTTCATTGAGGATAGCAGTGTTGTCAGCGAATCTTATATCTGATATCCTTTCACCTTGGATTTTAATTCCAATCTTGAACCATTTTTGTATGTCTATAATTGCTTCTTCGATGTATAGATTGAATAATAGAGTTAAAAGGCTACATCCCTGTCTTACACTTTTTTTAATCCGAGCACTTCCTTCTTAGTCGTCCACTCTTATTATTCTCTTTTGGCTCTTGTACATATTATATATTACCCGTCTCTCCCTGCAGCTTATCCGTATTTTTATCGGAATTTCCAACATGTTGCACCATTTTACATATTGTTGTTGTGGTCTACAATCCAGAGACTGGTTTGATGCAGCTCTCCATGCTACTCTATCCTGTGCAAGCTTCTTCATCTCCCAGTACCTACTGCAACCTACATCCTTCTGAATCTGTTTAGTGTATTCATCTCTTGGTCTCCCTCAACGATTTTTACCCTCCACGCCGCCCTCCAATACTAAATACTTGATGCCTCAGAATATGCCCTACCAACCGATCCCTTCTTCTAGTCAAGTTGTGCCACAAATTTCTCTTCTCTCCAATTCTCGTCAGTACCTCCTCATTAGTTATGTGATCTACCCATCTAATCTTCAGCATTCTTCTGTAGCACCACATTTCGAAAGCTTCTATTCTCTTCTTGTGTAAACTATTTATCGTCCACGTTTCACTTCAATACATGGCTACACTCCATACAAATACTTTCAGAAACGACTTCTTGACACTTAAATCTATACTCGATGTTAACAAATTTCTCTTCTTCAGAAACGCTTTTCTTACGATTTCCAGTCAACATTTTGTATCTTCTGTACTTCGACCATCATCAGTTATTTTGCTCTCCAAATAGAAAAAATCATTTATTACTTTAAGCGTCTCATTTCCTAATCTAATTCCTGCAGCATCACCCGCTTTAATTCGACTACATTCCATTATCCTCGTTTTGCTTTTGTTGATGTTCATCTTATATCCTCCTTTCAAGACACTGTCCATTCCGTTCAACTGCTCTTCCAGGTCCTTTGCTGTCTCTGACAGAATTACAGTGTCATCGGCGAACCTCAAAGTTTTTATTTCTTCTCCATGGATTTTAATTCCCACTCCAAATTTTTCTTTTGTTTACTTTACTGCTTGCTCAATATACAAATTGAATAACATTGGGGATAGGCTACAACCCTGTCTCACTCCCTTCCCAAACACTGCTTCCCTTTCATGCCCCTCGACTCTTATAACTGCCATCTGGTTTCTGTACAAATTGCAAATAGCCTTTCGCTCCCTGTGTTTTACCACTGCCACCTTCAGAATTTGAAAGAGGGTATTCCAGTCAACATTGTCAAAAGCTTTCTCTAAGTCTACAAATGCTAGAAACGTAGGTTTGCCTTTCCTTAATATATTTTCTAACATAAGTCGTAGGGTCAGCATTGCCACACGTGTTCCAACATTTCTACGGAATCCAAACTGATCTTCCCCGAGGTCGGCTTCTACTAGTTTTTCCATTCGTCTGTAAAGAATTCGTGTTAGTATATTGCAGCCGTGGCTTATTAAGCTGATAGTTCGGTAATTTTCACATCTGTCAACGCCTGCTTTCTTTGGGATTGGAATTATTATATTCTTCTTGAAGCCTGAGGGTATTTCGCCTGTGTCATACATCTTTTTCACTAAATGGTATAGTTTTGTTAGGCCTGGCTCTCCCAAGGCTGTCAGTAGTTCTAATGGAATGTTATCTACTCTCAGGGCCTTGTTTCGACTCAGGTCTTTCAGTGCTCTGTCGAACTCTTCACGCAGTATCATATCACCTATTTCATCTTCATCTACATTCTGTTCCATTTCTATAATATTGTCCTCAAGAACATCGCCCTTGTATAGATCTTCTATATACTCCTTCCAGTTTTCTGATTTCCCTTCTTTGCTTAGAACTCGGTTTCCATCTGAGCTCTTGATATTCATGCAAATGGTTCTCTTTTCTCCAAAGGTCTCTTTAATTTTCCTGTAGGCAGTATCTATCTTAGCCCTAGTGAGACAAGCCTCTACAACCTTATATTTGTCCTGCTTAGCCATTTTGCACTTCCTGTCGATCTCATTTTTGAGACGTTTGTATTCCTTTTTGCCTGCTTCATTTACTGCATTTTTATATTTTCTCCTTTCATCAATTAAATTCAGTATCTCTTCTGTTACCCAAGGATTTCTATTAGCCCTCGTCTTTTTACCTACTTGATTCTCTGCTACCTTCACTATTTCATCTCTCAAAGCTACCGATCTCTTTCTACTGTATTTCTTTCCCCCATTCTTGTCAATCGTTCCCTAATACTCTCCCTGAAGCTCTCTACAACCTCTGGTTCTTTCAGTTTATCCAGATCCTATCTCCTCAAATTCCCTTCTTTTTGCAGTTTCTTCAGTTTTAATCTACAATTCATAACCAATAGATTGTGGTCAGAGTCCACATCTTCCATTGGAAATGTCTTACAATTTAAAACCGGGCTCCTGAATCTCTGTCTTACCATTAAATAATCTATCTGAGACTTTCCAGGACCTCCAGGCTTCTTTCATGTATACAACCTTCTTTTATGATTCTTGAACCAAGTGTTAGCTATGATTAAGTTATGCTCTGTGCAAAATTCTACCAGGCGGCTTCCTCTTTCATTCCTTACTACCATTCCATATTCACATACTACATTTCCTTCTATTCCTTTTCCTACTATCGAGTTCCAATCACCCATGACTATTAAATTTTCGTCTCCCTTCACTATCTGAATCCTTTCTTTTATCTCAGCATACATTTCATCAGTCTCTTCGTCATCTGCGGAGCTAGTTGGCATATAAACTTGTGCTACTGTAGTAGGCGTGGGCTTCATATCTGTCTTTGCCACAATAATGCGTTCACTATGCTGTTTGTAGTAGCTTACCCGCATTCCTATTTTCCTATTCCTTATTAAACCTACTCCTTCATTACCCCTATTTGATTTTGTATTTATAACCCCGTATTCGCCTAACCCGAAGTCTTGTTCCTCCTGCTACCGAACTTCACTAATTCCTACTATATCTAACTTTAACCTATACATTTCCCTTTTTAAATTCTCTAACCTACCTGCGCCATTAAGGGATCTGACATTCCACACTCCGATCCGTAGAACACCTGTTTTCTTTCTCCTGATAACAACGTCCTCCTGAGTAGTCCCCGCCCGGGGATCCAAATGGGGGACTATTTTATCTCCGGAATATTTTACCCAAGAGCACGCCATCATCATTTAACCATACAGTAAAGCTGAATGCCCTCGGGAAAAATTACGGCTCTAGTTTCCCCTTGCTTTCAGCCATTCGCAGTACCAGCACATCAAGGCCGTTTTGGTTAGTGTTACATGGCCAGATCAGTCAATCATCCATGCTGTTGCCCCAGAAACTATTGAAAAGGCTGCTGCCCCTCTTCAGGAACCACATGTTTGTCTGGCCTCTCAACACATACCCCTTCGTTGTGGTTGCACCTACAGTACGGCTATATGTATCTCTGAGGCACGCAAGCCTCCCCACCAACGGCAAGGTCCATGGTTCATGGGGGGCATTTTACACTGCGAACGATTTTTCCTTGTCGACAAATCTTATAAATGTCGACCTGGTCGTTATACACAATGTATGTTGGCGGCAGCAAAATCGTTCTGCAGTCAGCTTCAAATAGCGGTTCTGTACATTTTCTCAATAGTTTCTCACATGCTCGTTCCATTTCATATCGATTTCAACGATACATCCAGGTATTTAAACGACGTGACTGTGTCAAGCAGGATACTACTAATATTGTATCCGAAAATTACAGGTTTGTTCTTCCTATTCATCCGCGTTAACTTACATTTTTCCACATTTAGATGCAGCTGCCGTTCCTCACACCAAATAGAAATTAGGCCTAACTCGTCTTGTATCTGTCTACAGTTATTAACTTCGTCACCTTACCGTACACCACAGCATCATCACAAACAACCGCAGGTCGCTGCCCACCCTGTCCAACAAATCATTTATGTATGTAGATAACAACCTCCTATCACACTTCTCTGAGGCACTTCTGACAACACCCTTGTCTCTGATGAACTCTCGCGTCGCGGACAACATATTGGGTTCTATTACTGAAAAAGTCTTCGAGCCATCTGTGAACTTAATCCAATGCTCGTACCTTCGTTAACAGCGGCACTGGGGCACCGTGTCAAATGATTTCCAAAAATCTACAAATATGGAATCAGCCTGTTGCCCTTCATCCGTAGTTCGCAGTATATCATGTGAGAAAAGGGCAAGTTGAGTTCCGCGCTAGCAATGCTTTTTAAAACCATGTTGATTCGTGGGCATAAGGTTCACACGCTCATGAAAGTTCATTATATTCTAACTGAGAATACGTTCAAGGGTTCTGTAACAAACCGACGTTTGGGACATAGGTCTGTAATTTTGCGGGTCCTTTCTAATACTCAGGAGTCACCTGCGCTACTTTCTGGTCACCTGGGACTATGTGCTGGACGAGAGATTTACGAATAAAGCTAAGTAATGGGTCAATGACGTGGAGTACTCTTTGCAAAACCGAATCGGGATTCAATCCGGATTTATTTACTTTCAAATCTTTCAGTTATTTCTCTACGCCAGGGATACTTATTACCATGTCGTCATGCGGGAGTCTGTCAGAGGGTCAAATGACGGTATGGTTGGACGATTATCCTCTGTGACTGATTGATTACTTGAACGTGAAATCTGAAACTGTAGCTTTCGTTTCGCTATCTTCAACTGCCACAGCAGACTGGTCAACAAGGGACTGTATGGTAGCCTTAGACTCTATTAGAGATTTTACACAGGACCAGAGTTTTCTCGGGTTCTCTGTCAGATCTTCTGCCAAGGTATGACGGTGGTAGTTCTTGTATGCTTCGCGGCAACTAATTTTCACAGACTCACGAATTTCTATTAATTTTGTCGTCATTTGTACATTCTATGCTGATCCGAGAGTGCAACAGTCTGTGCTTCATCAGGATCTTCTGAATTTAGTTAATAAACCATGTTATGTCTTTTCCATCTTTTATCCACATACTAGACGCATAACTTCTCAGACCACGATTTACAATCTGCTTAAACTTTTAAATTCCTCTACGTCCATCTTATTGGAACTAACTGACGTCATTTCACTGTGTAAGTGATATGCTAACAACTGTTTATCCGCTCTATCTAGTAGAAACGCTCTCCTTTCGTAACCATAGTTGCTCTAGCCGGCCAGAGTGGCCGAGCGGTTCTAGGCGCTACAGTCCGGAGCCGCGCGACCGCTACGGACGCAGGTTCGAATCCTGCCTCGGGCATAGATGTGTGTGATGTCCTTAGGTTAGTTAGGTTTAAGTAGTTCTAAGTTCTAGGGGACTGATGACCTCAGCAGTGTTCAGAGCCATTTGAACCATTTGAAACTTCTTTGAATGACTCTAGAAGTGCCACAGCGAAATCGGGTGGTCGGTAAAAACATCCAGCAATTACGTTAGTTGCACCTACGCTTGTTATATGCGACCGGATAACTTCATCGACCTCAATAGAGAAAATATTTTTGTCAACTGCAATGAACACTTCTCCTCGTATGGACTTTACTCTGTCTTTCCGATACACTTTCCATGACTCGCAAAATATCTCAGAGCTGTCCACTTCTGGTTTCATACAGCTCTCGGTCACAAGAATAATTTGAGGTTGAGAACTGTCCTTGGAAGACAGTAAACATCAACAGTATACTGACAAAATTTTGACTGTTGAAGTGTCTTTACTCTGAATGCGGTCTCACTCCCTTTGCTGGGTATCGATTGGCATCTCCAAGTACTGTCTAGCCTGTAAAACCCTCATGTGCACTGCACAAGTACTCTGATACCTGAGTAGATGCTTCCTTTATGTAGTGCACTCCTGGCCTAGCAATGGGATTTCTATAAATCCCCACACGACAACGCATGTCTAGAAATCTGCAGCCAAGACCGTCACAAAGTCGACGAAGCCTTTGGTTGAGACCCTCCACTCGGCTCCAAAGCAAAGGACCCCAATCACCTCAGGGAAAAATTCTCAAATTGCGAGTTGTGCTTGCACCCCGTGCACCTCCGCCAGCCACTTGTATGATCTAAGGATGGCCTCAGAATCCATGCGACAGGCATCATTGTTGCCGATGTGAGCCACAACTTGCAGATGACTGCACCCTGTATACTCGATAGCCGCAGACAAGGCCGCCTCCACATCTCGGATGAGACCGCCTAGTAGGCTTCCCGAGTGCTCATTGGCTTTCTTTCCATCCCTGAACGCTATCTGCCTAAGGGGTTCCGTAACTCGCCTAACGTATTAGCTCCCGATAAGTACTAAACTCCTCCCCCTGTGTGGCTGTTCGGATCCTGCTGAAGGAGGAGCCACCCGTCCGAACCTGGCGAGAACAGGCAGCCAGTCTCTACATTAGCTCTCTGAGCGATGCGAACGCGTTACCACCTGCCACTCACCCCGTTTTGTAGGCGGATCCAGTGCATCGGGTACACTAGGAGGTGCCTCCTAGGCAGAACCTTGGGCAAAACAAGCAACACATGAGATGTCCCATGCGGCATGCCTGATTCTCCACCACCGCTACGCCCCGAGGCAGCAGCCTGTAGGTGACTGACCATAGCCAAAAGCGCATTCAGCTGTTCGCGAACTGCTGCCAGTGCCTCCTGCATCCGCAAAGCAGCATGCAACATCGTAACCATCCTAAGCAAATCTACTAAAGAAGTAAACTATAAAAGCAGACAGAATCCTAGAAATATAACTTGCTACCCTCCTTACGTGTCACCAGTGTTAAGTAATTTACTCATTACGTTCACTTCGAGTATGAATAATGACATCCAACAGAAATGTATGGTAGCAATAAAGAACAAATTGAGTCTTGAGAAGGAGCTGACTGGTCTGCTGAGGAGGGAGAAAGACTAGAAATGATTGACAGAGGAAAACAAAACGGAAGTAGATACAGATGATGAAATCGTGGGTAGTGTTGTCAGGACCATAGAGGTACCGATTCGACGTCGTACTTGATGGCGACAGCTATGGTATGCCAAACGGGATGCTATGCCATTGATGTGACAAGGAATTTCCAAGCATTATTCGAAGAAGACTGACATGTGTCTCTTGAAGGAGACTAAGGTTTGGGTGGTCAGTAAATGGTTTATTCTTGTCTTCCAGTCACCACTTTCGATATTTTGTGGACTGTAATCGGGTGGAGAGAGATTTCTTAGAAACACACAATACTTAGAGCCTCTGATTTGAGGACTTGACAACTTGCTGAATTTTCGAAGAACTTATGTGCAGTGAACCATTATATATGTGGTGCATTCATTTCAAAGACCAGTGAGAAGGAACAGTTTTAATTTTTATCACAAGAACAGTATTAGTAAGTGAATATACGTTAGTTTATTTACAGAAGATTAACAATTCGTAAATAAATATTACCTTCATATCTATATCTTTTGATGAGAGACCAACACTTGGGAGGTCCATCAAATGGTCGTCACATACGATACAGTTATGTTGTTTACGTCTTTGGTGATATTTTGGGGTAGTCTACATAAATGAGATTGTAATTCAAGGCAGACACGTCCTCTACGCTTTAAAAATCAGCCACTGATTAGCTTTTTGACCTACACGAGACCAATTTATTTATCTTGTCTACTTCTCATGAAGTATCAGTAATAGCAGTGGTACTCGAAGGCTGATAGGGCAACTGGAAAATACTAGGTAAGAGATTATTTTCGTGAAACATTTAACGGACAGTGGAATAATGAAAAATCCAATGGGTTTGTGTCACATGGAAACCAATGTGGGCAATGGGAGTCGACTCTTCTAGGTGCCTACTTGTATCGGTTTCTCCTTTATACGAGGCACAGATCCTACTTGCTCATGTTACCTGCAATAATTATAATGAAAACGGCGGATGCATACTCACAGAAGCTTCTGTCAGCACTTGGAAATTGGCACTCACTCACCAGATGTACAGCACATTTCGGAAACGTAGTATATTGCACTGAAGAGCTGATACACCTGCCTAATATCATATAGGGCCCCCGCGAGCACGCGAAAGTGCCGCAACACGACCTGGCATGTCTGAAGTAGTGCTGGAGGGAATTGACACCATGAATCCTGCAGGGCTGTCCATAAATCCGTAAGAGAACGCGCCGGCCGAAGTGGCCGTGCGGTTAAAGGCGCTGCAGTCTGGAACCGCAAGACCGCTACGGTCGCAGGTTCGAATCCTGCCTCGGGCATGGACGTTTGTGATGTCCTTAGGTTAGTTAGGTTTAAGTAGTTCTAAGTTCTAGGGGACTAATGACCTCAGCAGTTGAGTCCCATAGTGCTCAGAGCCATTTGAACGTAAGAGAACGAGGAGGCCTGTTCTGAACAGCACGTTGCAAGACGTCCCAGATATGCTCAATAATGTTCATGTCTGGGGAGTCTGGTGGCCAGCGGAAGTGTTTAAAGTCAGAAGAGTGTTCCCGGAGCCACTCTGTAACAATTATGGACGTGTGGGGTGTCGCATTGTCCTGCTGAAATTGCCCAAGTCCGTCGGAATGTACAATGGGGATGGATGGATGCAGGTGATCAGACAGAGTCGTATGTAGACGTATTGGGGTCCCACACGACTCCAACTGTACACGCCCCACACCATTACAGAACCTCCACCAGCTTGAACTGTCCCCTGTTGACATGCAGCGTCCATGGATTCATGAGGTTGTCTCTATACTCGTACACTCTTGTCCCCTCGATACAATTTGAAATGAGAATCGTCCGACCAGGCAACATGTTTCCAGTCATCAACAGCCCATTGTCGGTACTGACAGTCCCAGGTGAGGCGTAAAGCTTTGTGTCGTGCAGTCATCAAGACTACACGAATGGCCCTTCGGCTCCGAAAGCCCATATCGATGATGTTTCGTGGAATGGTTCGCACGCTGACACTTGTCGATGGCCCGTCACTGAAATATGCTGCAATTTGCGTAAGGATTGCATTTCTGTCACATTGAGCAATTCTTTTCAGTCGTCGTTGGTCCCGTTCCTGCAGGATATTTTTGCGGCCACAGCAATGTCGGAGATTTGATATTTTACCGTATTTGTGATATTCACGGTGGACTCGTGAAATGGTCGGAGGGGAAAATCCCCTCTTCATCGGTACCTCGGAGATACTATGTGCCATCGCTTGTGCGCCGACTATAACACCACGTTCAAACTCACTTAAATCTTGATGTCTTCCCATTGTAACTGCAGTAACCGACCGAACAACTGCGTCAAACACTTGTTTTCTTATATAGGCGTTGTTGACCGCAGCGCCGTATTCTGCGTGTTTACATAGCTCTGTATTTGAATACACATGTCGATACGAGTTTCGTTGGCGCTTCAGTGTACTTTACATAATTCTGAGAGCCCCAAATTTTCTGTAAAGGTCATACAGCACAGGTGGATGTTTACTTACTTAGTGACACGAAGTTTTCGGGTTTGAGGCACGGTGTTAGATAGCATTTCCTGCTGAGGGTAGAACAGTCATGTCTAAAACCATAATCTAACCGTCCCCCTCCCCATCACATTGGTGCTGTGTTGTGGCAATGCAGTTTTATTTCAACCGTGCGTTCTTTTAATAATTTTTCTCTTATCCATTCTCGTCTTATTTACTTCACAATCAATGAACCCGACACTTACATGCAGAACAGCTGAAAAATTCGGCGTTAACCAGGTATTTACCTATAGCTCTGCTTGAGAGTTTGCTCGCATGGAACTTAGTTTTGACTTCTTTCTACACAACTATTGAAGTAGTATGAATAAGAGCCTCTTTGCTCAACTAACATATTTGGAAGCCACGTAGAGCTGTCCATGCGAAGAACAGCTGATACTAAAATCCACGCCTGCAACGTATAGTATCTGGCCTTGTGCTTTGTGTCAAGGCATAACATAAGTGCACTGAGAATGGTACACATTTAAAGCGAAATAGGCTTTGGGGTAGAAAAACTCACTCGCTGCATCAGTCACTTTAAGGCTCTGTGAGTGAAGGTTTTTGGGAAAGCAAGATATTGCGTGCTAAGTCTCGCCTCATGGTCTTCATTGGATTTTTGAGATCGCGTAGTCCTCAGACTCTTAGCCGTTCTGTTGTATTCAGGAACATTCGATCGTTTTCTAGGCATTTTATTCATAAACGAAATATAATAAGTAGGCACCCAAATCATAAATCAGACTTAATAACTTCGTATTTTCTAGCAAAAGAATATAATTTAAATCTAGCGACAGAAGCAAAGCAATGTCGTTACGTTTTTAATACGCGAAGTGCAGTCAGTAAATTCTTACATGCTAGCCAAGTAAATTCGCTTTCGTATTCGTAAAGATAAGATTGTGCCGCTTAATTCTGCCACTGATGTGTACGTGGGTTTCAACAAAATATTTTAGCATTCGAAAGAGAAAGTTGGTGATTGATATTTCGTAAATAGATCTCGCCGCAAAGAAAACCGCCTTTGTTTCAGTGACTGCCACCTCAACTCAGGTATCATATTAGTGACACTCTCACCCCTATTGCGAAATAACACGAATCGGGCTGCCCTTCTTTGCAGTTTTTAGATGTCCTCCGTCAATCCTACCTGCTAAGGATCCCAGACTGTGCGGGAAATATTCCAGCAGAGGACGGACAAGTGTAATGTAGGCTGTATCTTTAGTGGGTTTGTCGCATCTTCTAAGTGTCCTGCCAAAGAACGCAATCTTTGTTTCGCCTTCCTCACAATATTATCTATGTGGTGTTTCCAATTTATGTTGCTCGTAATTGTAATTCTTAGGTATTTAGTCGAATTGACAGCAATTAGATTTGTTCGATTTATCGTATGCCCAAAATTTATCGGACTTCTTTTAGTACGCATGTGGATGACCTCGCACTTTTCTTTGTTTAGTGCCAACTGCCACTTTTCGCACCATACAGAAATTCTCTCTCGATCATTTTGTAATTGGAATTGATCGTCAGATGATATTACTAGACTGTAAATTACAGCATCATCTGCAAACAATCTAAGGGGGCTGCTCAGATTATCATCTAGATCATTTATGTAAATCAGGAACAGTAGGAGGCCTATGACACTACCTTGCGGAACGCCAGATATCACTTGTGTTCTACTCGATGACTTAGCGTCTATCACTATGAACTGTGACCTCTCTGAGAGGAAATCACGAATCCAGTCACACAACTGAGACGATACTCCATATGCACTCGATTTGATTAATAGTGGCTTGTGAATAACGCTATCAAAAGCCTTCTGGAAATCTAGGAATATGGGATCGATCTTAGATCCCTTGTCGACAGCACTCATTACTTCATGAGAATAAAAAGCTAGCTGCGTTGCACAAGAACGATATTTTCTGAATCCGTGTTGGTTACGTATCAATAAGTCATTTTCTTCACGGTGATTCATAATGTTTGAGTACAGTATATGCTCCAAAATCTACTGCAAATTGAGATCAGTGATATGGGTCTGTAATTCAATGGGTTACTGCTATTATAGACGTGTTGCACATTGTTATTCTCTTACATCAGTGGGATTAAGCTAAAGGCCCGACTTGCAGGTGGTCTGTTTAATTAAACTGGAACTAAAATTTAAAATAAATAATAAAAATCTTTCTCTATATAAAATTATAATTAGACGTCACAGGATGTATTGATCCAGCGACCACAAACTACTGAAACAGATGGTATTTGTAGTCCTCTCTGCTTCAAAGGCTGAGCCATTTCATTGTCAAAAAACACAAGATTCACTACTGCATACCACCAGTAGTAAAATCTTGTCAGTTGAAAGATTTTAATAAGAAACAGACACTGCACTAAAATCTGTTCATATACAACCTTTCCGACACATCAGGAGACGCCAAAGATGAAAGTAACAGGTGGTATAAACTCACGGACTAAGTGTGTCGAAATGTCGCAAGTCTTCGTAGCAAAGGCACTATTCACCAATGTTTCTTTGCTCTCTACAGGTTTCAGTACTGGCTAGCATCTTCACAGAAAATAACAGTGTAGATCAACTGGCCAAAATTACATATCTGCCAAATACGACAAAATCAAGTATAAAATGTGACTAAGTATCACGATAATCGTTTCAGTGAGTTTCCACTGTAGTACATTTACACTGTCAAAAAGTGGTAATATGCATGTACTTAATATGAAATGATTAAGACAGGTTCAGTGAGAACAGGATCAACACAAGAAAACTGTACGGCTCCTCCTTCTCCCATCTCTCTGTCAATGCTATTCTCCTTACAGCTGTCGGCATAAAAAAGGTTTCTTCTAAATATTTATCGGCTGTAGATAACCACTTAAAGAAAGCTTTACTACTCAGCGAGCCTGTCAGCAATTCACGCGTGAAAGACTACCTCAGTATTTGCAGACGGCCATTTATTCCTGCGGGAAGCATGGAAGTGAGCGAGCCCATTATTTAGGCCGGAAACAATCTGTCTCCGTCCATAACGGTGCACGATTGCTAATAGGAAGAACAGAGACAAACTGCTGTGCCCATCTAGAACAGCCTCTGATGAAATCCATTGTTTCCAGGATCAATGTGAACCTGCGCTGTACAGGGAAAAAATCCTTCAGCTTGCTATTTTTTTTTTTTTTGCACAAAACTGCGAAAGTAATGCGTTTAAAGCGAGACACATAGTGAAATGAAATGGTCTCCAGAATCGTTTTCACGACCGTGGCCGTCCAAATCAATTCGCAGAGCAGCCGGAATTACAGCTAACGTCCCGCGCTCCCGTTCAGTTCCCATCCCGGCCTCCTCTCCAGCTGAAGTCCTGCGAGCGTTTATTCCGGCCCTACCCTGCCCCAACCCAGGGCCCCACATCGTTTCTGCCATTGCCGCTCCCTTCTTCCCTCCCCCTCTTTACCGCCATCTCGCTCGGTATTGTCTGCCGTCCCGCACGTCCATCTGCACATCCTCGAAACAGAAACCGATAAACTAGATTCGGATTATCGGGACGCCACGCTGGCGTAAATCAGAGCCAATCGGGAAACAACGGCCGCGGTGTACACTGGACCTGCGGGGGTGGAGGGCGGGGATGGTAGCGGGAATGGGGTGGACCCTCTTCGAAAACCAGTGGAGCGCCGGTCGCAGCTTCTCAAGGGCCGGCTGCAGGGACGCTGGTTTTTTCGATTAATTCGAGTATCGCCAGGATCCATTCTGAGCGCGCCAGCCGCGCACAACCAGACGGACGAGTTAATTAACTCCGAGAGCCGGCCGGCTTCTGTGACGTCCGTCTGGATGCGACGGCGACCTAGTTTTTCTTCCCCTGTACTAATGCTCGCTGTTAAATAACGGAGGGTAAAACCAATTTAGCTGTTGAAATTTTCCATTGAAATCGGATTTGAAAAATATTTTTAGCAGCAGTGGCAGCAGCTTCAAGATATTGAGGTAATTATGAATATTGATTTAGTAAGAAGAAATATAACCCAGTCATAGTCTACGAAGCCAGGAATCGACCTAAAATTGACCTACAAAAGCCATGAAAGCTACAGCACATGCGCGCTGTTTGAGATTAAAAAAAAAAAAAAGAAATGGTTCTCAGCACTAGGCGACTTAACTTCTAAGCTCATCAGTCGCCTAGAACTTAGAACTAATTAAACCTAACTAACCTAAGGACATCACACACATGCATGCCCGAGGCAGGATTCGAACCTGCGACCTTATCGGTCGCTCGGTTCCAGACTGTAGCGCCCAGAACCGCAAGGCCACTCCGGCCGGCTGTTTGAGATTGTGAATATCCTCTCCCTCTCATATGCCTCCAGCTTTGGCTAACATTAGTGAGTTTATCTATCTTGTGAGGCTAGTACAAGTAAAAGGCTTTTAAGCAAGTTAAGGAAAAATAAAATAAACATCTCTAAAAGGGGCAATCGCAGAAGCTGAAAAGAAAAATATAGGTACAAGGCTGTAACTCCAAAGAAACCATTGATAACATAATAAATACTTCAGTTGATCGACAGATGAAGGAAGTACAAAAATATTCACGGAAGTTAAGGCAAAATGGTTGCATGAAAAACGCGAAGAAATCGAAAAAAAAAATGATTGACCGAAGGACAGACTCAGCATATAGAAAAGTCAAAACAGTATTCAGTAAAATTACAAGCAAGGGTGTAAACGTTAGGAGTGCCGTAGGAATTTCACTGTTAAATGCAGAGGACGGAGGGGACAGGTGGAAGGAGTGCACTGAAGGGCTCTGGGAGGGAAAGACTTCTCACTTGATGTGATTGAAAGAGAAGGAGCAGTCGATAGGGAAGAGATAGGAGATTCAGTATTAGAATCAGATTTTAAAAGAGCTTTGGATGGTTCAAATGGCTCTGAGAACTATGGGACTCAACGTCTGAGGTCATCAGTCCCCTAGAACTTAGAACTACTTAAACCTAACTAACCTAAGGACATCACACACATCCATGCCCGAGGCAGGATTCGAACCTGCGACCGTAGCTGCCTCGCGGTTCCAGACTGTAGCGCCTATAACCGCACGGCCACTCCGGCCGGCGAGCTTTGGATGACTTAAGATCAAATAATGCAGAAGGGATAGATACCACCCGATGAGAATTTCTAAAATCATGGAGGAAAGTAAAAATGAAAGAACTATTGACATTAGTGTGTACAATGTTTGAGCCTGGCGACACGCGATCGACTTTCGGAAAAACGTCGTACACACAAGTTCTAAGATAGCAAGAGCAGACAAGTGCGAGAATTATCGCACAATCAGGTTAATAGCTCATGTATCAAAGTTGCTGACAAGAGTAATACACACAAGAAAGAAAACTGAAGATCTGTTAGATGATGACTGTCTGGCTTTAGGAAAGGTAAAGGGATCAGAGAGGCAGCTGTTACTTGCGGTTGATAATAGAAGCAACTCAAGATACGTTCGCTGACTTTGTCGACCTGGAAAAGCGTTGGGCAATGTAAAATGGTGCAAGATTTTCGAAATTCTCAGTAAAGTTGGGCTAAGCTATAAGGAAAGGCGTGTGGTATTGAATGTACAAGTAGAGAGAGAACAACAAGAATGGATGACCAAGAGAAGTGCTCGGATTAGAAAAGGGTGAACGACAGTGATGCACTCTTTCGCACTCTACTGTTCGATCTATACATCTAGAAGCAATAAGAGAAGTAAAAGAAAGGTTCAAGCATGGGATTGCTATCCTCAGTGAAAATGACGAAGAACTGATGTGTTAAATGGAATGAACAGTCTAATGAGTACAGAATATGGACCGAGAGTAAATCGAAGAAAGACCAAGGTAATGAGAGAAGTAGCAGAAATGAGGACAGCGAGGAACATAACTTTACAAATGGGGATCACGAAGTAGACGAAGATAAGGACTTCTGGTACCTAAGCAGCAATGTAATCTATGCTGGACTTAACAAAGGCGACGTAAAAAGCAGACTAGAACTCGTAAGAAAGGCATTCCTGGCCAGAAGAAATTTGCTAGCTTTAAACATAGGTCTTAATGAGAGGAAGATATCACTGAGAATATACACTACTGGCCATTAAAATTGCTACACCATGAAGATGACGTGCTACAGACGCGAAATTTGACCGACAGGAAGAACATGCTGTGATATGCAAATGATTAGCTTTTAAGAGAATTCACACTAGGTTGGCGCCGGTGGCGACACCTACAACGTGCTGGCGTGGGGAATGTTTCCAACATATCTCTCATACACAAACAGCAGTTAACCGGCGTTGCCTGGTGAAACGTTGTTTTGATGCCTCGTGTAAGGATGACAAATGCGTACCATCACGTTTCCGACTTTGATAATGGTCTGATTGTAGCCAACGCAGATTGCGGGTTATTGTATCGCGACATTGCTGCTCGCGTTGGTCGAGATCCAATGACAGCAGAATATGGAATCTGTGGGTTCAGGAGGGTAATACAGAACGCCGTGCTGGATCCCAACGGCCTCGTATCACTAGCAGTCGAGATGACAGGCATCTAATCCGCATGGCTGTAACGGATCGTGCAGCCACGTCTCGATCCCTGAGTCAACAGATGGGGACGTTGCAAGACAACAACAAACATCTGCACGAACAGTTCGACGACGTTTGCAGCAGCATTGACTATCAGTTCGGAGACCATGGCTGCGGTCACCCTTGACGCTGCATCACTGATAGGAGCGGCTACGATGGTGTACTCAACGACGAACATGGGTGGACGAATGGCAAAGCGTCATTTTTTCGGATGAATCCAGATTCTGCTTACAGCATCATGATGATCGCATCCGTGTGTGGCGACATCGTGGTGAACGCACATTGGAAGCGTGTATTCGTCATCGCCATACTGGCGTATCACCCGGCGTGATGGTATGGGGTGCCGTTGGTTACACGTCTCGGTCACCCCTCGTTCGTATTGACGGAACTTAGAACAGTGGACATTTCAGATGTGTTACGACCTGTGGCTCTACCCTTCATTCGATCCCTGCGAAACCCTACATTTCAGCAGGATAATGCACGACTGCATGTTGCAGGTCCTGTACGGGCCTTTCTGGATACAGAAAATGTTCGACTGCTGCCCTGGCCAGCACATTCTCCAGATCTCTCACCAATTGAAAACGTCTGGTCAATGGTGGCCGAGCACTGGCTCGTCACAATACGCCAGTCACTACTCGTGATGAACTGTGGTATCGTGTTGAAGCTGCATGGGCAGCTGTACCTGTACGCGCCATCCAAGCTCTGTTTCCCTCAATGGCCAGGCGTATCAAGGCCGTTATTACGGCCAGAGGTGATTATTCTGGGTACTGATTTCTCAAGATCTATGCACCCTAATTGCGTGAAAATGTAATCACATGTCAGTTCTAGTATAATATATTTGTCCAATGAATATCCGTTTATCATCTGCATTTCTTCTTGGTAGCAATTGTAAAGGCCAGTAGTGTACGTTTGGAGTACAGCATAGTATGGTAGTTGGACATGAACTGTGGGAAAACCAGAACAGAATAAAATCGAAGCCTTTGAGATGTGGTGCTACAGAAGAATGTTGAAAATTAGGTGGACTGATAATGTAAGGAATGAGGTGGTTCTGCGCAGAATCGTAGAGGAAAGGAATATGTGGAAAACACTGAAAAGGAGAAGGGACAGGATAATAGGACATTTTTTAAGATATCAGCGAATGACTTCCACGGTACTAGAGGGAGCTGTAGAGGGCAAAAACTGTAGAGGAAGACAGAGATTGGAATACACCCAGCAAATAATTGAGAATGTACATTGCAAGTTGCTACTCTGAGATGAAGAGGTTGGCACGGAAGAGGATTTCGTAGCAGGCCGCGTCAACACAGTCAGTAGAATGGATGACTGAAAAAAAGATGAGACATCTGTTAAGGGATCAGGGGATAACTTCCACAGTAGTAGAGGGAGCTGTGGAGAGTAAAAACTGTAGAGTAAGACAGAGAGTGGAACACATCCAGTAAATAATTAGGACGTAAGGTGCAATTGCTACGCTGAGATGAAGAGTTTAACGCAGGAGAGAAATTCATGGCTGGCCGCATCAAACCAGTGAGAAGCCTGATGAATAAAAAAATAAAGGGTGGGAATCTCATGGAACAAAATAAATGTAACGAAAATTTTACCGGTAGATGGCACTGTAAGCGCCTTAGCGTAAATCAGTCAGCTACAAATGATAGATGACTTGCAGTGCTAAAGCTGTGGTTTCAGTTGCACGTTACAGCATCCATTCTTTTTAATGTGCATGACTCCTCCGCTAGTTTGGTCGTCAGCACGTGTGGCACTGTTAGGTAAACCGATGCACCATTGACAAGGTCGTACCACGTCGAATGGGAAAAAAACGGTTTTTAGTTGTCCGAAGACCAAAAACTGCATGATAAGCAAAATGACAGTTTTTCTAATTGTTTTGAGACTGGAGAAAGACACCTTCAGTAAGCTGTCCACAGTTTTCTGCCACGAGTTAAAATCGGGAAACAGTATGTTTCGCAACAGATGGGAGTGCCTTGGGATGTCACGTTCAGAAAGCATTGGCAAAGCCTGCATTTTTCACTGGAGAAAAGAACGTAACGTCTTTTAGATAACCCTGTAGCCAGATGTCACGCGGATTAAGATCAGGTGATCTGGATGGCCAGGCTGATAATTCTAGCATTACCGAAATGCCTCTGCAGCAGCTGCTTCACTGGCTGTGCAATGTGCGGAGGAGCTCCATTTCGTATGAAATGATCCTACCCACACATCCACGCAGATGAATGGTTGGAATGACGTTGGTGCGCAAATGACTCTCATAGCGTTAACCAGTGGCTGAGCTGGAGGCCACTGGAGTCCGCGGTCGACGGCCGCCCATGATGTAGCAGTCACTACCTGATGCTTTACTGCGCTGGTCGTATTGCTGCGAGACGAGCGCATGCCAGCTTTCCTACGCCGACGAGGCAATGTTCCGCCGGCCCGGTTGTGATTTGGCACTTTGGAAGACAAATGTATAATGCCGCCTAATAAATGATTTACTGTCAACGATGTTTTGTTGGTCCTCTCGAGCGTAGCTAGGACCTCCCACTGCATCCCGCCTGGCTCTCTCCTGACGTCTGGGACTGGACCCAAATGGTCTATTATCTTCTGCATTTGTCATAAATCACCAAGTAAAACACTCGAGAGTCAGTTACTGCGTTAAACACACCATCAGGCCAAAGTTTTACCGTAGGTTTATCATACGACTTTGACCAGACAGCATGGTTTATGTGAAGTGTCTCAGCCTATTCTGGACTTCCTCATCGCACTTTTTTATTTCTTTAATTCGTTTCTGGCTGTGAGACATTCAGGTATCAATTAAATAAACCATGCCGATTATAGCAGCCTCAGTGATTGCACCCGCGCTGGGTAGCCGAGCGATCTGAGGCGTCTTGTCACGGTCCGCGCGGCTTCCCTCGTCGGAAGTTCGAGTCCTCCCTCGCGCATGGGTGTGTGTGTCATCCTTTGCGTAAGTTAGTTTAAGTTACATTAAGTAGTGTGTAAGCTTAGGGACCGATGACCTTAGCAGTTTGGTTCCATAAGACCTTATTACAAATTTTCAGTTTTCAGTGATTGCAGTGATTAAGTTGTCATTTTCAGTTTTAGTATTCCCTTTTTACTTGGTAGGTGGCTGTCAAATTTACTGTCGCTGTACTTCTGAGAGGCTTAATGATCTCAGGAAGGGACAGGTGCAATCTGGTGGATTCAGGTTAGTCCATCTGGTTCTTAAGTGTCAAGGGGCTACTTGTGAGCCAGGTAGGCTTTTGTTGGGTCTGGGTCTATCAACAGTGTACTCAGTCACTTTCTCTGAACACGCCGCATCGTAGAACGACTCCACCTTAAAACGCACATAGAATGAGCCCTGACGGAAAACTTGGCCCTGTGCAGAAAACTGCCCACTTTTATAAGCCAAAGCTATGCTAGCACCAATTTGTAGAATTTGTTTGTTGTAGCCGAGGGCCCTTCCAGGAAAGGAAGCGAGTTGTGTGCCACTCGCAGATACCTGCCCGCATCTCGTGGTCGTGCGGTAGCGTTCTCGCTTCCCACGCCCAGGTTCCCGGGTTCGATTCCCGGCGGGGTCAGGGATTTTCTCTGCCTCGTGATGGCTGGGTGTTGTGTGCTGTCCTTGGGTTAGTTAGGTTTAAGTAGTTCTAAGTTCTAGGGGACTTATGACCACAGCAGTTGAGTCCCATAGTGCTCAGAGCCATTTGAACCATTTGAACTCGCAGATACCGATCTTTGAGATTTCTTATCTACCTTTGTAGAAGTGAGGTGCTACCACTCTACTTGGTGTCCAGACAGGGTGAAAGGGCACTCACGTCATAGAACATGCGGGACTGAACTCCTTTGGCTGCTCTTAAAAATTACTAGAGAGTGTGAGACAGCAAGACGCTTTCTGAGATTTACAGGCATGCGAGAACTGTACATTGGCTATAATTATTACGTCTGTGAAGTTTCGGATATTCGTGTTTAACTTTTAGAAACATTGCTCACAGAAACACAAGACACTGGCTGATAAACTTTTTCCTAGGAGGGGAGTCAGAATTTAACAGAGTCTTGGCGTTGGCGAAGAGGGTTTCCATGTGGAGCTGCGACGGTTCGCTTTCCAATCTTGGGTTCCTCCATTCGCCCTACCTTCTTCTAGACCATATGGCTGATCTATCTAGATCAGCCATATAGTCCAGCAACCCCTCTATATCGTTGACGTCTGTACCAATTGTCTTTTCGTTCATATTATAAGGTAAATGTTTCACCAATATACGCACCAAGTATTTTCAACTCAGTGGATCGTCTAAATACACTCCTGGAAATTGAAATAAGAACACCGTGAATTCATTGTCCCAGGAAGGGGAAACTTTATTGACACATTCCTGGGGTCAGATACATCACATGATCACACTGACAGAACCACAGGCACATAGACACAGGCAACAGAGCATGCACAATGTCGGCACTAGTACAGTGTATATCCACCTTTCGCAGCAATGCAGGCTGCTATTCTCCCATGGAGACGATCGTAGAGATGCTGGATGTAGTCCTGTGGAACGGCTTGCCATGCCATTTCCACCTGGCGCCTCAGTTGGACCAGCGTTCGTGCTGGACGTGCAGACCGCGTGAGACGACGCTTCATCCAGTCCCAAACATGCTCAATGTGGGACAAATCCGGAGATCTTGCTGGCCAGGGTAGTTGACTTACACCTTCTAGAGCACGTTGGGTGGCACGGGATACATGTGGACGTGCATTGTCCTGTTGGAACAGCAAGTTCCCTTGCCGGTCTAGGAATGGTAGAACGATGGGTTCGATGACGGTTTGGATGTACCGTGCACTATTCAGTGTCCCCTCGACGATCACCAGTGGTGTACGGCCAGTGTAGGAGATCGCTCCCCACACCATGATGCCGGGTGTTGGCCCTGTGTGCCTCGGTCGTATGCAGTCCTGATTGTGGCGCTCAACTGCACGGCGCCAAACACGCATACGACCATCATTGGCACCAAGGCAGAAGCGACTCTCATCGCTGAAGACGACACGTCTCCATTCGTCCCTCCATTCACGCCTGTCGCGACACCACTGGAGGCGGGCTGCACGATGTTGGGGCGTGAGCGGAAGACGGCCTAACGGTGTGCGGGACCGTAGCCCAGCTTCATGGAGACGGTTGCGAATGGTCCTCGCCGATACCCCAGGAGCAACAGTGTCCCTAATTTGCTGGGAAGTGGCGGTGCGGTCCCCTACGGCACTGCGTAGGATCCTACGGTCTTGGCGTGCATCCGTGCGTCGCTGCGGTCCGGTCCCAGGTCGACGGGCACGTGCACCTTCCGCCGACCACTGGCGACAACATCGATGTACTGTGGAGACCTCACGCCCTACGTGTTGAGCAATTCGGCGGTACGTCCACCCGGCCTCCCGCATGCCCACTATATGACCTCGCTCAAAGTCCGTCAACTGCACATACGGTTCACGTCCACGCTGTCGCGGCATGCTACCAGTGTTAAAGACTGCGATGGAGCTCCGTATGCCACGGCAAACTGGCTGACACTGACGGCGGCGGTGCACAAATGCTGCGCAGCTAGCGCCATTCGACGGCCAACACCGCGGTTCCTGGTGTGTCCGCTGTGCCGTGCGTGTGATCATTGCTTGTACAGCCCTCTCGCAGTGTCCGGAGCAAGTATGGTGGGTCTGACATACCGGTGTCAATGTGTTCTTTTTTCCATTTCCAGGAGTGTATATTGCCAAATTCATATATATTTCAAAATACGCCCACACCTCCATACTTGTGAAAGTTTATCTTAAACTTCTAAACTCGTGTGTGTATTTGTTGAAACTCGTTTTGTAAGTGTCTGGTTGGTATCTCAGGAATGTATAAAACTTACTTTGATATCGAAATAAGCAAATCACAGTGTAAGGCATCAGTGTGTGTTAAAATTTAATTTTGAACGGAATTATGTGAAGCTCACGCTACACGATGCGAAATACAGACTATCCATTACATCAAACAATTCGCTTGCGTTAAAGCAATCCGTTTTCAGTGAAATTTACGTGTACTCTATGACTGCAAAACAAATGACTAAGATTAAAACATTGGTCCTGAATATTGTTAATCTTTAACTTTAGTCTTACAAAAATTCACTGGACCAGAACTGTTACTCTAACAACACAGCAAGTGAACATAAAATTTAATTCCTTTGACTTTCCGATAAACCTGCTCGAAGACCCACATGATAGCACTTTACTGAAATCATCTACTGGCATTAAGAATATGAACTGATATGATATTTTCACAAATACTTTCCGACAGTCACTGTACCTTACAGTGGATATGAACTTTGATGATAATTAAATTTGTTGGTCACCTGTGCGCACGGAACACTTGTCTGCTCTTCAACCTTTCGCTATAATGAATAATGTTGTGACTGTGAAAAATCAAATTTCATTTACCATACTTGCTATGTGCAGTGCAAGACGGTATCTCACCAATTTCCACAAATTTCTTCTGCAGTACACAACTCGCGATGTGCAATGCGAGTATAGAGACACATTCATAAAGGTAAAGAATGAACAATGAGGAAGTAAACTTAATGACTGATAAGTGAGAACAAAGGCTCCAAATATAAATATGTTCATGAAGTCATTTATGAAGTTCTCACAACTAGACAAGTTAGCAAAATATTTCTTAATAATTTTCCTGTGTACAATTATGGGCAACTACTTTCCTTCACACTTGTTTCAGTTATAAGAAATTACAATATTTTTACAGTAAACTTCAATGGAAATGGTCGTATGGCGTCAGTGGCCGGGAGTTCCCAGACGGGAAGTTCGGCCGCCACGTGCAGGTCTTATTGAGTGCGACGCCACATTGGGCGACGTGCGCGTCGACAATGGGGATGAAATGATGATGAGGACAGCACAACACTCAGTCCTTGAGGGGAGAAAATCTCCCTCCCCAGCCGGGAATCGAACCCGGGCCCCCGTGCTTGGCAATCCAACGCGGTGGCCATTCAGCTAATGGGGCGGACGATAAACTTCAATCATATGCAACTTTCCAGCAATAACAAATTACACAGTTACAAGGAAAACAATTGTGTCACGAATTTTTAACCCTGGCTAGCTGATGCCAGTAGTAGGAACCAAAGTTACTAATGTTGTGTATGTCGACAACGCACCATTTCTAAACTACGGGAACTTGGAGCTACGCGCTCCTATTATCAGTGGGATTGCCCTGTTGCCGTTCGTCGATTGACGGGCAGCGCTATGGTTGTCGGTTCACACATACAAATGTCCCTACCTCGTCACTGCCCCAATGTGATACGCACACGTGTCGAATAGGTCTTTCTGTTTGTCTGAAACTACAATGGATGTCTCGGACTTCGGCAGATTCGCCCCCAGGCCACCAGTGTGGAATGCTGGCGGGCTACCACCGAGCATGTGGGCCGCCTTGGATACATCACGATCTCAGGTAGGCAAAGCATTCGTGGTCATGCTTTGTCCAGAGCATTCGGCAACAGGGCAGTCCCGCGACCAATCGGAGCGTGTGGCGCCAAGTTTCCGTAGTTTAAAATTGTGCGTTGTCGGCCTGCACAACATTAGTAATTTTGGGCCACACTGGCATCAGCTATCCAGGGTTAATATTTCGTGACAATTATTTTCTACGTTGTGTTTGTATATATATTTATATATGGTACCTCCACTACAAGGCTGGCCATCTTCCATCCTTTTCAAACCGATTACATAGCCAGACTAATGTACACTAACACTGCTACTCTCTTCCTAAGGAGAACCTCTCAGACGAGCTTCTGTGGTCTCAAGAACAGACTTACAAATAATATGATTATATCGATACTACGAAAGTTGAGTACATTTATCAAATTCACAACTTCATTCGCGTTTATGGGTAAAACTTCTTGAAAATTGTCATGACAAACAAGACAGTCTCCTTTCACTTTGCTTTATATTCTCCTGGTTCTAATATTTCGAGACTCAATCTGCACTGTGAACCATTGGACGAGAAACGGTTGTTGAAAGCTGTCTGGAACCTGTAAAAGGTCCTACAATTTTCCTGGTCTTGGAATCCGACTGGACGGCATCTCCACGTGAATAACTTGCTATAACTCTAATCATGCGATTTTCCACCCCTCCAGGAGGAAACACATCCTGGAAGGACTTGAGGAAGATTAGTTCAAATGGTTCATCTTCAACCTTTGTAGTCCTGTCTTCCTCAGTAGCGTGTAATATTACGGTATATTGATAATTTTTACTTATGGACCGTCTGACAGCAACTGAATAAAACAAAATTTTAGTGCCATACGAGTTTCGCCTTTATTTTCTGCAAGGCATCATCAGTGGCAGGGTGCGTGGACAATTTCTTACATATTACGCTCCTGTTGCAGTTTTGGTGTTGTTCTTCTTCTTATGAATACCAATTTGCGGTTTTTTTCCCACATTCCACAGAACTATGAACTGAACGTTTGTTTGGTTTCTGTTGCTGTTTTGGTTCAAATGGCTCTAAGCACTATGGGACTTAACATCTGAGGTCATCAGTCCCCTAGACTTAGAACTACTTAAACCTAACTAACCCAAGGACGTCCTGAACATCCATGCCGGAAGCAGGATTCGAACCTGCAACCGTTGCAGCAGCGCGATTCCAGACTGAATCGTCTAGAACCGCTCCTTCACAGCGGCCGGCAGGAAGATTAATGGGCGCAAGTCGGCTACTGGGGGGGGGGGGGGGGGGGGGGGAGTTACGTAGTTTCAGTTCCTCAACTTCACATTTCCCTCCTTTTAATCACTGTAACACTATTTAAGCTCTGACTCCAGACGTCCTCCTTCTTTTGGGCTTCCCACTGTTTGGGCTGCCCTGCTGATTCCTCGAAGGATGAGACCTCGGTTCCTGTCCTAGGCTGATTGCGCGCTACCCCACATGAGTTTCTTAGACCGAATACTTCAGTTTTAATTATCTGATATTCTCATCTATCTCCTTTCTTAAATTGTCGATTTTGTTAGACTTATCATTACTTTTACTATGAAATACATTGGATATCTCTTCCTTAAAATTAAAAAAAAAAGAAACTCTTGGCAGTTACCTCTCGTTTATGATTCTCAACGACAATTTTCTTGCGTGGAATTAAATTTTTCTTTAAACACCTTCGTTAGAGTCTGTGTTTGGCATTCAAAACCAGACTTTAAGGTGGTGTAATTAACTTCTAGTTCATCCAGTTTAAAAGTATCAGATGTTATCTTACATCTTCATTCTGACATAATCGAATGAATTTTGACACTCAATTTGGATTCTAAATCCACATTACTTTCCTTAAATAAACTTCTCATGGCACTGAGCCACATCAATGATCCCTCGACCCAGTCATCACACTTTTTTACTGTTTTCATCCTTGGAACGAACCGACATCTTATCGCTAAAGTCCTTATCAGTTCTGAGAAAATTGCTATCACTACCCACGGTATTTGTTACAAATATAACACTATCTATCTTATCAAATAATATCGCACCATCAGGGTTATGACACTAATACTCTTGTGTTGACTTACTGATATGCTTTCTTTTCTAGTTCCACTTTCATGGGAGTTGTGTCTCTTTCATCTGCAGGTTTATGGCAATCATGATTATCGAGAGCAGTGGTTGCCAACGTGGGGGTAGTTACCCATTAGGGGTAAAATGTAATTTTCTGAGGGGTAACAACAAAAGGGGTCAACTGTAAACCGGTCACGAAGATAAACTGTTTTTAAAAGATCGTTACTATTTGAGTATAATATTAATTACGTAAGTTATTAATAATAACATTTGTCCAGTTATAGAATTAACGTTTGACACAGTGTTGTCGAGGGTACATCTTGTGAAACTAATGTATGAACAACATCTTCCTCACATTGTCCACCCACTACATACATACTTTGTACTTTGTGCCATGCATCTATGGCAGTAAAATTTAGGAAAATACATCACATCTGCTTAGATATCTCACTAAAATGTCTTCTCCCAGTTGTAGTGCCCACAACAGAATGAAAGTTACTTCATTATTCACCTCGCAATAAAAGCTATCTAATTTACAGCACAACACAACAGTACCTATGTAATGGCTACTGCAAGCTGTTCCAGGGCCTACACTGTATTATTATTATAGTTATTGACAGTAGTCAGAAACAAAGCATTGTGTGCCACAAGTTTTCCAATTTGCACCAGTTCATAATAACTGAGTCCAGCTGTCAAGTGATTTACGAACAGTGGGCCTAAGTATAGTGTGCACATTTTAATTTGATGGGTTTTAAATGAGGGTGGAGGGTGTGGGTGAAGCAAGTGCCGCTAGGTAGAGGAGAGGTGCAGAGGATGCAAGTCAACTCTCACTGTGGATAGTTAGCCTTCTTTTCCGAGGAGTCGAAGGTATCACTCTTAATGCACTAAAAATGGCTTCATCAGTCTATAAGAAAAAGGTGTTTGAAATAAGCAGCATAAATTGTGACATTGACTCAGTAGTCCGTGGCTTAACAGAGTACCAACAAGCAGTAAATATCATTTATCATCCGTCATTTTAAAAGCGAAGATGTTCAGAAAAAATTTTCTCATTCTCAAGTTTAGTTAGGTGACAATGTTGATGATTTGGTGACTTGGGGAGTGGAGGGGGAGCATATCTGATTGCACTCAAGGGTAATGGTCTCAGAAATGTTGGCAACCTAAGATCTAGAGTCTCCTCCGAGTCCTTCCCATGTTGGCCGGCCGAAGTGGCCGTGCGGTTAAAGGCGCTGCAGTCTGGAACCGCAATCCCGCTACGGTCGCAGGTTCGAATCCTGCCTCGGGCATGGATGTTTGTGATGTCCTTAGGTTAGTTAGGTTTAACTAGTTCTAAGTTCTAGGGGACTAATGACCTCAGCAGTTGAGTCCCATAGCGCTCAGAGCCATTTGAACCATTTGAACCTTCCCATGTTGATACCATTTTACTGTTAAATAACGTTCTTAGAAACGATGCTCCACATTGGATTGGCTGCTGTCGTTGTTGGCACTGCCGATGGACCCGCGGCGTGGAGACTGTGACTAAGGGTGCACTCTGCGACTCGCTACCAGCTGCCAGCTACTGCCGCTCGACGCGATGACGGCGAGACGCCCGGCGAGCTACCGTTGATTGTAGTGTGCGCCGCGTCACCTCCACTTGTCTACGATGTTGGCTACTTTGGCCAGGGACTAGATCTATTAAACGTAGAACAAGACAAGCCAGAACGAGCGAGCAGTTCTGCGCAAACCCGCTCCGTAGCAAACGCGGCTGCCCCGACCATGACTCGTCCTCCTCTCTGAACTCTGTCTTGGCCACCAGAACCGCGAAGACTGCATCAGCCTCGCCACCCCTGCCGCACATAGCTCTAGGGATGTGGTGGGCTTGTGCCCCGCCATTGAGATGAGAAGACCAGCGCCAACCTTGCCACGCGTCGTCGACCAGTTCCACTGCACCACTGCCGACCAACTACCTTCTTCTCGCACACCTTCTACACTGTTAATGAGGAACATGATCCTGGCAGGGTTGCCAGTGTGGCGTTCCACCTGACGGTCTTTATTTTCAGTGGTTAGATCTTAATTCACCAACAGAATGTATGCACCTGGCTGTACCTAATTAGTCATCGATCCAAGAGTATGTTACACCAGAGGACCTAGAAATATATGCCCCACCCCCCCAAATTTGTTAACTATTTCAGTTATCCAGCCCTGGATACTCTATCCAATTATCTGACTTCTTATTCAGTATGAGAAGAAATCAGAACTATCATGACTGATGATGATTTCCTTTCCCATAGAACCGATAGCCCTTTGAAGGAATAAACACTCTGTCACTTGTCACTGTAACAAATGTTCCTCCTCCATGTAAGACTTCAACCAAGCAAGAACATTAATTAACTCACTCGATAAATGTCGCTACCAATCACAAGACAAAAATCTCAGTAAATCACTAGCAATCATTTTGTAGGGCGATACGTTTCCGCTAGAAGCCGTAGTTTTCGAGTTATTTAAGAAGTGACCTTAAAACGAATCTCCACTCCCACACTCAGGCCCCGATGGTCAGGATTTACGGAATGTTGTTCAAGGCACTTCCTCCGACCACTGTACAAAAATTATGCACTTTACCAATTATTCCCCATATTCGACCATTTTTGGTGTTCATTGACTGGCCCTATTAGGCCACAGGCTTAGGGTAGCACCTAAAAATCCAAAAATTGACGTTTGTGTAACTTTTACCCCACGATTCTATAATTTTTAACAGCATAACATAAAGAATTACGTAGCTATATTCGTCAAACCTTCTGACTACGAAACTACTGTCCTTGTAAAAAAATGGTTCAAATGGCTCTGAGCACTATGGGACTCAACTGCTGTGGTTATCAGTCGCCTAGAACTTAGAACTACGTAAACCTAACTAACCTAAGGACATCACACACATCCATGCCCGAGGCAGGATTCGAACCTGCGACCGTAGCAGTCCCACGGTTCCGGACTGCGCGCCTAGAACCGCGAGACCACCGCGGCCGGCTACTGTCCTTGTAATATTTAAGTTTGGATAGAACTGTCAACTTAATTATTTTTAGCGTAGAGTACGGGAAGTCGTTCTTCTTTCATTACTCTCACAGGCACGTTTAAATTAATAATATTAATGAAATTTGTTAACATCAAATATAGATTTAAGTGTCAGGAAGTCGTTTCTGAAAGTATTTGTATGGAGTGTAGCCATGTATGGAAGTGAAACATGGACGATAACCAGTTTGGACAAGAAGAGAATAGAAGCTTTCGAAATGTGGTGCTACAGAAGAATGCTGAAGATAAGGTGGGTAGATCACGTAACTAATGAGGAGGTGTTAAATAGGATTGGGGAGAAGAGAAGTTTGTGGCACAACTTGACTAGAAGAAGGGATCGGTTGGTAGGACATGTTTTGAGGCATCAAGGGATCACAAATTTAGCATTGGAGGGCAGCGTGGAGGGTAAAAATCGTAGAGGGAGACCAAGAGATCAATACACTAAGCAGATTCAGAATGATGTAGGTTGCAGTAGGTACTGGGAGATGAAGAAGCTTGCACAGGATAGAGTAGCATGGAGAGCTGCATCAAACCAGTCTCAGGACTGAAGACCACAACAACAACGACAACAATGAAATAGTCAGCAATGCTGGTAGCATAATAGCCCTATCAATAGAGACCAAGAAACGTTGAATACGAAGAATGGTTTTAGTAGTCGAAATTTTTTGTACCGTTGTAGGAGGAAATGCCACGAACAGCATACTAGAAATCCTGACTATTGAAGAATGAGTGTGGTGCTGGAGTTGCATTAGGTCTGTTTCATAGGCTTTTCTAGAGGACTAATACGAGGTTTGCACGTAGCGAGCGACAGAATATGAAAATAGTTTTGAACGCCAGACACAGAATTGCAGGTTGCATAAAATACAACTGTAGGGGAAGCTGAATCACCCTATATATTACGCCGTAATGTTCTAACACTCAGTAATATTTCAAATCAAATTCCAATGAAGTAAATCTAGTTTGGCGTCTGCAGGGAATACAAGACATCTCTCTTAACAAGGCGATACAAGACTGGTTTTTAAGAATATTTTCAGACGACTGCTGTACTATCGGCTCACTGACACGAGCTCTCAGCCAACAACCAGGTACTATTGCTCCACCCGTCATATCGTTGGCAGCGTAGCTCGAGCAGTTATAATTTTTGGAATAGTTTTAAGCCTTTAATACACTGAAAATTCCCCACAGTGCAGTCGTTTTATTAGAGACCTGGGAACTACACTGTGTATTCTAACATTAAAAATAGCTCAGATCCATCATACTCGCAGCTTAAATCATGGTGAGAATCTGCAGCACAGGCGGCGGGGAATGAGAGTTTGAGGGAGGACAAGTTACTCTCTCACCTTTTTTTCGCATGTGGGAAATTACTAAAGATTTTCTTACAACCCTACGCACCTTGAGCGATACTCTAGAAAGTTAACAGCGTGAGCAACGTTGATGAAGCGTGGTAGGGCACTAAAAGCATGAGGTATTTTTTTTAGTTCGCAGAAACGGCATGTTGGAAGTTGAAAGCAATTGGCAGTGAGCGCATCCCTCAGTCAATCTTGCCGGACAGGTCCACAGCCATCGAGGACCGACAGAGCAACCCCTAGTGGAGACAGGTCTCCAGCAGGATAATGCCGCTGTACCTGCATTGGCGCCAGCTGATGGCTGGGCTGGGGACGTCGGAGTGGAAGGATGCGTCTACACAGTGGAGTCGTAAACCAGGCATTATGAGCAGAGCCATGTGTAATAAAAATTCACAAGTTTTTATGTTTGCAAATGGGCCTGTGACTCACTTCCATCGGCCGCCTTGATTGTATAAGAAACTCTGGTATCTGAGAAACGTTTATAGATAGAATCTTTATTATACCTCATAGCTAGGACTAATATGCTCCAGGGCACAGGCGATTTAGATAAAGGTTTTTAAGATTGTATCTGTTCGCTTGTTGCCATGGGAAGCGACGCGACTTCAGAGAAAAAGATCTCCCTCAGCGAAAACTTAAGAAAAAGCTAGTAATTGGCGGGTTCCTTTTTTCCAGAGACGCAGGTTTCTTAACTCTTGCGCTGGTTCAACATGAGTTTGTGCTGTCGTGTAGCAGGGGAGATTAAGCGTCTGTAAAGCCCTGTGATTGGCTCAAGACGGGGTGGAGGTGGTGTCGTTCGTGCACTTTGCGGAAAAACAGAATTTTTTACCTGGAGAGGTGCGAGGCACTCGGGTTCTGGACTTCGATCTGCGAGAGATCTTCTGGTTGAAGCTCTGAGCTTGGTTGGTGCTTGGGACCTGTCCTGAGACTGACTTCACTTGCAAGTAGTTAGACTGGAGAGTCTGTGGTGAAGTTCTGTACCGACAGTGTGACTTCAAACGTCTCAGACTACTCATTGGCTGAAGGTATACTTATTCGTTTTTGGTCTACCAGTCTTGACGTTTGATATCTTTGTGTGCTCTGTCGTATAAGTGAGCCAAATTGGTCCTTGGCATGACCAGCGAACGGGTGTGTCACACACTGAAATCTATCGTGATTTCAGGGCTCTGGTAGATAGTAAATTGCGATCTGTCTGCCTGATCGCTAGACCGTGAGATTTTGCATTTCGTGGCCGCGATCGATTCACAGGCGCCACCTTACGCCTCGCCTCCGACGCACACATCTCGCCAGGTGCGAGTTACATCGGTGCACGAAGCAACCAGTGTCCTGTATTGCTGCTCCGGCCTTGTCAGGGCGTACAGATCTCAATCGTCACTTTCCCTAAGCTGCACCTATACTGAATTCTGTAGATTATCAATCAAAGTCTGCTCAGCGTCAACATCAATTCATATTGTGTTATCCACATTTTTGGGGCCAGAGAACTTGACTCACTTCTGCAACCCAGGATCCTTGTCCATTGTTTTCGTAACCCAACTGTTAGTTGTTTACTGTATTCAGTCAATAACTATAATTTATGTATGTTTTTCTTTTAAAAAATAAATGTTTTTAGTAAATTCTACTACATTCTCAACCATTTTGTATAGACAGCACCATGGCGTCCCACGCCGGGTTAACTTTCAGTGTGGCGTCCCATGCGTGGATAACTTCCAAGTTCTCATTCGTTCAGTAGGCGCGTGATTTCGACTACGTCAGATTCTTGAAACTTGATGATTTTTTGATACGCTTCCATTGCTCATTGAATCAGACATCCTGTGCTGTGTGGCAAAGTCGAACTAATCGCTGTGCGGACACTGCCATCGACTCTCTTAACAATGATGACAAGACGTCATTTTCTCCTTCGTCCTTATCACCTACACTCTTCGTCAGATTATCAACTATTAGCTGAACTTGCTCATTGTCCGTAAAACTTCTTTGTTATTTCTTTGCACATCATTTTTGTCTAGGAATTAGGGTTATGCATTTGTCAATGAGGTTTTATAATAAATGAAAATTTTAAACTTGGGTGAAGCAGCAACTGCTGAAAGTCTTCGTGGTAAATGATAACATACAAACAGTTGCAGGATAAAGATTTATTAAAATCCTTGACCACGGTTTCGGTAAATAGGGGAAAAAAGGGGCCAATACAGGGCGTTAGGAAGGAAGGAATTGAGGTCATTAGAGACGGAGCAAGCTCGGATAATGTCAAGGAAGGGGAAGAAAATCTGCCGTGCCCTTCCAAAGGAAACATCCCGGCATTTGCCTGGAGCGATTTAGGGAAATCACAGGAAACCTAAATGTGGATGGCCGGACGCGTGCTTCAATCGTCGTCGTCCCGAATGTGAGTCCAGCGTGCTAACCATTGCGCCACCTCGCTCGGTACAGGGCATTAGGAGTACAGGTGCAGATGTTGTGAAAATTGGCAATTTAATATGTTCCATCTTCACTGTGTTAGTTGTTTTTCTCTGCGTCTAACACTCTTCCCGCAAACACTTCAAATAATTTACTACCTTGTATTTTCTGCACCATCATAAGTGCTACAGCTGTCAATATATTCGTTATGTGTATTCGTTTCAGTACAAGATCTGCTGCCAAATCGACAATAAGCATTGATGGCTTTCTTGTGCTCCGAGAACTTAGAGGTACTGACCAACCTAAAGACTTACTGCTCGTAGTGGCTGTAATTTTTAGTCTGAAAATGAAGTAAATAATGATGTAATGTTGTTCTATACACTACCCTCAGTCATCAATAGAAGTATCTGTACTTATACTCCTAACACACGGCATTTTATTTCAGTAGATAGACGAACTACCTTATATTCAGGTTATTAATGCGTTTTACAAGAACCAACGACCCGGACTCATTTGTCAGGGCCACCTTTACAATCATGTTATTCCATTGCGTGCCAGCTTTGATTATCACATCTGAGTTCAAGCGGAGCGATGTCTCCCAGGAGATCCAACCGCGGTTTGTAACTGTGGCTTTGAGAAGGCGTGTCAAGCTCGGTTGGCGTCTTTCAAGTACTATAACAGACGGTCGATGTTTGCACTTCATGAGATAATAGATGCGCCTGCATGTGACGGTTGACACAGCTAAAAACATGTATTCATATTGCTTAAAACTCTTGTAGTATTAATCTGTAACAACAACAACAATTACGCTGACGTTGAGGCACAAATGTTTGTCTAACAGAAAGTCCTAAGGTTCCCTTGGAAAGCGGATCTTTTCAGTACGGCAACATATATTATTATCCATCATCTTCACATTAATAATCATCACTAATTGTCGCTACAGATCATATTGTTGCACAGTAGAATAGCATGTAAGCGCAGGAATAAAATTTTGTTAAGAACCAACGGTGACGGCTATGTGGAATGCGTCTGCCGGCTACGCAACGTAGTCGTAACTAATTGTCAACACAACTGGCCCGAAATACAAACAATCCGTAAACTCATTTTATTAAACTGTTTGAGAGGGAGCGAAGAGGTCGTGCGGTTGCGTTCTCGCTTCCCGCGCCCGGGTTCCCGGGTTCGATTCCCAACGGGGTCAGGGATTTTCTCTGCCTCTTGATGACTGGGTGCTGTGTGATGTCCTTAGGTTAGTTAGGTTTAAGTAGTTCTAAGTTCTAGGGGACTGATGACCATAGATGTTAAGTCCCATAGTACTCAGAGCCATTTTTAGGGAGCGAAGAACAACAGATTGAGCAGTTTGGCAACAGCATGATACAGACAGAACATGCTACAGTAACGAGGCTAGATGCAATAGATTCATTTAGAGATGTCATAACAACACCTTCCAAGACGCGAACTTAACATACAGGAGCGCTCTCAAACACTGTAGTTAAACACAAGAGTAGTCGCGAGTGCTATCAGGTTCAGGAAAAGAGAGCACATTTGGTCACCAGTGTGTGTGTGCGTGTGTGTGGGTGGTAAAGAGAGTGGGGGTGGGGTGGGGGACATCATGTCATCGCTTGCCATGAAACCTCAGCATTTTTGAAGCTCATTCTCAAAATTTGGCCATTACATCCGCATTACAAATACTGGAGGAGAACCAGCTCCATTAAGTTGTAGGATGCTCTCGTGAATTCAACAAGTGTCTACATGCTGCCACCAACTTGGAGTCCAAATCCAGAGCTGTTCGGCCACGTAGGGGACTACTGATCTGCGAAGTTTGGTCCCATAGGACCTCACCACAAATTTCCAGATTTACAGAATCATTCATTGTCGCTCTCCTCGACGTCCTTGTAATAATGCGATGCCGGCACGCGTCGTAACAATATATATCATCATATTAACGTAATACATCAATAGCTTTTTACGTTGTTGCACAGTATCATCATGTCGTCGCCTTGAATGTGCAGCGACCTCCGGAGACGCGAAGGATCCCGTACATACCCGGTGGACAGGATGGGTCGTCCGCCCGATGCACGGAAAGGCATCGCACACGGCTTAGAGCTCACAAGATGACCCAGACTGTGGGCGTTCTCACAGTTCCCTCCCGCGGCATAAGTAAATGTAGCTGTACGTACATGAGGTATATCTGACAAAGAGGATATAAAAATCTGGAAGTTCTAGGGGCTCGTTAAACAACGAGTGTGTGCCGTAGTCTGTCATACAATTAGCACAATCTTAAAATGTCGGACAAAAACGTATTGAAGCTAATATTAGGCGCTAATCGAGGAGCCATCCGTGTCAGCTGTCACTATGACTGGCTCACATGTGGGTATTAAATGATTTCGAAGTAATCAACTTAATGATGCAGGCGTCAAACTTTTGGAACAGTGTAATAAAGAAAGCGATTAAGATAAGTATCGATTTAATTGCTCGGTGGTAAGGGTATGGGGGGGGGGGGGGGGCTTTTGATATTGTACAGTGTGGAATCTAGGTCTTAACTCCGCCCGAATAGGCCATGAAGGCCCAATGGTACCGACCGGTGGCTGTGTCATCCTCAGCTCACAAGCGCCACTGGATGCGAATATGGAGGGGGATTTGGTCAGCACACCGCTCTCCCGGCCGTACGTCAGCTTACGAGACCGGAGTCACTATTTCTTTTTCAAGTAGCTCCTCAGATTGCCTCACAAGGACTGTGTGCACTTACAACACCCTCAGTGGCATTGTAGCGAGAAGGAAGTGCTTCTCTGGACGGTATCACTAACCTGGTGTCTTGCTGCTTCGGTAAGTCACTCGTAGCACAGAAGTAGCGCTCAGTCGGCAGTTTCCATGTACGTGGTATTCCTGCTGGATTGGAGTGTTTAGGAATGCCAGTCGTTAATTCTCAACAACGTCTGTGAGCGGACGATTTGGATGGGATTCTGTTAATGAAAAGGGAACATACAATTCAAGGTTTATTTCCCCAAAACAATTAATTAATTAATTGTAATAAATTACACTGTGGCTTACAAATTACAGTGAGACAAAACAAATCAAGCTGCTTACAATATGAAGTAATAAAAATGTTATATGCCACAGGTGAACAGAGAAATTTATTTGTGTCGTTTGAATCACTGCCAAATAAAACTTTTTACAATTTGATACATTAACAAATAATCATTGTGCATTTAACTACATACTTTCACCTAATACAGTTAAATTTTATAATGTGAAGCACAAATGTATAATTTACAATTAAATTTTCAGTCGAAGTTACTCCTTCCTATACCTTTTTTAAGAGAGTGATAAAATTTCCAAAAGGTATCTCAATTAAAATGCCCTAAAATCGTTAACACAACAACACGTACATGACTGGCTCAAATAATAAATATATGTACGGCAAAGCCCAACCTTTACTTTCTTACAGGAAGTTTGCTGATTTCAACAGCGCAGACCACATTCAAACTCTAGCCAACATGGGCCGCTTGCCGGTCAAAACATGTTAGGATTGGCTCTGAGCACTATGGGACTTATCATCTATGGTCATCAGTCCCCTAGAACTTAGAACTACTTAAACCTAACTAACGTAAGGACATCACACAACACCCAGTCATCATGAGGCAGAGAAAATCCCTGACCCCGCCGGGAATCGAACCCGGGAACCCGGCGTGGGAAGCGAGAACGCTACCGCACGACCACGAGCTGCGGACAAAACATGTTACGATTGCGGCATCGGGGAAACTTACATAGGTAACAAAAGAACACAGGCCACCTAGCAATCTTACCAAAATCAGTTTACACGAAGGATGAAGAGGGGGGGGGGGGGGGCGGAAACATAAAAAATACCATACGCAAGTGCACTTGCCAAACCTGCTACTAAAAATACAGTGTAAAAGGATCTCAATTAATGACAAAATCCGGGATAGGCCCGGCAATAATGCACCTGAGCGCTAGTAGCCAAAATAAGGTTGACAGATACCGAGGTCTGACATCATCTTATGGCTAACTGGCACAACAAATAAATAAGAGTAAAAGAACAAGAAAATGGCAATGCCCAAGAATTTAAATAGGATTAAGTACACAAGAGGTTAAAATCAATTGCTAGCACCTTGGACATCGTCTTAGGCTTAATTGACACTACAAATAAATAAAGGTAAAAGAACAGGCAAATGACAATGCTCAGCAATTTAAATAAAAATAAGTAATCACAAGGCTAAAAGCAATTGCTAGCAACTTAAGAAGCACACATAAAAATATCAGACTGCTGCCACATCACAAAACGGAACAGGCGCGCGCGCAGCCCCAGCAAGCCAGATAACCAATAACACACACTCCAGTAACCGAGCCAGCCCGACCACAGTAATTTCAACTAAGAATCAGGGCGCGTGAGCACACCTGGTCCATGCAAAACACACTCTGCCAAATAATTCCCACCAACAGATACGGCTGCCCCCCGGGTGGGGAAACGGGGGCGACGACCGGGTACACACCAGTAGAAAACTCGACCCCTAGACGAATCACGCAGAAAATATAAACAACAGCTGAAGTAAGGTGAAACGAACCCCGCCACGCAGACTGACAGAGCAAACACACAGAAAGCCTGCCCCGCAGTCCTTACAACTCCTGGGTGCGGAAACCCAAGCGATATCGTAGCACCCTTTTCAGAGGCGGAGAACCTCGAGCGATCGAGGGTTCGACGGGGGGGGGGGGGGGGGGTCCATCAGTTGTCCACTACAGCACATCACCAACACGCCACTCCGACACCGCCCAACGGTCAAATCAACGAGGCCCGCCAACAACGAGACCACACCCCCGTGCCGGGGCGGAAGGCAAAATACCACCAGCTCGGTGCGAATCCAACTGCCGAGCCGAGCGCGCGCGGCCCCCCGCGAAAAACGCTCCAGAGGGCAGCAGCCGCCTCAGCGCCTGTGCAGGCGAACCTGACGGAAACAGAAATACAAGTCGCTATCGATAGTGCCGGATACGCAACGCGCCAGAGAAATGGCACAGTTTGTACTATACTTCTTTTAATACAGAAATCGCTTTGTCACACACGTCACAGAATCAGCATTTGCAATATGGCGCGTCCGCAGCTCGTGGTCGTGCGGTAGCGTTCTCGCTTCCCGCGCCCGGGTTCCCGGGTTCGATTCCCGGCGGGGTCAGGGATTTTCTCTACCTCGTGATGACTGGATGTTGTGTGATGTCCTTAGGTTAGTTAGGTTTAAGTAGTTCTAAGTTCTAGGGGACTGATGACCATAGATGTTAAGTCCCATAGTGCTCAGAGCCATTTGAACCATTTTTTGCAATATGGCGGCTCTGGACTACGCCATTATATTCGACCCTTTGCACACATTAATCCCGTTTTCTGACTTTATATAATGATAGACACTGCCCACGACACATGGCGTTCTTATAACTAATAACTTCACTTTTTATGTTGCTTAACATCTGAAATATGCACTCGCGACCGTTCTTTTAGAGCCGCCCCGGTTGCTCGACCGTGCATTTTGTGTGGCTCCTTGCGACTAACTCACCCTGTCTTCCCGAAGGGCAAGAGAGACCACTCCACCTTTCTCCATCAGCCAATAAGGACACTTCTCTCGTTCCCTATATCCAAACTTTTAGCCAATGGGCGTTCAGATCGCTGTTGCTAGGCGGAGCTGACGTCACGTTTGCGGACATTATGACGGAAGTTTGTCTCGGAACACTGTCTCAGGTTGTAAGATCCTACTCCCAAATAGTTGGATCTTGTCCCTACTAAGGTTGCACAACATTGCCTCCTATGATTTCATCACTAATGCTCCTTGCTGACGCTTAGTTGTCAAATGTACATGTAACCTAGCTGCTACTGAGCATTCCAGATCGCATAAATATGCATAATACTTGGCTTAAATACGTGAAGGGTATGCATGTATGCATTACAAACTCAGTTTGCCAACAGCGCTCTGTCAACCATCCAAGTGTTAGCATAGCCCGACAACGCTTAACCTCGGTGATCTGACGGGAACAGGTGTTACCACTGCTGCAAGGCCGGCCGCGGTGGCCGTGCGGTTCTGGCGCTGCAGTCCGGAACCGCGGGGCTGCTACGGTCGCAGGTTCGAATCCTGCCTCGGGCATGGGTGTGTGTGATGTCCTTAGGTTAGTTAGGTTGAAGTAGTTCTAAGTTCTAGGGGACTTATGACCTAAGATGTTGAGTCCCATAGTGCTCAGAGCCATTTGAACCATTTTGAACTGCTGCAAGGCCGTTGCCAATCAAGGTCTTAGTGTTCTTAAATTTCGCCGGCAGTCACATCAGTCTGACATAAGGAAAATCTTGCCCCGAAGTTGCAACGGAACTTTGCTGACGGCGGCTGGAAACGATGATAATTATACACTGTTAGCCATTAAAACTACAACACCAACAGTGTGGCACGTAACAAACATTAGACTGGCAAGGAAGTGTGCTATATACTTTGATATACAAATGCCTAGTATTTCAGCGCAAATTAAATAGGGACAACGCCATCTCAATTAATCAATCTCCGTCCGAACAAGCCTCGGAAGGCTTAACGTTACCGACCGACCGCCGAGTCATCCTCAGCCGAAAGGCGTCACTGGATTTAGCTGTGGACGGGCAAGTGGTCCCCCATCGCTCTCCCGGCCGTTGTCAGTTTCCGTGTCCTCAGCCGCTACTTCCCCATCAAGCAGCTCCTAAATTGGCTTCACAAGCTCTGAGAGCACCCCGCTTGCGTGCAGCACTCGGGAGACCCGTAAGTTCGTCACCCATCCAAGTGTTAGCCAAGGCCGACAGCTCTTCGGTGATCTGACGTGAACCGCTGTTACCACTGCAGCAAGACCGTTGGCAACGCCAACTGCATTTAATATATAAGAAAGGATTACACAGAGAGTATTTAATTCAGGAATCATAACTGAATGTTGTTTGTTTATGTCTAGTTCCTGTCATGCCACGTGTGAGATAAGAGACATACAAGAGCAAGTGTGAGATTTCGAAAACGGAAGGATAGTGAGAAGAGTTTTATCCCCTATGACTTCCTCACCCACATACAATGGCGCTTTTCACCTATATTATTGCCGCATGTCGTAACGTCCATTCCCCCTCCCAGATCATGAACTCTGCCCAGACATCTACCCATCGTACCAGCTGTAAGTTCACCCCTCCCATCCCAACTTATCAGGGATTCCTCTCCCTCCACTCCCCACACTTCCTTGTTACCCCTCTTTTTCTCCATGTGCCTTTTTTTCCTCACCCACCTTTCTCCAATCACTATTAGCGTCACCAATTCCCCCCTCTACTCCCCCCTTCCTTTCGTCCCAATAGCCGATCCTACCTCATCACTGAATTACACCAGTTCAAATGGTTCAAATGGCTCTGAGCACTATGGGACTCAACTGCTGTGGTTATCAGTCCCCTAGAACTTAGAACTACTTAAACCTAACTAACCTAAGGACATCACACACATCCATGCCCGAGGCAGGATTCGAACCTGCGACCGTAGCAGTCGCACGGCTCCGGACTGCGCGCCTAGAACCGCGAGACCACCGCGGCCGGCGAATTACACTAGTTCTCCGTCCTTATACCACCATATTCCTTCCTTCATCACCGGCCCAACTTTCTTCCTTCAACAACAGCCTCTCTATCCTAGGGCAGGTCCTCCCGGTTCGTTGTGATAGGAAATTGCTTCTTTTAAATGTCAGTGTTTCAGTATCAAGTTTTAAACGTTTTAAATATGCGTTTTCTGTGTTTCGTTTTACCTTTTGTTATTACTGTTTTGAACTACCAGTGTAAGAGACCATATCTATCGTACATCTAAAAATTTACATTTTTTTAACCTCTAAAATATTTTAAATTCATTCTAAATCTCTCCCCTATTTGTTTTTTTTCATTTAATTTAATTCTTATTGTCAGTTGGCTGAAGAGCGGGTTGCCTGTACCGGTGAAAGATACCCTCCCTCCCCCTCCCCCCACCTATATGGGGCGAGGGGGGGAGGTGAAATAACGATAAAGAAAAAATAAAATAAAATAAAAACATCCACAGCAGATCCTCTGCAGAACTTTAATAATGTCGTCAGTTTATAGACTCCCTCCAAGGTGACTTCGTCCCCATCCCACAACACACCAATCCTGATAGTAACACCACCGCAGATGTCGTCTAAGCATCTCCGAACCTCCTTGGACACAACAGTGCAGAAGTCCTCAATCCAATCGGAAGTGACCACACGCCTGTTCTACTGACCATCTCTTTATACACTACTCCATACCGATGCACCCCATCCAAACATCCGTCCAAAGGCTGTCCCAGTGCGTTCTCGCACCAACAGCAATACCTACCGAGAATCCATAGATACCGACCAAAAACCTGATACTACCCTAATGCCACGTCTTTCCTTCAGCAGAACTCGTTAGTTGCTATATCTGGCTACATTTTCACCAAGACCTCATCGCCCGCCTTTCCTCCTCCGAGAATCTCGTCGCTGTACCGCTTCTTCCTGCGGACTCATGGCCGGGACTCACTCCAAAACCCAGGAAATAATTATAGAAAGAAACGCCCGCAGGTTCTACCTCTACGATTTCTAACTCATCTTTCAATTGAAGACATAAAGTCTGTAAATGAGTTCACGATCATGTTGTGGCACTTTGTTTGTAAAGGTCCGCCTTCATAACTATCTCATCATTTACAGCCATCCTATTCAGTTAACTAATACACGAAAATATGTTGGACTAATCCTCAACCGGCAACTAACAGGGAAACCTCATCCACTAATAATCCAACAGAATGACCACAATAGACTAAAACTTCTAAAACTACTAACTGACCGGACTCGAGGTAACATCTTTTCGCTACCCTCCGCGTGTACAAAACATTGATCCGACACTTCCTCTCCTATGCAAACGTTGCTTGGATACCCGCTCCACTTAAGTCCTATTAATCTCTCCAGATCTTCGAACTTCATTCAGTCCATCTTACTTTCCGCATCCGTTTACCCTGTCCTCATCTACTATCAATCTCACACCCCTCCTCACTCACACTGTGCACTTTCGTATATCCTATGCTATCTACGAATTAGATTCCAATAACCTCATTGTTTCCCCTCTGATCACCAATACTGGTATACTGTCACGCGTTTACAAACACATCCCGCTGTTCCCAAGCCTACGCACTCTCCATATCTTACCCTCTCAAAACTTCAACTGACATCCTCTTCCAACCAATGAAATCCATCCCGATAGTTATCCGTCCTACCAACTATAGCTTTTGGCCACCTATAACAGGCCACAGTAGGGCTCCCTACTTCCTCTTCTCTCTCCATATCTCCTCATCGCTTATACTCTCTTCTCTTCCCTTCTTCTCTTGATACCACAGCCCTGCCTACCCATCAGACTACTTCTCCCACTGTTCACCCTAACATCTACCTTTACCTCCACAGTTACTACCCACTGACTCCTATGTTTTCTACCATCACGCTTCAGTTCTGCAAAATACATTTTCCCCTCCCCAAATCCTCTTCTCATACTGAACGTCCTTCAGCTGTTTGGTGCAAGAGCAGTGCTCCTTTCTAAGTGACGTCACCGTCCTTTTCAGCGTATTTCATGTATCTTTTTTTTTACGTTTTAGTCTAATTGAGATTAATAAAGAAACGAAGAAAAACAGCAGCATAATTTTATGTAAATAGCATAAAACGCTCATCTTCTTACAGATATTTAAAAACTTTTCAAATTTGCATCTCTTATACTTGTTTCTAACGTCTTTACTGCTAAACTACTGGCTGAAGTGCATGTAACACTACTGGCTGCTATTAAAATGGTAATATGCCGATAATGTTATTCTTGTGAAAGGATTTTTATTTGTGATCATGACGGTGTGTAATGGTAAGGTAGCCGGCCGGAGTGGCCGAGCGGCTCTAGGCGCTACAGTCTGGAACCGCGCGACCGCTACGGTCGCAGGTTCGAATCCTGCCTCGGGCATGGATGTGTGTGATGTCCTTAGGTTAGTTAGGTTTAAGTAGTTTTAAGTTCTAGGGGACTGATGACCTCAGCAGTTAAGTACCATAGTGCTCAGAGCCATTTGAACCATTTCAATGGTAAGGTATCAGACTAACGTAACTTTGTTCAACATTCAACTTAACAGCTCCGCTGCAGTGTTCTTGAACTGCGATGCTATTAATAATGGAAGCTACATGTATGTGCGCTACCTCTGACCTGGTTGTTTGCATATTGAAAAACGTATTCATAGATTTCTTGGGAACTCAAATAAAAAAAACTGAATAACTGGCGGTAAGTTTATATATATAACTTATATATGCAGACCACTATGTATAAGAGTTAAATTTTGCAAAAATATTCTCCAGCTATTAGAAAGCGAAAAAAAAAATTTCGTTAGGCTATAGGTCTAACAATATGACAGCACAGATATCAGCAGGAACAAGTGTGACTACTGGAAGTATAGAAAACGAGTGTCATTAAAGAAATTAGGGACGTTCGCGAATGGTCTCGTGAAAAAGACAAATTTTTATTTGGCGTTACATCTTTGTTTCTGAATCTAATATACAATTTCTCAGAATATTGTATTAAACGTGTCATGACTTCGTTTGCTCTCACACCACAGGACTTGTAAGTGTCTAAACGTTAGAGCTAATTACCTTGCCTAAAGGATACTGTGTTAAACGTAAATATTGTGGCCTGGTCTTTTCTCACATGGTTTTACTGAAGAGATACGTAAACAGATGTATTACAGTTTTAATTACCTTGCATAATGTAGCTTAGTTCTTTTCATTTTTATTTTGTTTCAAAGAGGATAAGCTATCAATTACCGGGTGATCAAAAAGTCAATATAAATTTGAAAACTGAATAAATCACGGAATAATGTAGATAGAGAGGTACAAATTGACACACATGCTTGGAATGACATGGGGTTTTATTAGAACCAAAAAAAATACAAAAGTTCAAAAAACGTCCGACAGATGGCGCTTCATCTGATCAGAATAGCAATAATTAGCATAACAAAGTAAGACAAATCAGAGATGATGTTCTTTACAGGAAATGCTCAATATGTCCACCATCATTCCTCAACAATAGCTGTAGTCGAGGAATAATGTTGTGAACAGCACTGTAAAGCATGTCTGGAGTCATGGTGAGGCATTGGCGTCGGATGGTGTCTTTCATCATCCCTAGAGATGTCGGTCGATCACGAAACACTTGCGAATTCAGGTAACCCCAAAGCCAATAATCGCACGGACTGAGGTATGAGGACCTGGGAGGCCACGCATGACGAAAGTGGCGGCTGAGCACACGATCATCACCAAAGAGATCTTTCACGCGTCTAGCAATACGTCGTTTTTTTTTTTTGGTTCTATTAAAACCCCATGTCATTCCAAGCGTGTGTGTCAATTTTTACCTCTCTATCTACATTATTCCGTGGTTTAGTAAGTTTTCAAATTTATACTGACTTTTTGATCACCCAGTATATCGATTTAAGACAATTAACAAAATAATTCTCGCCAAATTGGCAAACTTAGTTACAGATATTTTTTGTGTATTGATAAAATGAAACTCATAAAACTGAGCAAATATGTAACAATGTTGTAACTGTGTGTCATAAAGGAAGTCTGGTTTCGCCTACCTTTGCGACAATTGAATTTAACTCCACTTTTCGTGTCTTAGGCTTCATGTCACAAAGTTATCCTGACCTGGAGCGGTACGTTTGTGACAGTTAATATTCTATATTCCAAATACCGCTCTGCACATAAAAATTTTATTGTCACCTAAATTGGAGGATAAAGGTTATAAAACTCTATAAATTAGGAAATTAAATGTCTCAGTGCACGTTTGTATAAGATTGCGATACAAAAAGTGCTAAAACAGTTCTACAGTACTTAAAATTCTAAAATACTTAGTTAACAGACACTACTGCCGTGTTACAGCAGCTTTTCTATACGCCTCGAGGAAGGCCGCTGCAACACGGTCGGAATATATTTTTTTAAGCATTCCGTTTTGTTCGATGACGCGTCAGCAAATGCAGAAGAATTTTAATGGTCGCGGAAGCATACATGTTTATGTTAGCATTAAAACTGTTTCTTTGCACCCTCAACAGTGAGCAAATGACCTGTTTATGATAAACTCACTGGCGAGGAAAATAACAAAATCAAACAAAAACAAAAAATAAATGTATTGAAACAGCGTTGAGTGGTAAATCTCCAGCAAAAAGTGTAACAGGAGTGACGAGCGCCTCTACATAGTACAGGGGTTTTCTGGGACCTGTCCTCGGAATCTGCGCTGCCGTCGTCCAGAATGTCTCGCGTGGAGCTCGTTTGGTGGAAATGGCCCACGGTAACGAAGGCAACGGCGCTTGGCTTTATGGAGGCGGCGCCCCTTTGTTCGTGGGACAAAGCGCCGGGCCGCCAGCACGCGTCTTTCCACACCGACGCCATCGCCGGCGCCGACGCAGCGCCGGTGCGCGCAGGAAGCACGGATTGGGCGGCACCCGGAAACGTTGAGTGACGTCACAAAGGCCGTAGTATGATGGGTGCCGTCCGTCCAGCGACGCGAACAACCGTCAGAGGACGTCCCGGCAGTTGAGAGCGCCGCCGTCAGGAGGCGCTGACGTCGTCGGCAGGCTAGGTGAGCAGCTCTTATTACGGGCTCGGCACAAAGGCGCGTCTCTGGAGCAAATAATAAGTACGTTCGGCTGTTTCGTAAAAGAAAATTGAGTTAACGTAAGAGATTTTCCTGTCTCTTTTGACTCTTTTTGTACATAAGGCTTTGCTCAAAGACAACTCAAAATGACAAGGTACGTTTTCATGGCAGAGTTGTTCAAAATATGTGGTCGTTCCATTTTTTTAAAGATTGTCACTGAGAGACGTGTAGTGATCGAGTAACTGAACGGGTATTCTGTAAGAGTGAACTAACCATTACTTTTCCAGTGGTCCCTAAATAATTCACTTAATCTATATATTGTCGAAGATTTAGTCATCACACATAAATCAAAAAGCATTTATTCGTCGTTCTACTTTGTAACGGCATTGCAACAAAGATGGGGCGCTTCGCGGAACTCACGGACTTCGAACGTGGTCAGGTGATTGGGTGTCACTTGTGTCATGCGTCTGTACGCGAGATTTCCACACACCTAAACTTTCCTAGGCCCACTGTTTCCGATGTGATAGTGAAGTGGAAACGTGAAGGGACCTCGTCTGTTGACTGACAGAGACCGCCGACAGTTGAAGAGGGTCGTAATGTGTAATAGGCACACATCTATCCAGACCATCACACAGGAATTCCAAACTGCATCAGGATCCACTGCAACTACTATGACAGTTAGGCGGGAGGTGAGAAAACTTGGATTTCATGCAAAATTGTCGAGGCTTTCGTGGCCACTTGTTGACAAACTGCCTATTGGCTTCTGTCTCGGGTTCTTCGGCCGACGTTCATCTAATGATGTTTCTGACGTTTCGCCAGCACGAGTGGCTGGCATTGCCAAAGCTTCACCCTCCATTGCCGGTGGTGAACTGGCAATGGAGGGTGAAGCTTTGGCAATGCCAGCCACTCGTGCTGGCGAAACGTCAGAAACATCATTAGATGAACGTCGGCCGAAGAACCCGAGACAGAAGCCAATAGGCAGTTTGGATTTCATGGTCGAGCGGCTGCTCATAAGCCACACATCACTCCGGTAAATGCCAAACCACGCCTCGCTTGGTGTAAGGAGCGTGAACATTGGACGACTGAACAGTGCAAAAACGTTGTATGTGGTATCGAATCACGGTACACAATGTGGCAATCGGATGGCAAGGTGTGGGTATGGCGAATGCCCCGTGAACGTCATCTGCCAGCGTGTGTAGTGCCAGCACTAAAATTCGGAGGCGGTGGTGTTATGGTATGGTCGTGTTTTTCATGGAGGGGGCTTGCACCCCTTGTTGTTTTGTGTGGCACTATCACAGCACGGGCCTACATTGATGTTTTAAGCACTTTCTTGCTTTCCACTGTTGAAGAGCTATTCGGGAATGGCGACTGCATCTTTCAACACGATCGAGCACCTGTTCATGATGCAAGGCCTTTGGCGCAGCGGTCCCACGACAAAAACACCCTTGTAATGGACTGGCCTGCACAGAGTCCTGATCTGAATCCTATAGAACACCTTTGGGATGTTTTGGAACGCCGAATTCGTAGGTCTCAGGCAGTCGGTATATACTACCCAATACGCTGATGGCCAGACAGTATCCGTAGCTTCAGAAGATATCCTTCGCAAATCCGTTCATGCGCTCTACAATATTTTTGGAAGACATAAATTCTGAATCTCGACAGCGGAAACTACCCCTAAGAAAAGAGTCAATTAAGTGTGCTATATTCACCTAAGAGTCTAAATTCCACAGCAGATTCTACACTCAAGGCCAGGCTATTTTAGAATAATTCACTAACGCGTTTAATTATAACGAAGTGAGATTACCTGTTGGCTCAATCTCAAATTTTCCTTTGCCTTTCCTCCTCTTCGCTCTTATGAAAATATTAATAAATACAATATACTGAGCACTATTTCGTCTATTTGCTGTGAAAACTAAACCGAACTCCGCGTGAACAGACCATGAAGGCCCAATGGTACCGACCGGCCGCCGTGTCATCCTCAGCCCGCAGGCGTCACTGGATGAGGATATGCAGGGGCATGTGGTCAGCACACCGCTCTCCCGGCGGTCTGTCAGTTCACGAGACCTGAGTCCCTATTTCTCCATCAAGTAGCTGCTCAGTTTGCCTCACAAGGGCTGAGTGCACCCCGCTCTCCAACAGGGCCCCGCATACCGGATGGTCGGCCATCCAAATGCTAGCCCAGCCCGACAGCGCTTAACTTCGGTGATCTGACGGGAATCGGTGTTACCACTGCGGTAAGGCTGTTGGCCATTTGCAGTGTACGTAACGTAAAAATGGAAACTAAAAAGAGTTTCAGCATAAGGACTCGAATCCACCACTTTCGGATTACCGTTCTGCCATCTTTCCGCTGCGTCTACTGCTGCTGCTGCCGGGATTTAACGCTAAGACAAAAGGCTCACGCCTCGCCCAACCCGTGTAAGAAAAGCTTGGTCATCTGGAGCTACCAGTTTCTAGACGAAATCGGTGACGTCGAGTAAGACGCAGTCCCCTTGGCTGTTCAGTCGCTGCCGTAGAGCAGCCTTACCACCCACAACTATCCATTGGCCGCCACGTGTGACTCCGATCACCGCACATCACAGAACACTGTGGAACAGTGTGCCAGGGACACTGGCATGGACATTTGAGAAGCATGGAAAGAGATCACGTGAACTGATTGATGGATGGGTCGCGATATAAGCTGTTGAATATTAAAGTCAATGTTCGATAAAGTTGAAAAGTGCTTAGCCTTTTATTTCCACTAAGTAAACAGGCCCCAGCTCACTAGGAAGCATCTACATACAGTGTGGGGAATGTTTATGTGGGTTGGCGCGCAGCCCCAGATACGAGCGTGTCGTGTTCCAGCGGCCAATGGTACAGGAACTATATTATCCCTCCCTTTCTGTGGTTATTAATTATTATTAAGTGAAACACAAGAATGGGATTATATATATAAGCCCAAAGATAAGTATTAAATTATGTTTCAAATGAGCGCCAGGCTCCCTACAAATTATTTCAAAGCTTTCGGCGAAATGTAATGCAGGCTAAGTTCACTGACCTAGAATAAATCGTAGCTTTGAAAGTATGACGAAATAAATTTAGTGAAACTTTGCACTTTAGTTACTTGAATAACTTGAAATGATTCTTTCTGCTCCGGCTGTGGTGACATGTTACACAGAAAAATAAATTTAAATGCGCCGCATAATGGCGGCCAATTGTTGCCAGTCTAAGATCACCTCTGCTCGCTTCGCAGAAACTGAAAAAATGCTACATAACTTCTTGCAATTATTAATTCAGGAAGAATTGTTTTCAATGGGTTCTTTAAGTAACACAATGCAGTCACTTTTTGTAAATATTATTCCACAAAGCACAGAATGCACACTTGAATTATTCGCTACGTACGAGAACAAATAGAACAAAAGCTACCGCAAGCGTACCTTACATACAGCAGAAGAAATGATCTGACTCGAAGTGATTTTAAATATCTTTTTTCTCTTATACATAATTACGAGGATCAAAATGTTAGTTTCGGAACGTTATGCACTACGATCTCATCTAATATAAATAATGTCTTTTTATTACATTGCAATCGATATAGTCTTTCTTTGAAGCTAATTTAATATATTTTCATAATTAATTTGTCGTTTATGTCCATATAATATTATTCAGAGTCCTTTTATCATTTGCTTCAAATATATCGGCTCGAATATTTCAAAAGGGACACTATATAGAACCTTCTAACCAAGTGTAGACGGTCAACCTGTAACCTCAGCGTGTGTTGACACAGAAAGTGCAATCCTAAAATTCGTGCAATAACAACGCAAAAACTTAGCATTTGTTTATGTGCCACTTTTTCATTGTTTTTGGCGATAGGAAATGATCCCTCAGCGATTGTTAGACGGAGGGAATATCACGATTAAGTTTTCTGTTGTCGACGAGCCTATTACGTCAAATTATTTGCTGTATTATTTTTTTCCTGTTTTTAATGTAATAATTTCCTTAGCTTTTGGGTAATTTTTTCTTATTTAACTTTTATCATTAGGGACGAGCACAAGTGCAAGCTCGGACTGGGATATGAGGTGGACGGGACACGGCCGTGTCTCTCTTAGTGGGACAGCCCTAGCATTTGCCACAAACGGCTTCGTGATACCACGTAAAACCAAATTTGGATGCCGCGACATGGATTTTAACGGCAGTCCTTCTTAGTATTAGTCCCGTGTCTTGGCACTGCGCACCTTCGTTCTACACGATCTTTTGAATACTATTCACAAACCCTGTACAACACGAGATGTATCTGTGTATTGCCCCTGGAAATGCTCCTTGGGTGCAGTGCTCTATGGATTAAAACTAACAGATTGTCACTCTATTGATTGAAAGGACAATCAGACATCTTCTTACGAGTCACTTGACATGATCAGAATTTCTTCTGACTCTTACGCTGCACTTTTGTAGACTATATGGATACGCCATATAACTTTAACTGCTACGTAACTTGTAAATACTGCAAATTCATTATAGTATTCGATAAATACATGAAATCGAACAAGCCAGGTAGTCGGAGAATAGCGATAGACGTGCTGACGCAGAACTTCAGACGTTGGAGCTCAACGAGGAGCAGTAGTAGTCTTCTGAGAAAATTGGTGCTGGCACCGAAACGTCCGGACAACTTTCTGTGCCCTTCCCCTCTAGCCCTTCGAAGCAAACACGACACGCTCTCGTAAGCAGAGAGGATGCATACAAGTGTTGGCGTCTTTGATACGTATTCGCTTTGACTCTTTCCGTTATTGGGAACAGCTACCTGCCGTTACGAGATCTTTTAGAGTGGCCCACATATCTTGAATGCACCGACGAAGCGGAAATTGACTGCAGCGCTTTTCTGTGTTTTGAAGGGCGTGTGCAGGACATAAATTCGAATGGAAATTTGATGCTGTTTGCAGTCTCAGGAAAAAGCAGAAATGCATATTACATCTCTCTTCGCTTTAAAACAAGTTAAGAAAGCAGTTTTTAATGACTTTTATAGTCCGGTGCGTCTAGCCTACGTAGGAAAATAACGAGACCATTCCCACATGGTACTGTAACACATGCTTTATTCTGAATAAACCTTCTTGCGCTGTTCATAGTGTAAGGGATGAATAACGAAATTTAGAATTTATCATACAGCCGATTTTTAGGTTAAGAGAGAATGAAAATCGGCGCAGTAGCAAAATAAAGTAGAGGGAAGACGTTGCAGAGGAATCGTCCCAACATTCACCCACGGAAAATCCGAATGACAATGCCCGAAATGTTTTTCGACCTGTCGAATCTCTTAGCCAGTGTGCCAAACACTGTCGATAATCTGTGTTGGCAGAAATCTATTGCGTCTACCGCAGGTCTCCGTGTGGTGAAAAGAACGAATAGATGTCGAATAACATCCGAAAATTTCAGACCTTGACAGATTCCGCGGTAATATTTTCAAATTGTTGGCTCAAAATGGTTCTGAGCACTATGCGACTTAACTTCTGAGGTCATCAGTCGCCTAGAACTTAGAACTAATTAAACCTAACTAACCTAAGGACATCACACACATCCATGCCCGAGGCAGGATTCGAACCTGCGACCGTAGCGGTCGCTCGGTTCCAGACTGTAGCGCCCAGAACCGCACGGCCACTCCGGCCGGTCAAATTCTTGAACTAACTTAAGTTGCACTGTACGTCATGTTTCAGTTTTTTGAGTTTTGATATAGTTACAACATTAAATGTGAGTGTAATGCTGTCATGTCAAGGTTTTAGACGTCTGTAACACTTAGTGATGGTGAAACGTGGCTGCTGCTCAGTACTTTCACTTCCTCAGTATATTTTTATCTTTCTTGTGAATCGCTATCCTTCTTTTGTTTCTATTATCTTTGAGATCTCGCTCTCACCACTTTCGTTATCGACACGCGCTATTCCACAACCTCTTTGCTTAGTCACTGTGAAGTCTTTGGTGAGACGTTTTCCTCTCGTTCAGTAGTAGTCCTTCGCGGGTTCTTAGCCGTGTGGATTCCTTGTTCGAAAAGAGTTAGGCCTACTACTGGACTACTATTTTCATACTGGTTTGGTCTGGTGCCTGTTCTGGGTTGGACCGTTACATTGTAGGCTAGGCGGTGTTGAGAAGGAATCTCACTTTGTCTAATGGAGATCCATACCGTTGAGCAGACATTACCATGTACAAGGAATCCGGTAACATCAATCGAATTTACATCCTGTTACGAAATTTAGTTTTGCTAGTGAGATTGACTTGGGAATTTTTATAAGTATCAATCGGCGCATAGGTCCCGTCGCGTGATTCCGTGCAGTGAAATAGGAAGAGATAGGTTCCCATTAGTGCATTACGTACCACGTATTTCATTTCGAGTTATATATTCAAGCTGTTAGAGCTCTATAAACGTCAAGGGTAATGTTACCGAAGATTTGTAATTAAGTGTTCAATGAATGAAGTTACAGCTGGTTATGAACCCAAAACTTGGAGCCGTAGTCTGAAGTATCGTTTCGGGATTATAGAGTTTACTTCTGTATGCTTTTGACAATATGGTATTGGTTAAAATCGGTTCTCATGAGTTTATTTTACCGAGGAACGCATCAGTCTATGTTCATGATGCGTCAAAAGAACTCCACGAATATGAAACCACACAACTAAGCTAGTGAATGGTGTAGAGCTATGAGAGTAGTGTTATTCAGCTGTTGTGTATGTGCCATTGTCAATTCAGCCATGGGTTGGCGCATTCGTTATGCGCTTGGTCGACATCATCCCGTTTCGTATAGGAAAACGATTGATACTTCGAGTCGGAATTTTAGAGAAAGAAGTTCTGCTTTGAAAATGAGATATGGTGGCCACCCTCGCACTGCAACAGAACGGGTAAAACGGCTGTAGTAAGGCATTCAAGACAATAGTCTCCACCGACGCTCATCTCGAAAACAAGTCACGGTCTTACACTTATCGTCTCTAAGTGTTCGCAAACTCTTCACCGAGATCTTAGGGTACATTCTTATAAAGTTGGGATTACTCAGGAATTGAGTGACACACTGAAACCTGCACAAAGTTCTTGGAAACATGCGCTGCACAGACGTCATTGTCTTTTTCGACGAAGCCAATTTTCATCTTTCGAGTGGAGTAAATAAACAAAATTTTCAGATACTGGTTTGAACATAATCAGAGAGAACTTCAGTAACGTCCAATTCATAGCCCGAAACTAAATGTTTTCTGTGTAGTTTTTCAATTTGCTGTATTGGGTCCATACTTTTTGAAGAAGAAGGTGTGACAGTTACGATCGTTATTGTGCGATGTTCCAAAACATTCTCCGGCCAAAAGTGTACAACATTTTTAATGAACAGGGAGCAGAAAAGATTTGGTTTCAGCAAGACAGTGCAACATCCCACACATCTCGACTCTCATTTGAAATCCTGAGGGACATTTCTCTTGGGCACTTCGTTTCCTTATGAGTGAGACCTGATAGCCTCCACGTTTACCTGATTTGACATTTTGCGACCTTTTCTTGTGGAATCTCTTAAGGAAGAGATAAAAAGAGATAAAAAATGAGGTTGCTGCCATTCCTCCCGAGATGACTCGCAATCATGCTTACCCTACGAGTGCACCAGTGCATCAACAATGGAGGCCGCCATTTGAGTGATGTACGAGGTGTGGCTAGAAAAAAACCGGACTAGTACTGGTGAAACAATAAAACGAATGCAATAAGGCTGAAAGTCGCGTGGCCTGTCACGTGACTCTCGCTCCGCCTACTGCTCGAGTTTCATCTGCCTCCTGCACTCATTCTGCCCGTGGCGTCTGTTTTAAGTAGTTGACGTTTTGTCTGTGCGTCGGAAAATGTTGAGTGTACAGAAAGAACAGCGTGTTAACATCAAATTTTGTTTCAAACTAGGAAAATCTGCAAGTGAAACGTTTGTAATGTTACAACAAGTGTACGGCGATGATTGTTTATCGCGAACACAAGTGTTTGAGTGGTTTAAACGATTTAAAGATGGCCGCGAAGACACCAGTGATGACACTCGCACTGGCAGACCATTGTCAGCAAAAACTGATGCAAACATTGAAAAAATCGGTAAACTTGTTCGACACTTTCCTTGTCAACTCCTGTTAACTCAGACACTGCTCTGATTGTTAAACGGCGATCTTGTCGAACAAGTTTACCGATTTTTTCAATGTTTGCATCAGTTTTTGCTGACAATGGTCTGCCAGTGCGAGTGTCATCACTGGTGTCTTCGCGGCCATCTTTAAATCGTTTAAACCACTCAAACACTTGTGTTCGCGATAAACAATCATCGCCGTACACTTGTTGTAAGATTACAAACGTTTCACTTGCAGATTTTCCTAGTTTGAAACAAAATTTGATGTTAACACGCTGTTATTTCTGTACACTCAACATTTTCCGACGCACAGACAAAACGTCAACTACTTAAAACAGACGCCACGGGCAGACTGAGTGCAGGAGGCAGATGAAACTCGAGCAGTAGGCGGAGCGAGAGTCACGTGACAGGCCACGCGACTTTCAGCCTTATTGCATTCGTTTTATTGTTTCACCAGTACTAGTCCGGTTTTTTTCTAGCCACACCTCGTATTATTCACAACCAGTTATGTAAACCGTCAATGTAAAAGGTATTTTGTGCGCTTTATTTTAGTAAAAAGTATTGACTGGTTTCGGATAAGGTTTTGCTTTAATTCATTTGCAAAATAGAGGCGTTCCTTTTGCCGCACCCTGTATAATATGTGTTTGAGTATACCATTCTGGTTTGTAGCCATCTTGTTGTTCTGTCTCATGTAATGTAGCTGCTGAAGTGAGAGCCAATCTGATTATTAAATAAACGGCTACTGAGCTATGCCTCAGGCAAAACAGTAATAAATAGAAATCTATACATGGTAGTTGACTTACAGGGACTGAGTAAGGTATGTTGTGCTGCTGGAGGCTGTTACGAGATTTGTGGTTTCGTTGCTTGTTGTGATAATATGCTCGACTGGAATTAGGATTTTGTAAAATGATTATTCTGTTGTTATTCAACATATAAACGTCACTACAGGTACTCGGAGTTATGACACGTTCGATACTCCTGCCAACATTAGCGATGATGTGGCCCACACGAATAGCGAAATTCTTCATGACCGGCCGAAGTGTCGGAACATCGATGCAGCCGATGCCCTCCTGGATGCTGATTTCAACTCAGCAATAGCTTTGGGGTTATTGATGTACTCATTGTCTTTAATATAACCCCACAAAAAAGAGTCACATGTGCTCAGATCTGGAGAATATGGTGGTCAATCGAGGCTCATGCCAGCGGCCTCTGGGTACCCCAGAGCCAGGATGCGGTCTCCAAAATGATCCTCCAGGACATAAAACACTCTCCTGCTTCGATAGCGTCGAGCTCCGGCTTGCTGAATCACATACCGTCGAAAGCAGGGTCACATCGGATAATGGGGATGAAATCATCTTCCAAAACCTTCGCGTACCGTTCGATAGTCACCGTGCCATCAAGGAACATGACGCCGATTATTCTGTGAATGGTCATTGCACACCACGCATTCACCTGTTGAGGGTGAAGAGACTTCTCGATCGCAGAATTCAGATTCTCAGTTCCCCTAATGCGCGAATTTTGCTTACTGACGAACCCATCCAAATGAAAGTGGGCTTTGTCGCTAAACCAAACAATATTCACATCAAAGCCCTGTTCGGCAATTCTGTCGAGAATGTTGTTGGAGGCACACAACTACTGTTCCATGGCTATGGGGCTTATTGGCTGATGGGTCTGAATGCTGTATGGGGAGACGGGTAATACACAAAATGTAAAAGAGCCAAGAGTGGATGACCAAGAATGAAGTGCTAGAATTAAGAAAGGTGTAAGACAGGGATGTAGTCTTTCGCCACTACTGTACAATCTGTACATCGAAGAAATAATGATGGAAATAAAACAAAGGCTCAGGAGTGGAATTAAAATTCAAGGTGACAGGATACCAATGATACGATTCGCTGATGACAATGCTATCCTGAATGAAAGTAAAGAAGAGTTACATGATTGCTCAGTGGAATGAACAGTTTAATGAGTACAGAATATGGATTGAGAGTAAATCTAAGAAAGCCTGAAGAAATGAGAAGTAGCAGAAATGAGAACAGTGACAAAATTAACATCAGGCTTGATGGTCACGAAGTAGATGAAGTTAATCTACTACCTAGACAACAAAATAACCCATAATGGATGGAGCAAGGAGGACATCAAAAGCAGACTAGCACTAGCAACAAGGGCACTCCTGGAAAAGAAAAGTCTACTAATATCAAACATAGGCCTTAATTCGAGGAAGAAATTTCTGAGAATGTACATTTGGAGCGCGGCATTGTATGGCAGAGAAACATTGACTGTGCTAAAATCGGAACAGAAGACAATCGAAGCATTTAAGATGAGGTGTTAGAGACTAATGTTGAAAATTAAGTGGGCAGATAATGTAAGGTATGAGGAGGTTCTGCGAAGAAATGGAGAGGAAAGGAATATATGCAAAACACTGACAGGGATAATGGACAGGATGGTAGGACATTTGTTATGACATCAGAGAATGACTACCACAGTACGAGAGACAGCTGTAGAGGGCAAAAGCTGTAGAGTAAGATAGACATTGTAATACATACAGCGAATAATTGAGGACATAGGTCGCAAGTGCTACTCTGAGATGAAGAGTTTGGCACAGGAAAGAATTCGTGGCGGCACACATCAAACCAGCCAGAAAACTGATAACTCAAAAAAATCAATAACAATTTGTCGCAGTGTCTCCTGGTTTATTCCCACCTGTTGTGCAGCTCGTCTGATCGATTTTCTGAGGCTGGTTTGAAACACAGAGCATGTCTTCTGGATGTTTTCAGGCGTTTTCACCCCTTTTGGACCACCGAGATTGCCAACACTGTCATCATGAACACTACCTGTTCTTTCAGACCTGCGGATGCAATTCTTGATTATTAGCACATTTCAGCTTGAACTCGGTCGCAAACTTCCGTTGAGCCGCAATTGGGCTGTTATTGATCGCATAGTAGGTAGGCCTTCACAAGCGCTATACGCTCAGGCACGCTGTACCGTGACATTTTTGTTTGCAAATGGCCGATAACAACTAGCCGCGTGCGCATGCGCATGCTAATTCCCAACATGCACCGCGGCCACCGTCCACTTTGAACGTCCTAACGGAAACCGTTCAGAAGTTATGAAGATTTTATTTCATATAGTTCAATAATTGTCACCCTGTATGTAAACAGAGCTGGAAAGATTGTCCCATTGCACAACTGGACAGCGGAAAGCTGACACATGTATAGAGTATTCAATGTAATTTGCGAAGTAATAGCTTGATTTTCTCCACTCTTGAGCTAGGTGTTCACGCTCGTTTCGTCGCAAATGACATTCCACTACTGAGATGGCTGTGTGGGCACGTCCCGAAAGCCAATAAATTAAAAAAAGAATTAATTACTTCATGTACAACAAGCTATATCTTCATATGTAGGCCCTCTGTTCTTATCGTTGTGATGACTTATGAACGTGTGTTCTCGGTGATGATCATAAATACCATTTCCGAGTCAGACAGCGTTAGTAGCTTCCTTCTACTGGGCGGTACATATTTCATTCTTCATATTTCTCACTATGTATGAGTATAGTTTAGTCTTCTTTTCACACACACACACACACACACACACACACACACACACACACACACACACACAAATTATCCTTCAGATTATCAGAAAAATAATGATGCAGACTGCTCACCTCGTGGCGAATATATATAGTCAAAGTAGAAAAAACAGTATAAATAATGAAAAAAACAGTTATCCGCTAGTACACAGGCAACAAAAATATTAATAATCGTGATTTACGAATGGAAAAATCGATAATACAAGTTATTTCTAAATTTATGTTCCAATACAGATCATATACTTGACGTCTTTGCATTCACTAATGGCCTGCATCAAGTTTCACAACATCAATTAGCAATGTTGCGCTACAAGGTATTTAGTTTCGAAGGTAATAATTACTAATTATTGGAAATCAATATCTCTGTTTCACCCAAAAGACAGTCGATAACGGAATGTATTATGTTACAACTTACTTCATGTAGTACAAAAATATTAATTTTTCCGACAGGAGTTCCTGTTCAAAATGATGCCTACTGAACCCTCAGCATGAAAACGCAGGAGAAGGTAGTACGATTGTCACAAGAAGATACTCAGATATTGTTGTAGCTCTAATTAGCAGTCAAATCACTGAAGTAATTGCTTCTGCGCTTTGGTAGAAATAGTTTATTGTTTTTGAATGTTGGATTTCGAATGAGTTTCAATTTTTTCATTGTATTTATTTTTGTCAAACTGCTCAGAGTAATTAATTATTTCAGGTATATACTTTCTGAATCCTGTGAATTAAAATATTGGTTCAAAATGGTTCAAATGGCTCTGAGCACTGTGGGACTTAACTGCGGAGGTCATCAGTCCCCTAGAACTTAGAACTACTTAAACCTAACTAACCTAAGGACATCACACACATCTATGCACGAGGCAGGATTCGAACCTGCGAGCGTAGCGGTCACTCGGTTCCAGACTGTAGCGCCTAGAACCTCTCGGCCACCAACAGTGTGATGTTGCGTTCCGTCCATTACTATTGTCAAATTCCGAGAAATGTTTTGCAACACACCGTTATCTTCCCAGCTGGTGTACAGTGACCCTGGACGACACTTTTATTGCAAATTTCTTATTCAAATGTACTGCGCTATTGCTATTAGTGCAGCGCAAACACAAAACACTTGTTTATGATACATGACGACTACAGAATACTTCAGTGCCATAAAATACGACTTTACAACGAGAGCTGACGAACGTTGACGCATCTACTGCGTGACGCCGCGTGGTACTGTTGACTCGTGGTTTCGCAACAGGGGCGCTATACCACCTGCACCGCTGGCGGCGTCGCAGGGAAAGTCCTCTCGCCATTGGTGTTACCCGGGCAATGGCGTCACGTCCCTCTCTGGTCAGCCAAACGTCAAAAGTAGCAACTAATTTGAAACACACTATAAGAAGTCGAGGCTTCCGGTCCAGACTGCATGCCAGTCAGGTTCCTTTCAGAGTATGCTGACATAATAGCTACTTACTTAACAATCATATAAAACCCCTCGCTCGTAGAAATATCTGTACCAGAGACTGGAAAGTTGCACAAGTCACACCGTTACCCAACAAAGGAAGTAGGAGTAATACCCTGAATTACAGACCCGTGTCACTTACGTCGATTTTTAGTAGGATTTTGGAAAATATACCGTGCGCGAGCATTATGAATCACCACGAAGGAAGCGATTTATTGACAAATAACCAACACAGATTCAGAAAGTATCGTTCTTGTGAAACACAACTGGCTCTTTGTTCACACGAAGTAATCAGTGCTGTAGACAGGAGACGTCAAACTGATTCAATACCTTCAGAGTTCCCGAAGGCCGTTCCTCACTTCTATTTAAATTGAGTGCCTATGGAATATCGTCTCAGTTGTGTGACTAAATTCGTGATTTCCTGTCAGGAAGGTCACCGTTCGTAATAACTGACGGAAAGTCATCGAGTAAAACAGAAGTAATATGTGGCGCTCCTCAAGGAAGTGTTAAAGAACGAAGTTTTGTAGGCCCTCTGTTGTTCCTGATGGACATAAACGATTTAGGAGATAATATGAACAATCCTCTTAGATTGTTTGCAGACGAATCTATTATTTACCGATCTATAACGACATCAGATGATGAAAATGAATTGCAAAATCGTTCAGACAAGATATCTATATTGTGTAAAAAGTCGCAATTGACTCTAAATCATGAAACTTGTGAAGAATACGCTAAATTTCAGAACTAAAAGGCTGTAAACTGAACTAAATACTTCGGGATTACAATAACTTGAATTGGAACAATCGCATAGATAATGTTTTGGGGAAAGCAAACCAAAGACTGCGATTTATTGGTAGAACACTTAGAAACAGGTTTACTAAAGAGACTGCTTACACTACGCATGTGTACCCTCTTCTGGAGTATTACTGTGGGGTGTGGGATCCGCATCAGATAGAACTTGCGATGGAGATCGAAAAAGTTCAAAGAAGGACAGCTCGTTTTGTATTATCGCGAAATAGGGATGAGAGTGCCACGGATATGATACACGAATTGGAGTGGCAGTCATTAAAATAAAAGGCGTTTTTGGCTGCGGCAGGACAATTGTAATGGAATTTCAATCATCAACTTTCTCCTCAGAGTGTGAAAATATTTTGTTGGCCCGCCCACCTAGGTAGGAGGAAATGATTACCATAATAAAATAACAGAAATCGATCAGAGCTCTCACGGAAAAATTTAAGCGTGCGCTTCCCTGCATGCTGTTCGAAAGTGCAACGGTAGAGAAGTAACATAAAGTTGGTTCAATAAACCCTCTTCCAGGCACTTAATTGTGAATTGTAATAACGTAGATATAGATGTACTACCAACAAATGCGTCCAGAAAAGGCTTCCTAACACTTAAATCTATATTCGATGTTAACACATTTGTCTTATTTAGAAACGCTTTTCTTGCCATTGCTGGGCTACGTTTTATATTCTCTCTACTTCAGCTCTCATCATTTATTTTACTGCTCAAACAGTAAAACTCATATACTGCGTGCTAAGGGGTGCCCTGAGGATGGTACTGTGTACAGAAACCGGTAGTCAATAGGCAAAATAAATAAACTGCGTCTGTAGACTAAAACATATATTATTCAGTTCTTTATCGGTCGCTGTTACACAGACGGTATATCGGGAATACCCAATTGCTGGTAGTCAAGTAACACTCAAAATGAAACTGTCAGATGTACAGTCAGCATACATTAATTAATTAATATATGTGATAACCTGTAAATTTGATTAAATTTGGATTAGTTATCAAATAACAATACGCTTTTTCAAGTACTTTATTTTTTCTTTGATTTGATTTTAGAATATCGAGGTATGTAAGTGGTGATCATTTTGGTTGGAAAGTGGACGTTGACAAGAAAGTGGATGCTAACGGAGAAGTTGATGTTTCCGGGAAAAGCTTGGTTGGACAGAAAACAATGAATTATGATAGTAGGGCATGAAATGGAAGTGCACATTTCTGGCAGAGACAGACTAAAGGCCATTTAGGAAAGTGGTCAATAGTTGTTTTGTTTCGTCTATTCGCCTTGCTTGCATCTATTTCCTCCAGCAGTACTTCATTTCCCATTCTCTGCTCTCTTTCAAATTCTTCTGATAAATTAGCGTTGCTTTGATGTAATTGACATTCATTCACTGTGAATACTGTTTTTCTGCAGGTATTGAGACTAGTCTGTCCCGTGTAATCCTCTACATCTCAGTATGTCTACTGTAGCTTAATCGTACATCAATTTGAACCTACTTTCGTCTATTTTATTTTTACCTCTCAACAGTTCTTTAGCAAGCTGACAATTTCTTGATGACTCAGAATTTCTCGTATCAAATGAAAGTTTGACATCATCTACAACGATAAATCGTTGCTCCTGCAACTTAAGCATATCGATGCGTAGATATAAGCAGCTCTTGGCTTCTTCCAATATCGATATCTTCAGAGTAAGTATGTTTCTGAACGTGGGCCAAGTGACTCCCATATTCGGCCTGTAAAAGTCAGTATCAGCTGAGAGCGGGTTAAGTAAAGTGCTCGTATAGGCTGCTGTGTTAACTCATATACGGTGCCACGTCTTGAAGGAGCAAGGACTGCTTTCCCTATTGAAGTGGGCAAGCGTGCAGCTCACTGCATCTCTTACTTTGTAATCGAGTCGAAAGCCTGTACCTTTATGTATATTGTTGATGCCTTCAGTTTATTTCTCGTTCGACCTGACTTGAGTGTATATACCGTAACCACTTTTCATATTGCCCTGCAGCCTCTGGTTATCCACTAATATAGCGTCTTGGTGAAAATGCTGCTGTAAAAGGTGTTCCGTGTATTGTAGCACCAATACTTTTTGCAGGTATGCCATTAACTTTTGCCGGCCGCGGTGGTCTCGCGGTTCTAGGCGCGCAGTCCGAAACCGCGCGACTGCTACGGTCGCAGGTTCGAATCCTGCCTCGGGCATGGATGTGTGTGATGTCCTTAGGTTAGTTAGGTTTAACTAGTTCTAAGTTCTAGGGGACTGATGACCTAAGATGTTAAGTCCCATAGTGCTCAGAGCCATTTGAACCATTTTGAACCATTAACTTTTGCTAATAATTGTGAGGGCTTAAATTCACAGTCTGGTCAAATTACCGATGTAGGTTTTGTGGTTAGATAGAAACACGTGCTGTCCACTGGTAATGAAATTCTTGTGATGGTTTACCGGTAGTTCAATATTCATATAAACACCCCAACGTTTCCCACACTATCTTATGATTTCTGTCAATTTTTTACGTACTTTTAGCAGTTTATGAGTGAATTATTAACTCAGTATTTTAATTAGTTTTTGCACGAGCTTAATATGAATACGAATTTGATTGTGATCCTTCAGCTATTGGCCGCTAATATTAAAAGTGTTTTTTAAAATGATAATTACATGTATTAAATTCCAATTTCCAAGGAAAGTCTCGCCGTAGGCACAGTCTACACGTTTGGGAGTGGATCTACAGAATATTTGCTTTCTCTCCTCATTATTACAGGCGGATTGGTTGTATTGATTCAGTTAAGGGGCTTGATGCGTTTTGAATGATTTTCAGCGTACTAGCAATGCAGTAAGAATTCATACGTGACAGACAGGTTTTCATGTACAATCTGTACATGTTACTCGGCAGTTTAGATCTAACAAGAGCTTCATCTCCGGGTAGAAGATAGCATCTCTTTCAACTGAGATGAATTTATTCAGATTAAAACGGTTACTTCTTCAGTACCATGATTTCTAATTGAGTGCTCAAATGCACATTGTACTATTACAAAGTGGTCAGATTAACTTCACAAATGCTCACCGCACAGGCCTTGTAACACATCTCACTCACTGGCAGTGATAGTTTAGACAGCATATACGTCGATGAACCAACATTATCACCATCTACTTAATAGCGTGTTGGTCCACCGATGGAACAAACTACAGTATCGATTCTAGCTGTCACGGATTCGACAAGTCCATCGAAGGTTTCTTAAAGTATGGGCCCAAGATGTTAACGCACAGGAACACATTCCCGCAAATTACGGGACACTGGTCTGTCGTCGCCGAGTTGGCGCCCGATCGCGTCCCAGATGTGTTCTTTCCGTTTCAGATCAGGCTAATATGGTCGCCAAGACGTCAACGTGAGATGACGATTATGCTCCTCAGGCGGCTATTACACGATTCTGAACTTCTGACATGGACAGTTATCCCGCTAGAAGATGCCATAGCTGAAAGGAAGGAATCTGGCACAATAGGATGTCACGTAATCCACAGTTATCATAATGCCTCTGCTGATCCATCATGGATCATGATGGCTTCGATTATTAAAAGTGGTCCCATGACGGTATCGTTGGGTCAGCATGAGATCACTTAGGGGTCGCCTATTGCCGAGCATTGCATCCGACAACGTGCGCCTAGTAGTGTGTTCGGAAACACTTGTGTGTTCACCAGAATTGTTCTCTGACGCCCGGGCACAGATTGCCATTTGTATTGCTTTAAGAGAGGCTAGATTCTGAACCCCAACTTCTTTGATGAGTCGTGAAATCCCAAAACCTTATCACCGAATCGTAATTTCACAGTTGTTCAAGCACGAGCTGGCAGTCAGTATCGCTATGGGCAGTGCTCACAAAGTTGTTGCTCACTGAAGCTTACGATGTGCGTACTGGGAACAAGCTGTACTCCATCCAGAAACCGCAATTCTGGTAATCCAGATAATGTCGATGGTCATTCATAGTGACTGCCGATTTGCTCTCCTTCCATTTTTTCCTTTATCAGAATTTTAATACTTTTGGAAAGTAGTGAAGGCGTTAATGACTCAAGAGACTACTGCACTGAAGAGTATCGGAGATACTCACTGGACAAAAAATTTGCCTTCTATAGGGAATCATTAAAAGTGTCATTTAATAACGTGTAATTTCGTCCCTGAACTTGATAACCTTCCGGATTCCGTTAGGAAGTGCATCCACAAGATTCTGCAGATACGTCGCATACAGGTTAAGCAACTCGCGCAATTCCACCAAATTGTGGGGACGCTTATGTTGTCACTAGAATAGCAGATCCAACATGTCCCACAGACTTTTCGTGGAGTTCAATACAGGTGATTTTGCGGCCAATCGATACGTATTAGGCTGGGTAATGTACAGAAAACCAATCAAATATTCTTCCAAGCCGATGAACTTCAGTGTTTTCGTCTTGAAAAAGAGCGGTGTCAATAGATGTTGACAGAAAGGCAACATTTGGACATCCAGAACGCATAAATAAACATGCTGGTTCATGTTAACACTCACCTCAGTGGACGGACCCAATTAATGATAAGAAAAACACTCCCAAAATATCTCAGACCGACCTCCTGCCTGAACCTGACCTTGTAGACATTCAGGATGAAATACTTCATTTGGTCTTCGGTGCACTCGACGACGTACGTTATTTGAATACACACAGAAACGTGATTCATCACCCCACAATACCTTCCCCCAATCTATTACCCATGCTCGATTATTTCTAGCCCCCTAACGACGCACAGTTTCATGTACATGTGAGCAATGGACTGTTGCGAGGTGACCGCCTCCAAATGTTCAGTGCAGACAGTTCCCGTCGCAATGTTCTCTCGCTGATAGGTTTGGATGGGCCTTCATTCACTGCCTGCAGCAGTTCTTCTCGGGTTTGGATGCGATTTTGATTCACAAGCCGTGAAACGCGTCTCCAGCCTCTGTAAGTCAGTATGTTCTTCTGATCACAATTCTGACAGCGTGTTTCGCCGCCACGTGTGTTACACCACTGCTTGTAGACATGTTGAGCAGTATGCCGCGAAACACGAACAAATGCAGCAACTTCACACGCCGTACGTCAATAGGCACGGCCAAATACGATTGACCCTTTTTGCCACCCTGTCACGTCCTTACATTTATCCACGTTTACGTAAAATGTCCATTGGAAGCATAAATGTCTCACTGATCGCTACTTCCACATTATCACGTACAGGCAGTAGGCGCGCTGTTGAGCACGTGACTCTATCGCCGCGCCATCTGTAAAGGCTTAACGACTGATAGGTGCGAGCGCACTGGGGCGATAATTTTTTTGCCCGGTGAATTTATTTATTAACACGTTGGATTATGGAAGATGTAGTCAAACTCGACGGATATTTTAAATACACAGTGATGTCTAATGTCACTCAAAGCTAATTAATTTAAAGAGATCCGCTTCATCTGTACTAATGGCTGTTCAAACCACGACCGGTTTCTGGATGTTAAAATTCTATCTTCAGGTGTATAAAACAGTAACACAGAAAGGATAGCAGGGGAGAAATACAAGGCAACATATCTATGAGTATCAGAGCATCACATTACAGATACAAGGCAACTCACTCGTTGCATTTGGCAACGTATAACATGAAGTCGGGCTAGTCAATGCAAGGGCTCCACACCACGGCATATTGGCGGATGTAGCAAAAAAGGAGACGACCTAATTAACGGACCTAAATTGTAACGTCCGGGTGGTCACGACGAAGGAAACAGAAACCGAGAACAAACACTGTACTCACACTCTGCGCCGTCGTGGCAGCCACACGGTGTAACAGCGACTGAGTGGGGGCCACGCCGGAGGTCTGGCGGTGCGGTGCGGCACAGACGTCAACGGTGTACAAGCAGGTAAGCTGACGACGTCGTTATTGTAAAATCTAGACTGACTAGAGCGAGCGCTTACAGAACTTCACTTAAAAGTATAACAGAATAAAACGAGCTGTTTTATGCCTTAAGGCTAAGTAACTCTCAATGCCGTAAGAACATCTGACGTTTTAGCAACAAGTCAATGGTTCATAGGCAAAATGAATGAACAAGGTATAAGAAACAGTAAAAACAGTGATAAAAATTAATGGTAATATAGATCGTGCTATCTACAGTGTCATATGTATGATACATTATGGGCTCAAGTGACGTGAAAAAAAAAATATAGAAACTATCACACATCTCCTTTGTGAGTGTAGCAATGTAAGCAGCGAAGTGACAAAAGAAAATGATCAGACTGAGAACCCTACATTACAAAAAACAATAATGATGAAGAGAGATGGTTAAGAGATGAAACAAGAACATGAATGGAAGCAAAATAAGCCTGAACCTCACAGGCTTGTAAAAATATGTGCCGGACTGGGAGACAAGGCAATGGTACATTGGCTAAATGAGTGAACAGAGGATAAAAGAGTAAAAGCCTTGATAAAAAGTATTGGTAACAAACTATAACAAAATATGAAACATTTATAAAAATATACAAATCGACATAAATATCTAAAATGTAAATGTATCGATGTGAGCACCATTTTAGTATAATTATAGGGCACTCAGCCCGATCATGTTAATTTGTCGATTCGCTGTTCACATCGCTACACTTACATTTGATTGAATTTTCCCATTTTCAGGATATTGGAGGGCGATCCGTTTTAATTGTTAAAAACCATTCAAAAGTCAAGATCGCATTTTTTTGTTTAACGCGACCGGTTTCAACAGTCATTGCTGCCAACTTCAGGTCTTTAACATCTTTTCATTATAAAACATGTCCATTTTATGCTGAACCTCACGCACAAGATGTCAATTGTATAAAACTCAGCAAGCTATAAACGTTTGTCATCGCTAAAATATTTAAAAACATGAAGCACTTTGTGTAAAAGGTGATGTACATACACATATTGCTCACAGATGCTTGTTATATCATGAAAACACAGTACACAATAGCACCTCTGTTTACATGTGCTAGACAGGGTGGATGTAGTTTAATCCATTTTAGATTTTTTGATAGTTTTTATATATTTTTGTCACTTGAGTCCATCATACGACAATTTACTTAGCCAGGTCTTTGTTAGCATTAATTTTTATCAACGGTTTTACTGTTTCTTATCCATTTTTCATTCATTTTGCCTACATACCATCGCCTTGTTGCTTAAAACGTTACATACCACAGCTGGTTTATATTCTGTTACACGTTTAAATGAAGTAATGTAACCGCTCGGACCAGTCAGTCCAGATTTTCTATACCTTCGCTGATAACGACGTCAGTTTAGTTGCTTGTACTACGCTGGTACCTGCACAGCGTCGCGCGCTGAGACCTTCGGCGTGGCCCTCCTCTCAGTCGCGTTTGGCGCTCATACCGCGCGGCTGCCCCGAGGCCGGAGAGTGTGGGTACAGTGTTCGTTCTCGGCTTCTGTTTCCTTCGTCCTACCCGCCCGTACGTTATATGCATAGATCCGTTTGCTTATTAGGCTCTCCTTTTTTCCAGTTCCACCAAGATACAGTGATTTGGAGCATTTGTACTGACTGGCCAAAACGCGTTACCATATACAAGAAGTTAGTCGCCTTGTATCGGCAGTCTGCTCTACTGGTCGTTAGACATATGTTGAACCATTACATTTCTTTCCTACTCTCCTTTGCATGTTTTTTTTCTCTTTTCTTTATTGAGTTCCGATTCCCCCCAAAGGGAGCGGGCTGGCAGCAGCTTAGTATGCCGCTCTTCAGCCTACAGAATTTGTTTTAAAAAGATGAAGATAATAAATAATAAAAATAGGCGATAAAATCGGAGACTTAAATGGTAACATGGTGGAAAAATCGTGGAACTTAAAACATAGAACAAAGGGATGATGATGCTAATAAAATACATATGAAGCAGACAGGCAAAATAATAGACAGACAATTAAAAAACACGGCGACAGTCTGATTTCTGTTCGCAAGAGACATGAAATTCACACCCAGCGACAGCATGATTTCTGTTCGCAACACTTTGGAAAGGCGAACAACACTGAACATTCACTTGAACACTGCACTAAAAAGTTGGCAAATATACCACAGCCGAGGGCAGGTGGGGGGAACCTGGACAGATGATGTGAAAATAAAAAGGGGGGAAGGAGGGGAAAAAACGAAGGGGGCAGAGGGGGAAAGGAGCTGATGGAGGATGAGGTGAGGACCCATAAGAGGGGGGGGGGGGTGCTGGGCAGACTCGACAGGGAGTGGGGAAAGGCAGAGGAGGGGAATACAAAAGGACTCGTGGGGGGGGGGGAGGAGAGGTAGAGAGAACAGGATGGAAGGGGGGGAAGACGGAGCCCAGGGAAAGCACAGAGGAAAGGAGGGGGGGGTGAGGATCAGAGTTGATAGGAGGGATAAATGGAGGGAGAGAGGGCATCATCTGGGAGGGGGAGTTGATGGAAGCCACCTTGGGAAAGGAGATGAAGGGTGTAGAGATGGAGGGTAGGGGGGACACAACAGTGAAGGTGTGGCAGGGGGCGGAGACGAGAGAGGAGAGGAGCAACCAGGGGGTGAGGGGGATCAAGGCGGCGGGAAGTGTAGAGTATGTGGATATGTTCGAGGAATAGGAGCAGATGGGGGAAAGGAATGAGGTCATAGAGGATCCGCGTGGAGGACAGGAGGCGTATATGGAAAGCGAGGCAGAGTGTATGACGCTCAAGGTTCAGGAGGGGGGGGGGGGGGTCAGATGTCCAGGTGGGACTGGCATAACAGAGGATGGGACGGATTAGGGATTTGTAAGTGTGGAGGATGGTAGAGGGATGCAACCCCGATGTCCGACCGGACAGGAGTTTGAGGAGTCAGAGGTGGTTGTGGGTTTTGGATTGAATGGAGCAGAGATGAGGCATCTAAGTGAGTTGCATGTTACGGTCACTCTCCTTCATATGTTACAGTTTTATACACCTCAAGATGGGATTTTAATATCTGGGAACGGTCGTGGTTTGAACAATCATTAGTACATTAGCAGATCATGCTTGTCAACTGGAGACGTCCTATATACCAAATCTTGAACACTCCAAGTAAAAACTCTTCGACTGGGCTTCCCTGAAAGCATTAGTCGTCTTGTGTATCAGTTTGTGTCCTGTTGCGACAAGCCGTGCTGGCAGCCTCTGCAGTGCATCGTTAGTGACGCGGCGTGTGAGAGCGGCTACTGAGGTGGCGCCGAGTACCGCCGTGGCCGATCCTCGCGGGATGGACGCTGCGCCGCGCCGCGGCGAGATTGCGCGCCAGCGCCGCCTCTGCCTGCGCCCCCCGCCGCCTGGCAGCCGCCGTGTTTACCGACGCCTCGCCGCCTCCGCCGGCCCCGCCGCCACCGCCGTCGCCGCACCTCATCTCCGCCGGCCGCTTCATTTCCTGGGCTCAGCTTGGCGCGCCGCGAAGCTCTGTTTCGGCGCAGCCGTCTCCCGGGAGGCCAGGTCCACTCAGCTCCGTGCAGTTCCCGTGCCCGGCACCTCCGTCTCTCTGCAGTCGGCGCCTTACACCGCCGGTGGCGTCACATCGCTACCGTGGCCTCCCCAACTCCTCTAACCGTCTACTGACTCAGAACGGAATGGTCCAATTCGACATGTCGAAACCTACCCTGAAATTTTTCACGTAGGAAGAAAGTTCAAATTTTAGCTGTTACGTCGCACTGCAAGTACTAAAAAAGGATGAAATTACGCATATTTGAAACACGAAGAACCGTTTATAACAGCGATTTGTACAATCCATCCTGCCGAGCGTGCGAATCAGCGAATAAGCAGACGCAGCCGTGACAAGAGAAAGTAGTGCAAAGTCCAGTGTGCTCACACGCGAATTTTAAGCATTAAACCACACCATTAACTGTCTGAATAACTTAATGTTCATATCGTCAGCTAAACTGTTGCAGATGTAAGAGGGGCGTTCAATAAATAATGAGATACTTTTTTTCTCGGCTAATTTCGGTTGAAAAATAATGCGAAATTTGTAGCGAGACATCATGGAATATTCCAGCTTCAATCCCTACATTTTCATGAAGTTCTGAAAACTGGTGACTGGTGGCGCTATAAGTTGCCTTCAAAATGGCATCTGTAATGGAGATGCGTTCGAAACAGAGAGCTATCGCTGAGTTTCTTTTGGCGGAAAAAATAGGGCATTGCATAAGTTCATAGGCGTTTGCACAATGTGTACAGAGATCTGATAGGGAACAAAAGCAGAGGGAGCCGTTGGGCGAGGCGTCTGTTATAATCATACGAAGGTCGTTCGAACCTCAGCGATCTGTTGGGTATCGTCCGGTTGCATACAGCTGTGACTCCTGCAGTCTTGATAAATGCGGATCTTCGGGGTGATCGACGGTTCAGAATCACCTTGCTCCTCAACTGGCGTCTCTGTTGATAGTGCTGACACACACGTCCATCATTGGGGGTACTCAAAGGTGTGTGCCGACTGGTTTCCTCGCCGCCTAACAGATCATAGCCGATCATGTCCGAGCAGTTCTAGGCGCTTCAGTCCGGAACCGCGCTGCTGTTACGGTCGCATGTTCGAATTCTGCCTCGCGCATGGATGTGTCTGATGACCTTAGGTTAGTTAGGTTTAAGTAGTTCTAAGTCTAGGAGACTCATGACCTCAGCTGTTAAGTCCCATAGTGCTTGGAGCCATCTGAACCATTTTGAACTGATCATAAAGAGCAACCGAATTGCTTACGCATTACGAGGCTGTTCGTCATAATTTTTTGTCGGACGTAGTCATACGCGATGAAACATGGGTTCATCACTTCGAACTGGAAGCAAACGGCAATCCATGCAGTGGCACCACATCACCCATCCTCCGAATAAAATGTTCAAAGCCACATGCTCAGTTCGTAAAGTCATGGCAACGGTCGCGTGGGACGCTGAAGGGGTTATTCAGTTTGATGTCCTCCCTCATGGTGCAACGATCAACTCTGAAGTGAACTGCACTACTCTCAGGGAATTGAAGAAATGAATTCAGCGTGCTGGTCGCCACAAAAATGCAAAAGAACTTCTCCAAACACAATCCAAGTCATCACAAAAGTTTGCGCACCAGCGAGAATCTTACAAAATTGCATTGGACTGTTTTCCCACATCCACCCTACAACCCGTATCTCGCGCCTTTCATCTGTCCTGGCCCGATGAAGGATGCACGCAGCGGAAAGCAGTATGTGGTCGATGATGATGATGTGGATGTTACTGATGCACCAACACATCGACTTCGACGTCGACCAGTAGAATGGCGTCTGTAATCCTCCCAAGAAGCTGGCAAAGGCCGTCTCCTTCTACGGAGATTATTCTAAAGAATGTCGTTTTGTTGGCCGAAGAGTGGGGAACAATACGGTACATTGACATTCTGAATAAAATCAACCTGCTTTCAGAAAAAGAAGTATTGCATTACTTATTGAATGCTCCTCAAAGTGACTAAAAGAGGAAAGTAAAACAAGGCAATATGTGACGGTACATTACAGATGATTTCCAACAATCGGGACTTTCATCTGTAGACATGAAATTCTTATGGTAATTTTTATACTTGTAGTCATCAGAAAAGTGGAAATGTCTCTTAGATGACGAAACCAAATATTTTCCTTACACCAGTCACACCTGACAAAAAGTGGAATAAATGCATTCAGCCACCTGACAGTAATTACTATTTTTAGACAAAATCAGGATGGAGGAAGAAATGCTCGTGGCCGTTGTTCTGCTTATTGCGCTGCATACCAAGCACATTCCTATAACGTGGTGATACGAAATGACAATGGACCAATATCTGAAGTTTAAAAATACTTATCCGCTGATAAATATGAAATGACAAAGAGCTATCTGGAAAGCACTATTATTTCTGGGTGGAATCCACATTATATTGAGAGTCCTTACGCCATCCTCCTACTGACAGAAGTAATGTTATGCCCAAGCCAAGAGCTCAACAACAGCAATGAAATACTTTCTGCAAATGGTAAAATGTCACGTGGTAACATTGAAACTTATTCTCTACCATTTTCCTTATTTTTCTACGTCCATTACAAGATTATTGCAACTACACAGTCGTTTTTCAAAGTTTTTATCCTAATTTGCCTTGAGGCTCTTGAAGAAAGATGCACTGATGCAGCAAAGAAACCGCTACAGGCATGCGTAGTCACATACAAAGATATGCAAACTGGCAGAATATGGCGATGCGGTCGGCAACGCCTATATAAGATAACAAGTGTCCGGCGCAGTTGTTAGATCTGTTACTGCTGCTACAATGGCAGGACATCAAGGTTTAAGTGATTTTGAACGTGGTATTATAGTCGAAGCACGAGCAATGGGACACATCATCACCGAGGAAGCGATGGAGCGGCGATTTTCACGTAAGACCATTTCACGAGTCTACCGTGAATATCCGGAGTCCTTTAAAATGTCAAATCTCCGGCAACGCTGCGACTGGAAAAATATCCCACAAGAACTGGAACAATGGCAACTGAAGAGAATCGTTGAACCTGGCAAAAATGCAACCCTTCCGCAAATTGCAGCACATTTCAATGCTGGGCCATCATCAAGTGTCACCGTGTGAACCATTCAACGAAATACCATCGATATGGGCTTTCGGAGCCGAAGGGCCACTCGTATACCCTTTAGATGAATGCACAACACAAAGCTTTACGCCTTGCCTGGGCCAGTCAACACCAACTTTCGACTTTTGATGGCTGGAAACATGTTACCTGGTCGGACGAGTATCTTTTCAAATTGTATCGAGGGGACATACGTGTACGGGTATGGAGACAACCTCATGAATCCGTGGACTCTGCATGTCAGCAGGGGACTGTTCAAGCTGGTGGAGGCTTTGTAATGGTGTGGGGCGTGTATAGTTGGCATGATACGGAACCCCTGATACGTCTACATTTGACTCTGACTGGTGACATGTACGTCCTGTCTTATCACCTGCATCCATTTATGTCCTTTGAGCATTCCGATGGACTTGGGCAATTCAGGCAGGACAATGCGAACCCCACACATCCAGAATTTCTTCAGAGTGGTTCCCGAAACACTCTTATGAGTTTAAACACTTCCGCTGGCCATCAAACTCCCTAGAAATGAACATATTTGAGCATATCTGGGATGGCTTGCACCCTGCTGTTCAGAAGAGATCTCCACCCCCTCGTACTCTTTTTTTGATCTATGGGCAGCCCTGCATGATTCATAGTGTCAATTACCTCCAGCACTACTGCAGACATTAGTCGAGTCCATGCCACTTCGTGTTGCGGCACTTCTGTGTGCTCGCGGGAGCCCTACACGATATTAGGCAGGTGTACCAGTTTCTTTGGCTCTTCAGTGTATAAAGCTTAAGAAACATAGTCGAGTGATACTTATCACTGGCAATGTTGTGTACGAATTTTTCGCTGCATTCATCGACTTCAAAGCGATTCTGGTTTTTAAACCTCGAAATGATAAAGTGCGTTTTGCACGCAGTTCTTGCACGAAACCTGATTGACGGGCTATACACAAAAGTACTTTAGAAGGTAATAAGAGTCTTCGTGTTCACGCCAGTTAGAATTTCTGTATATTATTACCTGTTAATAACAAATACTCTCAAGTTTACTTTACGTAAACTTCGTAATTTTGCCAATTATTTTTCTGTGTAATTTCCTGAATCTGTTTAACCAGGTCGAAGGAGCCCGGAAATCAGTGATATTTATCTCGCAGTTCAGCGCGCCCAGCTCCTAGAGCTCCCTCGATAACAATGCAGTACTCTCTCGAGTAGTTCTAAATCTTTCGGGTAGTTTTTCTTTCACACTTATGCGAATTTCATTTTGGCGCATATTTCGTACTTCGTGTAAATCTTTTTTTCGTTTGTACAATTCGTGTTTAGATTTTAAGAAACGTAAACGGCATGGCATACTGCTTTTATATAAGGGTTTTTTACCTAAAATTTAATTAGCACAACAATCGTCGTTCGAAGCACAGTTCACGTAATCGACCAAGTTATTTCCTGTTTCCACTAATGTTCCAGAGTTTTTGGCGAAATGTAGACACCATTCGAATGAATCCCCAAGAAATTAACTGCTAAATGGCACTTATATAGATCACCAGAATAAGTAGGTGATTTGATTGCGTACCACGGTCTTCATACTTCATATTTGGAAGGCTAAAGTCGTTAAAACTGGATTCCATATTACTATGGGACTCTTAAACATGCACAAAGACAGTGCTGTCAGCAAGCATATACGAAGCAACCGCAAAGAAAATTGATTCAGTTTTTTCTCAATTGTTAACACTTAGCCGCGCGGTCTAGGGCGCTGCAGTCACGGACTGTGCGGCTGGTCCCGGCGGAGGTTCGAGTCCTCCCTCGGGCATGGGTGTGTATGTGTGTTTGTCCTTAGGGTAATTTAGGTTAAGTAGTGTGTAAGCTTAGGGACTGATGACCTTAGCAGTTAAGTCCCATAAGGTTTCACGCACATTTGAACATTTTTGTTAACACTTAGCGATACGACAAAGGCAGCTGCTAATTATTACGAATATTAAATGAGTTGTAGATTTGAGCAAACAGTAACTGAACAGCTGTATAAGAGAATCCACCAAAAGATATTGACATTCGCTTTACAAATTACGATCGCGTTGGGCTGTGTTGCCTGTTTACCGATATGCCATCAACCAGGGATATGTGCCCGCTGTGTTGTGCATGCAGCCTCCTACGGCTACAACGGGGGTATACATTTCTTCAGCTGCCTGATGAGCTACGAAATTGACAAACTTCAGCATTTTTTAAAAATTACTTGCAGTGTGTTTTAGCAGCTAAAAGTTTGACTCAGTGTTTCTTACGGTGTATTGTTCCCGTATCAAAATTTCACGGCAAGTTTCGACAATTCGGATTGGACAGTTCCCTTGTGTGTCGGTACCTCTGCTCAGATTTTAGTCAAGAAAAATCAAGCAACACTTTTTTTTGAGTCATCAGCCTTCTGACTGGTTCGATGCAGCCCGCCAAGGATTCCTCTCCTCTGTCAACCTCTTAATCTTAGAGCACTTGCAACCTGTCTTCAATTAGTTGCTGTCTTCATCTACAATTTCTACCTTCTACCTCCGCATTTCTTATCATATTATGGGTTATTTTTCTGCCTTGGTAGCAAAATTCCTCTACTTAGTGACCACCAACCCTGATATTTACTTTCTCGCTGTTGTAATTTCTATTACTTTTCTTTATTTCGCCTTTCTTCGGTGTATGCTTTTGTCATTAGATTGTTTATTCGTTTCAGCAGATCCTGTTATTCTTCTTCACTTTCACTCTGGGTCCAGTGTCATTAGCGAATCTTATCACTGATTTCCTTTCACCTTGAATTTTAGTTCCACTCTTGAACCTTTCTCTTATTTCCGTCATTGCTTCTTCGATGTATAGATTGAACAGCATTTGCGAAGGACTACATCCTTGTCTTAGAAACTTTTCTATCCGAGCACTTCGTTCTTATTCTTTCATTCTTACTGGTCCCTCGTGGTTCTTGTACATATTGTATATTAGCTGGGGTACCTTGCTTCCCTCAGAGAATAGGTATGGGATTGTGTTTTAGTTGGAACAAAAGGAAAAAGTTTAAAGTGTAAGAGGTAAAAAATTTATTGAAACCATATTCTATTTACAATACTTGTTTATAAACAACATTTTCCATTTTGTATCCGGGGTATATATGTACAAATTTTTTCGATTTTCCTACTCGAGAGCGAGCTATGTTTAGTTGATTGTGAGAGAAGCAGAAGCCTTTGAGGTTGATGTTGCATAATTTTAAAGTTTGTCCTTGCGGTTTGTTTCTTGTAAAGCTGTAGGCTAGTTCGATTGGAAAATGCAGTCTTTTAAACTTTAATAGCAGTTCAGTACAGATCAGTAGTGTTCTGGGGATAAATAGTGTGTATCCCTTGTAATTTCCAGTCGTAGGTTCGGCTTCGATAATGTTATTCGATATCTGTTTGGCGACAAATAAAAAATGTCGTGTGACTAGGGCCTCCCGTCAGGTAGACCGTTCGCCGGTGCAATTCTTTCGATTTGACGCCACTTCGGTGATTAACGCTTCGATGGGGATGAAATGATGATGATTAGGACAACACAACACCCAGTCCCTCAGCGATGAAAATCTCTTACTCACCTGGGAATCGAACCCGAGCCCTTAGGATTGACATTCTGTCGCGCTGACCATTTTTTTAAAAATCTCATTTTGTTCGCTTTCGTTCGTTGCTTCTGCTTGCGGCGGACGTCGTAAGACACCCGTTTAAGTTCGTCATTGATTGGTTAACTTGTTTTTTTTTTTTTTTTTTTTTTTTTTTTTTTTATTACCGAGGGCAGCTAATCCTCTGACCGAACACTCTGAGCTACCGTGCCGGCTAAAAGAAAGGGAAGGGGTTACTGATGTCAGCTACATCGGGACATTATGTGGAATCAGCGGCGTCGAATGAAAATGTGTACTAGAGCAAGATTCGAACCCGGGACCTCCTGCTTACTAAGGCAGGTGTTTTAGCCACTGTGCCATCCGGGACACTATCTTTCAGCTTCCGGGGCGGACTGTTTGATGATCATCTTTGTTCCATTATATAGTTTTGGTGAGTTGAGATTTCTGAGTAGTATGATCGAAGATCCAGTTTTAAGTCGAAGGCAATGTAATGGCATTCTTGGTACTTGCAAAGAGTTTAGAAATTCTGTAGGCCAGTTCACACTTTCTTCACCGATTATCATCGTGTCGATAAATTTGTATATCCTCTCTTCACCCCGAGATTTTTTTTTTTTTTTAACTGAAGTTGATATCATCGACAATATTGTCTTTAGTTGCCAAAATTGTCCGTTTAAATAGCCAGTCCTGGTTGGTGTGATTGTGAACAATTTTCAGCAGCGGCTATGTTGCAGAAATCACTGTTCAGTTTAATAAGGTCGGTCGTCTGCTCAGTAGGATATTTACCTTCGACTATTTCTAAAAGTTGTTGAGCAAAACGTGCTGTTGTTTCGTCTTTCGATAGTTCAACTATCATATTTGTTGTTAGTCGCAGTGTTTTTATGTGGCGCCAGAGATGTGATTTTTTAAAGGATGCATTGATCTCGCCTGCTGGTGTTGACTAGGGGATAAGTGGGAGTGTTGGTCGAAAATCTCCTGAGAGTATGAATAGAGCTGCTCCCATTACTTCAGAGTTCTTCGCAAGTCTTGTAATGTGCATGACTTCGAATGATTTTTTATTCGCCGCAGTGCATTCGTCCCTGAAGATAATTGAAGCTTGTTTTAGAAGTTCACTTTTTCGCGATGCTCCTGAGATTTTACTCGCACATACTGGGGATTGTTGTTCGAGTATATTCGTCGGTAGTTGCAGGGTGGAATGGGCAGTTCGTCCTCCTTCCATTAGTGTGGCCGCAATGCCGGATGATGTCAGTGCAAGTGCGATGTGTTGTTTAGCACATATTTCCGCCAGCAATAGATTTATTAGAATCTTTTTCCCGGTGCCACCTGGTGAATACAAATAAATAATTAAAAAATGGCTCAAATGGCTCTGATTACTATGGGACTTAACATCTGAGGTCATCAGACCCCTATAACTTAGAACTACTTAAACCTAACTAACCTACGGACATCACACACATCCATGCCCGCGGCAGGATTCGAACCTGCGACCGTAGCGGTCGCGTGGTTCCAGACTGAAGCGCCTAGAACCGCTCGGCCACCAGCGGCCGGCAATAAATAATTCCACCCGTATTGTTGTCGAGGCAGTCCATGATAACGTTGTAAATTTCCTTTTTATTGTGTTAAAGGAGTGGTTTGTTGTGAGCAACGTATTGAAGTAGTTCTTCGGTGTAGTTTTCTTCCTTTGTAAGTTCGAAGTTTAGCACACTAATGGCATCTTTTCGTAGTGCTCGCATCCGAATTTGTACTATGGTCTGCTGGTTTAGTGGTAAATGTGTTACATGTTGTTAGAATTACAGCGAATAAGTCTCTCATTTGTACAGATGAGTCTGTGAGTGAGGCTCCTTTGCAGTGTTAATTCCCAGTGGTTGTCGTTTTTCAGTAGTCCCAAGCATTGGCATGCTTCTCTTCACGTCTGGCATAGGTCACCGTCAATAGTCTTGAGATCATGGAAACTTGTTGGTCCGGAGACAGAAACATTCGGCGTTTTTTAGGATGTACTGTGTATACTCGGCCTAGTGCGCCAGTTTTCGTGATTCCTGGATGATATTCTACTGGAATTCCTTGTTTTCATGGTTGAAAGATTTTTCTAGTTACGTTCTACGTATACTAATTGTAAGTAGAGATGCCGACATATAGTAATGTTTCTACGAGTGGATTCGTTTGGCACAGTTGGTAAAAATCTGTTAATGTTGTTTTCTGAGGTGGTTCGCTTGCAGTTTTTCTGGCGGTGTCTTTTGTGAATAAAACCCTCTGTCCATTCTCCAAATGTACTGCTAGATGTTATAGAGTTGGTACGCGTTTGTCTATGGGAAAACCGAAATTCCACCACGTTACTGTTGATGTATCTTCCCATTGGGTACATGAGGATCTCATCGTTTGTGATTTGTTGTTCGGTGTTTTTGGCTATGTCACTGTATTTGTTCATATACTTACAGATATGTTTTATAGATTTCACTCAGCCCGCATCTCGTGGTCGTGCGGTAGCGTTCTCGCTTCCCACGCCCGGGTTCCCGGGTTCGATTCCCGGCGGGGTCAGGGATTTTCTCTGCCTCGTGATGGCTGGGTGTTGTGTGCTGTCCTTAGGTTAGTTAGGTTTAAGTAGTTCTAAGTTCTAGGGGACTGATGACCATAGATGTTAAGTCCCATAGTGCTCAGAGCCATTTTAGATTTCACTCAATTGTAGTATTCTACTTATATGTACTTGGAACATATTGGAAAGTAGTGTGTTGTATGGTACTACCCATTTATTATCTACTCCAATTTGTCACTGCCTTTTATTCGTATTTTTGCTGTGAAGCCATCGTTTTTGGGTGATCGAAAAAAATGGCTCTGAGCACTATGGGACTTAACATCTGAGGTCATCAGTCCCCTGTAACTTAGAACTATTTAAACCTAAGGACATCACACACATCCATGACCGAGGCAGGTTTCGAACCTGCAACCGTAGCAGTCGCGCGGTCCTGGACTGAAGCGCCTAGAACCGCTCAGCCACCACGGCCGGCTCTCGGTGATCTTCTTCTCTATTTGGGACAGCCATCAGCTCCAGTTTGTGTGTCGTCCAAGTATTGTTTTGAGTACTTTTTGGTACATTTCCCATCACTCATACATCGCGAATTGGGGTTTAACGGCCAACATGGTCCATGAATCATGTGTTTAACTACTAAGTCGTGCAGTTCCAGATCTTCTTGTGGACTGGGAAATTCAACTTGGATGATTTCGCCGATATCCGTGGGATTAATTCTGTCGTGTAGCCATATGAGATTGTGTGAGTGTAGCAGTTCTCAGTTTTGCCATTCGATTGTGTACTTCCAGCATCCAACGGTTCCAAAGATTAGATATTTTACAATGACTTCAGTAAATCACATTTATTTTTGTGGGAAAACTCTGGCTATTATGTCGTGTCGATGCATGGGGACTTGTCCATAGCTTATTTGTTCTTTGATTTCTGGGCACGAAGAGTTGCGTATGAATGTTATGAAGAGGTCAGGTCGTCCATATTTTCTTATGTAGGTCATGGCATCTTGAGTGTAATCGTGCATGTGACTCGGACTTCCTATGATCGATGAGGGTAAGATTACCAATGTTTCCGTCATTTATGATTGCGTGTCGAAGGTTGATGTATTCTTCCGTGCGTAGTTTCTTCTGATTCAGTGTTATGACAAGCATGTGTTTCGGTTATAGTCTTTCATACATATATACCAGGAACTGTTGCAATAAACGACGAGTATGGAGAATGTTGGTTGGTTGTTTTGGGGAAGGAGACCAGACAGCGAGGTCATCGGTCTCATCAGATTAGGGAAGGACGGGGAAGGAAGTCGGCCGTGCCCTTTGAAAGGAACCATCCCGGCATTTGCCTGGAGCGATTTAGGGAAATCACGGAAAACCTAAATCAGGATGGCGGGCGCGCGATTGAACCGTCGTCCTCCCGAATGCGAGTCCAGTGTCTAACCACTGCGCCACCTCGCTTGGTATGGAGAATGTGATTGTACGTTTCATTGTCTCTGATAATTAAGCGATATGCATAGACTTCCTTGGAAGTGAGTTTTTTGTTTGTTGCTAAGCCCGTTTTTGGTTGGATTTGTTTCACATTAACGTGATATACATCCTCTCATCATATGAGTGTGTGTCTCTGCAATACGTTGAAGTCCTCCTCTTCTCCATTGTACAATTACGTCACGGCTTGTGTTTCCATTGTCCATAATTACGATGGCGGCTTCGTCTATCTGAGGTGCATGAAGCCGACGTGTCGAGGTTTGTTTTCTCCAGATAGTCTTTTGTCGGCTCGAATTGTAACTTAACAGTCATCAGAAATCACTCGGCCTTGTGCTGTTTTGAATATGTGACTCAGTTGACTGTATTTGTGTAAGATCCTCTGTACATCTTGGACTATTTTTCGTCTCAATCCTCTGATATTTGCCCATTGTTGATCAGTTTCTGTTTCTTCATTTTCGATGAAATACACTTCAGAAATTTATGGTCTTCGTTGGGTAGTGGTAGTAATGATCCAATGTTGTGATAGATTTGTCCTTGGATGAAAAAAAAATTATTCATTTCATCTCTGTTAGTGCTGATCGAAGCTACACCGAAATAAGTCTTTTGGAAGCAGGCGCTGTTCACTACTTTTTCGGTTTCTCCATTCATCGTTGATAAGAAACTGACGTTCGAACCCACGACGGGTCCTGCTTTATATACCCCTGCCCGACGAGTGCTGAATTCCAGAACATGCCTAAAAGACTTTGAATAGCCCACAATGTTCCAGAACATTCCACAGCATTCGAGATGTGTTCTGGCATGTTCCACAATGATTTAGGATGTTCCTGGATGTTACCGAATATTCTGGAATCTTCCAAAATGTCAAAATGTTCCAGACTGTTTCCAAACATTCCAGAACATCCTGGATCATTGTGGAACATTCCGGAATATCCTGGAATGTTGTGGAATGCTCTCGAATGCTCACGACTGTTCTGAAATGTTCTCAAATGTTCTTGAATGTTCTGGAGTGTTCTAGAAATTTCTAGAGGGTGAAACTCCCCAGCCCTTATATCTTCAAAAGCACGCCCTCCAGATAAATACAGGAACCTTCCTCATGAATGGGATACAGAGAGCTACCACACAAAATCCTTGATCGTATCGGGACTCATTTCCGAGTTTTAGCGGCAAGTACATTGTACACTTAGTTTTATGATACATATTTATTATCCCTCTTTCCCTACAGCTTACTCCCACTGTTCTCATAATTTCTAACATCTTGCACCATTTACCATTGTGAAGGATTTTTCCAGGTTGACAAATCCTTTAAATGTGTCTCGATTTTTCTTCAGTCTTGCTTCCATTATCAACCACAACGGCAGAATCGCATCTGTGGTACCTTTACCTGTCCTAAAGCCATCCTGATCGTCATTTAATGCAGCCGAAATTTTCTTTTCAGCAACTTTGATGCTTGGGCTGTTAAGCTCATTGCACGTGCCGGCTCTTGCAATTTTGGGAACTTGTGGGTAATGGTTTCCCGAAAATCGATGGTACGCCACAAGACTCATCCAATCTACACACCAACGTAAACAGTCGTTTTGTTACCACTGCCCCTAACGATTTTCAAAATTCTGATGGAACCTTAGTAATCCCTTCGTGCGTATTGATCTCATGTCTTCCAAAGCTCTTTTAAATTCTGGTTTCGATACTGGAACCCCTATCTCCTCTATATCGACTTCTGTTTCTTCTCTTATCACGCCACTGGACAAATATTTCTCCTCATAGAGGCCTTCAACATATTATTTCCGCCTATCCGCTCTCTCCTCTGCATTAGCAGTGGAATTGCCATTGCACTCTTAATGTTACCGTCCTTCTACGGAAAATACACAGTATGCTTCCAGAAGTTCAAGCTAAAAAATAAAGAGGTTTGTTGAAGCCATATGGCCGGCCTGTGTGGCCGTGCGGTTCTAGCCGCTTCAGTCTGGAACCGCGTGACCACTACGGTCGCAGGTTCGAATCCTGCCTCGGGCATGGATGTGTGTGATGTCCTTAGGTTAGTTAGGTTTAAGTAGTTCTAAGTTCTAGGGGACTGATGACCTCAGAAGTTTAGTCCCATAGTGCTCAGAGCCATTTGAACCATTAGAAGCCATATGCATACACATCTAACATGGGGATGATAGTTACTCGGACTTCTAAACTATCTAGCATATGAAAATTAAATAACGTTTGTTTGTCTTCCGCGTGTGAGTTGCTGGGGTGGGAGTGAAAAGGGTGTGACACAGCTTAGCTCAGGAAAGTCTGGAGTAATTCCAATCAAATTTCGTAAATACATGACTCAGTCTGGCGTGAGGTCAGTCGCTCGAAGGCGCGATTCGGCGCGGGCCCGCCCGTTGCCGGCGCGCCGTAAGGCACGGAAGCTCGCACTGGGGCGTATCGCTTTCCAGTCGGGTGTGCCGCGGCAGTCCTCACAGGGGAAGTGATGCGTCTCTTATAGCCTCTCCTTCCCAAGTGGCTCTTTCCGCCTTCCCGTGGTGCCAGATGTCAAGCTCGGCTTTTAGCCTTGCGACAAAAGGGAGAGCTGCGACCCAACCCGATGCGAAAGCGAAGGGTGCGTGGCACAGGGGGAGCTGTGTCGAGGGACCGAACATCAGTCCCTTTTTGTTCGCAGGGTACAGACCAGCACGTGCTCTGCATGCCGGCGATCTCGTTTGTCGGCGTGGGATCGCGGCGCGAGTCGGCAAGGGCGCTTCGCCGCGCCCCTGGGTAACCGGGGCGTGTTCTGCCAAACCCAGGAGGTGGTGACATCGCCTGGGCCAGGTTAGATGGGTCCAGACCGCCGAACGTCTGGGGGACCGGCCCGCCACCTGAGTAGGAGTGGGTCCTTGGCCGGATGGTGGAAACTCGGGCAAGTAGGCGGCGAAGGGCGAGAGGTGCATCCGCCTCTCCGGAGTGCGGGGTGCAGTTGCCGAGGAGCGTCGCGTGAAATCGTCGATGACGGGGACACCGACGAGGACCAGTGCACTGGTGACGGTGCGCTGAACCTGGCAGCTCGGAAGGGCCCTTGACCTAGGGGCGAGGTCGGTGGGCGAGCTGCAGAAGTCCCCCCCCCCCCCCCCCCCCAATGCCAGAGGAGCCGGTCCGGGGCAAGAGACGGGCTCCCACCTCTTTTTTGATCACTCGTCAATCATGGCTACAAACGATACGAGTGATACGTGTGCGCCTCAACGTGCTTCCACTGCGCCTGATCCCTCTCCCCAGGACGAGCAGGGACAGGCGGAGAATGAAACAGTTATGGAGAGATACACTCGAATTGCGTCGCTCATGGAGCAACAAATTAAAAACGGCAAGATAAGCCAAGCTGGACTTGCCATTATTAAGAATGAGCTGGCAGCATGGGCTATTGCCCACGCCAAACTAGAAGGAAGGGCAGAGGAACTCGAAAAAGAAAACGACAGGTTAAGGAGACAACCAGTAAAGACGTGGGCAGCTGTGGCCGCGCAAGCGCCCACTAAGCGTCCACAAAGCTCAACTAAAGACACAATTGACAAAGTCGCAAAAAGAACTGACACGGCAGTCTTCCTCAGGACACTACCTGGGCAGGACACAAGTGTCAAAAAGATCCAAGAACTTTTCACTAAAAGCATAGACCCTGTCAAAGATAAAATACGAATTAAAAGAATCAAACCAAGTAGAAACTCTGTCATAGTTGAAGTTGCTTCCGAGGATGACAAAGAAAAACTGTTGAACAATCAAAAACTGAACTCGGTGGTCAAATGCGAACCACCGAGAAAACGCAACCCTTTAGTAATATTATATGACGTTCCCGCAATATTGACCAATGAAGAATTATTAGATAAAATCAGGCAGCAAAATTTTCAGGAAATTAATGAAGAAGAATTCAAGAACTGTTTTAAATTAAAATTTAAGACTGGGCCGCGGGGTCGTGATGTTGTTCATCACGTAGCCGAGGTGTCAGCGAAAATGTGGCGGAACATTATAACAATGGGCAGAATTTACATTGGCTTTCATGCCGTTAACACAAGAGATTATGTCGTGGTACCTCGTTGCCACAACTGTGGTGATCTGGATCACGTCTTAAGGTTGTGCACCAGGGAGCCGGCATGCACTAAGTGTGGAGAACACGGTCATAGCCGCAAAGATTACAAGGCGGCGGCGATCTGCATACCATGTAAGAACAGAGGTAAGAAGTCTTGCGGAGCCACAGGCAGGAATTGCCCGACATATAGAATGCTGGAGCAGAGATTAATCTCCAGAACAGACTATGGCTGAGCCAGGCATACCGAATAGGATGCCAAAACGAAAGTCCCCGAGCAAAAAGAGGAGGGATGCCGTGAGGGCAAACAGATTCAAGGAGTTTCTGAGGTCGCTCTCCGGCGCCACTAGAACTAAAACACAAGATAAAGCAATTCAGACGGATTTTCCAACAATGGACATTGGCATACAAACTAACCTCCCCCTCACGGCCGAAACTCTCTCCTCTGGAAGCCGGGGAACAAAGCCGGAAATACATCAACAACGGCAAGGGCATCCTGTGACTGTGGTAACGCCAAAAGACATCAACTACAAAAATCAACCACCGATTCAAGAAAATACAGTGACAAGCTCGTGCACGAGCCCAACTGTACAAAGCTCATCAATTGTCAGAGTCCCACCGGTCGATCCGGTTAGAGTATACCCAAATTTGGAGTATACTATGCAACTATCCAGATTGGAGCAGCCGGCAACCCTGACCACTGCCTTGAGACATGTGGTCCGAGTAGGACACGAAGAAGGCAGAAAGGTAACCTTTTCGGTTCTGGAGGCTGTTGACAGAATCCAGCTAAAATCGTTGAATCTCCCCACCGACTTCGGAGCCTTGCGTGATCTGCTTCAGAAAGTTTTCGACAGACGAGGTGAGAAATTTAACCTAAACGAAATTTACGAACAATCAGTAGTAGCTCACGGACGAATTGTTTTCGACTGGAATAAGACTTGGCCACATGACCGAATACATACGTACTCCCCTTAATGACGAAAATAACCATTGGACAGCTTAACAGTCATAACAGCAGACTTGTCATGCAGGAGCTCCGAAGGGAGGTGGAAGAGAGGAGACTGGATGTACTCTGTCTACAGGAGCCATACTCCCTGGCTGGAAAAATAGCTTTCGCTGCTGCGGGCTGGCAAATAGTCAGCAGAGGAGATGATCCGAAGGCGGCGATCATAATCACTAATAAACTCCTCAGAGTCACCACACTATCACAGTTCACAACTAGCCACTGCAACGTCGTGGAGCTTCAAACCCCCACGGGAACAATAATTATCATTAACATGTATTTCCAGTATGGGGATAACGTAGAACTCTACATAGACCATCTGGCTAGAGTCACCACGGCGTTGCGGGGAAGAAAAGTTGTAGTAACAGCTGACATTAACGCAAAATCCCCTCTGTGGTATAGCGGCACAAGGGATGCCAACGGTGAAAAAATTGAGGAACTCATAATGGCATCACAACTTGTGGTGGCTAACAGGCCTGGCAACCCTCCTACCTACGCTGCATGGGGAGGACAGGGCACAAATATTGATGTGACCCTTGTAACACCAAATATGGCTAACATTATTCAAAATTGGAGAGTTATAGAGAATGCCACCACAAGCGACCACAACTTGATATCTTTTACCTTGGGAGAAAGAGAGTGCCGCTGGGCCACGGGGTGGGAGGTGCAATTAAATTATAGAAGAGCTGACTGGGAGCGCCTAGCAAGGGAGTGTGACATTCCTCCATTACCGGAAGGTGACATGACTTTAGACGTAGACCAGAGAACAGAGGAACTGGTGAATGCAGTGACAAGAGCGGTGAAGACAGCCGTACCTACAAGGAGGAGGGCCATGGCGGCCTCTCCGTCACCATGGACTGCTGAACTGGGTGAACTGCGTCAGTCTGTCAGAAGGCTAAGGAGGCACTACCAGCGCAGTGTCGTCTGGCAGGAACGTCAAAGGTGGCAGATGTTATACAGGGAAGAAAAGCAGAAGTTCCAAACGGAACTACGTGCAGTCAGAATGAGAAGTTGGGAGAATTTCGTGCGTAACCAGCTAGTCACGGACCCATGGGGGCTTCCATACAAGCTGGTAAGGGAAAAAATCCGCTCTCCTCTGGAGTTATCAACAGTCAGGTACGGGGACAGGATGACGGAGTCCTGGCAGGAAACTGCGAGGGTCCTTCTCCGGTCCCTGTTGCCTGACGACAATGCGGAAGGGGAAACAGAGGAACAGAAACGACTCAGAAATGAAGATCGAGAGGAATACGGTAATGAGACGGCTGTCTACCCCTTTTCAGAGGAGGAGGTGGCAACCCACATTAGATCATTGAAAAAAGGAAAAGCACCAGGGCCGGACGGCATTGTGGCGGAGGTAGTGCAGTTTCTGGCGCCTCAGTTAACTGCGCCACTAACACATCTTTACAACGAATGTCTTCGACAGAGGAAATTTCCGAAGACCTGGAAAACGGCAAACGTAATTATTATAAAAAAAGGGATGGACAAAGACCCAGCAGAAATAAAATCTTATAGGCCAATTTGCTTGTTGGACATATTTGGTAAAATATTGGAGAAACTGCTGGCTGACAGATTGACGGCACACCGAGTGTTGTGCGGGGTGAGCGACAGGCAGTTCGGGTTCAGGCCGGGACGGTCAGCATCTGATGCAATCGCCCTGGCGGCCGAGGTCTGCAGCTCGACCCCGCACAAATACGTGGTTGGCATCATGGTTGACATCAGTGGCGCCTTCGACAACCTGTGGTGGCCTTCGCTCTTCTCCTGCCTGCGGGAGAAAGAGTGTCCAGGGCCGCTATATGGTTGCCTGAGGAGCTATTGTGAGGATCGGGAGGTTTGGTTATCATCCTCTAGCGAAAGAGTTGGCAAGACAATCACTAAAGGATGTCCTCAAGGCTCTGTCTTAGGACCCCTTTTCTGGGACATCCATATGGAGCCTTTGTTAGATAGTTTACAACAGAGTGAAGAGGTGCTAGAGGTGATAGCCTACGCGGATAACCTCCTCCTGCTGGTTGGCGGCCGTAGCCGCGAAGACATTGAACCAAAAATAGTAACAGCATTAGACAAACTTCAGCAGTGGTGCCAAGCGACAAAAATGACGATATCACCCAGTAAATCCACCTACTTACTACTAAAAGGAAATCTTATTAGGAACCCGACTGTTAGAATAGACGGATCACCAGTTCTCCGACGACGAGAGACACGTTACCTGGGAGTTATCATTGATGAGAGGTGGAGCTTCGGGAAGCACATTGAAACTGTCACCCAGAGAGCCCTTCAGATTCTAAATAACCTAATCTCCATAGGCCACAAAAGATTTCACCTTCCTCCACACCTAATCAGACTTTACCACAATAGTATTTTAACCTCAGTTGTGGGCTACGGCTCGGGAGTCTGGGCGCACAGGCTCACGAGGTTTGTGCCCGCCATGGCAGTGAGAAGGGTCCAGAGAAGTATGATATTAAGATCCGTAGGTGCCTATAGAACATCTCCAGGGGGAGCCCTATTACTCATAATGGGGCTCTGTCCCCTGGACATAAAGATTAGAGAACAGGCGGCTTGGTATTGGGCCAAGAAGGAAAATTATGAAAAGATAGCGGATATCATGGGTATTAGATTGAGGGATAAAAGAGAGATAAGGATAAGAGGGGAAGAGCTCTGGCAGGAGACCTGGGAGGCAGAAGAGACTGGACGAAGAACCTTCCAGTTCCTACCCGATGTGAGGGAACGCCTTGGACTAAAATACTTTGAGCCTACGCGAGGGTTAATCCATTTTCTCACTGGCCATGGACCCTACCCGACATATTTATGTCGATTTGGGAAAAGGGCAACACCAGCGTGCGACTGTGGCGATCCGGAGGGCACGCCTGAGCACATAGTTTACGAGTGTCCCCTCTTCAATGATATCGCCAATGGACTACGAGACAGACTACCCAACCACGATACATACCAACTACTTAGACGAGAAGAAACTTTTCAGACATTGAACACTCTGGCAAACGAGGTATCTCGAAGAGTACTAATCGACTATTTAGGAGAAATACAGTAAAATGAGCGACAATAACCACCAATTGAGTCAAGAGCCCTATTCCCATACCGCCTGTGCGAGGACTGGCCGACTACCTCTAAGTTGGGAACCGCCACGTGCAGGACCAGGGGGAATGGGGAACAACTACCGATTGCGACACATACACCGGACATGACGTAGAATAGGTTAGTTGTAGGATTTAGTTATAGGAAATTACTTTAGTTAGGGACTGCAGCGAATTAACATCGAGGCCCGCCCAGTGCCAGGGGCATGCTCTTCGGGGTTAGCTCGAAGAGCAGGGCAAGTAAAAGTAGGTTTATATCTTCACTGGCACATATGTGACGCTGCAGTATACATATATAAATTAGATTAGTAATAGGAATTAGGCATAAATAATATAAGTAGATTTTAGAAGCCCATTGTTAATAATGTTTAACTGTAGCTCACTCACTAATAACTATATTAATGCTGCAAATTTCTAAAACAAATGTATCACTATTAGGACCCACTAATGCACTAAGGTAGTGGGTTAAATTTGTATAATTATAATGATTTGATAATAAAGAATTTAAAAAAAAAAATACATGACTCACAATACCGTGCAAGTCGTATACCGCTACCACCCCTAGGGAAGAGTATAGAGGTGAGAAACAGCTACATAAAAATATTCGATAACGACCGATCTTAGAATCGAATCCATAGTTTTTTGGGGTCGCTAGAATCCTTGAAGAAAATCCGGAGAAAATGGGGGGTGGGTTGTCACGAAGGTTACGAAGACAGTGACATAGCGGCAAATCTGGGAACTTGGTGCACATAGCACTGGAAAAATTACACTGACATTTAGATAACCATAACATCCCTCCGGTGGAACGTGGGTATGGTAAGGGACGACATAAAAGTGTAACACAAGAACGTCTCGAGTAATCTGAACCAAATTTGGTATGTACGCTTCAGAGCGGAAAACTTGCCCGCCCGTCAGAATTCAAAGCCCACCCATTCTGGACGATCTGGTACCATTGTAGGATGCGGAAGCGTAGCGTCTGGAGGACGTGTTGCCTTCCGCTCGAGCTGTAACATTGCTATAAATGCTAAACGTCGCGCAATGTTAACTCGAAATCATTTATGCTTTAACCGCATTTCGTTTAGGTGCCAAAGGTATCGGTCTCGAAGATAATTTTCTGCACTTTCTAACCAACAGTAATAGCAAAATCTTTCGCAAAGAAGCTCGTGGCTGCGTCCAGATTAGAACAGTTTATGTTCGAGAGTGTCCTCGACCTAAGACAGACACTGGAAACCGGCCACCCGTCACCGTCGGTTTGAGGGCGGCCGCCGTTCGACCAGGTGATCGCGGCGCCTCTTAAGCACGTTTCTGCTCTTGTCTTGGTAGCAGAAAACAGTTCTTATTGTTGTAGGATTTTCTGCGCGAAGTAACTTCAACAACTGGGGTGAATTGCGTCCAGCGACGTAACTTGCATAGATTACTGCGAGTGTATTTATGCACACGGTAAATTACACACGACTGCAAATGCTATCACCTAAATTGCAAGGAGAAACTACACAGAGAATACCGGATGGAATACTTATCTTGCTGTATATGCAGCATTCTTTTTTTATTTATTCTGTTTTCACAAATTTCCAGACAAACGCGTAACTATCAAGTCTTCCATATTCCTGTTCCAAACGCATTTCATATTTCTCCTTTTCGTAATTATCCGCTATGCATCGTGTATCACAAGCTAACACCATGAGCTCTCCGTTAAGATTACCTGAAGAATTTTTTTAACAGATATGCGGGTTCCAGGACCCCCAGCGACATCTAAATTCACAATTCCACATTCGTCAGGCTTCTACACAGTCTTCGCTAGCATATCCCGCATAAACACGCCACGGAATCTTGGAACGCTACATTTTTTTGCTAACAAACTTGAGTAGGTCTATATAAGTAAGCGGTCTATTCGATAGAACAGCTAACGGGATTTTTTTTTAATTTATGAAGAGATATAATCCTTTCTCGTATAGTTTCACGTATAGTCCTTTTCCGATAGCTTCTACTTCCATCATGCGGATTTGTCTTCTTGCTTCCTCTAGCTGTTCCTGTGATTTCTGTGAATTCTTGACTTTTCTGGGAATAGCTAGTGAACCTATCGCTGAGAGACCTGCAAAGGCTGGAGTGAGGAAGAGGATAACTTCGCCTGATGGTCTTGAATATCGGCGAAACCTAGTATGCCTGAGCCGGTCCTTTATGCTTCTGGGCACTTGTAGCTGCAAACAACTCTGTCAGGATACATGTTTTAAACACCCCTGTCCTGCCTGACTTCATCTTTTTCTTCATCGTTGCCTTCTTCTTCTTCTTCTTCAGTGCACGACGTACAGCATTCATAACTTTCTTGAAATTCTCGCCCAAGTCCAACTTAATTTTACCACGAATGGTTTTATCAACTACAAGTGCTGCCATGCGCTCCTTATACTAATATCTTGTCTCACACGTATTCGATCTGCAGCGTGACGTCCAGGGAGACCTTTATGTTTTATGTCTGCTATGTCATGTTCCAAACACGCCTTGTCAAGCAACATAACCACTGATCATGACCCAAATGTTTCTGAAGCTTTGTACCAGGTCCACAGTAATTACACCCTGGAATTATTGTATTGTGAAACTTGATGGGAAGTTTGTCGAATATACTGCCACCTCCTGTAGTGCATCCCCTATCATGCATGTTATCTTATGATGCTGGTCGTGCTCTGCATGTTGCAAAGATACACTTCTTCTGCAATGTGGAGGCAGATAGCAGATAAGGGTCTCAGCTGCTGTTGACGCTTCATGGTTCTTCCATCAAGTGACTGCGTTGTTTTACATCCCTCTGACGTCACGATCACGTGACTGGTTGTAGTGTTCTTGCGTTACTATTGGTTTCCACCAGTTTCCAGGTCAGGGAAGAGGTGAATGCTGTGTTCCTATTGGTATTTAAGGGAAGTGGTGGGGGAGAGAAAAACCCATTTCAAGTGCCCTCTGGGGTAGTTTTGTGAAGTAGCTCAGATGACGCCCATACACCAAGGTGAACACCTCTGGTTCATTCTGTCTGGGGTAGTGGAATAGGACGAAGTTGGCTCCTACACTGTAGATCGACAGGTCATTTCAAAAAACACAAACAGCTCCAGCGCAGGCAGTAGTCTCTATGAACTGCAAAATGCATCTTCAGCCCTTCCCACAGCACTATCATTATTTGCTCAAAAGTATTCACCCCCCCATCCGTTATCACCTTCCATTCCTCATGTAGGAGGCTATGGATGTAATCCTCAGCTGTATGCTCACGGGTAATACACTTATTAAACTCCTCTGTGTCCAACATCAACGTCTCCTCAATTGAACAGATTATGACAATACCTTCCTAGGAGGACAGTACATACTAGGACACTGTAGTAACATCGTTACGAACTGAGCTTAAAATATCCAGCAAAATGCGTACTACACCAAATCTCTAATTTTTTCATCCTGTCCGACAGGAGCCAGTTGGAATGCTGTTGCCATCTGGCAGCTGTGTGGAACCTCCGTGGCGGGCGAATGCATGTGTCCAGTGCTCGGACGACTGACACATGTGCAGGCGGCACCAAGTGGTGGCGAATATACCGCACTTCTTTCCATTTCTCTGTGCTTAGAGTTGTTATATAATGGGAAATGGGGGCAGATGCGAGCTCTACGGAAGTGGGATGAGCTGTGTCTCCCGCAAAATGATTAAATAAAGAATATGCATCAATATATTATTGACATTGATTTGAATTTTGTGTCATGAGAGCCTTCCTATGCAGCACAGAGACTTTTTCCTGCCATTTTACATATCGGGGAGAGGAGGGGGTGGAGTGGGAGACGGGCTTGCGAAGGCAAGGGAATTCCCCAGAGGAGGAGGGGTTTAATTAATTGATCAATTTAATTAATTGTCAATTAATTTGATATCAAAAGTTGGTCTGCATCGGAATGGTTGTGGGCCAGGGGTGGGGGGTTTAACAGAAGGAGGGATTATTCACATGAGGTCATAAATCTATTAGCATAACAATAAGTTACAGGGAGAGGGGTTTAATTTGCTCCTGAATGTATACTTGCCTCTGGACATATGCAATCCGCGCAAACAAAGTGGTGTAAAACAGACGTTACCCTATTACTTCGGGAAGGTGTGTCCGCTGCGTGACTATGGGAGGGTACAAGGTGACTTCGACAGGATTTCTAGTTGTAAAGTAGGAAAATGTAAGTTAATACTAATGAGAAGGAAAAACTATCCTGTGCAGCCTGACACAGTCACACCGATTAAACATCGAGGCATAACGTTACAAACCGATATGAAATGGAAAGTGCAAGTCAGATTGATAGTAGGGAAGGCAAGTGCTTGGCTTGGTTTTATTTGAAGACTTTTGGGGAAGTGTTGCTCATTTATAAAGGAGACGGCATATAGGGCGCTATTGTATGGGATCCGCAAAAGGTCGGATTCAAGGAAAACATCGAAGCAATTCAGGTGCACTGCTACATTCGTTACCTGTAGGTTCGAACAACAGGCAAATTATGGAGATGTTTTGGGAGCTCAAATATGAATCCTTGGAAGGATGGCAACGTTGTTTTCGAGGAACATATTGACAAAATTTAGAGAATCGGCATTTGAGGTGATTGCAGAGCGATTCTACTGCCGTCAACGTACATTTCGCGTTGGTATCACGAAGATAGGATGAGAGAAATCAGGGCTGGTACGGACGCTTACAGACAGTCGTTGTTCCCTTGCTGGAACGGGAAAGGAAACAAGTAATGGTACGTAGTACCCTCCGCCATGCGCCCTACGGTGGCTTGCGGAGTATCTGCGTGGATGTAGACGTGAATGTAGTGTAGTAAATGTTTGCTAGATAATTTGAGGAGTTTGAGAGGTATCAGAGAGGTAGTGATAGAAGTGACAAGTTATCGCAGTCCATAAAAGGTTGGAGTTCAAGTCCCACTCCGGCGCACAGTTTGAATCTTTTAGAAAGTTTCTTACTAGTACATTCTTGTAGAGAAGAGGCGCACAAGATCTACCCATATTCAGATATGATGGGTGACGAATATTATGCAATGTCTCCTATTTAGCTGTTATGTTGTTCTGTTGTGTATTTTAAAGAGGATTACATCGGTGAATGTTTATTGCTGCCGTTTCAAATATCGTTTGCCGCGCGGGACTAGCCGAGCAGTCTAGGGCGCTGCAGTCATGGACTGTGCGGCTGGTCCCGGCGGGGGTTCGAGTCCTCCCTCGGGCATGGATGTGTGTGTTTGTCCTTAGGATAATTTAGGTGAAGTAGTGTGTAAGCTTAGGGACTGATGACTTTAGCAGTAAAGTCCCATATGATTTCACACACATTTGAACATTTTTTTTTTCAAATATCGTTTACCTTAGTTTACAACCGATTACTGAAAATAATTTTGTTTCAACTCTGGACAATCGACCTACTGTTGTTGATTTTTGTGTAAAATCAGTCTTTTGCGCATTAACGAGTTCTTGGTCAAATTTTGTCCTGTCGAGAGAGCAACTGATCGGAAACGTGGTGTTTACTGGTGGAAGGAAGGCGACACGCGATTCTGCCATAAGATACAACGAGGAGCGGCCTGTTCTTCCCGGAGATGTCGTCAGGCGGAGAGGAGCGCCGGCAAGGGTGGAGAACGGCGCGAGGCGCTGATTTCAATCTCGGCCACAATCGCCGGCGGCGAGCTGAGCTGTTTACGCTGGCCGCTTGTCTCGCGCTGTCTGCCGCCACAGCGTCTTCCTCAGGGGCCCTCGACTACGGCGCTCGACTACAGATAGCCCGTGATGTAGTCTGGTATGGTGCAGCAGCCCGTGGAGCGAGACGAGATTCCGGAACACGGTGGTGCAACGACTGCAGCAGGTGGAGACGGACTGGGAGGTGAACCCGAGGACCACAGGACCACAGAGACGGTGAATCGCGCTCTCATTGTCAAGGCCAAGGCAAACACTACATTCAGTTCATACAATGGAAACCACTTTTCTAAAGTCAGAAAGTTACATTCAGTCATCTGGGATGATCAGTTTGTACTTCTGAAAATGTAACACGAGAGGCATTACTGAACCTACGAATATTGTTAGAGGATAGGTTAATGAAAGGCAAACACTACGTTCTTAGCATTTCTAAACTTAGAGAAAGTAAAATTGGTTCCAGTCTATGTTGGACACCAGGTACAGCAACCAGCTATGAATTTCTTGAAATAAGGTTGGTTGGTTTGAGGGAGAGGACCAAACAGCGATGTCATCGGTATCATAGGAGCAGGGAAGGTAGTCGGCCGTGCCTTTTGAAAGGAACCATCCTGGCATTTGCCTGAGGTGATTTAGGGAAATCACGGAAAACCTAAATGAGGATATCCGGACGCTGGTTTTAAACGTCGTCCCTCCGAATGCGAGTCCAGTGTGCTAATAATTGTGTCACCTCGCTCAGTCTTGATATAAGACGGTGTTGGTTGCGAACTATTTTATCTAGTTATCGGTAATGACGCGCTTCGCCTTGTAGTGCATCTTAAGATTAACGTAAGAAGTAATCTGGAGAGCCAACATCCGTCCTTTAACTCAAACTTACGACAAAAATTATAAGGAAATATCGTCCTATCGTCATTGGGAAAATGAAAGCATAAGGGACATACTACGGAGCTCGTGTTCCAGCGCACACAGCATGGAGAGTTGCGTACAGCGGACGAAATGTAAATACACTCCTGGAAATTGAAATAAGAACACCGTGAATTCATTGTCCCAGGAAGGGGAAACTTTATTGACACATTCCTGGGGTCAGATACATCACATGATCACACTGACAGAACCACAGGCACATAGACACAGGCAACAGAGCATGCACAATGTCGGCACTAGTACAGTGTATATCCACCTTTCGCAGCAATGCAGGCTGCTATTCTCCCGTGGAGACGATCGTAGAGATGCTGGATGTAGTCCTGTGGAACGGCTTGCCATGCCATTTCCACCTGGCGCCTCAGTTGGACCAGCGTTCGTGCTGGACGTGCAGACCGCGTGAGACGACGCTTCATCCAGTCCCAAACATGCTCAATGGGGGACAGATCCGGAGATCTTGCTGGCCAGGGTAGTTGACTTACACCTTCTAGAGCACGTTGGGTGGCACGGGATACATGCGGACGTGCATTGTCCTGTTGGAACAGCAAGTTCCCTTGCCGGTCTAGGAATGGTAGAACGATGTGTTCGATGACGGTTTGGATGTACCGTGCACTATTCAGTGTCCCCTCGACGATCACCAGTGGTGTACGGCCAGTGTAGGAGATCGCTCCCCACACCATGATGCCGGGTGTTGGCCCTGTGTGCCTCGGTCGTATGCAGTCCTGATTGTGGCGCTCACCTGCACGGCGCCAAACACGCATACGACCATCATTGGCACCAAGGCAGAAGCGACTCTCATCGCTGAAGACGACACGTCTCCATTCGTCCCTCCATTCACGCCTGTCGCGACACCACTGGAGGCGGACTGCACGATGTTGGGGCGTGAGCGGAAGACGGCCTAACGGTGTGCGGGACCGTAGCCCAGCTTCATGGAGACGGTTGCGAATGGTCCTCGCCGATACCCCAGGAGCAACAGTGTCCCTAATTTGCTGGGAAGTGGCGGTGCGGTCCCCTACGGCACTGCGTAGGATCCTACGGTCTTGGCGTGCATCCGTGCGTAGCTGCGGTCCGGTCCCAGGTCGACGGGCACGTGCACCTTCCGCCGATCACTGGCGACAACATCGATGTACTGTGGAGACCTCACGCCCCACGTGTTGAGCAATTCGGCGGTACGTCCACCCGGCCTCCCGCATGCCCACTATACGCCCTCGCTCAAAGTCCGTCAACTGCACATACGGTTCACGTCCACGCTGTCGCGGCATGCTACCCGTGTTAAAGACTGCGATGGAGCTCCGTATGCCACGACAAACTGGCTGACACTGACGGCGGCGGTGCACAAATGGTGCGCAGCTAGCGCCATTCGACGGCCAACACCGCGGTTCCTGGTGTGTCCGCTGTGCCGTGCGTGTGATCATTGCTTGTACAGCCCTCTCGCAGTGTCCGGAGCAAGTATGGTGGGTCTGACACACCGGTGTCAATGTGTTCTTTTTTCCATTTCCAGGAGTGTACTTATCACGCGATCGAGGACAGAAGATACCTCACACCTCACAACCGGCCACGCAAACGTAGATATTAACAATTTGCAACGAAGACTATCTTATTTCAAACCTTACAGAGAGCTTTTGGCTGTGTTGACTGGAATACACCGTTTGGTATTCTGAAAGGAACAGAGGTAAAATACAGGGAGGAAAGGCTGTTTACAACTTGTACAGAAACCAGACGACAGGGCATGGAAAGGAAGCACATGTTAAGAACGGAGTGAGACAGGGTTCTGGCATATGCCCGATGTTATTCTGTCTGTGCATTGAGCAAACAGCAATGAAAACCAAAGGAAAATTTGAAGTGGGAATTAAAATTCAGGGAGGAGAAGTAGAAACTTCGAAGTTTCCCGATGACATTCTAATTCCGTCAAAGACAGGAAAGGACATGGAAAATCAATTCAGCGGAATGAACAGTGACTTAAAACGAGGATATAATAAGAACATTAACAGTAGCAGAAAAAGGATAAAGGAATGTAGTACAATTAAATCAAATGATGCTGAGGGAATCAGATTAGGAAACGAAACAGTTGAAGTAGTAATGAGTTTTGCTATTTGGGCAGCAAAGCAGTTGATGATAGCCAACCAGAGATAATATAAAATGTAGACTGGCAATGGTAAGAAAGGCATTTATGAAGAAGTGACGTGTGTTAAGATCGAATATAGATTTCAGTAGTTATTCGGAGATACAGACCCTTGCACGGGATAGAGTACCATGGAGATCCGCATCAAATTCGTCTTCGGAGTGAAGACCACCACAACAACACTGAGATCGCTGACTCTGCAGCTGATGAAATTACAAATCAAATGACGGCAAACAGTGATCGATTGCAAATATATTAAGCAAGTAAATAAGCTTAATATGCATATATATTCCAGAAAATGGATTACGTGCAATGTTCTGAAACTAATAATGTGTTATGGAAGGCTTGGACAATCTAATATTGACATTAGAACCATTGTGTGAATACCATAAATCACTTTAATTAAATGTAGATGTCCCCGTGGTCATTTGGAACAGACATTTACGTTCAGATTTTGTGCTCGGCCCATGCAGTCGCAGAGGGAGATGCTATCATTGTGTCTTCGTATTGGTGACATGTGGTAAGGGCAACCCTACGGGTAAAGATATTCATCGTTCCCGGCATAAAGACATAAGAAGGGTAGGAGTTGTATATGCCTTGTAGAGATGGCAATGCGGACTGTGCTTTTAGCCGTGGAGGCACGCTATCCAGGCTATGAAACACCGAGCTCCGCCTCAGTCACTCAGCTTACCCGCGCTGTTCATACATTCGTTTCGTCACAGTCGTTTCTAGACATTGTGTACAATCGGCAACAGAACTGGCGAGACCTCTCGACTTTTAGTTACGTTCAACTGAAAAGCCTTACTGTTTGTTACACAGCGAGAAAATAAAAGGCAAGGAGACTCTGTGCTACCAGCGCACTGTCCACTCACACGTGTCTCTACTGTACCTAACGGGAAACGAAACGGGAGATACCATTTGGAGTGAATTTAGTCCTTAAAGAAATGAAACAAGAAGTTTTTTCAAAAAAGAAGAGCTCGTAAACGGATTTACTAACTGATACACAGTTTTAAGTTTTCCACAGCGTTTTGGGCTCTTCACACTGACACATGCCTTTCCACATCCCTGACGCTGTAGTTTCAGTAGACGGGAACAATAGGATTTGAGATGCGACAGTTCGTGCATATTAGTCAGACACTCCTGATTCATTACAATGAATCGATGCTTACATTAGTTGGAATTCCGTGAAATTAGATGATGGGCAGAAAACTATTGAGAGTAGGTAGTGCTTTAAGTTTGTATTGGATTGGTCACACGCGACCGGATAGGGCCTCCAAGTTACCGACAATAATAACTTAACAGAAGGCTGAGACGAAACGTGTGAACCTATTTGTTTATCGGTGTTAGTGTTATGTTAAGTCTTTGTGCGAACCATTTATGACTAAAGAGGGTCCTTGTAGTTGTACTAAGATCCAGATAAATTTTTCCTGTTGTTCCTGATTGTCCAGCATTTAACTGAAGCGAAAGCCCTAACCACAGCAAAGAACGCGTGAATGAATGTATGATAAGGAATAAAACCCTTACTCAGGCTAGATGGCGTAATCGAATCGAACTACCGCGTCCTATCCGAGACGGCTTTCACTTAACCAGCACGACGGACCGACAACAGTGTGTGTCCATAGTCGCCATTCTCGGTTATTGAAGTATCGCAACACGTGCCACAAAAGAGCCAGTTACTTAATATGTGCTGCATTGGCACGCTTGTCGGAAAAGTACTAGCAAGTCGTATTCGTTAATGGAAAAGACAAGAGGGATCGTCCTTTACACCCTCTGTTATGGAACACGGGAAGCCACACATGAAAGCAAATGCGCGCCATATTTTCCACCCAGCGCCTCTGTCAGGCGCTAGGACGGCGACTGCTGTTTGGATTGGCGTAAGTACAATTAGTCGCCTTGGTAAGTCTCGTGTGACTGATACACTAGAGCCTTCGCTAGAAAGACACCACGGGAAAAGTAAGCAGTAACATCGCCTATGGGGAAGCACTGTGTGTAGTTTCTGTCTTTAAAACTACTGCAGATTGACAAGTCACTTCATTGGATGCATTTCGTTTTTATTCGCAAAGCATAAGCAGCAGGTATATTGTAATCACTGCGTGTATTCGACACTTTTCGCATTTTTGATTATTGTAGAGTGAACGGCGGTTTCGCTTAATCAAGTCATATTCCAGAGAATACTATCAGCGATTTATTTTCTTTTATAAACATTCTGATGACTAACGCGTCTGCGTGAAGAAACGTGACATATGCCGATATCATACTGGCATAATTACAGACTTACCGTTTCATACAAGCTTTATCTGCAACACGCGTGCATTGCGCTCCTGGTATATTTCGTTGTAGGCTGTAAGTATATGGCACGAATGTATCGACACCGGTCTCATCGTGCCTATTAACTAGAATATAGTACAACTGATACTGTGAGCTTCGTCTAGTGTGTTGGCTCTAATTTCTCGAATTTTCTCGTCGTGGTCACTTCGCGGTGTGTATGTGGGAGCAAGTATAATGTTGTTCGACTCTTTCCGGAAAGTACTCTCGCGAAATTTCAGTGGTAAACCTCTCCGTGATGAACAACGCCTCTCTTTAGCATCTACGTCTGCCACGTTTGTTGAGCCTCTGTTTAACACCCTCGCGACGACCAAACGATCCCGCGACGTAACGCGCTGCTCTTCGTTGGATCTTCTCTGTCTCTTCAGTCAGTCCTACCTCATAAGGGTCTCAGGCTGATGAACGGCACTCAAGAATCGAACAAGCGCCTTAGAAGCCACTTCTTTCATAGATACGTTGCATTTCCTTAAGATTATTCATATGAATCCCAGTCTTGCATCTACTTTTGCTACTGCTCATTTCACTTAACGTCACTCTGGCTAGTTACCGTCCGACATTTGACGTCGTATATTGTCTGCCGCAATGTGGCGTCAGTAGTATAGTTGCTCAATAGTGGATTTATTTTTCTATGTATGCGCAATGCGTTTACGTTCCGGATCAGCTGCCAGACACTGCACCATTCACAAATACTCTGTAGCTCGTCCTTGCTATTTTCTTATAGGCAACTGCACCATCTATGAACAGTGTTAAAGAGCTTCCGACAGCAGTCACTGTGGCACTGCTATTTTTCTTACTCCAAAGCAAGTGTTATTCCATCTGTTCCCCTACAAGTAAATTAAAAGCAGTTGGAGTGTGTCATCATTTAAAAACGTTGAGCCCACGTAACATGTTAGCTCATTGTCGATTGCTGTCATTGTCTCCTTTGAATTTCACTTCTAATTGTCTGATTTAGTGTAACATGTTACAAGATGAATTTTTTTTTGGGTTCTGAGTCGCTATCGTTAAACATTTTTGATTTGGCCGTAACTGCACTCTTGCCAATATGACAGTATTGTACAAGTAGTCTACCTATTCAAGAACTTAGCAAAATGTTTTAAAGTGAGCTAGCGAAATGTTTATGCTACGGCAGCTTGAAGTACTCAGATGCGATGTTATTTACACTCCGATTTGATGTGCGTTAATGTACAGCCAACGTTTGAGGCGCTCGTAGACAGTAATTAACATGTGGCGTGGGGTAGGCGACAGGCAGATCGAGTCTGCTAGCTGTAGAGTGACCACTGGTCTAACCTACTGATCAATCTGTGGATCGTTCAAATAACTTACGGGAATGTAGCCATGTGTCTCACAACCCGCGGCTTATAGGTGGCTCCTACTCGTCTCCCTCACAGAAACTTAGCAAACAAATAGTTAAAATATAATTTGATAAAGCAAAAGCTGTTGCGACATACAGACAGATGGTGCGTACGACTTCCATCCTTGACTTACGTGTTACTTACCTAGCTACTTATTAGACCTAAATCTAGTGAAGTAGTAATTTGAATGAAAGATGTCATAAAGGTAATCGCTCGATTCGTGGATTCCTCTCGAATTAGTGTGTATCTTCGCCACTGCAATTTACATGGGTTCCAAGTTACACAGATCAACTACGAATTCGTACCCACATAAGCCACTATTTGTTCCTAGCACTAGTATCATTAACCTCTACTTCGAATTATAGTACAGTCACCTCTGTTCTGGCGTAACCACAAGTGCCGGAACGAAGAAGGAGAACGCAAGACCAGAGAAGACAGTGAAACGTTGTCGGCCAATGGTGCGCTGATTAGGACCACACCACGACAGGAGCGCCCCCAAGCTGAAGTGAATATAAGCGGGGCTCCTGCCAGCCTCGGCCGGTCATTAATGGCGTGTTAGCACGGCCTAGCAGAGAGTGCTACAGTATCATATTGTAGTGATCCATATCCACTATTTGCTGAACATTGTGGATAGCAAGGAATCTAATTTATGTTGCATGTCGCCTATCGCTTGCAATACCTTTGTACATTAAAGTTAAGTATTGTCCATCTGCTTTATATAAATAAAACTGCTAATGTTATTTGCTTGAATTGTTGTATAGCATTTTGAGAACGCAGCATCCCTTAGGCACCATATAGAAGACGAGTGGGCAAGACCAAACAACTGGCGACAAGAATCCTCCCAACCCAGTGCCCAATGGCCACGAACTTTTGGTTCATATTGTGTTGGCGCCTTAGTTCTCTCTTGTCTTTATTTGCAGAACCGCTTAATTGCTTTAACAGTTTCTTGTCGTTTTTAATAATCCGTTTCTTCAGGTGGGGGTTGCAGAAATTTTCTTTGCCCATTTTGATTGCTTATCTTGTCTATTTGTGTCTTCCAACATGGCCACCCCACCTGCCCCGCCCCCTGCTCAGGCACTGCAGCCACAACTAATGCAGATGTTTCAGTTCCAGACGCAGCAGATCTCAGTATTACTCAACACGGTGCAGCAGCTACTCGCCAACGCTGCGCGCCCGACGGAACACGCACCGCCTACTACCTTTTCGACTGTTTCGACTGTTTAATGAACAACACAAGGAATGGCTCGAGTGGCTGCACCATTTTGATGCCCATATGCCAGCTCACAACGTCCCAGGTGCTGTGAAACTTCCATATCTACACTCCTGGAAATTGAAATAAGAACACCGTGAATTCATTGTCCCAGGAAGGGGAAACTTTATTGACACATTCCTGGGGTCAGATACATCACATGATCACACTGACAGAACCACAGGCACATAGACACAGGCAACAGAGCATGCACAATGTCGGCACTAGTACGGTGTATATCCACCTTTCGCAGCAATGCAGGCTGCTATTCTCCCATGGAGACGATCGTAGAGATGCTGGATGTAGTCCTGTGGAACGGCTTGCCATGCCATTTCCACCTGGCGCCTCAGTTGGACCAGCGTTCGTGCTGGACGTGCAGACCGCGTGAGACGACGCTTCATCCAGTCCCAAACATGCTCAATGGGGGACAGATCCGGAGATCTTGCTGGCCAGGGTAGTTGACTTACACCTTCTAGAGCACGTTGGGTGGCACGGGATACATGCGGACGTGCATTGTCCTGTTGGAACAGCAAGTTCCCTTGCCGGTCTAGGAATGGTAGAACGATGGGTTCGATGACGGTTTGGATGTACCGTGCACTATTCAGTGTCCCCTCGACAATCACCAGTGGTGTACGGCCAGTGTAGGAGATCGCTCCCCACACCATGATGCCGGGTGTTGGCCCTGTGTGCCTCGGTCGTATGCAGTCCTGATTGTGGCGCTCACCTGCACGGCACCAAACACGCATACGACCATCATTGGCACCAAGGCAGAAGCGACTCTCATCGCTGAAGACGACACGTCTCCATTCGTCCCTCCATTCACGCCTGTCGCGACACCACTGGCGGCGGGCTGCACGATGTTGGGGCGTGAGCGGAAGACGGCCTAACGGTGTGCGGGACCGTAGCCCAGCTTCATGGAGACGGTTGCGAATGGTCCTCACCGATACGCCAGGAGCAACAGTGTCCCTAATTTGCTGGGAAGTGGCGGTGCGGTCCCCTACGGCACTGCGTAGGATCCTACGGTCTTGGCGTGCATCCGTGCGTCGCTGCGGTCCGGTCCCAGGTCGACGGGCACGTGCACCTTCCGCCGACCACTGGCGACAACATCGATGTACTGTGGAGACCTCACGCCCCACGTGTTGAGCAATTCGGCGGTACGTCCACCCGGCCTCCCGCATGCCCACTATACGCCCTCGCTCAAAGTCCGTCAACTGCACATACGGTTCACGTCCACGCTGTCGCGGCATGCTACCAGTGTTAAAGACTGCGATGGAGCTCCGTATGCCACGGCAAACTGGCTGACACTGACGGCGGCGGTGCACAAATGCTGCACAGCTAGCGCCATTCGACGGCCAACACCGCGGTTCCTGGTGTGTCCGCTGTGCCGTGCGTGTGATCATTGCTTGTACAGCCCTCTCGCAGTGTCCGGAGCAAGTATGGTGGGTCTGACACACCGGTGTCAATGTGTTCTTTTTTCCATTTCCAGGAGTGTATTATCCACAGTAGGAAGTGCTGTGTTCTGCCTCATCCAAAAACTTTTTCCTAACGCCACTCCGATTGAACATGCATATGACAACGTTATCTCTTGACTAACTAACTATTATGACCAACAAGTGAATGTGGTAGCAGATGGATATCAATTCTTTACTTGCAAAAAAACGGTCAGAACAAGCTTATCGCGAGTGGGTAACAGATTTGCAGGGCATGACAAAGAAATGCAAATTTACACGTGCTTGTGGTGCTTTGTATTCAGATGTTATGTTGCGTGATGCGATCGTTTACAATGTACCGGATGTCAAACTCAGTGAACAAATTTTGAAACAATCCGATCCATCATTTCAGCTGGTAGTGCAAATATTGGATCACTACGATTCCGGTGCTTTGTTGGCTCATACATTTGAGAAAGCCAGCTATTTACCGGATTGAGTCCCTTGCTTGCGATCGCCCCATTCTGCACGAGTGGCTTGCGCTAGCCAAGCCGAGTAAACAACCTTCCACGCCTTTGGCTTTAACATTCAGGACAATGTGTCGTCAGTGTCTGCATTCAATGCAAAAGACAGTGTAGCTAGCTTACCAAAAGAATTCCCAGAACTCTTTTCTGAAGGTTTAAGCAAAGCTACAAATTTTGTTGCACATATATATGGACCTACTGATAACAAACAGACCCGAAATTTTCGACTCTGTAAGCGCAGAACAGGGAATCAGTGATCATAAGGCCGTTGCTGCATCCCTGAATATGGAAGTAAATAGGAATATAAAAATGGGAGGAAGGTTTATCTGTTTAGCAAGAGTAATAGAAGGCAGATTTCAGATTAACTAACAGATGAAAACGAAAATTTCTGTTCCGACACTGACAATGTGAGTGTTTATGGAAAAAGTTCAAGGCAATCGTAAAATGCGTTTTAGACAGGTACGTGCCGAGTAAAACTGTGAGGGACGGGAAAAACCCACCGTGGTTCAACAACAAAGTTAGGAGACTACTGCGAAAGCAAAGAGAGCTTCACAGCAAGTTTAAACGCAGCCAAAACCTCTGAGACAAACGGAAGCCAAACGATGTCAAAGTTAGCGTAAGGAGGGCCATGCGTGAAGCGTTCAGTGAATTCGTAAGTAAAATTCTGTGTACCGACTTGACATAAAATCCTAGGAAGTTCTGGTCTTACGTTAAATCAGTAAGTGGCTCGAAACAGCATATCCAGACACTCTTGGATGATGATGGCATTGAAACAGAGGATGACACGCGTAAAGCTGAAATACTAAACACCTTTTTCCAAAGCTGTTTCACAGAGGAAGACCGCACTGCAGTTCCTCCTCTAACTCCTCGCATGAACGAAAAAATGGCTGAAATCGCAATAAGTGCAAAAGAAAAGGAAAGTCCACTGGACCTGACGGGATACCAATTCGATTCTACACAAAATACGGAAAAGAACTTGCGCCCCTTCTGAACAGGCGTGTACCGCAAGTCTCTAGAGGAACGGAAGGTTCCAAATGAATGGAAAAGAGCACAGGTAGTCCCAGTCTTCAAGAAGGGTCGTCGAGAAGATGCGCAAAACTATAGTCCTGTATCTCTGACATCGATCTGTTGTAGAATTTTAGAACATGTTTTTTGCTCGCGTATCATGTCATTTCTAGAAACGCAGAAACTACTCTGTAGGAATCAACATGGATTCCGGAAACAGCGATCGTGTGAGACCCAAACCGCTTTATTTGTTCATGAGACCCGGAAAATATTAGATACAGGCTCCCAGGTAGAAGACATTTTCCTTGACTTCTGGAAGGCGTTCGATACAGTTCCTCACTGTCGCCTGATAAACAAAGTAAGATGGTTCCAATGGCTCTGAGCACTATGCGACTTAACTTCTGAGGTCATCAGTCGCCTAGAACTTAGAACTAATTAAACCTAACTAACCCAAGGACATCACGCACATCCATGCCCGAGGCAGGATTCGAACCTGCGACCGTAGCGGTCGCTCAGCTCTAAACTGTAGCGCCTAGAACCGCACGGCCACTACGGCCAAACAAAGTAAGAGCCTACGGAATATCAGACCAGCTGTGTGGCTGGATTGAAGAGTTTTTAGCAAACAGAACACAGCATGTTATTCTCAATGGTGAGACGTCTACAGACGTTAAAGTAACCTCTGGCGTGCCAGAGGGGAGTGTTATGGGACCACTGCTTTTCACAATATATATAAATGACCTAGTAGATAGTGCCGGAAGTTCCATGCGGCTTTTCGCGGATGATGCTGTAGTATACAGAGAAGCTGCAGCATTAGAAAATTGCAGCGAAATGCAGGAAGATCTGCAGCGGATAGGCACTTGGCGCAGGGAGTGGCAACTGACCCTTAACATAGAAAAATGTAATGTATTGCGAATACAAAGAAAGAAGGATCCTTTATTGTATGATTATATGATAGCGGAACAAACACTGGTAGCAGTTCCTTCCGTAAAATATCAGGGAGTATGCGTGCGCAACGATTTGAAGTGGAATGATCATATAAAATTAATTGTTGGTAAGGAGGGTGCCAGGTTGAGATTCATTGGGAGAGTCCTTAGAAAATGTAGTCCATCAACAAAGGAGGTGGCTTTCAAAACACTCGTTCGACCTATACTTGAGTATTGCCCATCAGTGGGGGATCCGTACCAGGTCGGAGATACAGAAGATCCAAAGAAGAGCGGCGCGTTTCGTCACAGGGTTATTTGGGAAGCGTGGTAGCGTTACGGAGATGTTTAGCAAACTCAAGTGGCAGACTCTGCAAGAGAAGTGCTCTGCATCGCGGTGTAGCTTGCTGTCCAGGTTTCGAGAGGGTGCGTTTCTGAATGAGGTATCGAATATATTGCTTCCCCCTACTTATCCCTCCCGAGGAGATCACGAATGTAAAATTAGAGAGATTCGAGCGCGTACGGAGGCTTTCCGGCAGTCGTTCTTCCCGCGAACCACACGCGACTGGAACAGGAAAGAGAGGTAATGACAGTGGCACGTAAAGTGCCCTCCGCACACACCGGTGGGTGGCTTGCGGAGTATAAATGTAGATGTATATGTAGATTACTCTGAAAGACAATGTTCAGCCGAAATTTTGCCGAGCCAGAACTTTTTCCATTGCACCACTGGACAAAGTCGCTGCTGAACGTAAAGATTTGCAAGATATCGGAGCTATTGCGCCCATATCAGCTAGTCAGTGGGCAAGTTCACTGGTTTTGCTCCCCAAACCTTCAGGTCGCATTCGCCTCTGTGTTGAATTTAAGTCTACAGTCAACCCACAAACTGTCATTGATACTTATCCACAGTCACGCCCAGACGATCTCATGGACAAATTAGGCGCTGGATGCTATTTTTCAAAAATTGATTTGTGCGACGCAATTCTTCAAATACCGTTCGATGAAGAATCTCAAAAAGTGTGTGTAGTATATACTCACTTGACCTTTTTTTAATACTTGCGTTTGCCTCTTGGCAGTGCTTCTGCACCCGCCATTTTCCAACGGTATTTGGAACAGCTGACTGCACAAGTACCAAACTGTTCGAACTATTTGGACGATATTGTAGTAGCAGGTCGTACACCTGAAGAACATATTGCAAATTTATGTGCTTTGTTTCGTTTTTTGTCTGATGCAGGACTAAAGTGTAGACTAGACAAGTGTGATTTTTTTTAAAACCTGAGTTGCAGTATCTGGATCGTGTCATAAACAGTCAAAGTGTAGATCCTCTTCAGTCGCATTCGTTAGCCGTACGAGATTTGCCAGTTCCACGCAATGTCACAGAATTGCAGTCAGTTTTATGGAAAATGCACTACTATATTCGGTTCATACCGAATGCTGCGCAAATGCCGGCTCCATTGCGGCGTAAGAATGTACCCTTTGTTTGGACAGCTGAGTGCCAAGTAGCTTGTCAGAAATTTAAAGATCCATTGCTCAATGATTGATGCTTAGTTCACTTTGATCCTGACAAACCAGTTGTATTGCTAGTGGACGCTTCCTCTTACAGAAACGGTGCAGTGCTTTCGCGCAGATCTTGTGATAAAGAAAGAGCTATTGCTTTCGCATCAAATTGTTGTCCAAAGCTCAGTGTAACTATTCACAAATTGAAAAAGAGACATTTAGCTATTGTGTATGGTGTCACCAAATTCCACCACTATTTCTATGGCAGAAAATTGCAGTTAGTAACGGATCACAAGCCTTTGCAGTCCTTGTTTCATCCGACGAAACCGGTTCCAGTACGAACTGCCGAAAAATTGCAAAGACGGGCTTTGGTGTTGTCTCAACATCAGTACGAGATTGTGTATCGCTCGACGACTCGACATGGTAATGAGGACGGGCTTTCATGTCTTCCGATCGGCCCTGGGACTGACTTTGACGCTTCTGATGCATCTTGTCACATCGATGCTCAGGATTCTGAATTGCTTCAATCATTTCCGCTGAATTACAGGAAAATTGCATAGGCTACGGAAGCTGATCCAGATCTGAACATTTTACTCAACTACATTCGCACATCTTGGCCTCATTCGTTGCATTGCGTAAAGAACGCTATTGTGCACCGATACTTTGCCCGTCGGCATAGCCTCGCTGTACAGAAAGGTGTGATTCTTGTTGAAAATGACAGTGGACAATCACGTGTGTTGATCCCTAAAGCTTTGAAAAAGAAGTGTTGCAGTTACTTCACGTTCGACGCTGGGGGATTGTTCGTAAGAAACAGCGCGTCGACACTGTACTTGGCAGGGTATAGACACCCAAATCGAACAGATGACGTCACAGTGTCTCACGCATGTGCGGAAAATCAGTCCGCTCCGCCACAGAAATTCTCTGCTTGGCCTAAGTAGCAATCACCATGGTAACGTGTGCACATAGACTTTGCGGTACCTTCTTGGAACACCGACTGGTTGACTGTGGTTGACTCGTATAGCAAGTTTCCTTTTGCTGTGCCAATGAACTCGACAACTTCACGTAGCACAATTCAGGTGCTGTCGTCGGTTTTTTGCCGAGAAGGTTTTTTCTGAAGTTTCAGACAACGGCCCTCAGTTTACGTGAAATGAATTTCATACATTCTGTGAAGGCACTGGCATGAAATACCTACCTAGTGCACCGTTCCATCCACAGTCAAACAGCGAAGCGGAACGTTTTGTCAACGGTAGATGGCCAAACTTCGCTCTGCACACACCAGGGATCAAGCATTGCAACTACTCGTCGCCTCCTATTGTTGGCACCCACGAGATAGACCTTTTGCTTCACGGCCGACGGCCGACGCCATCGCACACTGCTCCACCTCCCTCAGCATGTGACGCTGAAGGAAGGCAGCAAGTATTGCTTCGCGCAGCATGATATTGTCATTTACAGTGGTTTTAGCGGCAGCAGACGATGGGTACGAGGCGAGATCGTCCGTCGACTTGGCGCTTGCATGTATCTTCTTTCAGGTCCAGATTGCTTGCAGTGCCACCATCAAAATCAACTTCGCCTCTGTCATGTACACGACTATTTTTCAGGCTCTCTTCCCCCAGATTTACGGGTCCAGAGCAGCCGCCAGAGGGTGTCAACACGACACCGCGGGACGAGCCCATGGAGACTGAGCCTTCGTCCCCTCCGCCTTCTCTCGCCCCAACGATGAAACTCGACCCGCCAACACAACTGCAGTTTCCGCCTTCTTCATCTGGTTCATGGCAGCAGAAAGTGGACGCTTTCCGTTCTAGTCGTTTCCCGTGGAAAGTTTCCGCCAAAGCGCAGGCCGGATGGCGGGGTACGGCCGGAGGCTTGACGTCCCCTGCAGCCACAGCTTCCAGCCCGACGTTGCGCCCATACTTCTGCATCCACCACAGTGGTCGCACGTCCCGTAACCACAGGCGCCGGAACGAAGACGAAGAAGGCAAGACCAGAAAAGGCCTTTAAATGACGTCGGCCAATGGTTAGTAGAATTGGACCGCACAACGACAGGCGCCCTCAAGCCGAAGCGAATAAAGCGCCGCTCCTGCCAGCTCCAGCCGCTCAGGCTCCTTTAAAGAAGTAGAACAGGCTATCTCGCGGTCGTCAAGAGCAACTTTACATCGATATGTACCGACTTCATTGACAGCCGTGGTCTAAACTGGTTCACGTACTCGTCGGAACCTACAAAGACGCTCAAAGTCTTCCGCTGCCTGCTCTTCAGTATGGACACCGAGTACCTCAAGGAGCTTCTTGAGGCCAAGGGGTACACCATAAGGACAGTATCCCGGATGAAGTCACCGAAAGACAACGCAGACACACCGCTCTTCCAGGTCATACTGGATGACACACCGGAGCATAAGAAGATCTTTCAAGAAAAGAGAGTGGGAAGTGTCAGCAGGGTCACAGTTGAAAAACTAAGGCGGAGACGCCCCCTTCAATGCTTCAACTGCCAGGGAATTGACCACCTGGCAAAATACTGCAAAATGTCCCCACGCTGCGTAAACTGTGCTGTGGAGCACCTGAGCCGGGAATGTCCGTTCCCGATCTAGAAGATACCCACGTACTGCAACTGCAATGTAGAGCACGTCGCCAGCTTCCTGGGCTACAAAGCCTTCAAAAAAGCAGCTGCAAAAGGGTGGCAAGCAACAGCGAGGAGAGTTCAGCCGGGAAGAAACTACGCTACAGCAGCATCGGCGGTGACCGCTGCAGTGGCCGCATGGGAAACGCCTGCAAGACCGGCACTGCAACAGGCCGAGCAGGCGCGGCAGGCGGAGCGGCCTAGCCGCGCAGCGGAAGGCGTTCCCCCAACGCCACGAGAGGAGCACGAGATGCCGGGCAGGGCCGGCCGGACGCTTGGGCGCGGAGGAGGGAGGCCGCCACAGCGCGACCCCCCACCACCTACGCCCGCCCCACCACATCCGACCACTGTAACCACCGAACCTGCAGAACTATGAGAGATGTTGCGGAGTTCAAACAGCTGCTGCTCCAACTACCGCAGATGATCGTGTCTGCACTGATTGCGGCCAACCAGGCCAACACCACAAAAGGAGCCAACAACACCCGTGATGCCTAATCACATCATAGGTCCCACCGTCTGCGTATTGAACGCAAACAGCATAAGTCAGCAGGAGGACGAATTTAGGCAGTTTTTACGCGACTAGGCCGTGGATATGTGCCTCCTGTGTGAGACATGGCTAAACCCCGGCGTAAACGCGAGGGCACCTAACTATAGGTGCTATCGTGACGATAGACCAACAGCATGCGGCGGAACTGCGGTCTACGTAAGAAGAACGATGCGACACTTTTTTTTTCACTAGCTGCTTATATTTTATGATCCACCGTCTAATTTCTTATGGTGGGTCGTATGTTGCCACTTAGCCGCCGTGACTGGGTCCGGGGTCCGGAGTGACTGAAAGTAACACCACACCGATTCCCGTCCCCACTCACACCGTTGCCCGTGTCCTGCCACGTGGAGGCGGGCTGTATTTGGTTGGATCCATTTGGTATCTATTTTTTTGTGCAGCATTAGAAAAACTTATAACTAATACAAAATTAAGTAAGATATTAGTAAACAAAACGAAATTAAATATTTAGAAAGAAGAAAGGAAGAGAATTGAATAGAGGAGGGATAGGTATAATATTGCCCGTCACCTGGTTGTGGGCGGCGGCCCGGGTCTTGGAATGGCCCTCAAGACGCTGGCCTTCGCTCATCATGCCTATAACATCTACCATACTAAAAACTAATTTAACTAGAAGAGATTAGGGTACGTTAAAGCTAGAAACTAAGACTAAGACCTCCATGTCCAGCCTGCTAAACTACGTATTTACGATATACAATGGAGAGGTAACTGATTTTGTGCTTGGCTCAAAGTTGCTAATGAAAGGGTACTTGTGGTAAAAGTAATAAGGTAATGACGCTAACGGTTTGTGTTGAGCCTACAAGGCTCCTAGTAGAGTACATCAGGCGCAAGCACCTCCCGGCCCCGCCGACAACACGACCTGAACTGTGGTTTTCCCCGATCTACCATAGGTATCCGTCGGGTTGGGCTCAAGAGAGAGGAACCACAATTAAGATCCTTCCATCCAGGCCGTGCGCCGCCTCTTACCAGGGGGCGTAGGTCCCTTGAAGAGGTGCCTAACTTTAAGCTTCAGATCAGAAGTTATTAGTGTAGTGGAGGTTGAGGTATAGGCTGTGTAGGTTGGTTGTACAAACAATTCACACTGAGCCAATAAGACTTACAATGATACGTGGTGTGGCAGTTAGCACCTTCCGGCCCCGCTAGCAACACAGCCTTAACGGTGGTTTTCCCCGATCTACCATAGGTATCCGTCGGGTTGTGCTCAAAAGAGAGGGACCACAATTAAGATCCTTCCATCCAGACTGTGCGCTGCCTCTTAACGGAAGGCGTAGGTCCGTTGAAGAGGTACCTAGCTTTAAGCTCTTATTAGACATGGAGATGCTGTTAACTATTTACATATAAGGTGCAATCTGTTTTTAGGATTGTGTGTGACTTGTGCACCTCTTGTCGGTTGTTCACTCTGTTCTTTGAAGTTGACTTGGTTGACAATATGGATCATCCGCGCTGGACGCTTCAATATCTGTGTTGGTGCCCTGGTCTGTATCTGTTTCTTCTTCATCACTCGTGGTGCTAATCATATCTGTGTCCCCCTGCGCATCGTGATGTCTGTTTGCACCGACTTGCCTTCGGTAGGGTCTGTTGCGCAAGTATTCTATTTGTTGGATCTTCGAGATTTCGTCCGTTAGTTTGTTGAGTTCAGTCCACCTTTCCGGGTCGCGTATTATGGCATGTAGTTCGTTCTGTGTGTTCAGGCGATTTATGTGTACTGTGTGTCTTATGTTCGTGCGTTTTCCGCAGAAGACGACAGTATGTTCAAGGGAACCTTCTTCCCCGCATGTGCATCTATTAGTCTGCTGCAGACTAACGCGGTACAGGTGCGTGGCATAAGGGCCATGTCCTATGATGAAATGTACCATACCGCGGCTGGGAACGATATGTTTTAGTTTTAGTCTTTCCCGGATGTCAGGCAAGAAGTTGTATACATGGCGGCCTTTATCGCTGTTGGCCCACTCGCTCTGCCAGGTATCCACTCGCCATGCTCTGAGTTGGCGTGTTGTCTGAATCAGTACACCAGTGATCTGCCGAATCTGGTCTATTATCCCCATCCTAAGCCAGTACATTGCTGCGCGGTACCTGATGGTGATATCTATGGGGAAGATTCCCATGACGACACATAGTGCGTCATTTGATGTTGTGTTGAATGCCCCTGTAAGTCGAAGTAGAACACTTCTTTGGCCTCGACGTACAATGGTTCTGTTGGTTGAGAGATTTAATCTGTGGGCCCACGGACTGGCAGCAAAGCATAGTACTGACTCGAAGAGAGCGCAATGGTATGTTCGTGTCACTGACAGGGGTAGTCTGAATTGTTCCGAATTTAGCCTAGCCAGTTTGTGTAGTATCTTTTCTGCTTTGTTTGTGCATATTCGCATGTGTTCGTGGAAGTTCAATCGTTCATCAATGTATACTCCTAGATAGCGTGTGACTGCTAGTCTTTTTATGTTTGTGTCCCCGATTTTGACTATTGGGTTCCTGCGCAGGATACCCTTTAGCAATGTATAAGTTGTTTTGTTTCCTGCTATCTTTAATTAATTATCTGTGCACCATTGGATTATTGTCCTAAGTGTTCCATTGTCTCTTTCTTCTAGCTGGGCACGCTTGTTTGCTGAAACTACGACGAGTAGATCATCAGCATAAGCGACAACTCCATCTGTCAAGATGTGCTCCTCTAGTAACTGTAGGAGCGGTTCTATAACTATGTCCCAGAAGATGGGGCCGCAGATCGACCCTTGTGGACAGACTTTGGTAATTCGTTTAATCACTTTCTGGTTGTTCATTTGCCAAACGACCGTTCTGTCTCTGCAGTACTCCATGAAACTATTATACAGAGACTCCTGCAGGTGTCTGAGCCTCTTGAACAAGGCCGGACACCAGAGGTTGTCGAAGGCACCTGAGATGTCTATCATAATTGCAAGTGTGTATTTGGAGGGTGTGTCGTGTACTATTTGGAGTGCTCTGTTAATTGCGTCGTCTATAGATTTCCCTTCCCTGAAGCCGTATTGGTGTGGTGTCAGTCCCCGTAGTGTTCGGTGTGCTTGTAGTCTTTTGCAGAGTGGTTTTTCTTGTACTTTACCGGGTGTATTGATAAGGCAAATTGGTCTGTATGACTTGGGGTCTGATGGGTCTTTGTCTGGAGCCTTTTTGATGATAACCGCCTTCGAGGTCTTCCACACTCCAGGCACACGGCCCAGCCTTAATGCATCGTTTAACAACGTTGTGAGAAACGGGGTGATCTGCGGTGCAATTTGTTTCAGTACCTCAGAGTGGATACCATCCGGTCCAGGCGACTTTTTGTTTTTGTTTTTGAGTTCTCAGATCGCTGTCGCCACTTCTTCCTGCGCAAATGGACAGGTGACGGTTGGTGTGGTGTATACTGTGTCTACTTCGCGTCTCAGTGCTGCATGTTGTGGTGTGTCTGTGTCTGCGATGTCGTCGGGCAGGAGTTTGCTCAGCAGGAACTCCGCTGTGCGTCTCCAGCCCTTAGTCATCTCACCATCCTCCTGTCGCAGCGTTCCCAGAACCAGTGGGCTCTTAGTTTTCTCTGTCACGATTTTGTATGGTTCCCCCCCAAATGTTTAGTTGTGTTTGTGCTGCTACATGGCTATTCTAATCGTCTTTCCTGGTCTTATTCAGCTCAAGTTTATATTTGTCCTTGGCAAGCCGGTAGTCGTGTAGTCGTAATTGTCTTTCTCTATCTGAAATTGCTCGTTGGTAAAGCTTACGTTTACGTTTTGAGTCTTGTTTGAGTCGTGTTAATTGTGTAGTCCAGGGAATATTTTGGTGTTTTGTCATTCTTTGTGTGGGTATGCAGGTGTTCTGTGTGTGTGTGATGATATCTGTCAGCATGTGTGCTCTGTAATCAACACTGCCGATGATGTCTTGCGGTATGTGCTCATGTATTTTTAGTCTGCCCCTGTCCCAGTCTGTTTTGTCAAATAATAGTCTTTTTGGTAGTTTTTCTGTGTTGACGTTTGGTGTCCCACTTAAAGTTAGTGTGATGATGTTGTGGTCGCTAGCAGTGATCTGGTCATGTACGGTCCAGTCTCGTACGTGGTTGATGGCGGCATTATTAACGAGGGTGATGTCTATGTTTGATGAATGACCGTTGTGTCCGATGTGAGTCGGGTGATGTCCTTCCTTGTTGAGTACGTGTAGTCTGTTTTCTTGGGTGATGTCATTTATTATTCTACCTGTGTCGTCAGTTCTGTCTGAATGTCACAGGGTTGATCTGGCATTTGTGTCTGCACAGATGAGAAGTTTTTGTTGCCAGCGTATTGCGCAACATCTCTGATGAGGTCTGCGTATGGTTTGATGCAATGACAGAATTGGGCGTACAGCGACGCGATGATCCAAGTATCCCCCTTGTGTGTGACTTCAACTGTAGCTAGGTGCTCGGAACAGAGTTCTGTAATTTTGACTGGATGTATGTCTTTGTTTAGGATTATGACATATGCCATGCCGCCTGTCCCCTCCGCAACTGTCACCGCACTTGGAGGAAATTTGGGGATATGCCCTTGTCTAATGTAGGGCTCCTGTATGCACAGAATGTCACTTTTTAGTTCACGTAGGACCCGTGGGAGCTCCGAATTTACAAGTATACTCCGCATAGCATTAAGCTGTGCTATTAGCAGTTTGGGTGTTTAACGGTGGCGTAGCACTTGCTGCCAGTTTGACTGTAAGCGAAGTATGTTCTCCCATGAGCCCTTACGTGATCCTTGTAAAGCTTGTCCACATCGAATGGTTCCTCCCTGCGCGCGAACACCTGCATGAGCAGGTCTAGTAGGCTGTCTGGATCTGTTGGAATATTCTCCGTTTTGAGAATCAGTCTTTCGGTTTGCTCTGATGTACGGAAACAAACAGATTGGCCGTACGGGTGTAGGGTGCGAATGAGCATCCGCTGTGCCGTCTCTAAGATGTCTCTTTTTTCTAGCCTACTTAATTTTACATTTATATCTAGCTTGTCGTAACTAAAACTAGCGGTGTCGATGGCGTGTGTTGGCGTCTCTGCAGCCGTGACGTGTCGTGATGGTGTAGTGGCGTTGCTGTGCACCTCTGCGGGGGGCGCTGGATTGGCGTCCTCGTTGGTTGTTGTGGGGGTTTCCTTGGGCGTCGGCATTGAGGTTGTTGGTTGGGGGGCTGCGAAGGTGTTGGTATCATCAGGGGTATACACTTTTGTATCACTAGGTTTTGAGGCAGCCTGCGATTGCCGCGATTGGTCGTCACACGTTTTCATTTTCTTGACTCTCTTAGGCTGTTTGGGTATTCTATGCGGTTTTAGTTTCCTAAAGGCTGTGATGATTCGTTTGTTTTTTGTGTGTGTTTCGTTTGTGCAGTCTTGATGTGTATCAGATGTGTTGGTTGTCTGTGCCTCCAATCTGCATTGGTTTGACGTGATTTGGTTCCCACTTGACTGCTCGTCTACGCTATCTGTGACAGACATAACAGCTTTTGGTATGTTATGCGCACTGTCGCCTCTACTGCCAGACCCTCCGCAGACTTTTGTTGCGGTTGTTGCTACGGCTTTTTGTGTGGCATTCGTGGTATCTGCTGGCGCTGTAGCCTGTTCAAGGTCGGTATTACGGTTTTGAATATCATTGTTATGAACACTACAATCTCTGGCGTAAGGGCAATAATAGACGTCGTCTTCTTCCTCTGTCAGTGAGTCAGAGAGAGTTATTTTGGGTTTGATTTGATTACAGTCTGAGGTGTCTGATTTGTCCGTGTTTTCCGTTTGGGCTCCAGTTGTGCTGGCTTGCGTTACGGTTGTATTTAGCACCGTTGGGTTCAAGGTCTCACCTTGTATGAATCTGATTGGTTTGATGCGTCCTTCGCATTTTGTAGTGTCGTATGTGCGTCGTTGTGCTGTAGTGGATGGGTGATCTTGAGTCGTTAGCAACGCTGTTTTGTGAAGTTGCTTTGGTTGATCATGTGTGGTATGGTTTTCTGGTCTGTCGGTATCAGGATTTGGGTTTATCATGTCTATTCTCAGTAGTTCGTCTTCGAGTTCGTCTATCCTGTTCATAAGGGTCATCTGGAATGTCATCCAGTACATTATTTGTCTTTTGATTTGTTTGGCGGCTTCTGGTGACATTTATCCTGTGAGTGTTAAGTCGTCTATGTATTCAGTGATTGCGTGATGGCTGTCCTCCAGGTTTGTATTGTGTATCAAGCCTGGAATGTGACCATTGTTGGGGTAGTCGACAGGTAATAGTTTTTGCCTCTTACGCCAGAGTATTACACGCAGATAGTTTCTGTGCCTGGTGGATGGTGACTTGTATGATCTTGTTCTTTCAGGGGTTGATTTATGGAGCATGTTGGTTGATTCAGGGGGGTGTTCAGTTGCAGATGCCACGTCTGCTCTTATTGCAAATTCGGTTTCTGTTCCTGCAGGGCCGGCCGCGGTGGCCGTGCGGTTCTGGCGCTGCAGTCCGGAACCGCGGGGCTGCTACGGTCGCAGGTTCGAATCCTGCCTCGGGCATGGGTGTGTGTGATGTCCTTAGGTTAGTTAGGTTTAAGTAGTTCTAAGTTCTAGGGGACTTGTGACCTAAGATGTTGAGTCCCATAGTGCTCAGAGCCATTTGAACCATTTGTTCCTGCAGGGAATGCAGTCGATGGGCTCTGATGCTCGACAGTCCGCGCATTTGTGGCCCTTTTTACCACACCTTGAACAGGTCGGAACTGTGTTTGCGCAGGCTTTGGTTGTATGGCCAAGGTCACAACAGTTGTAACACTGGCTCACTGACGTAAAGTCTTTGACAGATAGGGATTGGAAGTCTATGTACACCCTTCCTTTTTTGGTGAGCTACTAATAAATTCTGGGTGTGACTTCCAACACTTGATGGTTGTATCCCTTTCCTTTGGGCCCTGTGCGGAATCTGATTTTGACGTCTTTGTCGAATTCGTCTTTTGTGAAATCGTCACTGAGATTTTGGTCGTATAGACACTCAAGAAATACTCAAGAAATTTTCTATCCGAGATAGTGTCTGTCACTTAGACTATCACCAAAGGTTGCCGCTTTCTGGGCCCCTCACACGCGATATTCTCAATATCTTTCGTCTTTTCTATTATTTTCCTACAGTCTTCCTGTGATGCTGCTTCGACAGTCACAGCTGTCTTTGTGTTTCTTATTGACTTAATGTGTAAGTTGTCTCGTCTTGGGTTGATGTTTTTTGTCAACGTTTGTTTTATCGTTTTCGTGTCTTGGTTGTTGGTAGACTTTATGAAGAGAGTGGTTGCCTGCTTGGCTTCTGCCACCTCAATGCGTTTGTGTTCTTTGGGTGCGGTGGAGAGTGCCGCTGCGTATGTTAGTGTCTTGGCCTGTTGCTGTGCCTGTTCAGTAACGTTTCCTGTCAGATCCCTAATTTGGTCCCTGAGCTCTTGGTTTATTTCAGCGAGTTTTGTATTGTCTTCCTCGAGTTTGTTGACCTGTTCTGTGAGAGACTCAATTCTAAGGTCCTTAACTGGGTCAGCTGAGTGCTGAAGTTCGCGCAGTAGATCTTTGTTCTCCTCTTGCAGCAGCTCGACCTTTGCTTCTGCTGACGTGAGTTGGAAAGCCAAAGGGAATATTTTATTCTTTATTGTATTCAGTACGCTACTCGATACGTGTTCGGCCTTTAATTCTGCCCCAATGTCATTTAATAGCTCATCAATTGCAGCGATCTTATGGCTCGGTGACATGATGGCATATTCGCGGGCACAAGACGCCATGCCTATAGGCGATACTTTGCTACTGGTGCTGCTCTGCGCTCTACTAAGCGTCCCTTTCGTGGACTTGGGTGTGGTGTTAGCACCACTTAGTTGGCGTGCTCGATCCAGGATTGCGGATCTGTGTTATAGTTCTCAAAGAGTGACCTTCATTTGGCGTGTGTTGCATGTGCGGCACCACATTGCTACACGGAAGTCCCAAAAGCGATACGCCACAGAGCGAGGCCGAATGTGGGCTGGGTGGCTTCGCCGGCGATGTCCGATCGGTACTGAGCGCCGCGGTCAGCTCCGCACGTCAGCCGGCCACATGGTTCGCGGGACTAGGTGGGGACTGTGAGCTCGCGTAAGCTGCTGACTCCCACGGTTTTGCGTGGAAACACGAGTCGTGCTTAGCAACACCGGTTCGCTGCGGCCAGCGCAATTTGGCCTACTTGCGGAACTCACGCGTAGTGCGTGTCAGCTGGCGCACTGCGACCTACTCTCGGGACTTTGCGTTCCGTCACTCGGCGTATCGCTTAACGTTACTCGTAATCAATTTTCCTCACTTTCGACAGTTTATGACTTTTACCTATAATATGTCTATAATTCAGAATTATGCTCGTTTCCCTTCACTGTATGGGTATTGTTCATGTGGGTATTCTTCATATTAAGCTAGTCTTTTCTGCGAGATTTGCTACCATATGTTAGTCTTCGTTTTTAGTCTAAATCCGTTATTATCAGTGTTTTTGATTCGAAACACTTTGGAAGCTACCCTTCACTGTTCTAACATGTTATCGTGAGTTTGGTGGTTATTTACGGAGTAAAATCCTACCATATGTTACTTTGATGATTCGTCACACGGTAACTTACCTTTCATATTGTTTTTAACACTTTCGCAGCACTACGGTTAGTAATGTTAGTAATGTCAAGCGTTCCTAATCGTATTAGTAGTGTTTGTGGATGTTAGTTGTAGTGAAATACCTTTGATGAGGTCCGACATGCTGTAAATGTGCCCGTGAAGTCACTAAATGCACTATTTCTCTAGTCGAAACAGGAGAAAATTTTGTAGGACTGCTTCACTTCACTATTATCCATCGCTGATCACTGTTTTTTCGTCCACTGGCGTGATTGTTCCCGATACAACCGACAAAAAGATCGTAGTTGCGGGAGCGCGCGCGAGACACGTCCGTATGCGCCCGTGATAAGGACACTTTTTTTTTCACTAGCTGCTTATATTTTATGACCCACCGTCTAATTTCTTATGGTGGGTCGTATGTTGCCACTTAGCCGCTGTGACTGGGTCCGGGGTCCGGAGTGACAAAGTAACACCACCCCGGCTCCCGTCCCCACTCATACCGTTGCCCGTGTCCCGCCACGTGGAGGCGGGCTCTATTTGTTTAGATCCATTTGATTTTTTTTGTGCAGCATTAGAAAAACTTATAACTAATACAAAATCAAGTAAGATATTAATATACAAAACGAAATTAAATATTTAGAATGAAGGAAGAGAGAGAACTGAATAGAGAAGGGATAGGTATAATACTGCCCGTCACCTGGTTGTGGGCGGCGGCCCGGGTCTTGGAATGACACTCAAGACGCTGGCCGTCGTTCACCATGCCTGTAACATCTACCATACTAAAAACTAACTTAACTAGAAGAGATTAGGGTACGTTAAAGCTAGAAACTAAGACTAAGACCTCCATGTCCAGCCTGCTAAACTGTTTACGATATACAATAGAGAGGTAACTGATTTTGTGCTTGGCTCAAAGTTGCTAATGAAAGGGTACTTGTGGTAAAAGTAATAAGGTAATTACGCTAACGGTTTGTGTTGAGCCTACAAGGCTCCTAGTAGAGTACATCAGGCGCAAGCACCTCCCGGCCCCGCCGACAACACGACCTGATAAGGACACCACCAAATCCAGCTATCAGAGCTGACACAACTAGAGGCAACAGGCATCGCAGTCAGCACTTCAGTGGGTCAAGTGACCTTCATCGCCGCGTACCGGAAGGCTAGAAAACTCCTGCGTCAACAGAACTTCGAGACGCTGTTGTCAGTGCGTGGCAACATCTTTATCGGCGGCGATTTCAAAGCCAAGCACCTGGAGTGAAACTCCAGGGTCACCAAAACCAGTGGCAGGCTTCTTAAGGTGGCCACAGATAAGGACGCGATAGTGCTGGGGCCATACTACCGTACGCACTATCCCAAGAGAGGTCGCCCGGATGTCCTGGACAACGCAAACATCAAAGGGGTGATCCACGACACAGTCGCAACGACACATGTGGCTCTGTCCTCAGATCACCCGCCACTGATGTTCGATCTGAGCTCGGACGCTGCTCCACCTGAAGGACGTAAGACCTACTTCAACACCGACTGGGAACACTTCCGGCTGCAACTGTCAGAGACGCTCGCCGCAGTGACGGATCCTGGTGTTGATGGAGTGGACGCCACTCTCGTTCACGCATCTCGCGATCAGCGTGGCTGATGCAGCAACGCGTCATAGACGTCAGAAGACGCATGATTTCTCCCGTCAGTTACCGCCGGACATCCTGCAGATGATCCGCGAGAAGAACCAGCTGATCCGAGAGTGGCACGTGACCCTCCAGGTCGCGACGAAAAACCGGATCAACCGAATGCGCCGCGCCATACAGTACACGGTCGCTGAACACAGGAACAGGGACTGGGCTGGGAGGATAGCGACTCTGAACATCCCAGACGGCACTGCCTGGCAAGCAACCAAGCAGTTCCTTCGCAGGAGGCAACGAGTCCCACCGCTACACGTCGGACAGCATGCAGTGGCCGAGTCTGACGCCAAAGCTAGGGCACTGGCGCATACCTTCGGGGCCACCGTCAAGCTAATTGAAGTAGATAACGACCATATTCGAATCGTGGAAGATTGGTTCCGTGTATACCTTGCGACAGAAGACCCTGAGGACCTCATCGAACCCACAACGGAAGAAGAAGTTCAACGGCAGCTACTGCACCTCGACCCGCGCAAAGCCGGTGGGTGCAATAACGCGGCGGCGCAATCCTGAAGGAGGTTTCCCAGTGGCTGTGAAACTCACGAACATGTTCAACGCCATTCTTAGGACCGGCCACTACCCCTCCTCCTGGAAACATGCGGAGATGGTGGCGATCCCTAAGGCTGGCAATGACAACAGGCAGGCCGAAAATTACCGGCCTATCAGACTGCTACCTACAGTCTCAAAGGTATTTGAGAGAATCTATGTCAGGAGACTGTGCCGTCACGTCGGAGAAGGAGGCCTCCTTCCCGACGAGCAGTTCGGCTTCAGGAGGGGGCACGGGACAACACACCAACTGCTGCGACTAGTGGAGCAGGCGATGGGGGCACTGGAGAAGAGGGACAGCGTGTGGCACGACGGACTAGTCTACAAGTTACTAGTACAGGGAGTTCCGGTGTCACACGCCCGCCTGATCCACTCCTACCAGGCGGGACGTACCTTCCATGTGAATACAGAAGACGGGACCTCAACAGCACGGGCAATAGTCGCCGCAGTCCCACAGGGCTCAGTATTGGGGCCCCTCTTGTATACCTTATTCACGGTGGATATGCCGCGAACGCAACGGGTGCAGACAGGGCTGTATGCCGATGATACAGCCGTGTACACCAAGAGCATCAACCCACATCTGATGCGAGGAAGACTAAAAATAGCCTGCAACGAGCTAGGAGCTTGGGCCACTAAGTGGTGGCTCAAGTTCAATGCAGCAAAGAGACAGGCTGTGATCTTCACGAGGAAACGTATACCTGAAGCTCTGCCACCAATTCGCATCATGAGAGGCCCCATCCCATGGTCGAACACCAGCCGCTACCTGGGCGTCACACTGGATCGGCGCCCTACGTGGAAGACGCACATCACCGAAATACGGGGTAAGGCGCTTGGCACAATGCGCCTCCTCTACCCTTTCCTCAATCCCAACACCACACTGTGGAAAGACGCTGTATATGGCACTTATCAGGCCCATTCTGGAATACACCGCCGTGGTGTGGGGGAATGCTCCCGAGACTTATATCAGCAGTCTCCAGAAAATCCAGAGAAGGTGCCTGAGAGTGGCACTACATCTTCCGCGTGACTTCAGCACGGCCGAACTACACTCCTGGAAATGGAAAAAAGAACACATTGTCACCGGTGTGTCAGACCCACCATACTTGCTCCGGACACTGCGAGAGGGCTGTACAAGCAATGATCACACGCACGGCACAGCGGACACACCAGGAACCGCGGTGTTGGCCGTCGAATGGCGCTAGCTGCGCAGCATTTGTGCACCGCCGCCGTCAGTGTCAGCCAGTTTGCCGTGGCATACGGAGCTCCATCGCAGTCTTTAACACTGGTAGCATGCCGCGACAGCGTGGACGTGAACCGTATGTGCAGTTGACGGACTTTGAGCGAGGGCGTATAGTGGGCATGCGGGAGGCCGGGTGGACGTACCGCCGAATTGCTCAACACGTGGGGCGTGAGGTCTCCACAGTACATCGATGTTGTCGCCAGTGGTCGGCGGAAGGTGCACGTGCCCGTCGACCTGGGACCGGACCGCAGCGACGCACGGATGCACGCCAAGACCGTAGGATCCTACGCAGTGCCGTAGGGGACCGCACCGCCACTTCCCAGCAAATTAGGGACATTGTTGCTCCTGGGGTATCGGCGAGGACCATTCGCAACCGTCTCCATGAAGCTGGGCTACGGTCCCGCACACCGTTAGGCCGTCTTCCGCTCACGCCCCAACATCGTGCAGCCCGCCTCCAGTGGTGTCGCGACAGGCGTGAATGGAGGGACGAATGGAGACGTGTCGTCTTCAGCGATGAGAGTCGCTTCTGCCTTGGTGCCAATGATGGTCGTATGCGTGTTTGGCGCCGTGCAGGTGGGCGCCACAATCAGGACTGCATACGACCGAGGCACACAGGGCCAACACCCGGCATCATGGTGTGGGGAGCGATCTCCTACACTGGCCGTACACCACTGGTGATCGTCGAGGGGACACTGAATAGTGCACGGTACATCCAAACCGTCATCGAACCCATCGTTCTACCATTCATAGACCGGCAAGGGAACTTACTGTTCCAACAGGACAATGCACGTCCGCATGTATCCCGTGCCACCCAACGTGCTCTAGAAGGTGTAAGTCAACTACCCTGGCCAGCAAGATCTCCGGATCTGTCCCCCATTGAGCATGTTTGGGACTGGATGAAGCGTCGTCTCACGCGGTCTGCACGTCCAGCACGAACGCTGGTCCAACTGAGGCGCCAGGTGGAAATGGCATGGCAAGCCGTTCCACAGGACTACATCCAGCATCTCTACGATCGTCTCCATGGGAGAATAGCAGCCTGCATTGCTGCGAAAGGTGGATATACACTGTACTAGTGCCGACATTGTGCGTGCTCTGTTGCCTGTGTCTATGTGCCTGTGGTTCTGTCTGTGATCATGTGATGTATCTGACCCCAGGAATGTGTCAATAAAGTTTCCCCTTCCTGGGACAATGAATTCACGGTGTTCTTATTTCAATTTCCAGGAGTGTACATCGGCTAACGGGCGTGCCGATGCTGGAGGACCGCTTGAAGCAGTCGGCGAGACTCTTCTATGCCGACACGAGAAGATCTACGAATCCACTCATCAGGAATCTGGGAAACCAGATTCACTTGCGAGAGACAACGAGATGGCCGGACTTGCTACGTGAGTAGCAACACTGCTAAGGCAGCAGGAAGAAGGAAGAGTGTCAAACCACAAGAAATAAACCAAGACGCGATGAACTGAAAATCAACCAGAGGAAGAAGGAAAAGCAGCTAGACCTGCTAACCCTCCAACCTAAAGAAGCTGTATCTTCGAGATGACACAAAGCAAGCAAGCCTCAGCTGGTCAGATCGGTTCAGTATACGGACATTAGTGGACAGGATTCGCAGAGTATTAGCGCGGCCTAGCAGAGAGTGCTACGACATCAGATTGTAGTGATCCGTATCCATTGCTTGTTTGAAACTGTGTATAGCCAGGACTCAGAATTATGTTGCATGTCGCCTAACGCTTGCGACACCTTTGTACATCAAAGTTAAGTATTGTCCATCTGATTTATAGAAATAAAACTGCTAATGTTATTTGCTGAATTGTTGTACAGCATTCCGAGAACGCAGTATCCCTTACCCACCCTACACAAGACGAGTGGGCCATACCCAATAACCTCTCTATAAAATAGTGTCTGCATTACCGTCCATCAATACTCTGCACGATTCTTTACTAACTTATGCGTTTTAAGCTTAATGTTAACCACCGGATCGTCGTCACGATGCAATGCTGTGCTCAGCGCGTTGTAAACTTTATTGCAAGTTACAAATTAGAATGATCACCACACATTTTGCAGTGCTCAACGCCAACATACTACCGAATAATCAAAATGGTTACAATAAAAATATGGCATTTCAGTCTTTGATCGCTATTTTTTATTTTCAGTTACCGGTTTCAGGCTAGCTGCCCATCTTCAGATCATAAATTGCAGTTACAGAGTAACTTGTCAGTACAGAACTATCGGTTCACTGTTATGACACTGCCTGATAATTAATGCAGAAAGTAATTTTTATAGTAATTGCAACGTTTGCGTGTTTTCGTCTCGTCGGTTCATTTTTCTACAAAAGGTTCCCTTCCTTTGTAATAGACATTTATTTCAGAATCTTTATAAAATGTCCATAACTTGCCATTTAAAACTACTGCCATTACATAAAAATTTAGCAAAGACAGGAATGCGGAGGATGTTCAGGGACAAAAAGCTGTTATAGATGTGTTGTGGTAGGAATGAAGAGATGAGAAGTTGAGTGGCGGGGCTACTCTACCGCTCCCACTACAACACGGAATGTGGGAAAACGCTGTTAAGTTGATATCCCCGTTAACTACCGTTTAACTGAAAAGCAATGTGAGAAAATGGTAACGAACGGTTCAAGAGTTCTCGTTATTGTCATTTAAGTGCTATTAAAGATGAACGTAAACGTTGTAGGCTTGGTCTCATATCGTTACAGTGTTTCCTAATAGCATGCCAATTTTTTTATTTTATTTTTTTTTTTTTTTTGCCGTTACAGGTAGATATGTTTGGCTTTTTCAGATTTTTCGAAATTTCCCAAGTCTGAAAACGTGTTTGTCCACTTCCTACCTTTTCGACGATGTTTTTCCGTCTGTCCTATATAGGTCGCCGTTCATGATGCGCACTGATTTTTATATGCTCCAGCTTCTTCTGGTTTATTTTACTCGTTCCCAACCTCAGGCCTTAAACTTCATCTAAGTTTTCTGCTTGGAATGTCAACTTGAAATTTTGTGATTTAGATTAAAAAAAATGGCTCTGAGCACTATGGGACTTAACATCTGTGGTCATCAGTCCCCTAGAACTTAGAACTACTTAAAGCTAACTAACCTAAGGACATCACACACATCCATGCCCGAGGCAGGATTCGAACCTGCGACCGTAGCAGTCGCGCGGTTCCGAACTGAGCGTCTAGAACCGCTAGACCATCGCGGCCGGCGTGATTTAGATTACTTTACCAAGTTCTCTCAGATTGTCATCAGAATATTGCAGTATGAAGATCTATTTATCCTAATATGTTCTTTTTGTTTCTTCTTCCACTTGAGGATAATAGAGTCAACATACGTCATATCCGTTGTTCACCGCTAGCTGCTTGACAATGTTTAACTCATTCTATCTGCTGCATAAATTCACACTCCTGTATCTGGGCACTAAATTTCTAAACACAGCTTCTTTATAAATTCGTGGGTGGCAATTTTTATACAGTTTGAAGTGATTGTGCAGTGTTAAACGGGTACACCCAGAATATGGGATCTTGACTCCCAAAACTCGTAGCTTTGGATAACAGTCCTTATGCAGTGAGATCGAAAATAAATTGTGTATGTAAACAGGAGTTGCAATGCATTCATTAGAATAGCCAACGCCTCAAGACAACACCATAAGTATTTCCGCCAATGTAACTGGTACGCGTCATATGACGTATGTAGCATTGGGCAGTTAGTTGCTTTGTAAACAAGTCGTTTTCCCAACAGCAACGAGTTTCCATTGGTGAAAAGTATTTTATCGTCGTTCGTATAGAGTTCGTTGGAAATATGCAGATGCGGCAGTGCTGAGCAGTTCAACAGTAATGAGATTAATTGTCTATTTTTGGGAATGTGAATTATTAGCAAATAAGAAGAGAACCGGGAGTCCGGTCATCTAGATGTGCACTAAGAGGGCTGAAGTGAGGAGCCTATCTGTCCATTATGAGATTTCATACGGCTGTGAAGCAAAGACACACATAAATTAAAATTTCGTGTACGCAATGTACGTAGCGTGAGCAACTGAAGGCGCCCAATTTGGAAAGGTGTGTAATGTACTGTGTCGAGTTTCGCTCATTTGTTGACATCCATAGAGTCGAAGAAGTGTACCGTGTTTTCTTCACTGATGAGACACGGTTTTACCTTAGTGGATACGTGAATGGTAAAAATAAAGAAATTCATTGACACGAAAATCCACATGCCTTTAATGAAAACGCTTCGCCTTCTCAGAAAACAGGAGTATGGCGTGACGTATCTTTTCGTGGAACAGCAGACCCCTTTTTCTCTAAAACTAATGTGAACAGTACTGAGTACTATTTTGTGTGTCATTACGCAATTGATTTCGCTTCCTGAGGCAGATGAACTCCATGGTTGTTTACATCAGAACGTTGCCTCGTGTCACAATCTAATGAAACATTTCATTTCTTAAGTGAATTTTTTGCTCACTGAATCATCTCTAATCGATTATTGTCCCCATGCTCTAGTGATTTAACGTCTGCCTTAAAGGAAGCGTAGAGAAAGTGACGCCGCACATACTAGTCGAACTGAAGGTTGTCAGCCACACGGGATTAGCCGAGTGGTCTAGGGCGTTGCAGTCATGGACTGTCCGACTGATCCCGGCGGAGGTTCGAGTCCTCTCTCGGCATGGGTGTGTGTTTGTCCTTAGGATAATTTAGGTTAAGTAGTGAGTAAGCTTGGGGACTGATGACCTTAGCAGTTAAGTCCCATAAGATGTCGCACACATTTGAACATTTTAAGGTTGTCATAACAACCGATATTGACATCATGAGTATCAAGTTTGTGTATACAGGGTGGACAGAAACAGTCTGAAAATCTTGCGTGGTATTGCAATGTGGGATGTATTTAAAAATAAAATTACTAGTAAGAAAAAAATTCGATATGTTGCGCCGTTGCCGATTTAATTGACACTGAAGTTAGCCAATTAGGGCATTGCGCGCGCACAATCAATCGGCTCGCCAGGCACAATTAGTGTCAGCTGTTCTCATACCGTAAATGATAGCACACGGGTCCGATATTTACTATCGTCTCATGTCCAGTTTTTGTATCGCACTCTTGTTCGGTTTTAGGAAACGAAACGAAGAAACCATATCTGGCTTCATTTGGCAGGTGTAGCAGCCAAGTAGGCCGACTTCAGTGCTAATTAACTCGGAAACGGCGCAACATATCGAATTTTTATCTTAAAAAGTATTTCTCAACATAACCTTACAGACTTTTCAGACTGTTTCTGACCGCCCTGTCTTAAGATACTTTTTGACATAAATGACGTTTTGCTATCAACCTGTGTGTTGCTTCCTAAATAGCTTTAACGATGAACTTCGCAATCACTACCTCCACTCCGTAAGTAGGGAATTAAAATTCAAGGAGAAAATATACAAATACTGAGTGTAGTCGATGACATCTTAGTTCGGAGACAGCAGATGACTTGGAAGAGGACAGTGGCCTGAAAACGGGTTATAATATGAATGTCAATAAAAGTAAAACAAGGGATACGGAAGTAAAGTACGCAATGCTCGAGGAGTTGGTGAGAAATTACACATTAAAACTAATAGTTGCATTTTGCTCTTTGGACAGCAGCATAACTGACGATGGCCGAAGTAAACACGATGTGAAGTGCAAACTAACAGTAATGGTAAAAGATTTTAAGAAAAAGAGAGAGGAAATTTAAGTTTCAGGAAGTCTTTTCCGAAAGTATTTGTGGGGAATATAGCCCTATACGGGAGAGAAACTTGGACGATGTGCAGTACAGCCAAGAGGAGAATACCGAATATTAGATAATATTGAACAACGGAAAATCCAAGATGGAGTAATAACAAATTTAGGTAGGTAGATAGGACAGCAAAGGGAAAGGTACTTAATCGGGTCGCTGATAAATGTACTTTATGGCGCAACTTCAGTAAAAGAAGGGATAGGTTGACATGACACACCTTGAGGTTTCAAGGAACAGCAAAGTGTGGGTGAAGGACCAGCAGAGGGTGATGCAAGCTAGTTAGTTAGTTAGTTAGTTAGTCAGTTAGTTGAATTTTCCACAGAACATTTGAACTATTATTTTATCGGAATGCTGTGGAATGAGTCGGTGTACAGGGTATATATTGTTAACCTTTGTGAACACATTATTATTTTATTTTCTACTCATACAACAACTCTTAATTCATACAGCCAATCAGTTGCAAACTGGAAGGTTTATGATTTCAACTTTTATAAAAACGTCTTCTTCAGAAGAAACTATAGGCAACTGGGTTAAATGTTTTGGCAGATGTACCTTAAAATATAGCTCAAAGGTGTCAGCCAATAACAAAATTCAGCCTCCATAACGAATTAAAACATGTAAAACATGATTGTTGTCATATGGTACTTCCTCACCAATGTACACCTAGAGACGAGGAAATAGCATACGCCAACAAACATGTTGCGTATGTTTTAATTTACTAAGGAGGAGAAATTTTATATTTGACTGACACTCCTATATTTTAACATACCTCTTACAAAATATGTCTTCATTTCTTTCTGAATAAGGTGTCTTTATTAACGTTGAAATGGGTTTTAACAATCCTTCCAGTTTCCGACTGATTGGATGTTTACTATTTCTGGAAGACGAGTTAATTCATCATCATCCTCTTCTACCTCTTTTTTTTTTCGTCAGTGAAATACAAGACGTTGTCTTACTTTTCTACATGGCAGACATTTAATGTTATTGGGCAAATTTTAATTTCTGTCTGACCCACTGACAGTTTTGACAATGGGTAGTAAAGGTCATTCTTATCAATTTGTAGTGGATTATTTATGGCGCATTTCGTAATGTGTTATAACTGCACAGTTAAAATGCCTAGCTCCTTGAAAGGGTACCTGCATGACGTCCGTGGTTGAACACTACGCATTATTCTCATTACTCGATTTTTGCAGTCAGTATGTTCTCTCGGAGTGATACTTTACCCGCGAAAATTATTCCGTAAGACATTATTGAGAGGAAATATGCAAAATATGTCAGGTGGCTGATAGTTTGTTTCTGAGATTAGCCATTATGAGATGAGCAAAAGTAGTTGAACCTAATTTTTTGAGAAACTCAGTAATATGCTTCTTCCAGTTCAAGTTTTAATCAATATGTACCCCCAAAAATGTTGAGCATTTTACTCTATTTACTGACTCCTGCTCATAGCTACATCAGTTGTTAATGTGACTCCATTTGTGGTAAAGAACTGAACTTAGTGTGTTCTTCCAAAATTTACGGACAATCCGTTCTCAGAGAATCACTTGATAATTCAATAGAAAATTTCATTTACCAGTTCTTTTGTTGCTTTCTCTCTAGTTGGGTTTATTATAATAGTAGTATCAACTGCAGAAGTACCGATTTTGCTTGTTGAATGTTAAGTGGAGGATCATTCACATACACAGGGTGAACATGAATAAAACCGACAATATGCCGGGATGGATTCCTTAAAGGAAGTGGAGAAAAAAGGTACTATAAGTACGTGTCCGGAAATGCATCATTTTCTTGGTAGATGGCGCTGACGAATGACAGTTCCTCCGACTACGTGCAGTGTCTCCCTTGTGGGTTGCAGACTGTGTGATTGACGCAACGTGCTGTAAGCAGCAGAATGGTCCGGTATTCATATCGAGAACAAGCCGAAATGGTATTTGTGTACTGCCAGGTAGATAAAAATGGTCGAGAAGCTATACCAGAAAAAGTACCCTCATAAACACCAACGACATCACACATTATTACAAGCCCTTTTTGGGCGTTTGTGTGCTCATGGGTCCTCTCAGACAGACAAACTTGCAGGGAGGCGGCGGATTGTGCGGGCACCAGATTCGGAGGACCGGTTTCCACAGGATATTGAGACGAAGCCTAGTACAAGTTCCAGGCAGGTGGGCTACCAACGTTGTGTAAGCGAAAATACGCTTGTGTGTATCCTGCATGTCATTCGGTACTATTCCCACCTTCTCAACGAGTACAAGGATTATCAGCAGCGGATTTCCTTCTACAGGGAGGATTTTGTCTGTGGGTTTTGCACCAGACCGTCACTATTTTGGGATTTCTGTCATTAGTGCTCTTTACCGACGAAGCAACCTTTAGCAGAAGTGGCATCTTCAATCTGTATAATCATCATGTATGGGCTACAGACACGGCACGTAGTCTGAGCAACTTTCATTCATCAGTGTTATGTACTGCGGCAACGATGCATTTCCGGACACATTTTCATAAGATTTTTTTTCCTTCGTTTCCAGTCAGGAATCCGTCTCTGCAGTTTGTCGGATTTATTAATATTCAGCCAGTTTAAAGAATGAGAGTGGACTGAAAACTGATTGTGATTTTATTTTTCTCAAGTTATTAAAATTTTCTGCCTTTCGTACATTGTCTGAATTATTCAGCACAACTAATTGAACCCTGTTTGTTAAGTATGATTCATACCAGCTGTGCATAAAGCCATCAGTTCCATAAAAATTGAGTTTTTCTAAGGGAGTAATATGATCTACACAATCAAACACTTTGTAAAGATCACAAAAATACCAACTAATGACATATTATTTTTTAGGCTTGTACTATTTGATGAGTGAATGTATATATAGCCTTCTCAGTCTAGTAACCCTTCTGGAATCCAAACTGTGATACGCTACAATACCTTAAGCAGGCTCAAATGGACATACGGATCTTCGTTAGTGCCGAGTCAGCAATGGCCGCAGAGTCAACGAGACGGTGCATTCACTGTTTCTATTATTCTCCTATGGTACCTCAGAGTATTTTTCTCGGTACACATGTAACAAGTCGAGATTTCACCAACTGCGACATAGTCGTACTGAGCTCAGCTTTATTTACGTATAAAGGTCTGAGCTTTTGAAGAACAATGGAGAACAGATAAAAGGCTGGCAGACGTTATTTGCCTTCAGTACCTCTCAAATTTTCCGTTATGTTTCCTGAGAAAAAATATTGCCTGTGTTTCGCAACCGAATTTTATTTGCTTTTTATCCGACGAATTAGTACCAAGGGAGGATGTTCCATGTTCATAATGCATGCCTCTGTTCGTTACACTTGGACCGAAATTTGACAGATTTCATTAGTCTCCGTAATTTTCCTTTCTCTTCGTTCCTGCAGATGGATGCGCCAACTGGAAATAACGATGAGACTTGATGCCTTGTGGCTACGTAGCAGGTAATGGAAATGAGCTTTTTGAGTCATTGGCCGGGAGGCTCCTGAAGGGGCAGTTCCGGCCGCCTTGGTGCAGGTTTTAATACATTCAACGCCATATTGGGCGACCTGCGCCCCGGATGAGGATGAAATGGTCTTAGGATGCTAGGACCTCTCATCTCACATTGGAGTCTCTCATCCCACATTAATGACTGGTTCTAGGCCAGCAGCTGTACTGTGTGAGAAAAGGACAAAGCAACGTGTATGTGTTCGCACTTGTTTTGAATGGTGGTCATGTGTCGACAGTTATCGTGTGTGTACTGCGAAATGATTCGGAGAGTAAGGACTAATCAAGTGGCACCTTATCCTGGAAGAGCTGGAAAAAGAGACTGAAGATGCAAGGAATTATGGGTTCAAAAATGGATTGGCTGGAGAGATATGCATAGAGCATCCAAGGTAGTTTTTACGATGGACAGGGCCTGCTGTTCTAGGTAAACAAAAGACTTGCTCGTAATATCGTTACTCCAACCAGCCACGTAACTAATCCACAAGAAACAAAAGTTGGATAAGAGAGTTCAGAACGAAGACGCACTACTAAAGCATCATACTCAGCAGTTGGTCTCCTCTCCTGTGCAGTGACGCGCAGCGGTGGAAAGTGGATTTGGGTGGGGAAGCTACTTAACCAGATATTGTCCAGCTTACTGGAGCGAGCAGATTGACTAAACAATAGTTTGCACGCATTTTTAATTACTAAATTACTCTCCATATGTCTACATTACTTCTTCCTCTTCTTCTCGGCCTGATACCGTTTGTCGTTGTGACTGGCATGTTATTTCGCATTTGGTACGGTTAGTGGTAGTTCGCCTCCGAATGGCGTTCCTTACATCACCTCTTCTCCCCGGGACGGAATTTCTGTACTCCATCTGTCTGGGCCTAGTGTTATTTCACATGCAAGTGTGATGACGTTTTCTAAATGTTTTCTGATCGTGCAATTGAAGTGCGACGTTGGTACCAGTCCGGTTCTGTGGAAACCGCCTAAAAACCATATCCAGGCTGGACAACACACTGGCCCTTGTCGTTAATTCGCCGGATGCGAGCGTTTTTAACGCTCTTGGCTATACGGGTGGACTTTACTGATTTAGTATAAATCAATGTCTAGGCTTCAGATGGTCAAGACCAGCAGACGGATTTTGTAGACTTCAGAACCTTCGTTTGGTTGTGCTAATGACGCTCTGCCTGTTAGCTTTCATTAGGGCTTTCCACAGTTAAATGTTATCTCTCATACAAACAAAATAAATGCATATGATGTGCGGTCAGAAACGTCACAATGAGTCCGTTCTGTTTGTTCTTTTAGAGTGCAGAAGAGTGAAGTGTAGGCACATGTTAAGTAAATAAACGTTGATCGACATTTCATTTGGACACTGTTCTTCGCACTGTAACTTTCACAACATTTGTTCGTTGTGTAATGTGTGCTAATCTGTGTTTCGTCTAAATAATAGTCTTTGGATCTCAGTGGATTAATATTCGTAGAAATTTACTATAATATATCCTCTGCGCAACTACGTATCGTCCTTTATGATTAAGCGTTGAACCTGGCCTTTCTAAAATTTGAATCGCCTCCATAATGATTTCTGTGAGAGTATCTTTTTCTATGAGACGAAATTTAATTTTGCGTGGCTAATATTTCCTTGTGGTGTTAACTGCATATGCATATCGTCAGTAGAAAAAATATTGTGAGCAAATTACTTCTGTGTTGCATGATCCTATTGCCCTCAGCGTTACGTCCCTGTTTCTACAATTAACACTTCATCGACTAACTCAACTACAACATTTTGCAGTACCCTGTTGTTATAATCGCTCTCTCTCGTTTCGTTAACGTTGGTAACCTTAGTGGCAAACTGTTATGATGAAGGCATTTTTCGCGATCGCTTATCTGATCCCGCGGTGTGGCAGCAACTTGTACTACTCTGAAACAGAACATTGCTGTGTCTAGTCACGCGTTTATGTTTGCTAGAGTTTCATTGTGAACTGCAGTTCGCTTAGTCGATGAATAGCTCTACGCTTTTCAGGGAATAAAATGAACAGCGCATTCGCTATGCTAGTTATGTAGTTACCGTAAACTTGAAAGTGTCGCTACAATTTTCTTGACAAGTGCAGCGCGCTTCTCTCCTCCGACCGCCGGGACGGCCGTAATTTCCCGCCGGAATGCCAATAATTCGGCACAGATGCTAACAGGCACTGGGGGATCGATGCCAGTTAAAGCTGTCCTCCGGCGCGCCCCTTAATTCGATAAGGAAATCCGATTAGCGTAATGGGCGCGTGGGGGGGTCGGCCTTAATTTAATTTCGGGCATACACGCGCTCCAAATAAATGTGTTTCGCGGACGTGCCGCGCAGGTGTCGCGTGCATCGCCTTCCTATTCATGGCCCCGAGGCGAACCCGGCGCGAAAGCCAGCGCTCCGTTCAACAGGTAAACACCTGCCAAGCCTGCAGGCAGCCCTCTGTGCCAACGACGGAGAGCTCAGCGTGGATCACGACCGCTGATGGCTGGGGGAGGCGAGGGGCGAGGAGAGTGCGACGTTGCAGGTGCTTCTGTTGGGCACTGCTATCTTTCCTTCCAATCTGAGCCTCTTGTGTACTACTTCCGTAATTCCTTCTGCTTTAATTTCTCTATTTTGTTTTCAATAACTTTTCATTCGATCAGAGTGCTGTCGTCTTCTGAACTTTTGACTACTTTCCTTCGGCTTTCCCTTTTTGTTTTGTCTGGAGATGGGAGTCAAAAACCTTGCTTTGGAACGTGACTCTGATCAGAATTACACGTTGTTCAGTATTTACCTCTTTTAGGTCACTTCTCAGATATTGGTGCCACTTGCACAAGTGAGATTTTTTCCCGTTGATATGTTTAAAAGTTCTCTTACATATGCTGTTTTAATTCGTCCGAATCCGATGTCTGTACAACGTCATTCTACGTTTCCTCGTTGTTACATTTAGCTGTTCAGTTTTCTTGAACGCATCTTCATTAGTTTTGTTCCTGTATGTGTAATACTGACTGTTTTTCTTAGGATTTTCTTCCCTTTCTTTACCAGTTTTCCGTGTTTACTACTTATGCTGCCTTAGTCAGATCCAGTCAATCGGCTGCGTATAAACATTCTGATTTTAATACTTTAACCCACTGACGGGAAAACGCTGTGAGATCTGCCAGGAAATACAGGGATTAGGCAAAAGTATGGAAACACCGAGAGCAATGCATTCTTGAACGATAAGTGCAGGGGCCAGTGAAGCCTGCAGGTTGCACTCTTGTATTTGACCACGAATGTCCTCAATACGTTGCAAGTGTGAGTAGTCGTCAGACCTTTGTTATTTCTAATAGTGAGTGTATTTTGTTGGAGCGAAGTGACTTCGAAGCTGGGCAGATTGTTGGTACTCGCATGGTGGGTGCTTCCGTAACACTGGTAGCCGAAGTGTCTTGTGCTTCAAGAGGCACCGCGTCTAATATTTATACCGATCACGTGGAAAGCGGAAAAACATCGCCAGCACAGCCACAACGCGGACGAAACAGTGTGTTGAGTGATAGTGTCAGACGGTCATTGACGAGCAGTGTGACGAAAAAGGAGAGGACGACAGGTGACAAAGCCACTACAGAACTGAATGTCACACTCGTGAGCCCTTTCATCACGAAAACAACGCGATGGGAAATCCATAAGCACGAAATTGCAGAGCGAGCTGGAATTTCAAAACTACTCGTCACTGATGCAGATGTTCGTAACAGGAAAATGTGCCACTGAAGCCATAAAACCTGGTCTACGGAGTAATAGGAGATAGTCATTTGGTAGCAAGATTCGTATGCAACTCTGTTCCCAACTTCTAGCCGAGTTTACGGAAATGTGACGGAGGTTCGGTGATGATTTGGGCAGCCATATCGTGATATTCCATGTGTCCCATGGTTACTCGAGAAAGGTAGCAGTACTGCCAAGGAGTATGCGACCATTATGACTGATCAGGCCTATCTCATGGAACAATTTTTGTCTCCCAACGGTGGCGGTGTCTTCTGAAACGACAGGGCGTCTTTTAACACAGCTCACAGCGTCCAGGGCTGGTTTTGTGATAAAACTTTTCCTCGCCACCACAGTCTCCAGATCTCAATATTATTGTGCCTTTGTGCTCCGCTTTGAAGATAAGGGTGTATGATGACTATCCAGCTCCATCATCGTTACCTAAACTTGTCACTATATTGCAGGACGAATGGTATACGAGTCCTTAGAAAACCTTATGCGACCTTTATTTACCATTTCCAAGACAGTTGTAAGCTGTTTTCACTGCCAACGGGTTTCCTACGCCGTATTAGGCACCAAAATGCGCTGTGTTATTGGTGCTTCCGTATTTTTGCATATACCTGCACAACGAACTCCAAGACTCGAGACCAAAAGAATAATAAAACGTATGATAAGAGAGGCACAGGGTGGTTTCAAGCATCACAGGGCAAGGCAGGTGTATCAAAATAGAAAAAAAAAAAAATCTTTTCGTTAATTTGTTAATATGAAACTGTTAATAGACAGTCAGCATGGGAAAATACTGCCAAACGACAATTACATAAAAAAAACATTGAAGTCATACTTTTCGCAATTACTCAACTGCAATTATCCGCAGTCTTAATGCAGTTGACATAAGACATCACCCCATCAGTAAATCAAATGCATCAAGCAATAAAGAAATTAATGACTAACAAGGCTCGCAGCGAAGACCAGATATAAGCTGACCTATTAAAAATTTAGGACCACAACTGAAATTACAACTAAAGTTGTCAACAGAAAGAATTCGGAACGTAGGAACAGTGCCTGCAGACTGGATAACGGCAGTTTCATGCCGCATATTTAAGAAGAATGGTCCCCTTGTCTGCGATAACTACTCTACTGGATATCGCTTATAAAATTCTATCGATTTGCCTACTAAGTAGGCTTAGTCCCATAACTAAAGAACTGCTGACTACCAGCGCGGTTTCCACAGAGACAGATCCACATTAGGACATTTATTCACTCTTACTACAAATAACTGAGAATGCGTGGGGTATTCAACGTAGATGTCGAAAAATTGTTTCTAGAGTTGGAAAAGTTCTATGGCAGCATACAAAAATAAACTCAATCAGCACAGTTAAAATGAGTATAGACGTAACTTCATGTCGTATTAAGATACATGGAGGAAACCGAAAATTTTAAAATGGACTCCGGACTGAGACAAAGGGACGCCATTTCAGATTCTTTATTTAACCCTTTCTTAGAAAAAGTTAACAGAGATTTACTAAAATGAAGCAACGAGGGATTCAACTACAGAGGATGAATATTACTAGACTTACTTGTGCAGATGATCTTGCATTAATGCATGGTTTCGAAACATAAATAATCAGAGTGATACAAAGTTATTACAAAATCGCCGAGGAAGCAGGATTATTTACGAATGAAGAAAAGTCAGAATTTCTGGTCATGAGTAAGAAAAAAAAAAAAAAAAAAACTGAAAGTGGTGTATCCTTCACTGTTGATAGATTCACTTTCAAGACACTTGACCGCTTGAAGTTCTCAGGTGATGTTTTTAGGTCCGCAGCTCGTGGTCGTGCGGTAGCGTTCTCGCTTCCCGCGCCCGGGTTCCCGGCTTCGATTCCCGGCGGCGTCAGGGGTTTTCTCTGCCTCGTGATGACTGGGTGTTGTGTGATGTCCTTAGGTTAGTTAGGTTTAAGTAGTTCTAAGTTCTAGTTCAAGTATAGTAATCACACCTGACAAACAAGAATTAACTGATGAAATTGTCAATACTGTCTTTCAGAAAATTACTAAGTGGTTTCTTGTAAACGGACTCTCACTGAATTTTGATAAGACACAGTACATACAGTTCCGTACAGTGAATGGTATGACGTCATTAATAAATATAGACCTTAATCAGAAGCATATAGCTAAGGTAGAATATTGCAAATTTTTAGGTGTGTCCATTGATGAGAGATTAAATTGGAAGAAACACATTGATGATCTGCTGAAACGTTTGAGTTCAGCTACTTATGCAATAAGGGTCATTGCAAATTTTGGTGATAAACATCTTAGTAAATTAGCTTACTACGCCTATTTTCACTCATTGCTTTCATATGGCATCATATTTTGGGATAATTCATCACTGAGGAATAAAGTATTTATTGCACAAAAGCCTGTAATCAGAATAATAGCTGGAGTCCACCCAAGATCATCCTGCAGACATTTATTTAAGGATCTAGGGATATTCACAGTAGCTTCTCAGTATATATACTCTCTTATGAAATTTGTTATTAACAACCAAACCCAATTCAAAAGTAATAGCAGTGTGCATAACTACAATACTAGGAGAAAGGATGATCTTCACTATTCAAGATTAAATCTAACTTTGGCACAGAAAGGGGTGAATTATACTGGCACTAAAGTCTTTGGTCACTTACCAAATAGTATCAAAAGTCTGACAGAAAACCAACAAGTATTTAAGAAGAAATTAAAAGAATTTCTGAATGACAACTCCTTCTACTCCATAGAGGAATTTTTAGATATAAATTAAGAAAAAAAATATTAAAAAAATAAAAAAAATAAAATAAAAAATAAAGAAAAACAAAAAACACAATAAATAAAGTTGTTATATTAACTTAAGTATGTTGTTAAATTAACCTAATTATGTCATGTATTGGAAAATTCGACTCGTTCCACATCATTACGAAATATCGTATTCATGATCCATGGAACTAGTATTAATCTAATCTAATCTAATCTAATCTAGGGGACTGATGACCATAGATGTTAAGTCCCACAGTGCTCAGAGCCATTTGAACCATTTGATGTTTTTAGTAACAACGATGATGACGACGACGACGACAACAACAACAACAGCAAAACGAATTTAGAAATAGATGCTCGTCTATCAGCAGTGAACAAAAAACATTTTAGCCGTGTCAGTATCTCAAGGAAAATATCATTTAGCACTAACTTCAAAATTCGCTAGTACTAGTTAACATTACGAAATGTATTATCTATGTAAGAAGTATTAATGTAATGTAATATTGAAATATTTAGCAGGAAACATGAAGAAAAACTGTTAGTGTCCGAAAGAAAAAGCTAATGGAAATTTTTGGACGTTTAATTGATGAAAATGCATGTAGCGGAGGATGAGAAAACTGAAGAACTATGAGAGCTGTACAAACATCGTGACTCGTTGAAGTGCTAAGAAAAGAGAATTTGAGCTAGGCCGGTTATATAGGAAGAATGACGGAGATTAAACGACCTAGAATGACATTCTGAAGGTCTATCCTAGGAACGAGAGGAAGAGGAAGATCCAGAGTCAGGTGGCAAACTAACATCCTGGAGGACACACGTAGAATGAGCCATAACTGCAAATGGACAATGAGTACGCTCAAACAGAATCGAATGGAATAGCTTCTTAGAGCAGGTGTGTGATCCATTAGGCCCTTGCCACATGTAAAGTAAAGTAGACATCCGTTGGTATGTAACGCCGAAAATAATGTGGAAGCCGCTAATTTGTGTCTTACATATTGACATAAAAAGCCAAGAATTGCACAATGTTAACGAGATGAGGTTCCCGGTACGTAAATGGAATATTAAATGCCACAGTGGCAAGGTGCCCTTCATACAACGTTAAGAGTGAGCGAAGGATTTGTGTTAATGGTGTTTCTATTATGGTTATCACCTTCTATTTATTAAATATGGTATCAATTATATTTTATGTTTTCGTCACATTTTTTTGTAACGAACTTAACGAACACTGTTATCAAAAGTGAAAGCAGAAAGAGAATAAAAAAACAGAGAAGAAAAATCAGAACACAGTAAGCGATCACACCCTGCTGTTGTACTTAGGGCTAAGAAAGGTTCATTTTGCCGATTACGCGTCGATGCCCTGCGTAATACAACAACGGAATGGAGATCGACACTTCAGTTTTACACTGTAATAAAGCAATATGTATGACTCGACGTTTCGTCTAAGCAAACCACTAGCCTCTTCATTTCCTATGCTTCGTATTTTTGTAAAAATCTAGTGTAGTTTGCCTTTATTGACTCCATGTCGACTCATTCATAACTGATAAATCTTTTATTCTGACGCATTTTGAAACAAACTTCATAGTGATGAATTTTATCCTCATAAGTTAAGGACGTGATTCCCGTGTGGGGATCGGACAACGGACTGCTGTACTCGTAGACTGAGGTGACAAAAGTGATGGGACACCTCCTAATCTTGTGTCGGACCTCCTGTTGCCCGGCATACTGCAGCAACTAGACGTGGCCTGAATTCAACAAGTCGTTGAAAGTCCCCTGCAGAAATCCTGAGAGACGCTGCCTCTACAGGCGCCCATAATTGCGGAAGTGCTGCCGGTGCTGAATTTTTTGCACCAACCGACCTCTCGACTATGTCCTATAAGTTTTCGATGGAAATTACGTCGATCCATCTAGGTGGCCAAACCGTTCTCTCGAATTGTGCAGAATGGTGTTCAAACCAATCGCGAACAATGTGGCCTGGTGACAAGGCGCATTGTCACCCATAAAAACTCCATCGTTGTTTGGGAACATGAATTCCTTCAATGGCTGCAAATGGTGTCCAAGTAGCCGAACATAACCATATCCAGTCAATGATCCGTTCATTTTGACCAGAGAACCCAGTCCATTCTATGTAAACAAAGCCCACACACTCACGGATTCACCACGAGCTTGCACAGTGCCATGTTGACAACTTGGGTCCATGGCACTTCAAACCGACGTGGTCACGATCCCAGGAGAGGCGTGCTGTTGGAAAAGGCTCAGCTGTCGGTCGTCTGCAACTATAGGCCATTGAAGCCGAATTTGACCGCACTGACCTAACGGATAAGTTCGTCGCACGTCCCACATTCATTTCTGCGGCTATTTCACGCAGTGTTGGTTGTTTGTTAGTACTGACAACACTGTGCAAACGCCGTTGTTCTCGGCGCTAAGTGAACGACGTCGTCCACCGCGGTGTCCGTGGTGAGAGGTAATGCCTGAATCTTGGTATTCTCGGCACACTTTTGACGCTGTCGATCTCAGAATATTTAATTCCCCAAAGATTTATGAAATGTAATGTCGTGTTCGAAGTCTGTTAATTGCCGTCGAGCGGCCATAATCACGTCGAAAGCTTCTCACATGGATCACCCGTCTACAGATCACAGCTCCGCCAATGCTCTGCCCTTTTGTACATTGTCTACGGACGCTACTGCCATCTGTAGACGTGCATACCGCTATCCCATAGCTTTTGTCACTTTAGTGTACTGTGAGGTGCAGCTATCTCACGGAAAAGTCGTTCACACTTGTGCGGCTTCCTGTGGAGACACACTATCTGACCAAAAATATGCGGAGAGCTTTGTGTAATGCGGAATTGACAACTAGATGTCACCAAAAACGGACCCGCCAGTGCAAAAAGGACGCAGGGAATATTGCGTTGTCAGTAGAGAAGCAGTAACTGCAGAATCAGAGTAGGTCGGTTACCACAAAAAAAAAAAAAAAAAATGATTCAAATGGCTCTGAGTACTATGGGACTTCACTTCTGAGGTCATCAGTCCCCTACAACTTAGAACTAATTAAACCTAACCAATCTAAGGACATCACACACATCCATGCCCGAGGCAGGATTCGAACCTGCGACCGCAGCAGTCGCGCGGCGGTCAGCAGAGCTCATCGACTTCGAAAGTGGACTATTCATTAACGGCCACCTGCCGAACAGAGCCGTTAGGAATATTTGAACCCTTCTAAATCTGCCAAAGCCGACTGTGCAGTGGAAACGCGAATGAACAACGACAGTTAAACCAACACCAGGCAGAAGACCTCCTATAATGACAGACAGTGTTAAGGGGAAAAGTGTAAACAAAATGTCTGACAAAATTATGAGAGAAGGGACACGACGCTGAGATTAATGGAAGAAAAGTGTTTATCCCAAAGAAAAACCATCAAAGTTCATTCACCAAATGTGCCACTGACAATAAATGTTTTAGACGGCAGCTGTTTCCACGAAATTACACAGTATGAAAAATGGAAGGAAATAACTACTGCGAGAAATTCACAGTTTCTGTCGTACAGAAGTGGAGTCCAATGCACTCTGGCAAGGGGAAGGCGTGGTGTCGGAGAACGGTGTCCAGTATACCGCAGGAGTTTATTCTGGTAGGCCTCGGTTCGACAGATGTCGACGGCATGAATTTAGTCACCGTCCATTAAAATGACCACTACGATACTACAGTATAGCATCCCATTTCTCAGATCAGTACGCTGGGAGGCGTCGGTTCTGTCCTACCTAAAGTTGTATTTTTTGTGCTTTATTTTTCTTCGCTTTTGTTCTATTTTCACTTTTGATGACACTTGAGAACCGCCTTCATTACGTTGGTTACAAAAATGTATGACAAAGAGATAAATTATAATGGTATAGCAGGTACCGGGTCGAGTGTGCATTGAACACTGTGGACGGGTGGGAGATCCGTTTTTTAGGTTAACGGGCATTCTGTGCTTCCATCTATGGCGTCCTGGTTTCGCTTGCTGGCGAGGGAGGCAGAAATCCATAGAGGATGATGCACAATCGGAACGGGGCTTGACAACTACATGTGCATGCCCTGTTCCCCGACAAGGACTAACGTCGTCCCGTGATGGACCGGCCCTGTGGCCGAGCGGTTCTAGGCGTACAGTCCGGAACCGCGCGACCGCTACGGTCGCAGGTTCGAATCCTGCCTCGGGCATTGATATGTGTGATGTCCTTAGGTTATTTAGGTTTAAGTAGTTCTAAGCCTAGGGGACTGATGACCTCAGGTGTTAAGTACCATAGTGCTTAGAACCATTCGAACTGTCCCGTGGTATCCTCGCGTCTGAACAGTAGTTGTGGCGTACGGCCCTTCGGTGTAGGTACGCTGCTGAGAGGCAGTGTGCTAACTCGGCGCTGCTGATGCACCGGATGCTGAAGAGGTAGTGGTGGCAGTGGTCATAGCACTCGCATCGGGTGAGGGCCAGCGGCGGCCAAGCGAAGACTTGTAGCGTGGTGGTCCGGTGCATCAATGACGGCAGTGTAGCCCAGGGTGTCGAACCCTGGACCGGTGTCTGCGACCTTAGTGTTCCGCAGTGTGAGACCCCAGTGACATGGAGCAGGGAGGACCTCTGTTCGAGCACTTTGACATCTGAACCCGGCTGAATGCTCACGAAGTGTGACTCGCTGTGGCAGCGTTCAGGGCTGTCCAGAGCCGGGAAAGCCAACAAGCGGTAGTCGTGGGTCCGAGACCGAACGGCCATGCTGACAGCTGCCTCATAGTAAGTCTTTGCCTTGACGGTAGTGTGCGACAAATACATGGTTACATAACACAGCCCAGCTGTCAGACGATGACTAGCTGGCACCTTCGGATATAAATATTGCTGTCTGGAGCTGATCGTACAGAATAAGTAGTTGTGCTTCGTTCCTCTATCACGCGGAAGTGTTTCTAAGAGTGGCCAGTGCCCGAGATCACAGGCGTTGCCCCGCGTTTGTAGGCTGAGACGCGGAAGCGGTCTGCTGCTGGGGGGTGGGTTGTCGGCCTTGAGTCGGTGACTGATGCAGTCAGTGCTCGGAATACGGCGTTCTGTCTACAGGCGCCGTTTGGTTCATTACGTTTTTCCCACCTTAGCTGAATTCGGCTCCCGAAATCTTGTTTGAAAGATGAGTGCAACAGTCGCACTAAAATATTTATGTGTTGTTGTTGTTATGGCCTTCAGTCCTGAGACTGGTTTGATGCAGCTCTCCATGCTACTCTATCCTGTGCAAGCCTCTTCATCTCCCAATACCTACTGCAGCCTACATCCTTCTGAATCTGCTTAGTGTATTCATCTCTTGGTCTCCCTCTACGATTTTTACCCTCCATGCTGCCCTCCAAAACTAAACTGGTGATCCCTTGATGCCTCAGAACATGTCCTACCAACCGATCCCTTCTTCTAGTCAAGTTGTGCCACAAGCTCCTCTTCTCCCGAATTCTATTCAATACCTCCTCATTAGGTATGTGATCTACCCATCTAATCTTCAGCATTCTTCTGTAGCACCACATTTCGAAAGCTTCTATTCTCTTCTTGTCTAAAGTGTATATCGTCCATGTTTCACTTCCATACATGGCTACACTCCATATAAATACTTTCAGAAACGACTTCCTGACACTTAAATCTATACTCGATGTTAACAAATTTCTCTTCTTCAGAAACGCTTTCCTTTCCATTGCCAGTCCACATTTTGTATCCTCTCTACTTCGACCATCATCAGTTATTTTGCTCCCCAAATAGCAAACCTCCTTTACTACTTTAAGTGTCTAATTTCCTAATCTAATTCCCTCAGCATCACCCGACTTAATTCGACTACATTCCATTATCCTCGTTTTGCTTTTGTTAATGTTCATCTTTTACCCTCCTTTCAAGACACTGTCCATTCCGTTCAACTGCTCTTCCAAGTCCTTTGCTGTCTCTGACAGAATTACAGTGTCATCGGCGAACCTCAAAGTTTTTATTTCTTCTCCATGGATTTTAATACCTACTCCGAACTTTTCTTTCGTTTGCTTTACTGCTTGCTCAATATACAGATTGAATAACATCGGGGAGAGGCTACAACCCTGTCTCACTCTCTTCCCAACCACTGCTTCCCTTTCATGTCCCTCGACTCTTATAACTGCCATCTGCTTTCTGTACAAATAGCCTTTCGCTCCCTGTATTTTACCCCTGCCACCTTCAGAATCTGAAAGAGAGTATTCCAGTCAACATTGTCAAAAGCTTTCTCTAAGTCTACAAATGCTAGAAATGTAGGTTTGCCTTTCCTTAATCTTTCTTCTAAGATAAATCGTAGGGTCAGTATTGCCTCACGTAACATTTCTATGGAATCCAAACTGATCTTCCCCGAGGTCGGCTTCTACTAGTTTTTCCATTCGTCTGTAAAGAATTCGCATTAGTATTTTGCAGCTGTGACTTATTAAACTGATAGTTCGGTAATTTTCACATCTGTCAACACCTGCTTTCTTTGGGATTGGAATTATTATATTCTTCTTGAAGTCTGAGGGAATTTCGCTTGTCTCATACATCTAGCTCACCAAATGGTAGAGTTTTGTCAGGAGTGGCTCTCTCAATGCTGTCAGTAGTTCTAATGGAATGTTGTCTACACCCGGGGCCTTGTTTCGACTTAGGACTTTCAGTGCTCTGTCAAACTCTTCAAGCAGTATCATATCTCCCATTTCATCTTCATCTACATCCTCTTCCATTTCCATAATATTGTCCTCAAGAACATCGCCCCTCTATATACTCCTTCCATCTTTCTGGTTTCCCTTCTTTGCTTAGAACTGGGTTTCCATCTGAGCTCTTGATATTCATGCAAGTGGTTCTCTTTTCTCCAAAGGTCTCTTTAATTTTCCTGTAGGCAGTGTATATACACTTTTTTTCTTACTTGAATTCTGAGAGCACGTGTGGAATCAGCTTCACTTTCAGTGTCACTGTCCCTTTACGCTACTTACACTTTATTCGTTGTTTCACTAGTACTGGGCACAAACGCAGACTTTTTAGTTCGTAGTAATTGTCCTACATGAGATAAATCATCGTTAATGAGCAGCTTTCTTTTCGCTCCACCACGTGAGAGGGAGCTGGTATGAGGGTGCTTCCCTGTCCCTACCTGTCGTAGCCAATGAATGTAGTGAGTAACAGGAAGTTTCCAGTATGAGGTAATAACACGCACTATGATAACTGCAGCTTGGCTGTGCCTAGGGACGTAACCGAATTCTTTCCCGCTACTGCCGGGTGTACGGTTCGATTTTCCGAGTAAAACATTGAAATGACACCTGATCTCGCACCATGAGGATGTCTATTTTCCGTCTTATCATCTGTCATCAACATTCTGTCTCTCATAACTGAAAGTTGGTGTCTCACCACAGAATCACCTTAGTCTCATCTTTTCCTGGTCTTCCGCATTGGGGAGTAGCTGGCCCCATGTTTGGTGTGTTTTCATCTTTATCTGGTCTGTCCATCGTCTCGGTAGTCTTCCATGCAATCTTTTCTCTTAGGCTTCACCTTGTATGATCATCTTTCCCGGGTTATCTTCTTGTTATCGAATTATGTGACCAAAGAACTGCAGGATTCGATGGAAACAACTATGGATAATATCTTCTCTACCCTGTGTTCCTGAAGCATTGATTTGTCGGTCCACTTGTCCAGCCACGATGGCCTCAGCAACCTTCTCTATGTCCACATCTGCATCAATTCTTTTGCGGTACCCTTCAGTTATTGTCCATGTTTCAGACCCATAAAGAAAAACCGGAAACAGTAATTACAAAATACTGACATGCTGAAATTATTTTCTTCTGTCTCAGAAAATGAGAACTTATTGCTGTACTGACGCGATGAACTCACTGTGCTCCTGCCCTTACAGCGCTTGCGACATACTGTGAAATGTTATACTGCTCTCACTGCGAAATGGAATTTGTCCCTCGTTCCTGTAGTGAAGATGTACGGTCGAAGCGTGGCTAGCCTACGTCACGCGCAGACACAACGGCTGGCCGAGTTTGACACCAGCAGGCGACTGGTGGAGATAGAGGGTTCGGTGTGGCTGGACTGTGTACAGTGGACGCCGGCCGGCTTGTCGCGGTGGCCTGTTGATGCAATAACGGGTCTGCCATCGCATCGCCGCTCGTTAGATAAACGACGTCCGATGGCGGGATCGCGCTGTCGCACGGCGACTGCGCCAGGCCGTCACGGAGCCGCGGCGCGTCGCGCTATATTGCCGGCGCCGTTTATTGGAACCCTACACAGGGCCGCGCCGACAACTGATACGTCCGTTAATTTGATTGCAGGCGCCGCGTGGCTGCGCTGGCCGATGCTGCAGTGTAGCGCGTGCTGCGCGACTTGCTAATGGCGGACGCAGCTGCGTGCAGCGCCAGAGGCGCCGCAGACACTCGGCTGATTCCCACGCTGCGCTCTGCGCGTGCCTCACGGCGTACAAGTGCCAGTGGCCAGAGGACCGTATTAGCCTATAACGTGGAAGCTACTACTCGCCCTTCGGCATTGTCTGTTGAACCGTCCTCTGAATGCTAAGTACGAATCTCCTGCCGCATTTGTCAGAAACAAGAAGGTAGGTTACACCGCTTCTGCTATCTGATTTCATTGCTACATGCTTAACAGAAAATAAGAGCGTCGTCTTAAATTACATCTCAAGCAGTAGTCACACCTTGAAAGAGCTCACTGGTCGCTTTGAGCGCTGTAGACGGTGTAGAAAAAACGACGAATAGTACCAAACGCTCATGTGATCCTGCGCCGCTAACACTGCAGTAAGATGGTGTGTGTGTGCTAATCAGTTGTATGGAATCAGAGTGTTAAGATCGGTCCATCTGAGCGCGTAACAGAATGGTCGTAAGGAGCTAATCAGTCTCCTGACATATTTTGCATATATCCACTCTATAATGTGTTATGGAATAATTTTATGGGGTAGCTCATTACTTAGAAAGAAAGTTTTGATTGCACAAAAGATGGTATTCACCCACGGACGTTATGTAGGTGCCTCTTCAGGGAGCAAGACATTTTAACTGCACCTTCAGAATGCATATTTGCGGTAGTTACAGTCGTCGTAAATAATCCAACACAATTTGAGAAGAATGGAGAAGTCCATATCTAAAACACTAGAGGGAAAACTGACTTTTATTAGCCACTAGTGAACGTGGCAATGCTTATCGGAATTGGATATAAGTCCTAATCTCCTTCTCTCTCTCTCTCTCCCTCCCCCCCCCTCCTTCTGTCCATTTCCTCCTACCTCTCCCTATGTACATCTCCTCCTACCTGTCAAGCCCCTGCTCCTGCTCCCTGCACTTCTCTTATCACACGTTCTTTCTGTTCATCTCCTTCGTCCCTCTCTCTGATCTCATTTATTGTCATGGAAAACGGAAATGCCCGCAGCTCGTTGTCGTGCGGTAGCGTTCTCGCTTCCCATGCCCGGGTTCCCGGGTTCGATTCCCGGCGGAGTCAGGGATTTTCTCTGCCTCGTGGTGACTGGGTGTTGTGTGATGTCCTTAGGTTAGTTAGGTTTAAGTAGTTCTAAGTTCTATGGGACTGATGACCATAGATGTTAAGTCCCATAGTGCTCAGAGCCATTTGAACCATTTTGAAAACGGAAACTTGATTGGGAATAGAGGTCAAAGTGAATGAGTAAATACGTTGGAATCATTAGTACACCAGGTACAAGAGAGACCGTTCCGGCTGCTGGACCTGTAAGGATAGGAGCTTTAATAATGGTATTTCGCATGATTTTAATTGCGAACAGGCAAGATTATTAAGTTAGTCATAAACACAACTGCATAAAAGGAAAACAAACTTCACATTTGCACAACACAGCATAACATGTTTTTTCTCGCAGCCGGTTTAACAAAAAATTGTTTATTGTGTGACACGTCTATGTCAACAGTGGTGTAGTCTGTGCAGTGCCTGTCAGTCGGTCAGCCTCTTAGTCAGGCAGCTGGTCGAGCAGCCTCTCGCTGCTTGACCCCAGGAAAGCGTAGTTGGCTCCTGCTGCGCGTACTCTTATCGATATCTCGATGCCTCACTGGTGGCATCCCTTCCAAAGAATCAAACCAGGTACTGAAATCAGTTGCCTGTTAGTAACATACCAAAAATGGTTCAAATGGCTCTAAGTACTACGGGACCCAACATCCGAGGTCATCAGCCTCCCAGACTTAGAACTACTTAAATCCAACTAACCTAAGGACATCACACACATCCATGCCCGAGGCAGGATTCGAACCTGCGACCGTAGCAACAGCGCGGTTCCGCAATGAAGCGCCTAGATCGTTCGGCCACAGCGGCCGGCCAGTAACACACCAAATTACCATGAACTGACATCAGTTCAATCTTTACAACACACAAAAGGCATGATCGCCACCGAAAACACATGTTTTGCCGTCTCAGTTCCAACTGAGTGAGTCAAACTCGACTGTATCCATCATAATGGATTGCGCTTCAGAAAATCTTACTCGATTTGCCTCCAAGCGCTGTCCACGCTCTTCGTCAATTTCGTTGATCAACTATCTTCTCGGTGGCCCGTGCTTCGCGTAAGCCGACAGATATTTCGACACCACACTGGTGGCATTTTTTCCAAAAAATTCAACTGAGTCTTTATAAAATACCAGATTACCACGGACTGACCTCTATTCAATCTTTGCAACAACCGATATCATACTGAAACATTGCATGATTGTATACTTTTCCTCAAAATATCAGTATTCAATGCTGAATTCGTTGTTATGAAAACATGTTACAGCAAAACCGTTAGATCTACTGTCACATTTCTTTTATTGAGATTGTAAGAAAAAAATCCCATTCAGATTTCCGACTTTTCTGGTAGATTTTCCAGAAATTTTCATTCATCCAAACTTTGTCCTGACAATTAGGAACACAACAAAAACAATTCAGCCAAATCGGTCGAGTCGTTCTCAAGTGATGACCTTCCACACATGCTGCAATTGATTTTTATTCATATAGTTAGTGGCTCAAAAAGAAGTTCAACACGCAGCTGCAACAATTTTTGATCGTTTGTACAATAACATAAAATCTATGACAGGTAGCAAAGCAGTTTTTAAATCTAACTTAAAATCATTTCTCCCGGACAACTCTTTCTATTCCACTGACGAATTTTTACTTAAAACCTAGTAATAAGTTAAAAAAGAAAAAAGAGAAACGCACAAGTGATTTCTAAGTGTATTTTCACGAGTACGACTAAAATAATAATGTATTCATTAATCTTAGCACTGATCATGTACACATATCCTGTAAACAAACTCTTTCCACATCATTTTGATGAAGGAATCGTTCAGATGAGTAATGGAATATGTAACTAACTATCATGCTTGGACATAACCATGAGCACATAACGACTGAAGTTGCCCAATTTGTTGATGCCAGCGCGCACTGGCTAACTGCTACCATGTGCTAATGTCACCCAGTACTACTGGCATGACAGTGTACTGGCGCACATGTGACAGTCGATTTTTGGCATCAAAGTGTTCAGAGCGGTGCACTTGGAGACGTGACAGATAGGCAATAAGAAGTTACCGTGCTTCGACCTACTCATGACTACATTGTGAGTGAAGCTGCCAATTTGTTGGTGTGCCAGTTCGAACTGTCCAATGTGTTCGCAGGGAACAGTGTATTACTCTCAAGCGTGCAACATGGTTTGTTAACAGTGGTCGATAAAGAGCTAAGAGGTAAGTTACTACATATGAGTGTTACTCATTGTCGGTGACAATCCGTTTCAAACCCGATAGGACTGGCTGCTGTCAGGAAATGTAGGTTCATCTCACTCAGTTTCAGAGCGAACGTTTCAAAGGGAACTTCAATGGGTGGACATTTAGAGTCGAGTGCCTTGCAAAAGCTATAGCTCACGGTGGTACATAAACATCCATGGCTTCGATAAGCCGAAAACGAGGGAAGTGCGCAGTAGGTGACTGGGGACATAAAGTGTGGGTCGACGGGTCGCTGTGAAACATGTACTTAAATTAAATTTGTTTTTTACATTGTATTCCTTTCGTATGCGATTGTGATTTGATCGGATAGTAACTTACATGTATTGCTCAGATTTAATGAAATGTAGAAGTAACTGGTCATCCTCTTACACAAGACCATCACAAATTTATCAGTCGTCGGAATTTTATGGGAGGCAATGGAATCCTGAAGTAGGCTGGATACTTAAGGAGACGCCCAGTCAGGCTTAAGAGTCCACTATTCCGCTCAATATTTCGAATGCTGACGCTGTGAACCCTGCTTTAGATGTGGTCGCTGTCAAGACTCCAAATATCACTTGCAGCACCTGACAGACGACTAGTCAGGCTTCGAAACGTTCTGCTAAAAAGGGAAGCGGTCAGTTTGGACGGACAGCAGGAAGTATACCTTCCAGTGCATCTGTTCTTTTCTATTTGTTAACGTCTGGCGGCTGACGATTAAGAGTCTCGAGCTGGAAATAATGGGACTCGAATTATTTTGTCACGTCGTGCTACTCGGCCTGCAGACGACCAGGTATCGAAAAAGGATTCGTAGAAGGGACACATATATGTTCAGTATCTACGGACAATTTCTGCGAATTCAAAAGATACTTGTTGGGATTATTTGTTTAGTACTCACATCTTTCAAAATATAATCTTTTATTTTAGTTAAAGCATATGTAACAATTTCTTCTCATTCCTAATATCGTTAAACTGATCGTTCGTAAGAGAGCAGCTTGTAGCTTCCATCCATTCATCTCTGAACTGGAGGGAAGCAAATTCAGCGTGGTGAAATTCGTGTCCTTTCCTCTCCTGTACCTTTATTTCATCTGCCCGATTTATTTATCACCATAAACTAGAACGCTACACATGTACAACTTGTCAAAGCATATATTGATGCCGGCTCCTGTGGCCGAGCGGTTCTAGGCGCTTCAGTCCGGAACCGCGCGACCGCTACGGTCACAGGTTCGAACCCTGCCTCGGGCATGGATGTGTGTGATGTCCTTAGTTAGGTTTAAGTAGTTGTAAGTCTAGGGGACTGATGACCTCAGATGTTAAGTACCATAGTACTTAGAGCCATTTGAACCACATATTAACAAACAGAAGCAGCTATTGTGGATTTTCTCTGTTAATACTAAAAATTATCTGTAATTAAACTTCTGTACACTATTTGTCAATATCGCAGTACGAACGCATTGTAAATGTAAGCAAACTTTCAAAATATCACTCGAGCCATAAGAGCAGAGTAGTAAAAAGTCTTGTAAAGCGCGCGAGACGAGTAAGTGAACTATAGCTCTCTGGACGCGAAATGCATGTGGAGTACGTTTTGAGGAGCAATAGCTATTCCATCAGCTGCATAAAAAGTGTGACGAAACCTAATGCCTAGCGCAATGCGATGGAAGAGGAAATGTCGGGTCCGAAGATTCTGCCATAGACTTACCCAGGGTGACGAAGAAATTGGCCCTATGCTGCGCAACCACGGCGTGAAGACTACTAAAAAACGACCTGGAAGATCATATTATGGCTCGGATCAGCAAAGGACAAAAGGAATCTATTCGCAGTAGTTGAAACATACCGCAAACCGCATACATGTGGGAAAGGCTATTCTGGAAAGACTGGATGATTAATAAATACCGAGATCGTGGAGCATAGACGGTATTGCAGGTTGGGACGGGTGGAGAAATATGCTGCGGCGCACCATGGGGTGTGTGAGACCGACTACATAATACGACTCATTAGTTCTCGCTGTGAAGGAGACTTACCTCAGCCATTTGTTTAGAGAAGTTATAGAAATCTACAATCATGACATAAGTTTTAATAAGAAAGAAGAAACAACAATATACTCTTGTCTTGGCACTTAAATTCTTTTTATTGTACTCCTTATTATGGTTACTCTTTAAAAGCTGCATCAACAGATCTGTGGTACGAAAGAACTAACATTAGACTGGATGCACCGACTTTCATAAAATAATATTTAGAGCAGCTGAGGAGACGAGTAAGTTGAATTACACACATTAGGATACCAAGCGTCCAGTCAAAATCAAAATCTTGCGCAACACCAGATGCCAAATTGGCCTTCATCAAGCGGCGCATTATGAGATAAACATGATCAGCCACGGCGTATATTTAATATGCTTTCTCATATTATTTTAATGTGAATGAGTTATTCCCACTTCAAGTGTTACAACTGCAGCCTACACGCATTACATTGTGAAACAAGTTATTACTTTAAAAGCTGATAACCTAGGCGTGGGGAGCCCGTAAGCTCCAACCACACACACACACACACACACACACACACACACACACACACACACTTACTTCTTCTTTACAATATGCGTCATCGTGCATCAGGAAATTTTTAGCTTTAATAACATGAACTGCATTAAGTACAATTCAAGAGAATAACAAAATTGCAATTAATACATGTCCAGTAGAAAACATGTTCCTGTGGTATTAATAACATAACTATAACTAACCCATTTACATATACAGAGGATAAGGTAGATTTATTTTGGGGTATGGTGAGAAAAAGAACCTTTTACATGATATTTTAACTAGAGGATCATACAAAAAGCAGTAATGACACTTCCTGGCAGATTAAAACTGTGTGCCGGACCGAGACTCGAACTCGGGACCTTTGCTTTTCGCGGGCAAGTGCTCTACCTACTGAGCTACCCAAGCACCTTAAGCTTCATATCAGCGCACACTCCGCTGCAGAGTGAAAATCTCATTCTGGAAACATCCCTCAGGCTGTGGCTAAGCCGTCTCCGCAGTAGGAGGAGAGGAGGAGGAGGAGATTAGTGTTTAACGTCCCGTCGACAACGAGGTCATTAGGGACGGAGCGCAAGCTCGGGTGAGGAAAGGATGGGGAAGGAAATCAGCCGTGCCCTTTCACAGGAACCATCCCGGCATTTGCCTGAAGCGATTTAGGGAAATCACGGAAAACCTAAATCAGGGTGGCCGGAGACGGGATTGAACCGTCGTCCTCCCGAATGCGAGTCCAGTGGGCTAACCACTGCGCCACCTCGCTCGGTCTCTCCGCAGTAGCCTTTCTTCCAGGAGTACTAGTTCTGCAAGGTTCGTAGAAGAGCTTCTCTGAAGTTTGAAAGGTAGGAGACGAGGTACTGGCAGAATTAAAGTTGTGAGGGCGCGTAGTTTGTCGTGGATAGCGCACATGATAAGTCTACCTTTAGCAGGGTAGCAGTGCGGACCGCGCTCCGCCGTCCACGCCGCTGCGCGCGCGGAGTGTTTGCTTACAGTCCCCGTCACTGCGCTTCTCAGTCGAACAAGCTATAATGGCCAACTCTTAGAGGAAAAATTACTGAAACAGCCAAAGAAATTATTAAATTAAAAACAGGAAAAAATAAGAAAGTAAACAAATTCACCTTCTCAAATGAATACGCACGACCCAAAGCACTGGCCGCCGAACGCTTCCTACGTGAAGATGTGAAGATCCCTGTGACGATATCATCGGCATATACCTGCCGATCACTAGCAGCGTCATTTATGTTAAGATGACTTCCGACGCTACCTGCAACGGGATTATTCAACGGACGTGACATGGACTAAAATTTCGGGCCTGTGGATGTCGACCATGCAGGACTTGGCTTTCGGACGATCAGTGTATTCGAACTGCCTTTCGAGGCGAATGAAGATGCCCGTACGGGAAAGTCCAGAGTCACGTAGCCGAGACATGGGCACAGTTTACAACGTATCCGGTGATTAATGGTGTGAGACAAGTTCGAATAGATCTCAAACGGCGCGTCCCATCGTCCGTTTCTATTGGCGGCTGCCGTGCGGTGGTCATTTACGACGGACAGCCTTGAACATGTTCCGGTTGTGGCAAAGAAGGACATGTCCGTAATGAATGTGTGAAACGCCGCATCACACAATTACGGCACCGACTGAACTACAACCGCCCTTCCAATCACCTATGCGTCGATACTGCACGTCCAGCCCTCATAAGACGCAGTTCATCAGCGTCTCTCTGGACCGATACACCCGGAGGCATCAAAGCACCTTGCCACCGGCAGTGCCGCCCGCGAACATGACTTACAGCCGGACACACCCACACTAGAAGATCACAAGGTTACCAGCGAGAGTGTTACGGGGACCGCATCATAGCACCCGCGGCTTTTGTACCGGAACGACGTGAATCTCTCCCTTCCTCAAACACCGAAACACATTGCCGGAAGCAAAGTCACCCAAACGACGAAAAAACGCCCTAAGACATCAGAATCGACCACTGAGCCCCCTCCACAGGACGAAGAGATGGCAGATAACTCTAACGGAGTACACGATAACTCTCTTTCTCTGCCACGGAGACGCGTCATCCACAAGCCGGGCCGGCCGATGTGGCCGAGCGGTTATAGGCGTTTCAGTCTGGAACCGCACTACCGCTCCGGTCGCATGTTCGAATCCTGCCTCCGGCATGGATGTGTGTGATGTCCTTAGGTTGGTTAGGTTTAAGTAGTTCTAAGTTTTAGGGGACTGATGACCTCAGATATTAAGTCCCATGGTGCTCAGAGCCATTTGAAACAAGCCGGTGAGCCGTCCAACAGAGATCGTGAGCAAGCCCCGCGCCCAGAAGCCATGGAACATAACACGCCCGTCGTCACCGACGCAACTGAGCCGACTCGGCCAGCGCTGCCACCTGTCACCGATTTAAAACTGACGAACATTTCTCATGGGTGGATGACACGGATTTCTCACCTCCACCTGATGCGGAAATGAGATCTATTCCTCCATTAGATCAACACATAAATGGTGGATGTTTCCTACGACTCCTGCGACTTATATGTGATTCCAGAATCCAGAACGACAATCTTCACCAGCTACGAATCTATCGACAGCACGGATCCCCCATCAGGCATACCGAATAGCTACTATCAATACTAATAATATCCGCTCTTCAACTGCTCCGTGACACGTTAAGAGCAGCGGACATTGATAAGAACTGAGGACAGCAACTTGGTCCGGGTGTTATGGATGTTATGGATACGAGACGTACGCCATCCCGGCAGCTATGGAACACACAGGCGCCCTCTGAGAAGGGATTGCAGTTACCGATGTTGCATATCTCCCAACGGCGCGAGGGGTGGCCATAACAGTTGAAGGAATCAAAATCATAAATCTCTACGCTCCATCAGGCACTGATAAACGGAGGGATCGCTCCCAGTTCTACGCAGAAGATATCAGCCCTTTATTCCCCGGCAGATACGATCATCCCATCGTAGGTGTTCTCGAGCCTACAGACCAATACCCTCATTTCACGACATGTACGGAACTTCGCTTCCTCGTCCGCCGCCTTCGTCTCCTCGACACTTGGAGAGTGGTACACGGCAACCGCCCGGGGCAAACACACATCACGAGCCACTCCGGCAGCTGACTCGACAGAATATACGTCTCTGACGCTCTAAAATCCGTTATCCTTGACGCGGAACGTTGGCCGCCTGCCTTTTAGGATCATGATATTACATCTGTACCGTGAACCTACGAAGGCAATCTATATGGCACAGTGCAGGACCTTGGAAACTCAACGTCACGCTACTGCGGGACCCTGAATGTCGATAACAGGTGACCGACGCGTGGCACACTTATTTTCAACGCATCATGCGATACGGGACCACTCTGCAGTGGTGGTTACTGTGCGCCAAACCGGCCATCCGACCCACCTTGACCCACTATGGCAGAGCCAAAGCCAGGGGGAACCACCACACAACAGATTTCTACTATAGCGCTCTAAGCGAGCATCATCCTCCATCGCCGGATCGACTAAAAGAGGCTCAACGCATCAAGTCAAAGATTTGAACCTTGACCAGGTGCCGTCTAGATGGCACGCAGTCAAGATAGGATTAACGGGGAAGAACCTTCTATGAATCAGATTGTTCAAAATGTTCGTCGCCGACAGGCTTTAATGACAACCTGATGGACGACGGCTGACTTCGCAGGCTATCATTGCGGATGCCTTCACAACGCACTACAGACTTTTCTATCAAGAAGTACCTGCCGGTGCAGAGGCCATTGCTGAGGTTGCCCAGGAGATGCAACCTTCCTGATTGCGGAAGTGACCAACGACGACGTCCACGGCGCTGTGGCCAAAGGATCAGTGGATCGGTCTCCCGGCTAGGATGGTTTACCTCTCGAATTTCACAGAACCTTCCAAGATTTGATGTTGCCACGATGGAGAGACATGTAGTGGGACCTTTTGTCCGGCGCGCAATCCCGCCACCAGTGTTCATGGACGGCTTACTCGCACCAGTCCCGAAACTGCAGGAGGGACACGACTCGACAGATATCGGCCGATCACGTTACTCAATTCCGACTCCAAGATTTTCACACGCCTTCTAGCAGTGCGATTCAAACATGTCTTACGATACATTGTTTCCCACGAACAAACGTCCTTAGGCGGCGATCTTAATATAGAGACAGCCCTCAGTAAATATCGAGATATGATCGCCTTGGCAACACACTTGCTACTGCCAGGCGCTTTAATCTCCATCGACTTTAAACAAGCGTTTGACGGCGTCAATCACGTATACCTCTGCAGTGATGGACCGGATGGCGATTCCCCCGACGATGACGCAAGTGATTATGTCACCCCTTCCAGGCCTCTTGTCAACGGCAGACTTACAGAACCCATACGGATTGAATGCTCAGTACGGCGGGGTTGCCCACTGTCGACGGTGCTTTATGCCATTGCGATGGAACCACTCATTTGTGGATTACGGCGACGTTTGATAGGTATTCCGCTCCGGGATCATATGTTCCGTTGCCGAGCCTATGCGGCCGACGTACAAGCTGCGATGGAGTGGATTACCCGTTACAGTGCAAGGGGCAGGGAACGCTATGAACGTCGCAAAATCATGCGCCATGAAGATCGGCCGCTGTCTTCCCGCAGACAGCGTAGTCCTCTTTCAGCTGGTGGACACCCTTCGCTGTCTATGGTTGGTGTAAACGCGAGGCATTCGCCGCATCTCGGCGGTCAGTTTTCGGGCGCGACTGCAACGCTTCGGGCCAACATACAAAATCACCTACTACGCCCCCTGAATATGTGCCAGAGTGTCACCTTCGTCAATACCCATCTGGCAGCCCGGATACCCCATATCGGGCAGATTCTGCCCATCACTGCGACAATGGCAGCCAGACTACAGGCGGCTTTCGGGTGTTTTATACGTTCTGGACACATCTTCAGAGTCCAGTATGAAGCTCTCACCTTACCGAAGCGGGATGGTGGCCTCGATCTGGTTTATGTGAGAGCCAGAACTACTGCACTTTACATCAATACTAAGCTCTGTTTATGGAAAAGGTCTGGAATGTTGACCACTGAGCACGTCCCTGTTTCGAGACGCCCACCGACGCCTTTGGCACACATCCCATCTCCGATGTTGTACATCGGCCGTTTCTTTCTGGAATACAGCTACATATGCACCGAGCTCCCCAGGACAAGGAAGACGACCATCCGCGACATACGCCGCCTTCTCCGAAAGTGCCCACCCCGAAACCCCATTGAAGCACGTCACCCCCAGGTTTCATGGCCTACAGTATGGGAAACGATCCACCAACCATACCACACCACTGACACCACCGCGACGTGGTACCGTCTCGTCAACGGCAAATATACAAGACAGAATCTGCATCGCATCGCGCTGGTAGATTCACCCCTGTGCCTCAACTGCAATGTCGAAGATACATATTTACATCGTTTTGAGTGTGGGTCAGCAGCAGCTGTCTGGACCCTCGTACGTTTCTCCTACCATTATGATATATCCCAACACGACCTGCTTTCTATCGTCTAAGTGGCACGCCATCACGTGGATCAGTGGCACCGCTATCACCTACCTCTTCCGGGACAGCATTGTCGGTCCGGCGGTCTTTTGGACACGCCTCCAAGTACATCACCACACTTTCGCCGACACCGACCCTATAGGGCCACTTTCGCGAACTATTTACAGAGTATTTTCGCCAACCCGTCTCGGAGCTGGAATCTCAACTTAATGTTCCACCCAAGAGTGGACGATCCCACGTTCCCCCCCTAATGGTCAATGATAGAATGGACGTTGTTCCGATGGCGCGCCAAAGTGGAGTATGGTGCGAAAAGTATTCCTAATTTCTTTCACTTCTCCTTTCTCCTCCTCTTCTAAGTTTTTTTCCCTTACACATGTTTATCCTTCTCACGCATAGCTGTCTATCTGCAGCCTATTTGTTTCCTTTCTTCTGTGCAATCCCATAAAAATAAAATAAAAAAAGTTGGGTTGCTGCTGATGGTGAGACTATACTTATTTACGTTTACAAAAAGAAAAAAATAAAAGAAAATAAAATAAACTAAGAAAAAATAAAATCAAAAAGGAGGATGTTGCGAAACTATACCTATTTATGTTTTACGTTTTGGAGGAATATTGCGTTATTTTATGAAGAACGTTGTCTTTTATTTTCATATACTACAGGTGTTTGTTTTCTCATTACCTGCAACTTTTGGCTCATGTAGTAGGTGTTTATTCCTTTTATTCTCAAAAATAGAAAAAAAGGCCGGTTCAGGCGGCCGTTCTAGGAAAAAAATACAAAAAAGACAAAAAAAAGGTCAATAGAGCTGAGATGGTAGAGCACTTGCCCGCGGACGGCAAATGTCCCGAGATCGAGTCTCGGTCCGGCACACAGTTTTAATGTGTCAGAAAGTTTCATATCAGCGCACAATTCGCTGCAAAGTGAAAATCTCACTCTGGAAACAGTAATGATAGTAATAATAAAATGATATTGAACAGTACTGACGGTGGTATTACACAATACGTGCGACACAGCCGTAGATGAGAGCCAGTTTGGGCTCTGATCTTGTCTAAAGCGTTAATTTTGTTTTAATTGATTCAACTGTTGTTCTTTGTGAAAAATTGTATTTTGTATTAAATAAACGAAGCACATTTTTAGCCTTGTTAGACAAACTTTGTTATTACCTTACGACCTAAATTACGGGCTGTAAGTCCATATTATAGTACATAACCGACTCCAAAGATGAGAACCAAGAAGTGTCAGATTTTTAAATGTATCGATTCTTGACTTAAACTGTAAAAGAGGCAGGATTCGAACCTGCGACCGTACCGGTCGCGCGGTTGCAGACTGAAGCGCCCAGATCCGCTCGGCCACAGTGGCCGGCAGCCTTAATTTGAGGAAGAAATTTCTGGGAATGTAGTCTGAAGCACAGTATTGTTGATAGTGAAACATGGACTGTGGGAAAATCGGAACAGACGAGAATCGAAGCAAGATTTGGTGCTACAGACGAATGCTGAAAATCAGGTGGACTGATGAGGAAAGGAATGAGGAGATTCTGCACAGAAAGGAATATATGGGAAACACTGTCAAGAGGAAGGGACAGGATGATAGGACCTGTTAAGGCATCGGGGAATGACTTCTATGGTACTAGAGGGAGCTGCAGAGGGTAAAAACTGCAGAGCAAGACAGAGACTGGAATACAACCTGCAAATAACTGAGCTCCTTGGTTGCAAGTGCTACTCTGAGATGAAGAGGTTGGCAGAGGAGATTAATTTGTGGCAGGCCACATCAAATCAGTGAGAAGACTGATTACTCAATTAAAAGAAAATTGTTTGTCTATACAAATTCCATTTTGATAATTTTTCTTGGTGGTGCACCGATTCTCTTTCTTTCTGTCTTAGAGTGTATATAAATTTTACCTGTGTCATATTCGCACGAATGTATGGGTATTTTAGATTCAGTTCTTCCGCAGAGTTAAGGATTACTATGTCGAGGACAATAACAATGAAGAAAAGCACAATTACAGTCATACTTCGACACGTAACGTTTCTAAGTTTATGGACGCTAAATGCCTTATTTTTGTCATTGTCAATGTGAAGATTACTGTGTTACCGGTTACAGCTGTACATAGATCCAACTACAATATTGTAAGAAACGGACTGGAGTGAAAATAGTTTGAATGAATACAAAAATTTACATTTATTTTAAATTATTTGCAGTAAAACATTATTGTTGAATCATAGTAATTAAGACACGTACCTATAAAAATAAATAAGACGAACACGAATGGTACACACATACGTTACATTAATGAAACAGTGTAAGTGAGCTTCTTCTGTGTTGGCAGTGCTGTGTAGCGCTTTGCATTGGATCTCTGACTGCCCTTTCTTTGTAAGAGACTCTGTGGCTGGTTCGACTCATTGTTGGAAGTTAATCGCCAGTAGTGTTGGGCAGTTGGAAGTAGTCCCCAGCAGTGATGGAAGTACTGTTCGGCAGTTGGAGGTGAACAGCCAGCTGTGGTGGATGTTAGATGTGAGAAGTTAGCATTGATGGAGGGTAGAGGTCTGAAGTGTTAGCGTAGGCTAATGATCCGTACATGTTCGACTTGGAGATTGAATATTATTCATGATTATATACCTTTGTACTAGTTGTCGCATTATTAAGGTAAAAAATACATTATTTGGTTTGCAACAAAATATTTCGTTTGCTAACCACATGCTTATTAGTAGTTAGTGGCTTTAGTAGTTCGAATCTTTTATTCAGCTGGCAGTATCGACGCTTGCTCTATTGCAGTAGTTCGCATAATGAAGATTTTTGTGATGTAAGCGCTTAATGAAATTTATACGTTATTGGTAAGATTTCTTTTTAGTCAGGACCACTCTTTATTAATTATTAGAAGTCAGTTTGTAATTTTTTTGTGTTGCGCTAGAATATTGTGGGTCAGTGTTGACATGATAAGAGAAAACTAAAGAGAAAATAGGCTCAGTACGTTCAGATTTATTCAGCTGTTTCAGAATCAAATAACGTAGAAGTTTCATCTTCTCAGTCATTCTGCAATTTAAGTACAGACACACTCATTTAAATAAAGAAGTTTCAACAGACATTGCTCTGTGGGCAGATTGTTCACAACTAAATGTCGAGTTAGACTGCCAATAGGATTGTCCTGCACACAAAAGGTGGAAACCAGTTACTTGTTATCACAAAGTGGGAAAGTGCTACAAGTGATGTAGAACAAGGTGGATATAACAGACAGGTTGACATTAGGAAGAAAAGTGTTTTTAGAAAGGTGAACCTTGTTAATTTAGAATATAAATTTAAGTGTTAGATCTGGCCGGCCAGTGTGGCCGAGCGGTTCTAGGCGCTTCAGTCTGGAACCGCGGGACCTCTACGTCGCAGGTTCGAATCCTGCCTCGGGCATGGATGTGTGTGATGTCCTTAGGTTAGTTAGGTTTAAGTAGTTCTAAGTTCTACGGGACTGATGACCTCAGATGTTAAGTCCCATAGTGCTAGAGCCATTTGAACCATTTTTGTTAGATCTGTTTTAGGTTATTTGTCTAAAGTGCGGACTTTGTCAGAAGCGGACGAAGAATGCCAACTTGTTCAGAAAAGAACAGCAGTTTTCGAAATGTGGTACTACAGAAAAGTGCTGGTTTTAGGTGAGTGGATGATGTAACTGAGAAGGAGGTGCGGAATAGAACTGAGGGCAAAAAACTTACTGCATGAAGGAATCAGTTGATAAGCTAAATCCTGAAGCTTCAGAGAATTGGCAAACTGATAATGAAAGAAAGTGAGAAGGGTATGAACTGTAGAGTCACATGGTTTGACTACAGTAGGCAGGTTCCTGCGAAAGAGGCTTGCACAGGTCATCCATGCTTAGACTATCGTGGAGACCTGCATCAAGCCAGTCTTCTGACTGAAGGCTGCACCACCAACAACAGCAATAACAGTAAAAGTTATCGAAATGATTCAGTGGTATTACACGTCATTTCTGTTGGGTGCAATATTTAGTGTAGTACAGCAGCAGAAGAGGAATGAAGGTGGGGTGGGGCGGTCTCGGTATACTTCAAGGTACGCTTACTGGTTTTCGCGAAAACTGACAACACATCACTTGGGCATCCCGCTGCTAGAGGGCGCCGTTACCGCCTGTGCGTCGGCAGCCCGCGGCACACACGGACACTGCCCCTGCGCTTTCGGCGCCGTGTCGGCTGTGGCAGGCGCGGCCACTTCTGGCGCTGCGCGGCGCGGCGCAGATATTTATGGGCCAATAAAAATCTAAGCCGCCGGATGAGCGGATCCTGCTCCGCGGCTGCCGATTTATCTGCCGCTTGTTAGAAGGAGCCGCAGGTCCCTGACCCGGCGTTCGCACCTCACACCACAACCACCTGCTGTTGCCGCTCATACCATTATCAACATCGTCGTTTAGCTTATCCCATTCCTACAAATGTCCAGAGCAGGATTGTCAATAAAGCATTTTGTATGTCCTCTCCAAAGATGACAGTTTATTTCCTGTTACTATTAATACAGTTTTCCACTTTATATGATCTGCTGAGAAATCGAACGGAGCGGAAGACCTGCGCCTTTAGCTTGAAGCACAGTGAGACAACTTGCAAGACAAACCCACATCGAATCCCCATGGTTAGCTGACGCCCGTCAGCCTTCTACACCGGTCTGCCTAAGAGAGGCTTTGAGGTGGTTTTCCAGGCTCGTTTTCGCAAACGATGGGCTGGTCCCAGATCTCAGCCTGAGAAAATATGAAGTCCATGGCGAGGTCCATCTTTGCAACCACGACACCATGCAGCACCAAGCATGTGAATGCCATCCTCCTACCGATAGTGCAACCGTATCGGAAGCATACAAGTACTGGCGAGGCATTCGTCTTCATGGACGACAATTCCTGCCCCCGTCGTGCACATCTTGTGAATGACTTCCTCCACGATAATGACATCACTCGACTAGAATGGCCAGCACGTTCTCTTAACATGGACCCTATCGAACATGCCTGGGATAGATTGAAAAGGCCAGTTTATGGGCGACGTGACCCACCAACCACTCTGAGGTATCAACGCCGAATCGCCGTTGAGGAGTGGAACGATCTGGACCAGCAGTACATTGATGAACTTGTGGATAGTATACCATGACGAATACAGGCATATATAAGTGCAACCGGACGTGCTACTGGGTATTAGAGGTACCGGTGTGTACTGCAATCTGGACCACCACCTCTGAAGGTATCGCCATATGGTAGTGAGCAATAAAAAGGGCGGAAACGATGTTTATGTTGATCTCTGTTCCAATTTTCTGTACAGGTTCCGGAACTCTCTGAACCAAGGTGATGCAAAACTTTTTTTGATGTGGTATATTAATTGTTATGGCGACTACTTTCGACATTATAGACAATTAAGATTCCTTTTTCTACCTGTCTCGTTTTCAATTTCCTTTCCCTTATACACTTATGGCACATAATGATAATTAAAAGATAGGAACCGGTAGTTAATGAAGGTTTCCCTCATCGACAGTTCTTGTCGGTCACAAAATATGGCATTTTTCAAATATCCACCAGCCGTGGTCCACCACCTGCACAAAATGTATTGATGATTTTATTTCAATAGTGTAGTTTTCGTGTAGTCATTATCGTTTCTCCTAGTTTGATGCTCTACTTATTTGTACTTAATGGCAACCTCTTAATCTCTGTTGCTAAATTCACCTATTTGCTAACGAATATTCGAATAATTAGTTTGGTCTGCAGCTGTAACCCTCAGTCGATTTCCTGCGAAATCAATTAGCCGGTCCTTCGTTCTACCAAATGTTCTACTAATGTATCTCTTCATCTGTTAACTTATTCTTCTATTCTTTCATTGCCTTTTGTGTCTTATACCTGTTCATTCTACCCTTTAACTATACTGTTTATTTAATGTCGTTTTTATTACATAATTACGGCAGTTTCCAACTTCTTTTTCGATTTTTGCACTTCCCAAGACACATATTCTCCTTTTGACAGTGCTGCTAACGGATAATTTTTTTTTAGCTCGAAACGTCTTTTGCTTAAGGCATGGTAACTGACCGTTCGGTGCGCTCTTCATATTCATCTGCTTCTAACATTTAGTGTCCAGTGATACTGAGGCAGCTGGTTCAATTCCAGCTGGTGTAAGACATTATCATCAACAGTTCTTGCTACCCATCTCTGGGGGACACCACCTTGACGAAGCATTGTCCGTGCGGGTGGAGAGGCCTGCGTATCTACGGGAAGCTGAGGACTATGCCGAAGGTAGAGGACCTACTGCCGGAAAGGCCTCAGCCGATGGATCAGACTAAGAGTGTCCCACAACGTCCCATCTTCCCTATCCACTCCTAGTCCTACCCTATTCCCTGACCTGACCCAAGGTGAGATGCGATCCGTTCTGAGAGGTGCGTGGCACATGGGAAGATGTGTCGCAAAAGGAGCCTCAGAGATACTGGGCGACCTCCCTGAGTAATTAGCCTTACACCGGGCGGGGTATTCGTGGTGTGGACATTTTAGATCCCCAAATCTCGTGGGACCAACATGGACACGATTACAGAAGAAGAAAAAGAAACTGAGGGGCAAATTGAGACCTCAGATACCCAAACATCGGGACTGAACCGCTGGCAGGCATTTCCACTACTGAATCAGGGTCTAGACCCGAGCCAGAAGTGGGAACTGTAACCGAGAAGCTAGACCAAATTAAGATCAAACGCTTGTCTGGGACCCAAAGGAGGAAGTTACTCAGGAAACAGAGGAAAAAGGAAGGAAAAGAATGGCTTCCTAAACACAAGTGGAGGGAAGTAAAGGGACTAGAACCCAAGACCCCCAGGAAAAAACTGTCTCCGTTTGAAGGGGCACGCAGACCCCCACAACGTCAAAGAAAGGTAGTAAGTGGATAAGGGAGGTATCAAAGAGTCCCTCCTCCCTGGATAAGCGAGTCCAGAAAAAACCAAGGAAAGAAATAGGGTTCAAAAATGGTTCAAATGGCTCTGAGCACTATGGGACTCAACTGCTGAGGTCATTAGTCCCCTAGAACTTAGAACTAGTTAAACCTAACTAACCTAAGGACATCACAAACATCCATGCCCGAGGCAGGATTCGAACCTGCGACCGTAGCGGTCTTGCGGTTCCAGACTGCAGCGCCTTTAACCGCACGGCCACTTCAGCCGGCTAAGAAATAGGGAAACAGACCTATAATACTGCAGTCTCGGGTTTTAGGATGACAGTTATCCAGGAAGGTTATCCACCAGTGGCCATCACCTCGCAGCAGGAGGAACTAGTATAGATGGCCCTCTTTCAAAAGATTGGGGGGGGGGGGGGACGCTGGCCCAGGTCCCAATTTCAGGAGGGTCTATCTAGATCTTGGTGCACTCATTTTTGTCTTTGAGGGGATGCACACAGTAGAATGGCTCAAGGACAAGGTGCCCATGGGAAGATGCAAAGCTGCTGGTCAAGACGGCAGCAGAGCTTCTTAAGACCGCAAAGATATCGTTATGGGTACCTAAGATCCTTAAGGAAGTCTCTCCCAAGACTCGTTCGGGAAAATAGGGGCCCAGAACCCAAAAGTCCCGACTGGAGAGCGATTAACCAGAAGGTTTCTCTGGAAGGACGAACCTTAGTGGTGGAGGTGGTGAGAAGTCCCTGAAGGTGATGTGGGAGCAGGACCTGAAACTGTTTTTAGGGTTCTCGCAGGTCACCGTCAGGGTTCTCAAAGACCTCAAAGATGGCAGTAAGACAGAGCCTGGAGGTGCTTCAGATTAATCTGCAGCACAGTAAAGGGGCCTCTGTTGCCCTGAACCGCTGCCTGGGGGGGACAGGAAGTGGACGTGGCCCTGATACAAGAACCCTATTTATATAAAGGGGGTGTATCGGGCCTTGGAGGCACTGGAGGTAAGCAGATCTATGCTAGGAATCTAAGAAACTCCAGAACATGCATCTATGTTAGAAATGTCATTTCTTTCATGCCAATGATGGATTTCTGCTCTAGGGACTTAGTGACCATCAAAATGCAGCAATGTGAGGAAGGTAGCACGAGGGAAATTATTTTGGCCTCAGCATACCTTCCTTACGAAGACAGTTCTCCTTCTCCCTTGGAGGTGAGCAGACTGGTAGAGACTTGCCATCGGCAAGGTGACCAATTGCTGGTGGATTGCGATGCCAATGCCCACAACCTAGTGTGGGGCAGCAAGGACACCAACATCAGAGGTGAGTACCCTCTTGAATTCCCTTAGCTAACAGCTTAGAGGTCCTGAATAGGGGCAATGAACCTACATTCAGGAATAGCACAAGGGAAGAAGTAATTGACATAACATTTGGTTCCATGACGATGGGTAGCTATGTCAAACAATGGCATGTGGTGTTGGTGCCACCCTCATCAGACCACATGTACATTAAATTCAAGGTTGAAATGGGAATCATACAGACCATGACTTGTAGAAATCCCAGGAAAACAGACTGGGAGACATATAGGAGGAGTCTTGACTTACTTAGAAATTAAAACCATGATAAGGAAGCCAGTAGAATTTGAGGAAGCAGCAGAGGCTGTTATCTCTGCCATAGTGACCTCATATCAGGACAACTGCACAATCACCAGGAAGTGCACAACTAAGAGTGTTCCTTGGTGGAATAACAAATTGGAAACGCAAATAAAACAGGTATGGAGACTGTTTAATATTGCGAAACGTAAAGGGCAATGGGCTAAATATCGTGAGGCCCTTGTCAGTTACAATCTTGCAACAAGACAAGCAAAGGAGGCATCCTGGAAGGCATTCCGTGAGGAAGAGGAAGGAACGGCTGCACAAGCCAGACTTCACAAGATTCTCACTAGAGTGCCAACTAATCCAGGAGGTACGTTGAGGAAGGATGATGGGGAATATACAAAGACAGCACATGAGACGCTGGAATTGCTCCTCAAAACTCACTTTCCTCAATGTGGTCTGCCAGATAACACAGACCAGTATGTGACCCCAGGCACTCGAAGAGAGGACTGGGAATCGTCCAAGGAGTGTGTGAACTTCAACAAAATCCAGTGGGCGGTGGGAACATTTCAACCGTTCAAGTCACCTGGTCCAGGTGGAATTTTTCCATGCTCACCTGCAACAGGCAGGAGGAAAGCTTATAAGTCCTATGCAGGCTATTCAGGGTTAGCTTAGCAGTAGGAATCATTTTCAATGTTTGGAGGGCAGTGAATGTTGTCTTCATTCTAAAGCCAGGGAGAAATGATCATACCAAGGCCAAGGACATGAGACCAATCAGTCTGTCCTCCTTCATTCTCACAACATTGGAAAAACTGGTTAATGTATATGTTGGGGAGCGGAGGCTAAGTAGGGTCCTTTTACACCTGAACCAACACGCATACCAACCAGGTAAATCATGTGAGACAGCTCTCCACCAACTCGTTGGGAAGGTGGAAAAAGCACTTCACTTCCAAGAAATAGCCCTCTGCATCTTCCTGGATATCGATGGGGCCTTTAGTAACACGACATTCGATTCCATGGTAAGGGCAGCAGTGGTGCATAACCTTGGGGACCACTATATGTAGGTGGACCAGAGCCATGCTTAGTGGAAGGAAGGTAGAGGCTACCATGATGAATGAAAAGATGGTAATTAAGACCAATAGAGGCTGCCCACAAGGACGAGTTTTGTCTCCTCTATTGTGGAATATAGTGGTGAACGAACTCATCGAGGAACTAAATTCCAGACAATGCTTCTACCAAGGATACGCAGATGACCTTGTCATAGTAATACTTGGCAAATTCACTGACACATTCAGGAATATGGCACAAGGAGGGTCGGACATTGTGCAAAAATGGTGCATTAAATAGGATCTGAGAGTGAAAACTAAGAAGCCTGTTGTGGTGCCATTTATAAAGAGACATATTCAGCATTCAAGTTGGAATCTAAAGCTCTTCGATGAAACTCTACCTGTGAAGGGGACAGTGAAATATCTAGGGGTAACCTTGGATGAGAAGCTGACTTGGACCCCTAATATTAAGAGTATCCGCTCCAATGCAAAAAGCACTTTAGTGAGTACTAGGAGGGCTTGTGGCAAAAACTGGGGCCTAAGCCCCAGGGGTAGACACTGGAAATACACAACAGTGGTTAGATCTAGGATTTCCTATGGGGCCGTAGTGTGGTGGAAGAAGGTAGAGCAGCGGGTAGCTGCTAAAGAGCTTGCTAAGGTGCAGAGATTGGCCTGCTTAGCCATAACAGGCGGAATTAGCAGCACACCAACCGCTGGAATGGAAGCCATGCTGGATATGCCTCCATCTTTGGGTTAAGATAGAGGCAGCGGATGGGGCGTACAGACTTAAAACTGGCCAAAACTGAGTCTCATTCGGATATCTAGAATCACACACTAACATAGTGAGTGAGGTGAATATAGGTATGGCTGGGGAAATGCCAGCCGACTATATAATAACTCTCAACTGCTTCGACAAGCCTTACAACATAATAATTGGAAGTAGGGAGCAGTGCGAGAACACAGTTTGACACTGAAGGGTGGGGGGGGGGGGGACATCGTTTGTATCACTGATCGGTCGAAAACAGATCAAGGCGTTGGGGCAGGGTTGTACAGGGTTCAGCCAAGACTGGAGAGCAGCATTTCTCTAGGGAAACTGGCCTCTGTATTCCAAGCCGAAATTACTGCAATCAGGGCATGTGTGGAGGAGAATATGAGTAGGTGCTACAATGACTGTAGCATCTACGTCTATTCAGACAGCCAGGAAGCCCTGAAATCATTGGCAGCTCCTGCAACAAGATCTAAGACTGTTGCAGATTGCCACAGGGCTTTGGTGGAGCTAGGGGGAAGCTAGGGGGCTACAACTCCATTTATTGGACCGGAACCTGTCTTGACAATCACCAAGGCTATGATCAAGTTAGAACTACGGAACTGGGTTAGGAAACAGCACGTAGGATATTGGACCAAGGTCCATAAACAAGAACATGGTAAGGTAATGATGCCCAAGCCATGTTTTAAAAGAAGCTCTGTAATCCTGGGATTGAACAGGAAAGAGATCAAACTCATGACTGGACTGATGACCGGCCATTTCAACTTCACAAAACACCTACACACAATGGGTATAACGGAAGAGGACCCTAAATGTAGGATCTGTGATGAGGGTGAAGAAACTGCATCACACCTAATCTTCGAATGCATGGCATTGGAGAGTAAAAGATACAGAATCTTCGGGACAACTAGACCTCAAGAAATTGTGTCTAACAAAAAACTGGTAGAGGGAATCCTTGCACTATTTAAGGCCACTGGTTGGCTTTACCAGATATACATGGAGCGATACCGCACAATAAACCTAGTTTCGGTGCGGTCAGTGGCGGGTCAGACCTAAGCTGTTTTAGCTCTCCTGTTAAAATCAATCAATCTATCTATCTATCAATCTTGGCTACCGGATGGAAGGTGACTCTGTGCCCTTAGTTGCCAGAACTCTGAACAGTATCGTAGGTTAAATCGCAAAACACACCACTGTGTATTCAGTAACACTCCGTGACTCTGCTGATGCTGGCAGTTCATCAGATGTGGAACTACCACCCGGTGGCCCTTTTTTTGTTATTCGAGACGAATAGGATTCCTGTCGGCAACGGGGTTCACCCTCTCTCTTTCTTTGCATACTAATTCGTTAGCAACATAAACACGGTACTATACTGCACAAAGATCCATTACAATCACATACACTTTATCACGATTTGGAAGAAGGCAGTGTCAAACCATTTCAGGTTATGATCTTCTCCACGATACAATGAATGATTCCTGCATTACATTCAATACTAGCCGTCTGAATATGTGACTGACTGCGACGATACTTGACAGCTATTCTGTATTTGATGACTCGGATGGACAGATGGCCCCAAGTAATGCCTCAGGAAAGTTCCTTCGATATGAAGCTCATATGAAATTTTTATTACAAGTTATGCAGGCGACAAGAGACAGTTGAATACGATTAACAAGTGTCCCTTATCTAATGATGGACTATGGAGCTTCTGATCATTCAGTTCTAGCATGAAAGACACGTCACATGGACATGCAAACCATATAACCCTGGCGTTCTCCAGCGAAAATACAATATCTTACCTGAAGGAGAATCAATAACTCCGCTTCTAAAACCTGGCTCATATAACCGTTGTTTTTGTAATAATATGCGTTTAAAATGTTCAACTGTGGTATCTTTATTTATGATGTTCTTTGTATCTAATATGTTATAGACTTCAAACGTCGTTATGGTTGTCAAAATCAAATGGAAACGGAGTATTTCGCGCTGGTGAGTGGAATGTTGTAAACATGTATTGTTTCTAAATACAGCTAAATGCCCAAAAAGGAGCAATAAGAAAACAAAAGACCAGTTTATCTTTAGTGTGTAATCAATGAGAAGGATTCGATATCACATCTAAAGCAGGCCCGACTTGAAGGAAGCAGATCCTCCATTATTTGACTGGTAAGTGGAGGAGAGCTTGTGAGGTAAAGGAACTTATCACTAAACTTTGCGTCAGTCATCTTCTACATTAAATTTCAGAGATTTCAGTAGTGTCTCATGCAATGAGGGCATTTGACACTGTTGATTGTGGCCCTTCTGTTGAATAGGAACGTCAACTCTGCCCGTTCCCTTGGTGTTATTCGAGAGGAATTGGCCGACGGTTGGTTTCACCCTATCTCTTCTCGCATTATCAAATGACACAAACATGATACCACTTTAGATATGCACCTACTACAACCTCCTACACTCAGAAGATACACTTAAGACACGTCTCTCTCGCGTACAAAGAGATGAAATCCCTTTCAGCTTAGGCGACTGAGCAGAGCCTTGGTGTTCTGACAGCCAAAATGATATTCAATTTTTTCTTTCTTTGTCAGTTAGGCATTTATGTTTACGGTGATATTTATCTTAGCAGTCTGCGTTGCATTAGGATGCCAAATTAACAAAAGTTTACCACCTTCCGTAAATGAACTCACACGAAAGAAACATCAGTAATTCTTTAATATCTCTTCTGGATGACGATGATAAGAAACTGTTCAAATGAATATTTTATTCAGTAACAGGATGTGAGCTGCTTTAAAGCTTGATGACACATTAGAACTGTGAGATATAACACGCTTTTCAAAGGCAGTGCTCTAATATGTTGAGCTACCCGACACCACACACAATCCTTCCCCACAGTTTCAATAGTACCAGATTCTATCACTTGCGCTTGGTTTGTATTAAACACAATATACGACAAGAAATCGTGCCAAAGCAGTTAGAATGAGATGACCTCCATATACTTGCGTTATCTGAAGTATAAAGTTTTCCTTTTAAGAGACTCACCATTTAGATCAACCAGACCGTATATATTTTGCAAATAACTATACAGGCGGTTGAATTTCAACACTCGACATCCATAAATAAGCGTAGCTACTGACTGGAGAATATATCATTAGGTACAGACGAAAACTATCAAAGGACAATAAAAATGTTCCCGTACGAAGAAGTTCCAGAATCTGTATGGCAATCAGATAAAACCACCGTGAAAATTGAGTCAATCATCCCAGTGACGCACTATGCTAAAGATAACCGCTGTGCACCCTCATCCGACAGGAATCATTGACCCTTCAAGGTCTTTTTTAAGGGACCGAAGGCGTCATAATCACATGGGAGAGATCAGAACTCTAGCACGGGTTTTCTAGTGTCTCCCATGTGAGTTGGTGTAACTTCTGCGTTACGACATATGCGATATGGGAACGTGGGTTTCCATGAAGCAGGAGCACAGCTTGTTGCACCATTCCACAACGGTGTTTTCGACGAACACGATACACGTTCTTCATTCTCCGATGGATGTCTACTGATGTTTGTCCTTAGGCAGCTAAGAAAGGAATAACAGCGCGTTCGTCCTGTGTAGACGCATTTGGTAGTAACGTTGCCATAGCTCACGTTTCCGCATTTATCGCACGCACGTCGGCAAGACATGAATGCCACACTAACCCCTTGACTACTTTTCGGTGCTTATATCCCGCATAGGAATGGCGCTATGTTGCGTATACGCTGCAGTAATGTTCTCAAATGGAAACTTTTTGATCGTCTCTGATATTTTCCGATGATATACAACTGGCTAACAGATAGAAGCCGTACTTTAAAAATCGGCATTGACAGCTGGCCCTCCACCAACGATATCTTAGGCCATAGTTCTGAAAGGCGCCAATGGCGCTGAGTTTAAGTTCAAATGGTTCAAATGGCTCTGAGCACTATGGGACTCAACATCTTAGGTCATAAGTCCCCTAGAACTTAGAACTACTTAAACCTAACTAACCTAAGGACATCACACACACCCATGCCCGAGGCAGGATTCGAACCTGCGACCGTAGTAGTCCCGCGGTTCCGGACTGCAGCGCCAGAACCGCACGGCCACCGCGGCCGGCTGAGTTTAAGTCCTACATAATTTTGCGGAAAGTGAGAAGCCAAAACCCTTAATGGTGTGAAGTGCAAATACTATGTTTACAGAGGGCGCTAACAGAGGACAGTGAATTTACTGATTCAAATCACCGGGCTGTCCATCGGTGACGGATAGCGAAACAGGAATGTGATAGTATGAGAGGCACATATTTGTGTTCACCGGTAAACCAGATTCTATATTGACATTTGTAATGGTCGTTCGCAAGTATGATGTCATTCTGAATAGCAGCAACTACGCGAAATCTATCGAGAAGCGACACACACAACCAGCCCTGCTTAAAATAACAGTACGTATTTCGGAAACCGTGAACACTGCAACATACGCCTACACCATCAGCCAGGTCACTTCTAAAGCATAAGTGTACTGCCAGTGCACCTACTTATCTCGTTACACAATGCACTCTCCAAGAACATCGTAAGCTATATAGTAGCAGACGTCTTCCACTCAGCATTTGTGGAAAAGGATACTGTTCGTTTCTGTTCATAGGAGTATAGCTCCTAGATAATGATAATATACCTTTTATATATAGGGTGGCCGACATTTCTTCAGGGTATTCGTTCTGTTTATCCCCTAGTACTCGTGTAATTGTGTTGACGAATAAGTTTTGCGCGATGAACGTCAACGAAATGATACACAAAAGTAACTCACCAGTGGGATTTTCCATTGGACTGTAGGATCACACCATCCGGATAAGCATCGGTCTCGATCTTCAGGATTCTTTTATGACCAGTCCAATCGATTCTAAGGGATTTGTGCCTGTGTTTGCTGCCGAAGTAAACTTGTACGGTTGTCAATACTTTACTGCCCAATAAAGAAGAAAAATACAGGAGCCGCCGAACGGACGGAATGGGCGGAGGAATTTACGAGGCAGGTTGTTAGAGCGTCGCGGTCGAGCGACGGGTTTACCGCCGGCCGGGGACAGGCCCTGACTGTCCCGCGGGGCTGCCTAACTGCCGCAGATAAGTCAGCGCCGCAAGCCGCGCACCCGCAAACACCTGTGCGTCCGGTTCAGGTACCCTGCCTCTGCACTCGATCTCCTCAGCACCGGGCTAGTTAGTCGCTAAAGAAGATTACGCCCATCAAAATATGACTTCCCAGAAGTATTTATTAAAATCAGTCGTTACAATTCTGTGACAAATACACACCCCTGATCCCAGAAGCTTCTGCCGGACTGAATTGCTTTTTCGTCTTCAGTGAAATGATATCTTCATTAAATATCACAACGTGATCGTTATACAATTACCCTGTACATAACTGATAAAGCAATTTGACGACTGGCAAGTAAATAGTGAAACTACAACGTCCCATGGTATACAAGGTGGTTGTAATTACTGCATTGGCCACTTGAAGGCTCGATACTTTAGGGGCCCCTTGGGAAACGAATGATGACAGAGCAAAGAAACTTTGAGGAAACATTTGTAAGCACATACGGAGGAGAAATAACGAATCACCCACTGAAAGATACACATTTTAATTGCACTAGGAGGAGGAAACATTCGTTAATTTCGTACCATATTTACGTTCCAGGTTGCAAACGGTGCTCAGTGTGACAACCATCTGTATCGACGACAGCCTTGAAAGCACTAGATAGTTCTCTACTTCTCCCCGAAAAATCTCAGGCGGACCAGGAAATATACGAGTGTAGTTGTCGTGACACAGCTAGTGCACTGCTTGAAGATCGCACATTGCGTCCAGCATTCTCTGCCATGCGAACAGCAACTTCTTCAACAATTGACCGTCAGTCTCTTCCAGGAGCAATTTCTAAACAGCCAGTTAATTCTGACTTTCGAATCGTCTTCTTCAGTCCCGGTGAGAAAGTCGGATCTCTCTGTATTCCTTTAACTCACCGACACTCGACAAGAGCAGCAGCACTATTGTTGTTTCGATAAAACGGCTTTTCTAGTAAAGACCTGCTCACTTGTCCAGACCCCTATTGAGTGTATGCAAATGCAATGCACACTGTTGCTTGTTTTTCAGCCCTACGTCGCAGTACCAGTACCTGCGACTAATGGTAAGTCATGACACTTACAGAATTAACAACGTCAAAGCTGCCAAAACTTTTAATGTATACCAAAGATTATTTGGTCAGTGGCTCACAACGACGCCGTGGCGCTGCATTAAACGGAGCTAGAGGGTAACTGAAACCTGTCTACAATAACATCGTCATTGACAGGACATTAAATTGGAATCGTTCTTTCTTTGCAAGTTTTTGTGTCAACATACTAAAGCAGCTTTTGGGATTCACATAAAGCTTGCAAACGTATTTTTTTCTCTTAATGAATAGCGTAACAGCCATTTGACTGTACACACGACCTAGATTTCAGCCTTTAACCATTTTCAACACGGAGAAAACCTTAGAGCTTTTAAGGAGTGGTTCCAAAGGGAGACTCGTTGCCGGAGCTCTAAATCCAAATATTTCGCCCTCGTTGCAAATGACTCATTTTAGGCCAAAATACGAGACAACTTTTGGGATGCATAAGTAAATGAAAATTTGCTGTCATACTGTTTTGAGTTTGGGATTACGGCTTTCGTGTGTGGTTCCACTGTCACCTAGGTGGTGGTGGCAGTGGTGGTTTTCAGGTCAGATTCGCCGACAGTCTTGTAAACGTAAAAACCTTTAGAGCACTCTGACATTGGAATATCTTAAATGAGCAACTGAAATTCAATCAGGCCTTTTCCCTCTGAGTTGCCGCCTGTATATTAGTTGCGTACTTCATGGCTCTTTTGCTGTTCGTGCACACCTTTGAATCCCTATTAGCGGTGCCCTTGTTTGCCATGTCTACCTGGGTGCCATGCGGCTGTTTGCTCTCCATGTTACGATTAGAATCTCTTGTTAGGTGACACTTCACGCCATGGCACAGCCCCTCCACTCTGTGGCGCTTAGTACTGCATCTGCAGCACCAATTTGAGCAGCAGTTGTCACGGCAGTAACACAATGAACTGTTACAAATCGGTTACTTCGGGGACAGCTCCGAGCCAGACGCGGTGCAACGTCCATTCCACTGACCCCAAACCACCGCCATTTTCGGCTTCAGTGGTGTCAAGGGAGAGCTCACTGGAGGGCAAGGTGGAGATCTGTTGTTTTAGATGGAGGTTAGATGGAGGTCAGTCGAGGGCCTGCAACTAACCTATCTTCGTGCTCGACACACTGGGCTTACATCTGGGATTATGATATGGAATTATCCCACGTATGCCGACTGCAAATTTATACGCCAATCTGGTGATTGGACACGTTGTGCTGCCATTCATGAACAGCATTATCGGGGGATGTTTTCCAGTAGGATAACACTAGCCCACCTGCCGCTGTTGTAACCCAATATTGTCTACAGAGTGTCGACACGTTGTTTTGGCCTACTCGATCACCAGATCTGTCTCCAGTCTTGCAGATACGGAACATCTTCGCACGGCTCCAGCATCACCCACATTATTAATGTACCAGCGTTTAACTTTTGCAGTGACTTTCCTCGCGCTTGCGTTAACCTATGATCTTGCAATGTTAATCACTAGAATATGTTATCTAGACAAACGTGTTAATGAAATATGATTGGATTAATTATTTTTTGGTGTTGCGATATTTTTATCCATCAGTGTATCAGGAGGTACGGCTTTGGTAGAAATTCGAATCAAAACTCTCTAAGGGAAGACAAATGATAGTTTACCGCTACAGACTCGAGATTTGTTTTCCACTACGTATATGTCACTGTTTACTCAACCCTACAATACCTATTTTGAAACGTAATTATCTCTTCCTATCTTTCCCTTGAAGCTTCGCTCTGTACAGTGTTCTTACCACGGCTGGATTTACGGCTGTCGCTGTAAACGTAAAGCAACTGCAAGCTACGCCCGCGAACAACATACAGTAGCTGCCTACTAATGACGTTCACCTCCACATGCCTTCAGGATGCCGGAAGAAATCGGCAGCACTTTCCAGCGGAAGTGGCTAACTACGACTTTAAAGTAAAGACAGCTCGTGACATGAATTTTTTTGCTTTGACCTCGTGTATGTACACCGGATTACTAGTTCCAATAAGAATAAGCTGCCGTCTTCAGATCGGCAGAGTAGATGTTACGAAATGACACTGTGCGATAAACCGCTCTTTGTATTCGTGCCATCGTAATGGACTCGAAATAAAAAGAGAATAGAACATTAAAAAATATAGCTGTGTCTTGATGGCAACACAGAGTCATACAAGTGTGGCGATATCAAGAATTGCCGCATGTGTCTATGTTGGCTGCCGGCTAGATACTCAGTTTCACCATGAAGACACAGCTATATTTTTTAATGTGCTCTCTTTTCATTCTGAGTCCATTACTATGGCAGGAATATAAACGTGCGGTTTATCGCACAGCATGGTTTCATAACCTGTTCTCTGTGGATCTGATGATGACAGCTTAATCCTGTCAAATCTAGTAATCCAGTGTACGTAAGCGCGGTCAAGGCAGTAAAAAACTTCAAATCAAGTTTTCGTTACACTGAATTAATTGATCTCCCTCCAGCCGACAATGTCAGTTATTATAATATGACTTTAAACTTGCGGAGCTACAGCTCGCCGAAAACTTCTAACATGCTGGGAAATGGGCGAAAATGAAGTTTTTGAGTAAGGGTTAACCGCTAGAAACCCGAATTTGAAATATTGGCTTTGCATAACCTGAAAATCAGATGGCGTGTTCGAAATCTGAGGATGAAGACGAAGTTTGAACTACTTGAAGCCCCAGTCGAAAAATGATCTAAAATGAAATTCTGGCTATCCTTGTAGCCTCGGAGCAGCGTTGTTCTCTCCTCCACAACCAATAGCTAGGCAAACGGCAGACACAACTCCCAATCAAAAACAATTTCTAAACTCCTACCAGCGCGACTAACATAGAGGGGACAATGAGATTCGCTCTCACCAAAAGGTAGGCGTACGCCCAAATTTTTCCACCACTCCAGCTACACACACAGACAGTTTGTGTGTGCTCACAGTACAGTTCACACCTGACGAGCCACTTCTGGCTGTCACATTTTAAATTTGTGTTGCACGTTGACTTAATTTTTATTGCTGGGCGTTGTTTCTTCTGCTGGATTTGATTTTCCTATTGTTGATTTTGGCTTCGTCGTAACAGATCTGACATTGGAAATTGTATCGACAAAAATTATAGTCAAGTAAAGCAATATAAAGCCATATTTCCGCCCTTTTCTTTTGAACTGGAACACTTAAAGGCAGTTAAACAAAAGTAGGGTAGGAGGGGAGTCGCTTCACAGTGCAACATATACTGGAAAACCATGAAGGACAACAGATAACGGAAACTATCTTGTTGTGCATCCAAGTATAATACTAAGAATACATTATTAAACCCATGGTGACTTGGAGGTGTGCCAGTACACAGAGCTGCCTACTCTGGCAGCAACAACGGCCCGAACGTGCGCGGCATAGTCAAACTGAGTGTGGAAGACTCATTCTAAACGTCATTTCTTGGTTGATTTGGAGGGGAGGAGACCAGATAGCGAGGCCATCGGTCCCATCGGGTTAGGGAAGGATGGGGAACGAAGTCGGCCGTGCCATTTCAAAGGAACCATCTCGGCATTTGCCTGAAGCGATTTAGAGAAATCACGGAAAACCTAAATCAGGGTGGCCGGACGTGGGTTTGAACCGTCGTTCTCCCGAATGCGGGTCCAGTGTGCTAACCACTGCGCCACCTCACTCGGTGAGACGTCATTCCATGTCGCTCCATGAAAGAGTTCACAAATCATAGGAGCTAGCAAATAGCTGCATGCCAGTCTCTCGGCAACTCATGATCAGATGATATAAAAGTTTTCTGGGTATGGTACCGCGTCATAATGTGTAAAACTACTGCTGGTGGAGAAAAACCAACGGTTGCAGCGGCCTTCTTCTGGGTCTAATGGAGCAGCAGTAGTTTTATGCATTATGACGCGGTACCATACCCAGAAGACTTTTATGTCGACTAACTCTGGCCTCGCAAGGCTACGCAATTATACCATGATCAGATGTTATAAGATAGAGAGAGATATGGAGAACGTGCTGAGCAGCATAACACAAAAGCCCTGTGTATCGACGAAGGTCAGGACATCACTGGAAACGTACAGTTTCTTCTTCCTCCAGTTTGGGTAACGGATGGCTAACTGTAGCTTTCGTTGCTTGTAACAATGCAGTTAGAGCCGGTTTGGAATCCTTTGAAAGTCGGGAAATCTTAGCTTACCGTACTATACCTGTTTCTGAGATTATTATTGCTAGTGAGGGTTCCTACCTTTTTCCGCACGGGAGTTTGTCTTTGTCTTGTCGGAGACGTTGTAAGATAAATTCCGATTGTAGTATTCACTTATGGGTGAAGGCTAGTGGTCGTTCTTCTTTGGAAGATTGTCGCATTGTGGGTGATTGTACTTTATATAATCATTGAAAGCAGTTCTCAATAAACGGCCCTTTTAAGGGCCACAAATACTACACACTGATCTTGCCAAAAGCCGAGAAGCGATTCTTCTTAGTGTTTTAGCTCTCTGGGGCACTCTGGGATGCTCTCTGGGGCACTCTGGGATCCTCAATAGATGTCGAGCACAGTCTCTGATTGGTTGTTCTGTTTTTGGCGCGCGATTCAAATTGCTGATAGTTACCTCACACAGACCTCGAAGACAGGACACAACCACCAGCTTCAACCCCAGCCTCAACACGTCAGATAAAACGACTAATGTCCAAATTACCAGCTTTAGGAACTAGATGGCAACGCATACATCACGTCAGCTGCTGGACTACTATGCCAATGATGAATGCAACTTGCCAAGGTTCATTCTGCTCAGAGCATCCACATTTGGATATGTCCATCGTCATGTTGTACACAGAACTGAGTCTCGCCAGTGTCCACTGTAAGTCGCAGGGTGCACCAATGTCTACAAGCTTCTCTCTGCTGATGCTTCAAACGAAACTGCAACAATGGTCGCAATGCTGACATTTAGTCGTGAATCAGCTGTCATCGCGCTGTACGTGTGGATACTTGTCTTCCGACAAACAAGTTCCATTTGCTGACCCAAGGTACAAGACATGGCTGTACAAACTTGCACGGCCGAGCATACGGTACTTCTGCGCTAGTCCTTTGGGGCCAATGAGAACTAGAATAGCGTCGAGCATGGCCTTCCTGAACCCATTCCTTCTCTATCTGCATGATAGCCGTTGGACCCTATTAACGTCAGCAGAAAGGAGGAACGTCAAACTTTCAGTCTCAATAGCCTACGATGCTGCTGCTGTCAAATTCCGACGTGTGCAGGTAGATGTTTTTTAATTTTGCATAAGGAAACCACCATCTTCTCACAAATAACAAATACTCAGGCGCTATTTCTGAATGAGATACACGATGCCTAATCTTTCCTTATAAAACGGAACACAGATGGCGTTATTACTATCGACGCTGTGCGGTTGTGCTGAAACGACACCAATTTGCATAACGATGCACTTCCCAATTTGGCGGGTTTTTCTAAGGGTGCAGCCCCGTAGAAGCAGTCCTGTTTGCTCCAGCCAGATTAGTGGCTGTATGCATCGAGAACTTAAATTGGAATCTCTGGAGGGAAGGCGATGTTCTTCTCGACGAACACTATTAAGAAAATTTAGAGAACCGACATTTGATGCCGACTGCAGAAGGGATCTACAGCAGCCAACATACATTTCGCGTATGGACCGCGAAGGGAAATTAGCTCTCACATGGAAACATGTAGATAGTCTTTCTTCCCTTGCTCCATTTTCAAGTGGAATAGGGGAGGAAATGACTGTTAGTGGTACAGGATACACTCCGCCACAGCGTACGGTCGCTTGCGTAGTAAGAATACAGATATAGATGAAAATTTAGTTTACTCATTAAGATGTCACTCCATCAGTTTATAGGCACACAAAACTCACGGAAGAATGTTGTCTCTTATTTATCGAGAAAACAAAGGACGCAACTTATGCTGCTGATTCTCTCTTTGTAAAAATCTTTCTATTAGTCCTAATTTTCTCATTGCAGTCACTTCGCCAGGTGTATATGGGAGGTTGTAACACATTTGCCCACAACACTTGGAAGAAACGGTACAGAGCTCATCTCTCAGCTCCTCTTTCGTCACAGCATCGCTTACCTGCCGTATTCTCAAGCATCTTCCAGTGTTCGATATGCAGCATTTGAATTCACCTGATTTCGACGAGAAAGAGACGTCCCTCGCCAAGTGACAGATTTACTCTAATCCGCTCGAAATCCCATCACATTCCGAAAGCAGTGTCTACTCCTCCATCCATAGCTGACTAGATGCAGGGATATCACAACGAGAAAGATAGCATACTAACGTATAGGAGGAAAGTCAAAACGATGCAGAGTATGCGTGGACTGCACAGAGAAATTCAGAAGCATATCATCTACAATTTATCGATATCGAATAGTAGTCTATAAATATCCCCCTGTACGTGACCTAATCTTTTATACCGTACTCGCTTAATTACTACGCTAGAAATACGATAGTGTAACGGTGTCGGTGTCTTCGTTGATATCGTTGCATTTTGTAAGAATACAACACCCTTTTTCAAATGGAGCATACTTCCATTATGCGAATTTAATAGTATCACAGAGCTTCCAACACACTATCGAATTGAATCATTTACAACGGTGCAACAGCCTCACACCTCCACGCATAATTCAGATCTATTGCAAGAGTGTGGGGAGATTCAGGGCTTAACCCTAGCACCACTAAGAGGGCCAAAAATTCCAGCAGTATTTGTTTTATTTGTGTAATATATCTATTTGTTGGAGTGGAGAAGCAAGAATTTAGATAGTTGTGGAAACATATCTAGAGTATGTGCTGTCATGGTTTTATATTTTTGGTGAATTATTTAAATCCACCTATTATATTTAAGTTAAGTGCGGGCAGTTTTTGCCCCTCCCCCCTCCTTCCTTAGACATCGGTGAGACAAATTTCCTCATTACAATATTTCTCAGTATGGCAGAAAGATATGCAGTTACTGATTGTTGGTACCGCTGTATTGTGTTGCCATTGTTGTTTTGAAATAAATTTCCTTTGTTGTTCGTGCAGTTGTACATTACTCGCCGTTCTCATAAAATGTCTCGTCTGTATCAGCGGTTTCTCACAGATGACGAGGTGTCAGCTATAATAAACGAAGCAAGTGAAAGTGATGAAAATGATCGACAAGAAGATGATACAGTTGTGACATAGGATAGTACACAGCAATTGAAAATGAGTCAAGTTCAGGAGTTCGTCCCGTGATGATCAGCATGCAGCTGCTTCCAGCATCGTTGTTACAGCAAAAAGCGGTAGTGAATATATTACTGCGCCTCCAAGGCAAGTAAAAAATATATGTGCGCCTTCGTTGGTATTTTGATACTCATGGGCACAAATAATGACACTAGACTGCCTCTTGAGGACTTATGGGGGAAAGTACTGGGAAAGAATAACAACATAGCTACAATGAGTCGTATTCGATGTGCAGAACTTCTGTCCCTGATTAGGTTTGATGATGAAGAAACAAGAACCAAAAGATGAAAGCAGGATAAGTTTTGGCCGCTTCGTGAAGTTTTCGACAAAACTGTCGAAATATTTGTGATATACTACATACCAAGTGCAGATCTAACGATCTATGAAATGCTCTCCCTATTTCGAGGAAGATGTCCCTTTAAGGTCTTTATGAAAGACAGGCCTGGGAAGTATGGCATATTGTTTAGGATGATATCAGATGCACACACCCGGTATGTTCTAAAAATGGAGATCTATGCAGGGAAGGATGAACCACCTGCCGACGAACGGAGTGCAAAGGCAGTCGCTAGACGCCTAATGTATCCGCTGGCAGGAAGTGGAAGAAATATAATAATAGATCGTTATGATACATCCATAGACCTAGCCGAGGAGGTTTACATTGATGGCAAGTTAATTTTGGTGGTAACATTGAAGAGTAACAGAAAACACATACCAGAACAGATAAGAAGACGCAGGGTCAAGAGCTATATTCCTCTAAGTTATTATTCGCAGATCCGAAAACAGGCAACGGACAAGTTATCTTGGTTTCATACATCTCCAAACTGAAGACTACAGAGTCTCCTACTTCTTTCGACACAACACAATGATAAGAAGATGGTTGAGTCGACAGAGAAAAAAAAGACAAACACCAATCTCTACTACAATGAAACCAAAGGGGGCATAGACAGCATTGATCAAATGACACGAGATCATTCAGTAAAACGAGGAATGAGAACGTGGCCATTATCTCTCTTTTTCACCTTGATAGATATTGCCTGTCTCAATGCTGGAACAATTTTCATGATAACCAACACTAAGTGGAATAAGAAGAAGCATAATGTAAGAAGGCTGGAATTAGGTCAACAGCTCATTAGACCAGCTGTGGAAGAGAGAGCAAAGAATATCATGGTTTTACAAAGGCCTGTCGTCTCTGCAATGGAAAGTGTTGTAGGGAAAACGCTGCCCACCATTACTGCAACTGTTCAATCTGTTGAATTTTATTCAAGAGGTAGATGTCAGATCTGTTTGAGGGTAAAAACTCTAAAAAGGAAAAAAAGAAAAGATGACAAAAGTGTCTATAGTTTGTTGCAGGCGTTCCAATTACGTGTGTTCCACTCATTCTGTAAAAACAATCATATGCAATGGTTGTGAAATTGGAAGTGAAAGTGAGTAGGCAGGAAAAACTCAATTTCTGACTTTGATTTTCTGTTTTCTTATTTGTGGTTTGCTATTGTACGTTCCTTTATGATTTCTTAATATAAGTCTGATGTATATGACATTGTTAGTTTCACGACAAAAATATAATAATATTTCTCATATACATTACTTTATTTATTGTATTTGTATATGTTATAATGTTCATGATAACTATGGAAAGTGTGTTGCAACCTAGTAAGGAAATTCCAAGTTCATGTTAAAAAGTGAAAGGAATGTGAGGACAAATTTTGCCCTTCCCCCCTTTAGACATTCATGTTCAAATCCGAGCTGAGTGGTACTAGGGTTAATCATAGCATTGCTCATTTTTTATCCCCACGTGCAGTTCGATGTTGAACCGACCACGGTACTGTATACCGTCTAGACAAGAGTTTATCCACAGGGGTAGTACGCATATGCATAGTGCTTTTTATTTATTTAGAAGCAAGCCCAGTACGTACACGCTTATCCAACTATCATCAGTTGAGAGCCAATTAACCAGCAAGTACAAGCAAGACCAAATCAATGTCAATGTTTCTTCCAGCAACACCTCTTGCACCTCGATCGAAATTGTGTTGAGACAACATCTAGGTGACGTACTGATGGGATTTGCCGTCACTCGCCTACAGCACCGTGACATCTTAGTGGGAAGATCATACCATGCTTAAAAATGCATGCAGGTGAATTTGAGCCTGACATGTTCTTCTGCTTTATCAGGTTACCTTCCATTCAGAAGACTGTTGCTCGTAGCGACTGTTATATTGACTTGTAAATAATAGGTTTCAACTATCAGTCGCTCTTTTTAAATTTTATTGGCAGATCTAGATTTCAGCTAGAAACCAGCCATTCTCAATGTACTATCGTTTTTGATCAATGCATGTAATGCCTGTTGGTCGGGCATCAAAAATGATGGTGCATTGAGAGTGGCTAGTTTCTAGATGAAATCTAGATCTGCCAATAAAATTTAAAAAGGACGACTGATGGCTGAAATCTATTATTTACAAGTCTTCTGCTTTAGCTCACCGAGTTGTCAGTGTATGGATTGCTTCCCTTAAGACTCCAGCAAATGAGTCCGAACAAGACATATGCATCCTGCTTCGGTTCGCGCCAAATGCTTACTGCTAGACATTTTACGGCAGCTAACGCCTCCTATGACAGTATACGAAATTTATCACCCCAGTCCCACACCCTGATCGAGAAAACATTTTTTTACGTATTTCCACACATACTTTAATCCACCCTGTGTGTCTGCGGAAAATACGATGTCTTTCGCCGACTTCTTTTCCGTCGAATCAATTTTACTCTTGAGCAGGACGTATCATTTAACGACAAACGGGTTAATGTGTGTTAATGTTGGGAGAGCAGCTGACAATGACTTCAAAGCTATAATGGGAATTGAGAATGTGTAGTTAAGTAAGAAGGTGGGGCTCATTTCAGAGGAGAGGGGGTGGGGGTAAGCCGCGCAGCAAACTGACGTATATATCGAGTGGCAGTTGATGGCTAAGGACGACACATTCTATCTCAGCATTCTCGTCTTCGACACTAGCAGCGTTTGTGCACCAGTACTCATTGTGCTTATAGTTGCTACGTTAAATTAACAACTCGAGACTCATCACAGGACGCATTTCTAAAACAACAAAGTGCCGTAATTACACATGATCTGCAGGAAGTGGTATGTGCTCCAGTGGACCGAGAGTACATCTGTGGTACTGTTTCTCTGAAGATAGTGGGAGCATTGATATGGAGATGTGCTGTTCTTGATTTTGGTCACTCAATCATTCTAAGATCAACGATAGTTCATTGAGAGACGGTGTACATATTGCAACAGATTCTGCATGCAATAAATGTGGATTCAAAGCATACACAAAACAATTATTGGCGATATACTGTTGCATAGTTTCCAAACGTCAGTCAGGGCGATTTAAGTACAATGATGCTGCGCTTGGTACTCCCTCCCACCATTAACAAATGCTCCATTAAAACTAGAATCTGCTATGCCATATACCCTCGTATAGATTCCATCCTGATTTCAACGTGTAACCGGTTTACCATGAAAATACAGCCCATGCAGCAAGTCAATTGAATCAGATGTCTGTAACATATCTACCAAACATTTGTCAGGACTGCTTAAGTAAGGTAACGCTATGTGTAGTGCTTCCTCCAACCATTCACAAATGTGCAAAAAACTACAATCTTCCATTCCATATAAAACTAAATTACGCCCGACCAGGCCACAAAAGCCCAACGGTTTCGACCGCCCGCCGTGTCATCCTCAGCCAACAGGCGTCACTGGGTGCGTATATGGAGGGGCATGTGGTTAGCACACCGCTCTCCCGGCCGTATCTCAGTTTGCGAGACAGGAGCCGCTACTTCTCAATCAAATGGCTCCTCAGTTTACCTCACAAGGGCTGAGTTTGATGTCATATACGTGCATTTAGATCCTCGTTTGATTTCTAAATGCACTTTGCTTAGGAAGGAAAATAACCAATAATCAAGCAGTTCAATGGAATGAGAAGCTTGAAACTTAATCTCCAAACGTCTTGCAGGACTACTTAGGATGATGCTATCTGTGTTACACTCTCCCACCTTTACTAAATTTAAACCAGACTCTTCCATGTTGTATACGGGCATATAGATTCAACTCAATTTCAAAATGTAATTTGCACACGAAGAAAAACACTCGGTTATCCTAAGCTGTACTGGAATCAGATGCATCTAACATAGGTCCCAAACGACTGTCAGGACTATTTCAACACAGCGAAGCTGTGGACGGCACTCCCTGCCATAATTAATAAATGTTTCATTAAAACTACAGGCCCCGCAAAATATACATCCCAAACTGATTTTTGAAATGTACACCCGTATCGCTAGTATTTAGACACGATCAAACTCGAACAGTCCATTTCCAAAGTCATAAATCAGAGCTTAAAATCAGGTTCTTTTAACGGAGGGATCTTCCTATTACACTCCTATAGAATCGGGAAAAGTGAGCGACTCAGTCACTGCCGAGAAGACGGGTTCCCGACGACGCACGGACTGCATGTTTGAAATTCTAAGGAAATAACCTATGCTATAGGAAAAGAATTTTAAAACTGGTCGCTACCACGATATTCCAGACAGTTGCTCCATCAGAACAGCAGTTTTTAACGTCAGCCATTATCAATCTATATGGTTCGATTGCGGTCTTTAAATGCTTTCATGCTACCACACTTTACACGAGGTGGAATTTAACAGTTCACGTGTTACCACGGAAGCAGAGTAATCACTTTCCCTAGCGTGCTACTCACATCCGATGGCCAACCACTTAAACGATGCCTGCTATTTCCGACCTGTATCCTCCCCTATACCACCACCCCTGAGCTGTCTAAAAGTTATATTTTATGTATGGCTTCTCACAGTTTCTTCTAACATTTGACCAACATCAAGAATCTTTGTAACGCATTCCTACAGCAGTGGGAACGTCTGTGAGGCAGTAGCTGCCAGGAACGCGGATTTCCGATGAGGTGTGAAAAGACGTTCAAAATTCTAAGAAAATGAGCGTAAGCTATAGGATAAAGAATTGTAAGAACTGGCAGCTACTGCGATATTCGAGATTTCTGCTCCGTCAGAATAGAAATTTTCAGTGTCAGCCATTTCCAACTTAATAAGGTTTGATCAAGGATCTTTAGATGCTTTCTTGAGGTTTTTACCATCTTCCAATGAACTTTCGGTTGTCTTAGAATGACTGTGTGACCGAAATCACAAACAGAATATCTCCAATGCTCCCAATATCTTCAGCTATACCACACATGTACTCTCGCTCCACTGGAGCACATACCACTTCCTGCAGACCATGTGTGTTCGCCGTACTTTATTGCTTCAGAAATACGTCCTGAAATGACCCTCGAGCTTTTAATTTTAACGTAGCAGCACTAGCTACACTGACCATTGATGCACTAACGCAGCCGATGTTGAAGACGAGAGTGCTGAGACAGAATATGTCATACTAAGTCGTCAACTGAGGCTCGATGTATATGTCAGTTCGCTGCACAGCTTCCCTCACTCTACTGCAACGAGACCCACCTTCGTACTTCACTATACATTCTCAATTTCCACTATAGCTATGAGGTCATTGCCATTTGCTCTCCCGACACTAACACGCATAGAGTCTTTTATGGTTAAATGATACGTACTGGTGAACAGTACCATTGATTCGACAGCTCGACACTACAAAGTCGCTGTCTACGAATCCTGTGAGCCCACATCATTTTACGTGACTGATCTGCGAAGCAAAAGCGTCATGTTGATGTTACTAGGATCGTATAGCTTGGCATGCTCTATTCGACTATGTGACGGAAAAAAGTCTCTGGGTAAGACAACGTCATTCCCCCCTGAAACATAGGATGAGTTAGGGTATGTATGGAAATATGTAGGGAAACGTTTTACTCGATCAGCGTGTGAGATTGAGATGGATGGATAATTGTTAATATTGGTGCGATATACACTCCACCATACACTGTACAGTCTGCAATGTATTTGGTTTGCATGTGGGATATTCGAAGATGATTCAGTTGTCTGCAATCTGTCGGAAAAACCTGTGGTGGAGTTAATAGTTGACAAGAACGCAACTACATCTATTGCACATTAATAGGATTAGAAATCCCGTACACTGTCATCGGAATCGTTAGCTGGCATAAAATTCCTAGCTGTAAGCATATGGAGCGAGCAGAAGTAGGATGCATTTGTCTTGTTCGGATATCTGCACGCGTTTTTAAGCGGGGTGTGATCAGCCCAATAAGACGTGATGGTGTTGTAGGTGAGTAAAGGCAAACACCATCGGTATGCCACCTAGAGGCTGTCCCACTGCAAGAGGTACTAAGATGACTGGTGTTGCTAGAAGAAACATTGATATTGATTTGGGTTTGCTTGTACTTGTTGGTTAATTGGCTCTCGATTGACGATAGAAGGATAAGCGTGTACGTACTGGGTTTGCTTCTAAATAAATAACAAGCACTATGGATATGCGTACTATCCCTGTGGATATACTCTGCTCTAGACGGTATACAGTATCGTGGTCGGTTCACTATCGAAATGCACGTGGCGATACAAAATGAGCATTGCTGTGATTAAGCCCTTAATCTCCCCCTGCTATTGCAATAGCTCTGAATTATGCGTGGAGGTGTGAGGCTATTGCACCGATGTAAATGATTCAATGGGTGTTGAAAACTCTATGATAATCCTGCATTCGCATAATGGAAGTATGCTCCGTTTGAAAGAGGGTGATGTATTTCTCACGAAACGCTAAGCTATCAACGAAGACTCTGACATCATTATACTGTCGTATTTCTAGCGTAGTAATCATACGGGTACGGTAAAAAAGATTAGGTCACGTGCAGGGGGATATTTATAGATTATTATTCGATACCGATGAATTGTAGGTGCTAAGCTTCTGAATTTCATTGTGCAGTCCACGTATACTCTGCATGGTTTTGACTTTCCTCCTGTACGTTTGTGTGCTATTTTACTCGTTGTGATACCCCTCTAACTAGTCTGTGACGGGTAGAGGACTAGGCAGTGTTGTCAAATTGTGATGGGAATTCTAGAGGATTTGCATGAATTGTGAATGGGCGTAGGACGTCTCTTACTCGCCGAAATCAGGTGAATTCAGATGTTGCAAATCGAACACTGGAAGATTCTTGAGAATAAGGCAGGTAAGCGGCACTCTTATGAAAGGGGACTTGAGAGGTGAGCTATGTACCGCTCCTTGTAAGTACTGTGGGCAAATGTGTTACAACCTCTCATAAACACCTCGCGAACGAAGTGGCTGCAATAAAAAAATTGAGGGCCAAGAGGTATGCTTTTACTGATGGAGTAAAATCTTAACAGGTAGATTAATTTTCATCTACATCCCTATGCTTACTTCGCAAGTCATCATACGGTGTGGCAGAGGGTATCCTGTACCACTAATAATCATTTCCTTTGCTTTTCCACTTGCTAATAGAGCGAGGGAAGAAAGACTACCTATATGTATCCGTATGAGCGCTAATTTCTCGTATCTTATCTTCGTGGTGCTTATGCGAAATTAATGTTCAGCTTCAAATGTCAGCTCTCTAAGGGTTCTCAATAGCGTTCCTTGGGAAGAACATCTCTTTCCGTCCAGAGATTCCAGTTTGAATTCTCGAAGTATCCAGCCACTAATTTGGTGGGAGCCAGATTTCCAACCTCATACATGTTTGGCGGTTGATGCGGTAGCTTCTGTTCACACGTCGGCCGGTGGCGGTGGCGGGGACGGGTGCCGGTGTGTTGCGGGAGTGGAGAAGAAAGTGAAACATCATACTGCTCCATAGACCGACGGGTTAGGATTATTTCGGGAGCAGTATACCAGAATTCTAAGTGACGCACTTCTATCAGCTTGGCAATGTAACCGACAGAAAGAATGCGATTAGCGTTGAATACATTCAGCAATTTGAAGGCGGTTTCCACCCAGTTTAGTATTGGAGGAAGTGACTACTTAGCCTGAGGGAAGTTCCCAGAGACGTCAGAGAAGCGTCTGTAAAGGTTACCTGACGAGTGAAATGTGATTGCAGGAAAAAGTTACTCAACCTGCAAAGTTACTCTCATGAACAATTTAATTAATTAATCAACAAATCTGATATTAATGACATGCTGCCAGGCAAGTGGAAGCGGGGGCAAGAGTACCACGGATATCATTCACGATTTGGAGCGGTAATCAGGCGTTTTTTCGTTGCGGCGAAATCTTTTGTGGTAATCTGAATCTCCCTCATATACACGGAGATATCATCATCGTAATAAAATCAGTTACATTACCGAATTTATAAATTGATACGTAGTGCTAACCCGATATTTACAACTTCTCTGTGCTGCTACCTTAAGAGCCTTCGTTGGTGACGAACCATTTGGCTGCTTTAAGAGACTTCAAAAGTGAGGAGGCATCCTGTGACAGAGGTAGGACATGCTCTCAGCACTCTATTATGAGCCAAAAATAAGTGCAACATTCTAGTCCTGTGATGCAGGATATAACAGGTATTAAGCTGATACGAAGATATTTTCATTGACCTGATGAGAGAATACTTGGAGGAAGTTTATACCCCGCCATACTGTCGTACAGAATTTTCACGACAAGTAACGATATTTTACGATGTGAAAACGCGTGTATGCTCTGATTCCCTTTGTCTTCCAAAATGACTAGTACATTTTGTGTGAGACACTAGTGGTGTATCGGCAACGCCACCCCGTTTCGGATTGGGTAAAGTGGATTTTTTAAAATGAGGGGTTTCTGTCGGGGGTGAAACAGCAGTTAGAACTACATGTCCGGGCCACGCCTGCTTGTCTCACGTGTGCTGCGGCCAGTATCAGGAGTGGGCACAAGGCTTCGACCGACCGGAAGCCGCGGCTTAACGTCGTACGACCAGCAGGTACAAAGAATGCCCCGGCCTGTCTGCTCTTGCCTGCAACCAGGGGGACAAATCCCGGCGGCAGCGCTCACAGGGCCCAGTGGATGGCTGAATAGCGAAGTAACCAGTATGCTGGCTGAGTGGTGATAGAGGCGGATGTGTGTGTTACTTGAGAAGATTCAGTATGACGCGTATTTGCACTGATGATTGTTCCCGCACATGAATTGATCGGTTGATTGCTACTGAGCAACGACAGTCTATACAGCCCCTGTGCATCTGGTACAGCTGGAATGTGGGTATCTGGAGATCTACATGCAACGGTGGGTGTGGCTGACGTGGTGCGTGTCTCTAGTCCTGTCTCGTCCGCCATGTCTCTAGCTCCCTGGCAGTTGGCAGATGGCACACGCTTTGCGATCATGAGTGTGTGCGACTGGAAGTATTTTTTCACTGTTGTGGCGGAGGAGGGTGCTTGTGTTCTCAAACGTCGTGCATACATGACCTCAGATACGTTCAGCACTGCAATCTGTGGCCTACATTTAGCTACTTGATTTGCAAAATGTTTGCATGTGACTCTCAAACGTTGAAAATATGTTTTATTACAATGAAGAATATTCTTAAGGCGGAGGTGAGTTTTTTAAGTGATCTATTTGAATCCTGTACACTGTTAAACAATTGCAAATGGACTATTTCCCGCCATTTTGATACTGCAATTGCTCGAGCTTTCGCTTCGTCCCAAGCATTAGCCAATAGGAACACAGTGTTCTGAGGAGGGATGAGAACATCTGTCTGCATGTTTGGACATCTTAGTTCATGCATGTGTTGAGACAAACAGGAAGTAAGCACCCGAGAGAGACAAAGACAGACAGCAAGTCTTGAATCTTCCAATCAGCGCAATGCGGCCACCTGATGCTTTGTTTGGGGGCCACAATAACAAATGGAGGTCCCTTAGTTAGATAGACACATCACTTTGGTTTACAAGTTTGAAGTGCAGGTGTTACAAGAGCCAGTAGCCACCTGAGAGAGACTGGAGGTGTTTCCCCAGGCATCGAACATCTAGTCGGAGGTATTTAGTACTGTGATTTGTAATTAGGATATTGGGCGGTTTTCAAACTCTGTGCCATGCAGATATGCAGGCCTGGTGCTCTGCCCAGTGCCTGGCATCCCCCATACGACAGACTTACGCGTGAGCGTATGTCTGCCTCATATGTAGTACTTCATTCCATTCCTTGGTGCTTTCAGTTACAGTATTTAGTCATTACGTCTTGAGAACTGGGACCAGGACTGGAGATAATAGCTCTACCCAACTTGATGGGCGAGGGGGGGGGGAGGAGGAGGAGGGGGGAGGGTGGGGGGAGCACTGTCTCTCGAAGACTGATTAAATAAAGATATGCAAATTGAGCTGAACGGTGTTTTACTGACGCTGATTTCAATTTCGTGTCGTTAGGTCCCTACTCTCCAGCACCTCAGCACAGATCGAGTCTTTTTTCACCCAATTTCCACATGGAAAGGGAAATGTGGGAGGGGAGTGTATGACTGGGAGATTCCCCAGAGGAGAGCTGGTAATTAATTGATCAATTTTTTTGGTCAGTTAATTTGATATGAACCTACTCTCATTGGTGAGAGGGAGTGGGCTGGGGATTTCCCAGAGGGTTGAGGGAGAAGGACAGGTGGAGTGTTTCAGAAGTACTGATTATCTCCAAGGGGTCATAAATCCATTACCATAACAGCAGGTTAAGGGGAGGGGGATAATTTGATCCTAAATGCATGCTTGCTCCTGAATGTATGCAATCCTCACAAACGAAATGGTCCAGAAGAGGCGTTACCTCAATTCTTTCAGATTTAAGGTAATCAAACAGACATCATATCTCCAGAACAGGATGAAAGTTTTGTAGACCCATGTAACGTACAATCAAATCTGATTTTCCTACAACTAGTTTTGTGTGGACATTCCACTGCATTTTGTAACGCTGTTACTGTTTCCAGTGATTTAACGTAACTGCATTTCCCGTCTACCCACGCACAATACGTTAAATGCCCGCAGGTTGAGGGTCAGCTAATACTCACTGCTACAATTCTCGAAATTCTGCAGGTGTGCCTTCATATCACTATAGGTTTCCAGTACTGCCAACCTTTGTGTACAGAACAAAATTGTCAGTGAAGCACGTCACGTAGCTTCTAAAGTTATACCCTGGATTGGTCATACAACACTTCCTTAGATTACCCTCGAAGCCTAGTTACATCTGTTGATTTCATCCCATTAAGGATGTTAAGAAGTCCTGAATCCACTCAGAGATCTTGTGCAAAATTCGGTAAGTTCATATTTCGGTTCATTAAGGATCACTGCGTAACTGTATCCAACACCGTACATAAGTCAAAGCACACCGCATTGTGGCTCCAAGTACTATCGAAGACTTGACGGTCCATACCCTAAAATGGTTTCTTACCTGTACTATCCTATAATTATACCGGCTGTCACTTTTTCTGAGAACAGCGAGCGGCATGCTACATATATAAAACTGGAGCAGAATTCATATGTGTAGGTCACATACCTCGTTTCAAACTGGATGTTGTCGACTGCACAAAATGCGGGCTGGTCTCTGCACTGGCGTCAGCCAGATAGGCAATGTCCGTTGTCTAACTAACAAGAGTGAACCGTAGTCTGGAAGAGAGAGCCGCATATCGTTCAGGTAAGGCCAGAGAATGGTAGCTCTTCACCAGTCTTGGAATGGCCTACGACGAAAACTGCCCGGGCCTCGGAACCATCGAAATTCACTAGATAGGCGCACCAGGGGACCTGATGAGACTGCCGACACTATCTGACTTGCTTCAAAAGGACCTACGATTCAACTTAAGAAATGCATCCTAATATCGTTTTTGTGGCAATGCATTCTAAACTACACTGAAAGACCACTCACTGATTATACCGAAAATGCAATCTCAACCGTGGCAGTCCAGGAGCAGTGGCGACGATTTTCGTGATGTTACTGTCGCATGTCTGTTCGAAGGAGAACATAATAATTCAAGTTGAGATTTTCACTCTGCAGCGAAGTGTGCGCTGTTATCAATAATTCTTTCTTGTGGGTAAATTTTGATGGCTATTCCTCTTTAAATTTTCCTCTTTTCCTATTATAATTTACGTTTGGACGCTGATATATTAGTGCGAGATGAACGGGGACTACCGGATATTTCGGGACCAGGGGTTTACAAACCTTGATTCACCTTATTATTGGACTGTTTTAAAGACCATTACATTTAAGAATTTACTCAGTGCTTAAATATCTTTGGCAAAATGGTCACCGAACAATTTTACAGCGTTAATAAATATGAATTGAGATTTTGCGTGCCGTAAGTTAAGAAACACCAGATAACATGAAAGGCACTTAAATCTCAATGAAAAAAACTCAGTGAGTTAACCATAATTACAATATTAATTTAGTCTTCGGTAAGAACCTGGAAGAGAATTTTATCGTAAAAAGCAGACCCTATGGCTTCAACCTGATTGCATTAAAACGTATGGTCTAAACTTACGACAGCGTAAGCACCAAGGCGGAACAATTTCAGGTATACAAAAACTCAGTAGAACAATCATAATAAAGTCTCCACAAAGGAAATTTTAACGTATAGGGAGGACAAGGCAAATAGTGGCCCCAATAAAGGTACACAAACTCTTGATACATTAGGACAAAAAAAATGGCTCTGAGCACTATGGGACTCAAAATCTTAGGTCATAAGTCCCCTAGAACTTAGAACTACTTAAACCTAACCAACCTAAGGACATCACACACACCCATGCCCGAGGCAGGATTCGAACCTGCGACCGTAGCAGTCCCGCGGTTCCAGACTGCAGCGCCAGAACCGCTAGACCACCGCGGCCGGCATTAGGACACTTGGGATACTTGGACTCTAGTGGCTGATATCAAAATATGTGAAAAAGATCCCGTAAGTAACATAACTTCACTCCAGAAACTGCTGGACGATATGGCTTGGCTTAGTCCGAGGTTCCGCTACCGAATACACGACTACTTAGCCTCTAGCACTGGCACAACTCGTCCGCGTCGTAGCCATATTCCATTCGACCGGCCACAGAAGACCAAATAGAAACGGAAATGCATAAAGAAAGTTGGTCACGCGATGCGCAACCCCTGCCCGGGCTACGACATGTAATCGTGGGGCGGCTACCAGGTATACCAAACACAGATCAGTACACTGAAATAACAAGGTTAAATATAGCACATAAAGGTCAGACGTAACACCCAAGAACACACTAGACACTATATCACAGGATTCAGCAATTTCGGCCGCCCTGACCAACTGACGTATAACCGATTACAAGTTCAAACCAAAACCTGAGAAGCAACATCTGCTTGCACATGAACACACAACAACGATATCATAATTAATAAGAAGGCCTATTTCTGCGCTGAGCCGGACAGAATAAAACGTTAAATATGTAAGTAGGCTGTTTATGTGTTTGTTTGTTGGTGGCGCTATGTAGCGCCCTGTATTAAATCTCTGACTGCGCTGTGCGCAGTCTGTAGGAGACTCTCTATGGCTGGTCGGTCTTGCAGTTGGAAGTTAATAGTCAGCGGTGATGGAAGTTGGACGTGAGCAGCCAGCAGTGATGGAAGTTGGGAGTGAGTAGTTAGAACTGATGGAGGTTAGGGGTTACTAATTAGCAGTGTTGGAGGTTTGCAGTATTAGCGCGAGCGGACAATCTGGACGTGACTGACTTGGAGATTGAATATTATTCACGATTATATAATTTTTGGAACTGAATGTCATGCACGATTATATAATTTTTGAACTGGTTGCCACATTATTAAGGTAAAAAGTATATTGTTTGCTTTGCAACAAAATCTTTCCTTTGCTAACCATATGCCTCTTAGTTGTTAGAGCCTGTTGTTGTTGTTGTCTTCAGTAGTTAGAATCTTTTATTTAGCTGGCTCTATTGGCGCTTGCTGTATAGTAGTAGTTCAGGTAATGAAGATTTTTGTGAGGTGCCTTATGTAAAGTATAGGTTATTGTTAGGATTTCTACTAATTCAGGGTCATTCATTTTTGAGCAGTCAGATTGCGTTGCGCTAGGATGTTGTGGGTCAGTGTTGAGATGATAAAGACAAGCATAGTGACAGTACTTTCAGTTTCACTCAGCAGTTTCAGAAATTAATTAGGAAATTCCAAATATAATCCCAGGAGAGGCTACTTGACCTAGAATAGTACAAATTAGCAGTCATTTAAAAATACAAATATAAATATAAATTTAAAAACAAACTTTTAAAACACTTAAATAACCAGATTTGATTATTATCCTGGATTACAGCAGAGACACACGAACGCCAGTATTTATGAACTTGAAGTAGTTGAATGTGGTTTGATGCAGCCCGCCACGAATTCATCTCTTGTGCTAACTCGCTAACCTCTCCATCTCAGAGTAGCGCTTGCAACCTACGTCCTCAATTATTTGCTGGTTCCAATTTCTGTCTTCCTCTACAGTTTTTGTCCTCTACAGCTCCTTCCAGTACCATGGAAGTCATTCCCTCATGTCTTAACAGATGTCCTATCAACCTCTCCCTTCCCCTTATCAGTGTTTGCCACATATTCTTTTCCTCTCCGATTCTGCGTAGAACCTCGTCAGTCCTTACCTTATCAGTCCACCTAATTTTCAACATTCGTCTGTAGCACCATATTTCAAATGCTTCGATTCCCTTCTGTTTCTGTTTTCCCACTGTCCGTATTCCACTACTATACAATACTGTAGTCCAGACGTACATTCTCATAAGTTTCTTCCTCAAATTAAGGCCGATATTTGATATTAGTATACTTCTATGGCCAGGAATGTCTTTTTTGCTATAGCTAGTCTGCTTTTGACGTCCTCCTTGCTCCGTCCGTCATCGGTTGTTTTACTACCTAGGTAGCAGAATTCCCTCAACTACTTCGTGACCAATTACAGTTTCTCGATGTTCTCATTTCTACTACTTCTCATTACCTTCGTCTTTCTTCGATTTACTCTCAATCCACACTGTGTACTCATTAGACTGTTCATTCCGGTCAGCAGATCACGTAATTCTTCTTGACTTTAACTCAGGATAGCAATCTCATCAGCGAGTCGTATTATTAATATCCTTTCACCATGAATTATAATTCCACTCCTGAACCTTTCTTTTATTTCCATCATTGCTTCCTCAATGTACAGACTGAACAATAGGGGCGAAAGTCTACATCCTTGTCTTACACCATTTTTAATACGAGCGCTTCGTTCTTGGTCGTCCACTCCTATTATTCCCGTTTGGCTGTTGTACATATTGTCTCTCCCTATAGCTTCCCCTACTTTTTTCATAATTTCGAACATCTTGCACCATTTTACATTGTCGAACGCTTTTTACAGGTCGACAAATCCTATGAACGTGTCTTGAATTTTTTTTTAGTCTTGCTTCCATTATTAACTGCAATGTCAGAATTGCCTCTCTCGTACCTTTACTTTTCCTAAAGCCAAACTGATCGTCATCTAGCGCATCCTCAATTTTCTTTTCCATTCTTCTGTATATTAATCTTGTAAGCAATTTGGATGCATGAGCTGTTAAGCTGATTGTGCGATAATTCTCGCACCTGTCAGCTCTTGCCGTCTTCGGGATTGTGTGGATGATGCTTTTCCAAAAATCAGATGGTATGTCGCCAGACTCATACATTCTACGCACCAACGTGAATAGGTGTTTTGTTGCCTCTTCCCCCAATGATCTTAGAAATTCTGATGGAATGTTATCTATCCCGTCTGCGTTATTAATTGACATTAAGTCCTGCAAAGGTCTTTTAAATTCTGATTCTAATACTGGATCCCCTATCTCTTCTAAATCGACCCCTGCTTCTTCTTCTATCACATTAGACAAATCTTCCGCCTCATACAGGCTTTTAATGTATTCTTTCCATCTATCTGCTCTCTCCTCTGCATTTAACAGTGGAATTCCCGTTGCTGTCTTAATACTACCACACTTGCTTTTAATGCCACCGAAGGTTGTTTTGACTTTCCTGTATGCTGAGTCTGTCCTTCCGACAATAATTTCTTTTTCGATGTCTTCACATTTTTCCTGCAGCCATTTCGTCTTAGTTTCCCAGCACTTCCAACTTATCTCATTACTCAGCGACTTCTATTTCTGTATTCCTGAGTTTCCCGGAATATTTTTGAACTTCCTCCTTTCATCGATCAGTTGAAGTATTTCTTCTGTTACCTATGGTTTCCTCGCAATCCTTGTAACTATGTTTTCCTAGCCAACTTCAGTTATGGCCCTGTTTAGACATGTCTATTCCTCTTCAACTGTACTGCCTACTTAGCTATTCCTTATTGCTGTATCTATAGCCTGAGAGAACTTCAAGCGTATCTCGTCATTCCTTAGTCTTTCCGTATACCACTTCTTTGCATATTGATTCTTCCTGACAAATGACTTAAACTTCAGCCTACTCTTCATCACTACTATATTGTGATCTGAGTCTGTGTCTACTCCTGGTTAAGACTTACAATCCAGTATCTGATTTCGGAATCTCTGTCTGACTATGATGTTCAAAAATTTTCAAATGTGTGTGAAATCTTATGGGACTTAACTGCTAAGGTCATCAGTCCCTAAGCTTACACACTACTTAACCTAAATTATCCTAAGGACAAACACACACACCCCCATGCCCGAGGGAGGACTCGAACCTCCGCCGGGACCACCTGCACAATCCATGACTATGATGTAATCTGATATCTTCCCATATCATCCGGCCTTTTCCTAGTATACCTCCTCCTCTTGTGATTCTTGAACATTGTATTCTCTATTATTAGTTGAAACTTGACACAGAACTCAATTATTCTGCTCTCTCATTCCTCGTCCCAAGCCCATATTCTCCTGTAACCTTTTCTTCTACTTCTTCCCCTACAACTGCATTCCAGTCCCCCATGACTATTAGATTTTCATTCCCCTTTACATACTCTTTTAGCCTTTCAATATTCTTGTACACTTTCTCTATCTCTTCATGTTCAGCTTGCGACATCGGCACATATACCTGAGCTATCGTCGTCAATGTTGGTTTGCTGTCGATTCTGATAAGAGCAACTCTGTCACTGAACTGTTCACAGTAACACACCCTCTGCCCTACCTTCCTATTCATAACGAATCCTACACCTGTTATACCATTTTCTGCTGCTGTTGATATTACCCGATACTCATCTGACCAGAAACCATTATATTCTTTCCACTTCACTTCACTGACCCCCAAAATATCTAGACTAAGGCTTTGCATTTCCCTTTTCACATTTTCTAGTTTCCCTACCATGTACAAGCTTCTGACATTCCACGCCCCGACTCGTAGAATGTTATTATTTCTTTGATTATTCAATCTTCTTCTCACATTAACCTCCCCCTTGGCAGTCCCCTCCCGAAGATCCGAAGGGGGGCTATTCCGAAATCTTTTGCGGATGGAGAGATCATCATGACAATTCCTCAATTACAGGCTACATTTCCTGTGGATAGACGTTACGTGTCTTTAATGCAGTGGTTTCCATTGTCTTCTGCATCCTCATGCCATTGATCATTGCTGATTATTCCGCATTTAGGGGCAGTTTCCCATCCCTAGGACAAGAGAGTGTCCTGAACCTCTGTCCGCTCCTCCGCCCTCTTTGACAAGGCCGTTGGCCGAATGTGGGTGACTTCTTACGCCGTTAGTGGAATATACAACACTGTTATATTAAATGATACATACGGTAACTGTCCACAAGGGGAGAGACCATAGTCAAATATTTTAAGCTTCTGAGCGGGTGAAACAGATTAACAAATATATCACCTGCTAGCCGGTACATAAAATAGCTTTCAAAAATTAAATTAAGACTTTTTTTTAAAGAAAAGGTTTTAACAAACAAATTTGTAAGATATAACATATTTTTTGGTTGCGAAATTTAATAACGTGGTAAATCACTTGACGTCACTGCTCGGGAGCAGAATGGGAGCAGGCTAACTGACCAATCGTTTCCTCTAACCGGTCTATTTAGAAAGTTGCGATTATCTTGAACACGAGTCCACTGCGGTTATAAATACTGGGGAGAGAATGTGACTAGAAACAGAAGTAATCACCATCACCTAAACGTGTGACTTCGGCTTCATACGTGGCAATCTTATTAAAATAAACAGCAGTCCTTCAGTGACATAAGATGCCAATTACACAAGGCAGTCTGCTGGGTCCATGGCAGACAAGCAGCTCCCCTTTCTCTCTCTCCTCTCTCAACCACAGTGCGATCCGCTTCCTCTCCGTCCGGACTGGAACTCTCATCTTCATCGCTACGGGGCCTCACTTTTAGCTTACCCCCAATCGCCGCCAGAGTGCGCCAACACCCGTCTAACACGTCCTCGTGGACAAACCGTCCACTTACTTGAAGAATCGATAACCAGAGAGCCGCAATGATGGAGAAGATATCGTGGTTTTTTTTCTTTATTTCTTCCTTTAGCACAAAATTTTCAATTGATCCTGATACACATTTTAACTGCGTTCGAAACGCAAAACCGATACAAAGTTGATCGAGCTGTAGTAGCCAATACTCTTTAGTAAGTTCTGCGTTCCGGCCGCAGACGGGCCACCTGACTCCTGTGTCACACTTTGCCAATGGCGCCATCGGATGCTGTGTGGTCAGCACTCCACTCTCCCGGGTGGTGTCGCGTTTCTTGACCTTGGAAGCGCTACTAAGCTAATAGTTCCTCAGCTGGCCTCACGCGGCTAAATTCACGGCGTTCCAGTCCTCTCATCAACAGAAAATCCCTGGCAGTTCCAGCAATCGAGCCTGGGTCCTATGCGTGGCTCTCAGCCACGCAGACCACTCAGCTACAGGGGGCGGACAGTACTGTTTAATAGCTGGCAACTTACAACTTCACGTCTCTTGATTATCACCCAAGTGAAAGTTAAGGAGAACTCAGCTTTTATAGATGCTGGGTGAGAGATAAAACATTAAGAGGTACGCTTGATGTTGTGCACTTCTAACTACAGCCATCATCTGTTGAACCAGTCTGTTGATTGGTACTGAAAACCTAAATCAGGATGGCCGGACGAGGGTGTGAACTGTCGTCCTCCCGAATGCGAGTCCAGTGTGCTAACCACTGCGCCACCTCGCTCGGTTACCAGTCTGTTACAACCAACTACCGGGCTACGTCTTTCAAAGCAACGGAGATGTTATAAGATGATTATGGGTGTGGAAGCACAGACTCACATAAAGTCACCTATTCTATAGATTGCTTACTACGGGTAAGTCGTGCGCCTACCGCTTCATGCTAGAAATGGAATTCTGCTCAGTAATAGATAGAAACTGCCAGTCCTGCGCTAAAGGATGCGAGACTTATTTTTTTGGTTGTGAAAATAACTCATGTTGTCAATATTTCAATATTCAAACAATTACTAATGGATAAAATGAATCAAAATACGGAAGGAGAGCCTGGAATGCCAAAGTGGAAAATCTGTCTACTTTAAAGATAGTGGACCTGCCCATTTAAGTGTTTCGTAAATGAAAAGCAGAGATTTGAAGTACAGTTTGCTCCAATATTATATGTATTCACCCGACAGAAAGTCCCCTCTCAGGAAGGGAAGCTTGAATACTTTCGAATCCTCGTGCAAGAAAAAGTCTTGAATGCTATATGCGGCTGGTGGGAGTAGGAAAGTTCCTGGCAGAAAAGATTGATCACCAGCCATTGCGGCAACGTCCTTGTCTAAATCTAAAGCTATCTACAGTGTCTAACAGTGTGTGGGAATGGACACTGTTCAGAAGACGGAGACTTTAAGCACGGCGCGTAGAGTATCTGGAACCGTACTTCATCGCCTCAGCTCCTTACATTTACTGTACGAGGTGCATTCAAGTTCGAAGGCCTCCGATTTATTTTCTAATTAACTACTTACCCGAAATCGATGGAACTGGCGTTACTTCTCGACGTAATCGCCCTCCAGACGAAGGCTTCTTTAGGAGTCTGTTTTGACCACTGGAAAATCGGTGAGGCAATAGCATCACGGCTGGTAATGTGCGGCAACGGAGAGTGCCTTTCATTGTTGGAAAAAGCCAAAAGTCACTAGGAGCCAGGTCAGGTGAGTAGGGAGCATGAGGAATCACTTCAAAGTTGCTATCACGAAGAAACTGTTGCGTAACGTTAGCTCGATGTGCGGGTGCGTTGTCTTGGTGAAACAGCACACGCGCTGCCCTTCCCGGACGTTTTTGTTGCAGTGCAGGAAGGAATTTGTTCTTCAAAACATTTTCGTAGGATGCACCTGTTACCGTAGTGCCCTTTGGAACGCAATGGGTAAGGATTACGCCCTCGCTGTCCCAGAACATGGACACCATAATTTTTTCAGCACTGGCGGTACCCGAAATTTGTTTGGTGGCGGTGAATCTGTGTGCTTCCATTGAGCTGACTGGCGCTTTGTTTCTGGATTGAAAAATGGCATCCACGTCTCATCCATTGTCACAACCGACGAAAAGAAAGTCCCATTCATGCTGTCATTGCGCGTCAACATTGCTTGGCAACATGCCACACGGGCAGCCATGTGGTCGTCCGTCAGCATTCGTGGCACCCACCTGGATGACACTTTCCGCATTTTCAGGTCGTCATGCAGGATTGTGTGCACAGAACCCACAGAAATGCCAACTCTGGAGGTGATCTGTTCAACAGTCATTCGGCGATCCCCCAAAACAATTCTCTCCACTTTCTCGATCATTTCGTCAGACCGGCTTGTGCGAGCCCAAGGTTGTTTCGGTTTGTTGTCACATGTTCATTAAACTGTCGTACCCACGAACGCACTTTCGACACATCCATAACTCCATCACCACATGTTTCCTTCAACTGTCGATGAATTTCAATTGGTTTCACACCACGCAAATTCAGAAAACGAATGATTGCATGCTGTTCAAGTAAGGAAAACGTCGCCATTTTAAGTATTTAAAACAGTTCTCATTCTCGCCGCTGATGGTAAAATTCCATATGCCGTACGGTGCTGCCATCTGTGGGACGTATTGACAATGAATGCGGCCTCATTTTAAAACAATGCGCATGTTTCTATCTCTTTCCAGTCCGGAGAAAAAAAATCGGAGGCCTTAGAACTTGAATGCACCTCGTACATCCATTAAAAGAGAAAGGCAACATCACACTACACATGCTCGTGACACGTTATATTTCATCGGTGTAGTGTACTTTCGAATCACTTCCGCTGGGATTCTGCGCAGACCAGCAGAGTTAGAAATGCTGATGACCTGAGTACACCGGTGAGTAAAAAGTTAAACGTCTCATCCAAAAAACACCTCAAATTCTTTAAGTCTCACTTCATATTTCCATTGTTGTTCATTTCGCTTCCAGGCCACAGAGACGAAGACCTCTTTCACCATATTTTTCATTTATTCATTCTGTTTTTGCTTTAACGGTTTAGAGAGTTAGCTCAGAGGTCAATGGTCTCTTACTGCTGCTTTTTCTCATACTTGTAATCCAGTTGCCAGTTTGCATAATTTACTTCTTCCACGCTTTCTGTTTTTCCTTTGTTAGCGTGCATTATGAAACGAACATCTTGTAGCTAGGTGCTATCTTTCTCCAGGAATCCTAAATTTATGCGGCTTACCTTTAAACGCTTAGGCCTAGTTTCTCAGTACTGAGCCTTTAATGTATTCTTTTGAAGAGGATCCACGAGAAGTTCCAGAAACACTGGAGGAGGGAACCGATACAAATTCAGGTATTTCTCAACGCCGAACGGAGTTTCCTCTTTATACCCCGTTTCCCTTGAGAACACATGTGATGTATTACTTACAGCAGAAAAGAACAAAACTCGGCCTGTACACTTTGCTTGTAATTAGAGCTACAACTTTCAAGTGTAAAAATATGACGAAAACGCTGCAAAAATGTGCGACGTTTATAATATGAAAAAAATCAAAAGTTAACAATTCCAAATTTAAAAAAAAAATGAAATACACATATACCTCATTACAATGTAAAGGTCCAAAAATAATTCTCTGACAAATGTAATGAAACATATCACATTACGTACTAACCTATTTTCAACAAATGACACTGAATGTTTCAATCTTGGTGAAACTACATCTGCGATAGCAAATATTTGTAAATGGAAAAGACATATTCTACACAACAGACACAAGAGGTGCGCATTTTCTTTTTAAACGATGGTCAATATTCTTCTCCATTACTACGTCTTCCATATCACCGTCTTTGGCTAAGCTTTGTTCGAGCTTTCGTTTTTTAATACATTCAAGCGCATCCTTCACGTCTGTAAAAGCAGTCCATTTAATTTCTTTGTTAACACTTTCCTCCACCTGTTACCTCACGTTTGTTGTCAGAAAGGAGTGTCGGTGTACTGCATAGTGACCATCTTGGAGAGTTTGTTTACTGGATAGATCTTTAGTTTTTCTTACAGTCGAAAAATCGTCTAGAAAAGCATTTAAATATGGGCATCAGTGCGAAAATTTTTGTAGGCAATCACTGCAACTTTCAACGAGGTACCCCGTCTGTTGACGAGCAAGTCGGTAAAGGAAGACTTGAAATTTGTAACCGTTGTATTCTGACAGAAACTTTCTTCAAGATTTTCATAACGCAGTTTCGTTTACGTAAAGGTATTCTTCATTTAATGCATCACAAATACGACGACAAGCGTGCACGGTGCAGGTCACTTATTTTAAGTTACAGAACGTGGACAAGAGATTTGAAAATGAATGTAAAATGTTAGAAGCTTCACCTGCAAGCAGTAGCGACGCGCGATAACTCTCACAGACCGCTACACGAAACATGTGTTACTGAAACTGTGCTTTATCATATAATTAATTTGGAGAGATCTGCTTCAGTCGTACTAATTGTTTATTCAAACCACGACCGGATTTTAAAATCCCGTATTCAAATGTATGAAATTATTGTATTTGGTAACACGTAACATGTGGTCGGCCCAGTCAGTGTAAGACTTACAGTCATTGCATTTTGGCGGAACCCGTCCGCCGCCAGGCAGCCGCAATGTGGTAATCGCCGCCGCTACTTTGCAGAGGGCCTCGCCACATAACGACCACCGACGTGGAGCGGCGTTCCTACCATGCGGCATCCCCGCGCGAAAAATCCCGCCAGCATGCAATGATTGGAACTCTTACACTGATTGGGCGGACCGCATGTTGAGTGTTACCAAATAGAATAACCTCATACACCTGAAGATTGGATTTTAAAATCCCGAAACTGGTCGTGGATTGAATAAATAATTAGCCCAATAGATCTCTCTAAATTAATTATCGTGCTTCTCAGTTGTGCATACCCTAAGTACCACATCTTTTACTATGCGTTACGGTGGCATCGTCTATTTTCTCAAGAAATCAAGTAAAGAAACAGGGATTTAACTTGTTGTCCATTCAGCAGGCCCATAAACATGGACACTATGTATTACAAATCTTTGGATCATTATCTATTTTTCGTTCCAATCTAAGTCATCAAGAATTGCAATGTCAAAATATTTAGTTCAATTCAAAGCATTTAGATTTATGTTATTTATCGTCTAATGGTATTTTATCGGTATCCTTTTGTACACTCCTGGAAATTGAAATACGAACACCGTGAATTCATTGTCCCAGGAAGGGGAAACTTTATTGACACATTCCTGGGGTCAGATACATCACATGAGCACACTGACAGAACCACAGGCACATAGACACAGGCAACAGAGCATGCACAATGTCGGCACTAGTACAGTGTATATCCACCTTTCGCAGCAATGCAGGCTGCCATTCTCCCATGGAGACGATCGTAGAGATGCTGGATGTAGTCCTGTGGAACGGCTTGCCATACCATTTCCACCTGGCGCCTCAGTTGGACCAGCGTTCGTGCTGGACGTGCAGACCGCGTGAGACGACGCTTCATCCAGTCCCAAACATGCTCAATGGGGGACAGATCCGGAGATCTTGCTGGCCAGGGTAGTTGACTTACACCTTCTAGAGCACGTTGGGTGGCACGGGATACATGCGGACGTGCATTGTCCTGTTGGAACAGCAAGTTCCCTTGCGGGTCTAGGAATGGTAGAACGATGGGTTCGATGACGGTTTGGATGTACCGTGCACTATTCAGTGTCCTCTCGACGATCACCAGTGGTGTACGGCCAGTGTAGGAGATCGCTCCCCACACCATGATGCCGGGTGTTGGCCCTGTGTGCCTCGGTCGTATGCAGTCCTGATTGTGGCGCTCACCTGCACGGCGCCAAACACGCATACGACCATCATTGGCACCAAGGCAGAAGCGACTCTCATCGCTGAAGACGACACGTCTCCATTCGTCCCTCCATTCACGCCTGTCGCGACACCACTGGAGGCGGGCTGCACGATGTTGGGACGTGAGTGGAAGACGGCCTAACGGTGTGCGGGACCGTAGCCCAGCTTCATGGAGACGGTTGCGAATGGTCCTCGCCGATACCCCAGGAGCAACAGTGTCCCTAATTTGCTGGGAAGTGGCGGTGCGGTCCCCTACGGCACTGCGTAGGATCCTACGGTCTTGGCGTGCATCCGTGCGTCGCTGCGGTCCGGTCCCAGGTCGACGGGCACGTGCACCTTCCGCCGACCACTGGCGACAACATCGATGTACTGTGGAGACCTCACTCCCCACGTGTTGAGCAATTCGGCGGTACGTCCACCCGGCCTCCCGCATGCCCACTATACGCCCTCGCTCAAAGTCCGTCAACTGCACATACGGTTCACGTCCACGCTGTCGCGGCATGCTACCAGTGTTAAAGACTGCGATGGAGCTCCGTATGCCACGGCTAACTGGCTGACACTGACGGCGGCGGTGCACAAATGCTGCGCAGCTAGCGCCATTCGACGGCCAACACCGCGGTTCCTGGTGTGTCCGCTGTGCCGTGCGTGTGATCATTGCTTGTACAGCCCTCTCGCAGTGTCCGGAGCAAGTATGGTGGGTCTGACACACCGGTGTCAATGTGTTCTTTTCTCCATTTCCAGGAGTGTATTTGTATGCATGGCTTAGAGTCAATTGCCACTTTTCGCACCCCACTGATGACTAAATCATTTTGCAGTTGGCTTTGATCATGTGGTGACTGCATCATCTGCAATCTAAGATGACTGCTCAGATTGTCTACTATATTGTTTGTACATATTAGTGACAGCAAGTGTCTATAATACTCCCTTTGCAAACGCCAGTTATCTCTTCTGTTTGGCTCGATGAATTTCCTTCAGTTACTACGAAATGTGACCCTACTGACAGGAAGTCACCATCCAGTCGCACATCTGAGACGATAGTCAGGAGGCATGCAATTAGATTTGAAGTCGCTTGTGATTAAAGATGTCAAAAAGCTTCCGGATATCTCAAAACACCAAATCAATTTGACATCCCCTGTCGATAATATTCATTTTTTCAAGTGAATAAAGTCTAGCAGTGTTTCACAAGGACGATACTTTCTGAATCTGTGCTGGCTGTTTCAATAAAAAGTTTTATTCAAGTTAAGTCATAATTTTCGAACACTACATCTGTCCCAATATCCTACTGCACATCGATTTTAACGATATGGGTCTGTAATTCAGCGAATTACTCCCATTTCCTCTCTTGATATTGGTGTGATCTGTGCAACTCTCCTGTCTTTAGGTACGGATCTTTCGTCGAGCGTTCGATTGTATATGATTACTAAGTATGGAGCTACTCTCTCAGCGTACTCTAAAAGAAACCTAATTGGTATACGGTCTGGACAGCAGAGCTTTCCTCTATTAAGTAATTTAAGCTGTTTAGTTACACTCAGGATATCTAGTTCTAAGTTACTCATGTTGGCAGTTGTTCACGATCCGAATTCTGGAATATTTGCTTCGTTTTCTTGAAATCTCGGAAAACCTTGTTTTGTAGCTGTGCTTTGTTGGCACTGTCATCAGTAACATCACCATTGTTATCGCACAGAGAACGTATTGATTGCGTCTTGCTGCTGGTGTGCTTTACATACGATCAGAATCTCTTTGGAATTTCTGCCAGACTCCGAGACAGAGTTTTGTTGTAGAACTATTAAAAGCATCATGCTTTGATATCCGCACTAAATTTCGAGGTTCAACGAGCGTCAGCAATCCCGGAATTTCTTTTTTTCATTTGGCATAGTTTTTCGCTATTTCGACATCATGTTCTGATGTGTTGTGAGTACCATGGCGGATCAGTACCATTTCTTACTAATTTGGTTTATATCTGTCAACTGCTGTGGATACTTTTTTTCTGAATCTGAGACCCATTGGGTCTACGCTTACGTAATCTGTTCGGAAGGAGTGGCGACTGTCTCTCTGGAAGGCAAAAAATGAACTTTTAACTGCGTTTTTAATACACATACTTCGCGTTTATATTTGCTTGATTTGGAGTCCACAATATTCAGTCTTGCCACAACGAGCTTGTGGCCACGAAGCCCTGCTTCCGTCATGATGTTCCCTATTCACTCAGGATTATTTACCGGTAAGAGGTCAAGTAAATTCTTACAACAATTTACACCCCGAGTGGGCTCCTCAACTAGTTACTCAAACAATTTTCGGGGAAAGCAAGCAATCAGTACAATTTCAGAAGATATTTTATGCTTTCCACCGGCTTTGAACAAATAATTTCGCCGACGTATCTAGGGTGGATTGAAATCACCACCAACCATTATTGTATGAGGGGTGTCTGTTTGAAATGATATTCATGTTTTCTTCCAACTGTTCTTAAACTGTATCATCTGGCAGGTGTGCGGGAGGGGGGGAGGGTCGGAAGAGGAGCCAATTATTTATTTCAGTTGTTAAGTAGAATCTTTACCTTACTGACTAACAGGAACTGTCTAGATCATTTTCACAACAACCACTTCTAACAGCTACAAACTCTCCACCTACATCATTATTTAAATCCTTTCTGAACATCGTTAGATCGTTTTTAAAATTTTCAACTGAACTTAATCTCTAGCTTTAGCCGTCGTTCAGGACCTGTAACGATTTGAGCTTCAGTGCTTGGAGCTCTGGTTCTTTCAGAACACATCTACTACAGTTTGCAACTACTATACTGATTGTTACTAGATCTACCTTCCTGTGTTTGCCCTGCACCCCTTTAGAATCAAATCCTTCCTGTAATTTACACTTTTAGATACACTTGATCTGGCCAGAGCTCCGAATAGTGGTAACTTAAAAGGATGCACCAAACAATCAGAGCTGCTTGCAGTGACGTCATGTCAGTTCTGCGTCCTTTGGTGGCGCGTATCCGTGACGCCACCCGATGCGGAACGAGCCAACGAAGGCGGTCCGCTGGCGAGAGGTTCAGACTGCCGTCTGTCGCGTAGCTGTAGGGCGCGCCGGCTGCGATCGACGCAGATGCTGTCGATACCGCGGTATCTACTTTTTGAGCTTGATGGTCAGTGTCGCACCAGTAAACGGCTGTCTCATTGCGTTGTTACCGCGTTGTATTTCCTTGTCAACATGATGATGTACCTCGATATGTTTGTTACTTATCTTCTTGATGTTTTCCCTGGGGCTGTTCATAAACATTTAGAAAATTTGTAATAACATGGTAAAACACTTTAAGGTTTTTGTGCGTATTTTGGAATTTGCCTCTGTTTTGTAGAGTGTTGCTACCATAAAGACAAATTCTCTTTCAAATACTTCTTGTATGAAAGACGCAATTCGCAGCTTTCTTAGATAACAGTAATTATGATGGCAGCGATCGCGTTTATTCGACATGGTTAGTTTGTTGTGTGGAACGTAAAACTTCTACCTGCATCTGAATCTGCGGCGAATCTTTCTAGATTTCCGTGGAATTTTACTACGTCTCATTCTGAATTAACGATACACATTTTACTTGGAAAAGGAAACGGAAATTCGTCTAGCTGTTGAGATCCGCCGTAAAAAGCACATAAAGCCCGAACAGAGGAGATGCCGAGGCTCGTAAATTCCGCTGCAGCAGCTAAAGTTTCCCAGCAGTCCATGAGGGGCATTATTACCTGCAGAAGCCCTCGGGGCAACGGCTCGTGTCATGTACTACTTTGGGCAGTAAAGATGCTGGAGACGGCCAGGCGCGCAGAATGCTTATCAGTTTGCTGGAGGTCTCATGAGAATGCAAATTTTCTTGCAGGTTCAAACGATGATGATGCGTCTCGTCGTGTATTTGGAGTTCTAGAGAGAAACCTAGAGTGAAATTAAAACAAAAAATCTTTTCTGAAACAAGCTGCATATATACCGTATGCGAAGTGCACAGCAGAAAATACGACCCACTGTACCAGTTATTAGGTTTTTTTAACGTTGTGTTCATGTATGGACCGTGGGAACAATGATTGTTTAAATGCCTATCTGCAGTCTGTAATTAATCTAATCTGGTCCTCACGATCGGTATGGGAGCGATATGTAGGGGGTTTTACAATATTCCTAGTGTCATCATTTAATGCCGGTTTTTGAAACTTTGTAATTAGGCTTTTTCTGGATAGTTTACGTTACGTTCAGCAGTCTGCCAGTTGAGTTTCTTCGGCATCTATGTGAAACTATCCCAAGAATCAAACGAATCTGTGACGATTCGTGCTGTCCTTCTCTGTATACGTTTATTATCTCCTATAGTTACATTTGGTACGGGTCTTCCACACATGAGCAATATTCTTCGGTGGGCCACACAAGTGATTTGTAACCTATCTCCTTTGTAGACTGATTGTGCGCGAGGTAGCTGCGGTTCGCGCGGCTCTCCCCCCCCCCCCCCCCCCCCTCCATATCGGAAAGGGTACACGCCGATCTTAGTTTTTAGAAATTATTAAATTTATTTTTGGTCAAAATATGCTATCCCGTACGCGCGCTGTAGTAGCTCTAGCAGCGCGCTCCGCTGGTGCGTACGGGAAGGTTGTGCGTAGTATTGTTTTTTGCGTAAGCTAGTTTAAGTTAGATTAAGTAGTGTGTAAGTCTAGGGACCATTCACCTCAGCGGTTTGGTCCCGCAGGAGCTTATCACAAATTCCCAATTTTCCCCACTGCTCTACCAATAAACCGAAATCTGCGAGCTGCTTTGTCCACGGCTGAGCCTATGTACTCATTTCGTTTCATATACCCACAAAGTGCTACAAGCAGGCATTTGTATGAGTTAATGGATTCCGTTTTTGTCTCATTGATATTATAGTCACAGGATATACTAATTCCTCGTTTTGTGGAGAGCACAATATACATTTGTGAATATTTGTAGCCAGATGCCAATCTTTGCATCATTTTCAAATCTTATCAAGGTCTGACTTTATATTTATGCAACTTTTTCCAGAAAATACTTCATTATAGGAAACTGTCCTCTGAAAAAAGTCAGTTACTATTAATATTTTCCGCAAGATAATTAATATAAAACATGAACATATGAGTCCCAACACACTTCTGTGAGGCACACCAAAAGTTATTTCTACATCTGTTCATGACTCCTCATCCAAGATGACTTGCTGCGTCCTTCCTACCAAAAAATCTTCAACCCAGCCACAAATTTCGTTTGATACATCATAGGTCGTACTTTTGGTGGTAAGCGTAGATGTGATAATGAATGTACCTTTCGCAAATCAAGAAATACTGCACCTACTCAACTGCCTTGATGCAAAGCTTTCAATATGTGAAATGATAAAAGTGGTAGTTTCTCATAGCTAGAATCCGCTGTATTTTATTACAAATGCTGTTGGTATAAACTTTAATACACATGTAACATAGGAACTAAGCTGGTTGCAGTGTAGGTCTCCAATGTTACTACCGAAATTTATTTGGAAGAATTTGATAATATTTGGAAAGAATGTCCACATCTTGTCAAACACAAAAAAAAAAAAATGACTCTGAGCACTATGCGACTTAACGTCTAAGGTCATCAGTCGCCTAGAACTTAGAACTAATTAAACCTAACTAACCTAAGGACATCACACACATCCATGCCCGAGGCAGGAATCGAACCTGCGACCGTTGCGGTCGCTCGGTTCCAGACTGTAGCGCCCAGAACCGCACGGCCACTCCGGCCGGCTTTGTCAAACACAACCGAGGCATATTTTAGTAATGAGAAACTTTCTTTTCTAGTTCTTTTTCTAACTGAGCTATTGCCTCTGATGAAAGACATGTCATTTCCTCTCATATCATCATCTTTAGCAAGATGCTCGCCACTGAAGAACATCTTTTAGAAGTAGAAGCAAAAGGAAGGAGTATGAGATTAAGGGCAGATATCAATAATATTAATTTTCGTTATCTTGGTAGATGAATATTCGCAGGATTTCACAGCTGTAGTCAGTTTCCACAGAAGTTTACTTGGTTGTAGGCTATTTTAATTTGTGAAGATATGAATCTACACTTCGACAAGTAGTGAAAGTGGCCTTCATCTACTACTCTTTCTTCTTCTTTTGCTATACCTGACAGTCACTGGATTTATATGAATAGTTGCCGGTTTGAGTTGTAAACTGGATGTATTTTCGGATCTACAAATGAGTAAACAAAAGCACGTAACCGAAACAAATGTTGCTTATGAGAAGTTAAAACATAATGTTTGTTTTAACTTATTATTTTTGCTTATTTTTGTTTCCTCGTTTGTAGATCTGAAGATACGCAACGAATGCGTAACAATCGTATGGTTTTATTGATAGATAGTGTTCCTTTTACACTATACTCCTGTATGTATGCTCTTTTAAACATTACTTCAACGAATGGGGCAACACGACTTCCTCTTTGTTTCAGGGTTTCTTATTGTGTTACACTGATTTGATGCCTTTAATCCTTCCGTTCTATAACGTTACTGTACCTCTTTAGTTACTTAGTTTTGTTTTCTTACTAACAAAATGTTTGAAGATGCTTTAGATAACAGTTGCAGTCCATTAATGTAAAACGAAAACCAGTGATTGTTTTTTGGTATAGAAAGAGAATAAAAAAGTATAATTTTTCAATCATGGCTTTCTCCTAATCGACAGTTATGACGTATTTTAGTATGTATGTATTATTCACTTTCATGGTTTCGTCTACATTCAAGTGTATTATAGATGTTGGTGCATTTGGTGCAAGCAGTAAGTCAAGTGCGAGATGACTTGTTGAATGAAAGAAGTGTCCTCGTGGTTCTTTGGTGTAGCGCGCGCAAAATACCGTGGCCGCTAGATGCGCAGTCTGCTGGGGAAGTGTGCGGAGAGCTGCGGTGCTGGAGGGTCACTCAGAGCGATGTAGGGAAAATGCCGACCGTTTCAGGGAAAGTGCAGTTCTAAAACTGAACCCTACTCTCACATTTTTGTAGATATTAAGTGGGGGGCCCCTCCATGCCGACATTTGCATGGTGGTCTTTCAAAAAGATCTACTGAGACCGCTGCTTTCCTAAGTATCTAAAAATAATTCCGCCGAAACTGAAGCGATTTATTTTCGCCTTATTTGTTAACAATTTTTAACTTTCAGAGAAGCGTCACGAGTTGCGGATTTTGAGAAAAACGTACACGTTTCTTTGATTGCCATGTCAAAATTTGCTTCTTGTGCTAAAACATGGATGAGTTTACATTGTTTCACTTCACCATGTTGTGCAGACACATTTGCGAGAGAATTCTGAAACAGTGGTTTATTAAGTTTTGAAGTGACGAACTGAGGAAAAGTAAAGTCAGTAGCTTATGGAAAAGTACGTCCTCAGTACAGAAAAAGTGGAATGTCTCCACATTTGTTGTTCCAAAGACCATAACATTTCTCGGCTCATCAGCTACAGAAAGTCCTTAAAAATTACATTCTTTCACAGAAAAATCTGTGGTTATTGGAATAATACAGTAGATAATGAAGTTTTATGCAAAAACGGTATGGTAAAATACTCTGCTCTTTGCATGCTATCATTTGCCAAAATCTCATTTCGATACCTGAAAACGTTTATGAAATATTTGGAATGTTGTGCATATTTGACTCTGGCTTTATCGTTGGCGTTGCGCGATCACAAATGAGTGTGCCACATCAGATCAATTTTCTCGAGATTGGTGACAGATAGATACATCAACCCAAGTATGAAGAAAAATTCAATATGTTAGCTAAATTTCATATGCAACCTATTATGTAATACGCGCCAAATTCAAAATCATAGCGACCTCTATTTTCCATTACACACATTTCCGAATGTACGCAGTGTCTTACTTTCACGTCAGTATCAGAATTACTACGACTATTAACGAAATGATGTGCATATCATCATGAACCCGACATATAAGGTATAAGTAAAGCATAAAAGAAATTTTTACCGAATAGTCTCTGTAAAATCGCTTGACAAAGACTACACGGTGTGTGTTTCGATTCTGTCATCGCTGATCGGCCGAAAGGTGAAAAACACTTATCGGCCTCCCCTTCCGAACAAACGAATGAACTCGCCCAGAGCTTTGGACCAAAACTGATCACTGCGCATTGGCCACCGTATCCTGCCGAGGTATAACTGGTGGCAGCGTTCAAACCTGCGTCTCATAATCTGCATTTAGATTATCTGTGATTTCTGTGATGCTTATCAGATGAGTTACCAGGTGAGTTGAACGTGTTCCGTTCAGAGCACTTTGATGGTTTAAAAGAAGTTCTCTTGAAGGTGATTCAAAGTGAAAGTACTACAACCACTGATGGCAACATCAAGAAAGTGTACTATTTCGAATAATTGGACAGTTAGTTATTAAAACTGTATGAAATAGGTAATTTCGTAAGCATTTCAGAAGAAACAGTGCTGTACATTTCACACCAAGAACTGTACATGAAAAAAAAATGGCTCTGAGCACCATGGGATTTAACGTCTGAGGTCATCAGTTCCCTAGAACTTAGAACTACTTAAACCTAAATAACCTAATGACATCACGCACATCCATGCCGGAGGCAGGATTCGAACCTGCGACCGTAGCGGTCACGCGGTTCCAGACTGAAGCGCCTAGAACCGCTCGGTCACAGCGGCCGGCCAACTGTATGTGAGAAACCTTGTACAAAATTGATCCCACATTGGTACAAAAACTGGGTATTGCAGTGTTTGCATGGGTTGAAAAATAATTCAACCGGTTTTATGTTGGATTTTTTTAAAGGGTGACTTGGATCCATTTTTCATGTCAGAAATGTAGCAACAATGAAAACTGCCCGGCGGAGGTTCGAGTCCTTCTTCGGGGATGGGTGTGTGTGTTTGTCTTTAGGATAATTTAGGTTAAGTAGTGTGTAAGCTTATGGACTGATGACCTTAGCAGTTAAGTCCTACAAGATTTCACAAACATTTGAATTTTTTTTTTCGTAACCCAAAAAAGGAGATGTCTACTTTATCTACCAGGAAGATTACTGTCCACGTTTTCTGGACTGCGAAAATGTTTATGCCACGCTTACATTGCAAAGGTTAAAACAATTGCTGAGCAACAATAAAACATTTGAGAAGAGATGTATTTCTAGAGCAAAAAAAATTAATCTCCATTCACTTGAGCATTTGCAGGGGCTTTGATAGATGAAAAACTTAGGATTTAAAATGTAGGTTATTTGAGATTCACTCTATTCACCTGATTTAACAACATCTAATTTTCAGCCTTTCTCATAGCTACAAAAAAATCTATACTTGGAAAACGTTTTGTATTCAATCAAGAAGTTTTGCAGTGTGAATGTTTGGGAACCCTCCTGGACACAATCGCCTCTGCGGGCCTTGCACTGTGTAGTCGTGTTTAGCGTCTTCTTGGCGGCGCATTGGGAGCAGTTAACGTCTCGTAGTTGCCTTTCCTCACATCATAAATGTCAAGGATCTGGTGAGGGCTCTGTGCGTACGAACAGGAAATTATTTTTGTTGCCTCTTTTCGTTACTCCTGAAACTCAGTCACGTTGCAACGGAATACAGTGACTGCGACAATAAACAGCTGCAAAGTCACACTGCAAGGGATCAGCGAATTAACCATAAATATCTTTGGGTCTACACTAACTTCCTTAACGGGCTGTAACAAATACGCAGTATAATAAAGCACCACTTTTAGATTCCAGGCATAGGTTTTTGTTGACTTTTTTTCTGCATTCCTTGAATAGTTAATGATCCCAATTTCTGTTGCACTCAAAAACACGGAGAATAGGTCTGGATTAAAAAATACAAAGGAAAAAATTATTTCATTGGGACATTTAATATGGTTTTGTCTGTAAAAAAACTGATAATCTTAAAACAAGAACTGTTAGAAAATTCAGTCTGTTCGCTTGGTTTTCATCTGTTACAAAATCTAAAGGAATACACTGACGAGTCAAAACACAATTACAAACACCTGCTTAATACGAAGCTGGTCCACCTTTGGAATGCAATACAGCAGCGAATCTACATTTCACGGATTCTCCAAGTCACTGATAGGTCTCCGGAGGCATGTGACATCAGATGTGTACTCACAGGTCACCAAATTCCTGCAGATTATGGGTCGGTGTTTTCTGGCCCCGGATTTGGCGCACGATAGCGTCAGACATGTGTTCCATCGGATTGAGATCAGATGAACTGAGTGACCACGACAACAACGTGAGCTTACTCAACCCACATAGCACAATTCTGACCTTGTGACGTGGACAGTTATCCTGCTGGAACGTGTCATCACGGCCAGAGTAAATAACAAGCACGAAGGGATGAAGGTGGTCCAGAGTGATTGCGTAATCCACAGCTATAATGTTGCCTTCGACTACTATCACAAGTCCAGTAAAAGCCCATGTGATTGACCTCTTTAATTTAATACTGCTCCCACCAGTCTGTGTCAATGATGTGATACATGCTTCGAGTATCCATTCCTCTGGATGACGAGTATCCAAATATGACCATCGACCTGGCGTAGCAAGAAAGGAGATCCTATCGGGCATTTGACGCATTTCCATTGATCAGGCGTTGAATCTCGATGACTGAGCTGGCTTACCAAGAAACGTGGTCCTATCGACCAGTTGACACCTTTACATTTATCGGGGGACCAGCCTCGATAATCTGCTATAACAAGAAATGTGGTGATATCGACCACTTGACAGGTTTCCAATGATTTGTCCAATTTCGATGATCGAGCTGGTATAACAAGAAAGTGGTTCTATCGACCAGTTGACATGTTTCCATGGAATGGGGTCAAATCTAGATGATCTCATGCCCACCCCAATCGCAATCGACGATGTTATTGAGTAAATATGAAAACTGGTATAGTTTGTCTGCTGTGGTGTCCCACGTTCAATAATGTGTACTGAATGGTGTGCTTCGAAATACTTGGGCCTACATCGACATAGTACACTGTCGTCAGATCTGCCACAGGTCGCCATCTGTCTTGCTTTACACAGAGGGCAAGGCGAAGAGACGTGGACGTCTAACAGCTTGTCGCCTACTCCTTCATCCACTCTCGATAGATGTTAATGAGAGTAGCTTGAAACAGCCGACTACTGCCCTTTGTCGAAGTCGCTTATGTCAGTGGATTTCACCATTTTCGGCCCGTCTCGTCTCTGTTCCGCTACTACACATTTTGCCCACAACGCTACCAGGTTATATTCAGTATGCTGATTCTATGCATGCTGCTTCGGGATGTTAGGTCTGCAACAGGTATAGTATTGAGGTAATTTGAACATTTCTTATTTTGTCCTTCTCATCTGCGTGAATGCACAATCTTTTGTTGCTTTGGTTACCGGTTACGGTCTGACAAGCCCATTCTCAAACCACAAACCTAAAAATTACAAAATACAAGTCCTACAGCAATGTTTACATACGTATGCGTGTCATTATAAGTACTTACATGCTAATAGACTCATCTCGTTATTAACCGCAACTAGTCATAACATGTTGCCAAAAGGCACGAATAGCTTTTCTACAGGAGGCGATACTGTAAGCGACAAGTAGCCTCATTGATAAGATAGCCTATGTGTATGTTGTTGCACCTGACCAACAAATCCAAAGTGACAAGTATAACATTTAGTGGTCAACAGGGCTCCTTGGTTGTTGTCGCTCTTATTCATAACGTTCATGCACATATTGCTGCCTGTTAATATGCTACGGTGCTGCCGTATCCACAGTCACTTATTGTTAACATTTTTAAAAAGTAGAGAAACATCAGTTTTACATTACAGAAAATCTTAACAATTTTGTTTTACGGAATAACGTAGTATCCAAATGAAACATATGATCACAGGAAGTGATGACATAGCTCTCTGTCCTGTGTACAACACCGTATTTTTATTGAAGGTCACAATACCAAAATTTGCTACATTCTACCCGGAAGTCAATGCTAAAATCTAAAATCTACATTTATTATGTGTTATCCAATTACTGTTTCAAGAAATGAAAATAAGATGAAAGACATAAAACAGTTATATCTTTTTAAAGCTACAATGTACGTGTAAACTTTGGTAACAAAACTCCACTTGCGCAATAAATGAACATCACTCAGCATCATACTAAATATCATGCGACGCAATCGTCATCCATACGCCAAGGCAACATTCAAAGCCAAAGCGTTGTTTGTACATTCGTCAATCATGCGTGTAATGGTAGGTACGAGTGTTATATAAAAATGACGTTAGTATATCATTCAGTAGGGCTATATTAAAAAAGAACCTGTGACAAATAACATTCCTTATCACGATGCGTGCAGTAAATGGTCATACACATTTGAAGGCAGGTACCAAACGACTACGAACGCACGCAACCTACGCACGCTAGTATTCCGTCTCACGGTGCATAGTGGTTGCAAAGTTCGTCTCAGCAGCGAAAAACTTTTTGTGCCCAATAACGAAGTGATACACATGGAAATTTTGCAGAACTCTGAAAATCGGTCTCCGAAGAGGGCACGAAAATAGACAGTGTGCGTTGACATAAAAGGTGACAACGTTGAAAAATAGGCAAGACTGAAAAAAGTTTTCACAGTGATTCGTAAACGGCGTCGTGTTTAGAATATTGGGCCGTCACAACTTTGGATTCGGTAAATGATGAGGCGACAGTGCAGTTTCCCAGAATGGTGTTCGGTACCCGGAGAGTGCTGCCGTTGTCTACACTCTAGCAATGTCCTTCTGTCGATAAGTACGACCTACTAACCGCCGTGTCGCTTCTCTGCGTACGCGGCACCGCCTAGTTGCATTCGCACCGCTGGAGGAGACAGTTGCCGTGGTTTGCCGGCTGCGGAAATTTCGCGGGCGTTGCGCTGTTGTTGCGCCAGTGTCCACTGTTCATTGTCCTCCTCGTGCAGAGTTTCCTGAGGCTAGATGCCGTCGTGACAGAAGTTGGCAGCGTGCTAACCCGGAGCTGTAACTCCAGGGCGGCGCTCCAGGGCGGCAGCTGGCCCGCTGCGCAACCGCGGTGGGCGACGCCTGGAGCCATTGTGTCGCGAATCCGTCAGAGTTGAACGTCTCATACGCCATACTGAATATTTAAGGAAAGCTGACGAAGCTTAAAAATAAGCTTCACTGAAAAAGTATACACAGATTCGTATAATACGTTCTTTATGGAATTGGGACATCTAGTGGGTCGTAACTGTGGTTTAGGTTGTGTAAAACAGCTTCCAACGTCTGATTACTTTACAAATGAGTTAATGAATTAAATATTTGACGTTAAGCAAAAAGTTTAGAAAAGATTTGAAATCATGCTTAAAATCTGCTGAAAGCTTTTAGGTCCTCTCAAATATGAAACACTGAATGGACCTCATCTGGTTAATTTGAACTCCATTTTGGGCAAAAGCAAATATTTCAAGTCTTTCAATGTTTGTGACGTAGTATCTCCTGAACTTCGTGCCGTGAAATGATATAATTTTGCTGGTACGCCTACATGCTAGATACTGCCTGGAAAGTTCGTTGCAAATAGAGTTACTAGTAAAGAAGTAATAAAGCCTTCATGTCTGATTTATGTTGAAGTTTTATTGCGTGTCATTTTAAGCAGAAGCCAGTTTTTCATGCATCTAAATTTCAATGATCTTACATCTGCAGAACCATACATTGTACGATGAGAAAATTTTGCACATACTTTCAGTGCTGTATCCGGATACTCTTGCATACAGCTTTGTACACAATGGTAAGGAGAGATGGTCCTCAGAGTAGTGCAGCGACTGTCATGTTAGGTAAGCTGCATGCTCGTAGAAATGATTCGCCAACAAGTTACCGCAACAAACTAGAGATTTACTTAACTTTTATTTCTCCATGTGCATGAGGACTCATTGCAAATAATGCTGCAAGCTCATACAACAGCAACTAAGATGAGGTTCCCTGTACTACGCGTTGACAATGGTGTCGCAGAGATGAAGATCCATGTGCAAGTGGACTGAGTAGCTGCCACCGGCCGTCACATCCTACACTCATAAAAATAAGTTCTGCATCACCTTGGTTCCGATAGTTCCGGAACCTGTACAGAAAATTGGAATGTAGATCAACATAAACATTATTTCAGCCTTTTTTGTTGCTCATGAAAACCACATATTGCATGTTGTACCACCATAGAGCGAGACCTTCAGAGGAGAAAGTCCAGATTGCTGTACACACCGGTACATTACCCAGTAGCATGTCCTCTTGCATTGATGCATGCCTGTATTCGTCGTGGCAAACAATCCACAAGTTCATCAAGACACTGTTCGTCCACACTGTCCCACTCCTCAACGGCGATTCGGCGTAAATCCCTCAGAGTGGTTAGTGGGCCACGTGGTCCATAAACAGCTCTATTCAATCTATCCATGTTCCATAGGGTTCATATCTGGAGAAAATGATGGCCACTCTAGTAGAGCGATTTCGTTATCCTGAAGGAAGTCATTCACAAGATGTGCACGATTAGGGCGCGAATTGTCATCCATGAAGACGAATGCCTCCCGAGTTTGCTGCCGATATGGTTGCACTATCGGTCGGAGGATGGCATTCACGTATCGTACAGCTGTTACGGCGCCTTCCATGACCACCAACGGCGTACGTCAGATCCACATATTGCCACTCCAAAACAGCAGGGAACCTCGACCTTGCTGCACTCGCTGGGCAGTGTATATAAGGCGTTCAGCCTTACCGGGTTGCCTCCACACACGTCTCGGGCGATTGTCTGATTGAAGGCATATGCGACACTCATCGGTGAAGAGAACGTGATGCCAATTCTGTGCGGTCCATTCGGCATGTTGTTGGCTCCATTTGTACCGCGCTGCGTGGTGTCGTGGTTGCAAAGACGGACCTCGCCATGGACGCATGAGCATCATGCAGCCTATTGCGCACATTTTAAATCGGACCACGACGTCCTGTGGCTGCACGAAAAGCATTATTCAAAATGGTGGCGTTGCTGTCAGGGTTCCTCGGACCCATAATCCGTAGGTAGCGGTCATCCAAAGCAGTAGTAGCCCTTAGGCCGCCTGAGCGTCGATTTCTTTGGTTTACTCCGAGACACCTGGACACTTCCCATATTGAGAGCCCTTCCTGGCACAAAGTAACAATGCGGACGCGATCGAACGCGGTATTGACCGTCTAGGCATGATTGAAATACAGACAACACGAGCAGTCTACCTTCTTCCAGGTCGAATGACAGGAACTGATCGGCTGTCTGACCCCCTCCGTCTAATAGGCGCTTCTCATGCATGGTTTTTTACATCTTTGGACGGGTGTAGTGGCATCTCTGAACAGTCAAAGGGACTGTGTCTGTGATGCAGTATCCAATGTCTATCTGTAGGAGTTCTGGGAACCAGGGTGACAACATTGGGTCCACCAGATCCCACGTGACGGCTTTCGGCATCAGAAGGAAAACTGCTATACCGTTGCCAGCTCTGCGACTCCCGCGGGGTGGCATCGGTATGTGATACCACATACACAGCCTACAAAGTGTGTTGTGATTAGAGCTGGTAGTAAAGAAGTAGTAAATAAAACCGTTATTTCCGATGAACAGCGGAAATCTAGTTAGCGATAAGCTTTTTTCCTTCCAAATTTTTTTTTGGGGGACGTCAGCGAGAAAAGTTTTGGTAAAGTTTGAAATTATATGCAGAGTTTGCTGGAAATCGCTAAGTGTCCTCGTCCTCAGAATAAAGTCCGGAGTTGCTGGCTCAAGAAAATCGGACAGTCTTTAGACGTAATTTTTGACTTACTGTGTTAAACTTTTAACATAATATTACACTTCTTAACGAGTAGATTACGACAACATTTAAAAAATTTTAATCTCAATTTTTAATCTCAATAATTACACGACATACTGAAAATTATTTTTTTTCAGCCATTAGAGAAGTAAACTGCAACTCGTCCAGTTTGCAGGGTGCAAGGTATTAGCTTAGTAACAAACAGGAGTTGGACGAAGGTATGGAAACGGAAGAAACACAACACATTACCATGCCTAATTGGTGCAGGAAAACCGTTGGCATTCAAATGGTTCAAATGGCTCTTAGCACTATGGGACTTAACTTCTGAGGTCATCAGTCCCCTAGAACTTAGATCTATTTAAACCTAACTAACGTAAGGATATCACACACATCAAAGCCCTAGACAGGATTCGAACCTGCGACCGTAGCGGTTGCGCGGTTCCAGACTGAAGTGCCTAGAACCATTCGGCCACACCGGCTGTCGTCTCGGTATGGATAAATGCAGGTCCTGTATGGTTTTCCTGCTAAACGGTGGCAAGTTCTGGTAACGATGATGGAGGTGGATAGTGATCACGCACCCTTCTCTGCAGATTAGACCGCAAAGGCTCAATAATATTGAGATCCGGTGACTATGGTGGCCGGGGGAGATAGGAAAAATCACGCTCATGCTCAATAAACCGATCCCAGAAGATGTGAAAAGGGGTAGTGTCGTTTTCGAATACAGCATCACCATTGTGGAACAAATATCAAACCATGGGATGGCCCTGATCAGGCAAAATGGTCACATATTCCTTGGCGGTAATACGATTTAGCAGCGTAACTATAAAGTAATGGCTCAGCCATCAATAAACCCATGTAGATGTCACATAGATCTGTACTGGATGACCTTACTAATTATTAGATCGATCGCCTTGGAATCATTGATTTTAATGACAGGTTTGTGCAATGTATAACTAAATGAATTGACCTTATTAAACAGGGATGGCCCTAGCGTATGTAAAACGTGGGTGTTGTAACTCACAAGATGATAGGGAGTTTCATCAAACTACTACATGAAACAATGGTCACTATAGAACCCTATTTACTGCAATTTGCTGTGGACTCCAAGTTCAATACAAGTGCACAAGGACATGAAATCGTCATTATACAAGTTGCAATACAATTAAAATATCAGCTCGTTGGCAAGGGTTGGGTAACTGGGCTTAGCTGAAAGTGTTCAAGTCAGCAAGACATTTGGAAGAACAATTATGTTTGCAGAAATTGCACAGTCATTGCCGAATGTTAATCTGAGAGGAAAGAAGTAACTGCAGGAAGAATCATACATGAACACACTATCATATCCGGACACATGTTGAGTTCGAGGCTGCTAATAAACGAACTTTTATTAGAAATGCAAAGTCACTAATGTCAATTTGAAACTCTCCTTGCATTTGATTTGCGATCGCTACAGTTGCTCACCATACTTAACGTTAATGTTGCCTGAGTCATCGGGCCTACACCAAAGACTGCTCTCGGAGCCTGGAATCGAAGTCCCTTTCTCGATAAATGTGTCCTCTGCAAGTATTGGATACAAGTAAGTTCCACAACAACAAGGAGGAGAATCTTTACCCTATCTTTTTGGGTATGAGCCTTGTGCATGGTTTTGACCACCAATAAAAGTGTTTCTTCCGAGTGTTGACGAATCATGTGTACGCTAATGAAGCAACATAGTTTTAAAACAACACCTAATCAGCCGTACGGTCCTTTTAGAGTTGGAGCTCAGAAACAAGCAGTTTATGACTCCCATCAGTTGCCCTGTTTTGCGTTTTAGCCAACCGGGCTTTCGCCACGTACATGCAGTGATTTCGGTTCTCCAATTCTAGGCTTTATTTATATTACGTAATGGTAGCTGCTCTTACTGTTACTTAGCAAAGTCAACAGCAAGAGAATTAAGCTCCGTTGACTTTCCCGGCGTAGTAATTTGTGATACTCATGTCGGGTCTTCAGCCGGAACATATCGCATAAGCTGTAGGAAGAGACAGGTAATATACAATATGTCCAAGAGCCGAGAGGGAAAATAAGAGTGGATGACCAAGAACGAAGTGCTCGGATTAAAAAGGGCTCAAGACAGGGATGTAGTCTTTCGCCCCCACTGTTCAATCTGTACATCGAAGAAGTAATGATGGGAAATAAAAGAAAGGTTCAGGAGTGGAATTAAAATTCAAGGTAAAAGGGTATCAATGATACTATTCGCTGATGACACTGCTACCTTGGGTGAAAGTCAAGAATAATTACATGGTCTGCTGAATGGAATGAACTCTCTAATGAGAACAGAATATGAACTGAGAGTAAATCGAAGAAAGACGAAAGTAATCAGAAGTAGCAGAAACGAGAACAGCGAGAATCTTACCATCAGGATTGATGGTCACAAAGTAGATGAAGTTAAGGAATTCTACTACCTACGCAGTAAAATAACCAATGACGGACGGAGAAAGGAGGACAGCAGAAGCAGAATAGCAAAGGGCAAAAGGGCATTCCTGGCCAAGAGAAGTCTGCTAGTATTAAACATAGACCTTAATTTGAGGAAGAAATTTCTGAGACTGGACGTCTGGAGTACAGTATTGTATGGTAATGAAACATGGACTGTCGTAAAGCCGGAACAGCAGAGAATCGAAGCGTTTGAGATGTGGTGCTACAGACGAATGTTGAAAATTGGGTGGACTGATAAGGTAAAGAATAAGGAGGTTCTGCGTAGAATCTGAGAGGAAAGGAATATGTGGAGAAGGGACGGGATGACAGGACATCTGTCAAGACATGAGGGTACTAGAGGGAGTTGTAGAGGGAAAAACATGTAGAGGAAGACAGAGATTGGAATACATACATCCACCAAATAATTGAGGACTTAGGTTGCAAATGCTTCTCTGAGATGAAGAGGTTGGCACAGGAGAGGAATTCGTGGTGAGCCGCATCAAACCAGTCATAAGACTGATGACCCAAAAAAAAAAAAAAAAAAAAAATGCTGGAAGGATTTCGGCATAATAGTGATTTTCGGAATATTTTCGATTTTTGTGGAACTCCAGTTTTCTCGCAGATAGTGCCCTCTCCACACTCCGTCACTCTCCTTATTACCGTGGTGAACACCAAACACCAGTAGACTGACGACCTCGCAGTTTGGTCCCCTAACCCCTCTCAATTAATCAGTCAATCAATCAGAACATAAAGGAATTCGTCCGACTCTTCTCACAACACACAACGGCATTAAAAAAGGAAAAAAAGGAACCAAACAGCAGTATAGCCTGCTATCCACTGTACAGTAAATGACTGTGAGAGAACAAGACAGTCTCCCTTTATCTCAAACAAGTACCTCGGTTTTTCGATGAATGAGGGTACGTACTTCCGGTCGTTTTAAATTCCTGTCCTATTGAGTCTAAACCACGATGTGTTACGCGACCACTTGACACTTATTATGAACTTTCTGATATTTAATGTGAAGACCTATTAAACCACCTATCCTTGTTCTGAGAGAGGTAAATAAAACGTTCTCATTGAAAATTACACAGGCATTTTTACTTAAAAACAAGCTGAGCGTTCCAGAGGATTTTTCCATAAGACAACGTGTCTAATAAGAAAGAGTAAGAAGGGCTGCATCGTGATTTCCTTTCAGTGCCCAATCAAATCGAAATTGTGTTATGTGGAATAGGTCCGAATGTTGTGTTTATGGTGATAGTTCACTATCCATCACTTTTCCTGTTGCGCGAAATTGCATTAATGACTCTTCGGACGGTGTTTACTTGCATTTTTATCCCAGTCACTAATACAACAGGCAAGAAATACGAGTATGACGTGAGGGAGCGAAGCGAAGGTAGTTGAATAAGGCAAGAGTAAATCCGTCACCGAGTCCTTACCTGAGCCAACCTCTTCATCTTACAGCAGGTTTTGCATCCAGCATACTCAGATATTTCTTGGACGTATTTCAATCTTTGTTTGTTCCTACAGGTTTTACCCCGTACGGCCTCGTCTAGAACGATGGTAGCTACTCCTTGATGTTTCAACACATGTCCTATTTCCATATCCTTTCTTCTTGTCAATGTTTTCCATACGGTCCTTAACGATTCTGCATAGAACCTACTTATTTAATTTACAGCACTCTTCCGTACCACCACTTCTCAAACGCTTCGATTTTTTGTCGGTTCTTGCATAGTACATGATTCATTTCCATAATGTACTACACACCAAACATACATTCTCAGAAATTTGTTACTCAAGCAAATAACTATATTTGATAGTAGTATCATTGTTTTGGCCAGGAACGCCCTCTTCTTTGTGCTAGTCTACTTATTGTGTCCTCCTTGCTTCGTCCATCATGTACTTTTTGCTTCCAAGGTTGCAGAATTCCTTCATTTTCTCTTATTCATCATTCTCAATTTCGCTAGGCTCATATCTTCTATTCCTTACTGCTTTAGTTTGTCTTAGGTTTACTTCTAGTCCATATTCTGTGCTCAGTAAGCTGTTCATTTCGATCAGTGTATCAAGCAATGCTTTCTTGCTTTCACGTATGACAGCAATGTCCTCAGAGAATCGCGCCGTTCATATGTTTCACCCTGAACTGTTATCCTTCTCCTGAACCTTCCGTTTTTCCGTTATTACTTTTCGATGTACGGACTGAATAGTAGTGGAGAAGGCTGCATCCTTATCTTAGTACGTTTTTAATCCGATCACTTCGTTCTTGGTCTTCCATTCTTATTTTTTCCTGTTGTCTTAGACATTTTTTACTATGGCTTGCACATATTTTCCTGAAAATTTAGAACATCTTCCACGATTTTACATTGAACCTTTGCGAATGGTTCTTGAGTTGTCTAATTTCCAATATTAAGGGCAACTTCAGAACTGCCCCTATGCTATCCTTATCTTCCCTAAAGTCAGACAAATCCTCATCTAACAGATCATCATTTGCTTCTACATCCTTGTGTGTATTAATCTACACGTAACGTGCTGAAAGATCCACGTGCATTAGAGTGAGGAAGAGTGTTACATTTAGATGATAGTCTATTCAGGAATACAAGATATTTTATGGTCGATACTTTAGCCTAGTGAGTGATTTTAGAACTACACTAAGGAACGCGCACTAGGGACCACCACAAGCAGTTTCCGCCATGTTCTATGGTTTTTGTGGTTGTAAGACATGAGGTTGCGTTTTGCGCAGCATTTGAAAATATTTGTCGTTCTATACTTTTAAGTGTTGTAAAATATATTACAGCTATTTGGAATATATTGTTAATTCTTCAGGAACAGAATTTCATGCTGAGTAAAACGTATTAAAACGCTATATACTTTTAGAACTATTTACATACTTTGTCGGTCATGCACAATTTTGTGCCTTGAAACAGATTTACTGGGGGAGCATGAGGTACTTGAACTGAGCTTCTTTGATGTCTTAACAGTTTTATCTGTTTGAAAACAGAAATTTGTGTTACTTTCCTTTAGTTTCTATTTCAAAATGTATTTAACCTGTAACTGGGTTTTGTTAAAACATATGCTTTATAGTGTCTTCTTGTCGAGGATGAATACAGAAATCTGCTATGGGCGTATTATGGGGATCATCCTCAAATTCGCCTAAAGTCATTTAGGTGCAACTAAATGTGGATGGTCGGATGGGGATTTGAACCGCATAAATATGTGTCTTAACCATCGTGACAACACTGTCTTTAAAACGCCACCACAAGTCGTCAGTGAATCAATTTCATCGTGAATCCGATACGCGCCTGGCTTTCGACCTATGACGAAACAAATTATGTGGTGGAGATAGGTGGTGGGGGCTGGGGCCTGCTTCGCATTATGAAGGCGTAGAAATCTTAATCTCGAACGTAATATGTGAAGAAACGTAGGAAGCCATGTGTCAGTTGTCTCAGCGATGATGAGCGCGTTTCACTGAAGTATTTCCTTGGAAATATTCTTAAGGTAAGAATGGCCTAAGTATTCCCAGATACGAATAATGCCTGTATCTCCCGGTGGATGATGAGGATGTATTGATATAAGAAACACAATGCTGACGCAAGAGCCTCGAAAATAAATTAATTCATGAGAGGTCATTCGCGTGTTATCAAGTGAAAGAGGCAACAAGAAACTTGAAATATCAGTTCTATTCCATACTAAGACGTAAAATGCAGAATCAATATTTATTAGTGTTCATTTTCAGAAAACCGTTATTAAACCATTCAAATTTCACTTTACGGATCTCGTTTGTTGGATGGTATGAGAGCTTAATTGCACCGCGAAGCAATTAGGACACTATTTGCATCTAATTAAATTGGGACAGGCATAATCACAAGGTGAAAGGACAGTTAATGCAAAGTTTTGTGTATATAATTAGTAGGTAATTACGGCAAATTCAGCCTAAATACACACGTTGGAGTTTTTCGTAGTTATTAAATAATTCTGATCATATCAGACGGTAATCATTTTTACAATTCAAAATACCGACATGAAGGGTTCCAATATAGTTGATGACTTACATCTACTAGCTTCAGTAACTGTTCACTACCTAACGTGAAATGCTACAAAAAATTTTCCGAAAAATGTTTTAGCCACTGACAAACACGAAGTTCTATAGCTTATTGTGATGCACTACCACGTTCCTCCATTTATTAGTATAGTACAACTGCAGTAGAAGAAAAGTGCTCGTTGGTTTGAAATACAGCCCCTAACCTGAAAGTCGCAAATTCCTGTAAAATATGAATGAATACAACATGTACTCTTACTAATGTATACCCAAATTTTATAGAAATGGCTGTCTAGGTACTGAAAACACTTGAAACGTGATGGCTAATATTTAGAGTCCATAAGGATACTATTGCGATGCTTCGTTACAAAACCACACCCTTTTTGCGACAATTAGGTGTGTCTATAAAATAACGGGGGTGGTGCTGTCAGAGAATAAGTACGCATGAGCCAAAGATGAACGACCAATATCTGTGATACGTGAAGCCTTCTCAGTCGAATGTGACATCTCTGTGGTCTGAAGACAAGTCATTGTTGCCGTGCTTTCGTTTGTGTAAGAGGTATTTTGTTTTGCAGGAAAAATGATGTGTAATAATAGTGTAATAATAGAGCAACGAATTGTCTTGAAATTTCATACGAAACTTGGAATATTGTCTCTCTTTTTACCTAAAGGAAGTGTATGGCAAATACTATTTAGCAGCCAGCCGGAGTGGCCGAGCGGTTCTAGGCGCTTCAGTCTGGAACCGCGTGACCGCTACGGTCGCAGGTTCGAATCTTGCCTCGGGCATGGCTATGTGTGATGTCCTTAGGTTAGTTAGGTCTAAGTAGTTCTAAGTTCTAGGGGACTGATGACCTCAGAAGTTAAGTCCCATAGTGCTCAGAGCCATTTGAACCATTTTGAACTATTTATCACGTACGCGAATGTTTGAGTGATTTCAAGGGTTTGTAAGGCTTCCGAGAAGACACTGAAGATGATCACACCTTGGACGCCTCTCAACATTAAAAACGGATGAAAATATCGAAAAAGTAGATTAGATAATCTATTTTGATCTGAACGTCGGTTGTGTATTAGATCGATTGCTGAAACTATCGGAATTGACAAGAAGTGCGTAAGGCAAATTTTGCATGACCAATTTAACATCAGAAAAGTGTGTGTGAAAATGGCGCCGAAAATTCTCACGATTGAACAAAAAGAAGTTTGTGAAAACGTTTGAACCGATAGTTTGAATACCATTGACAATTATCCTGATTTCTTGGAAAGAGTAATAACATGTGACGAATCTTCGTTTTTTCCACTCATGATCCGGACATTAAGCGCCAATCCATTCAGTGTAACGGTCCAACTTCACCGAGAGCGAGAAAAGCTCGAATGAGAAAATTAAAATTCAAATCGATTATGATTGTCTTGTTGGATAATCACGTTACTACCTCTTAGTTCTTGCTCAGCTCCATAAGAAAATAAGGAAAAAGAACGGCCCGAACCGTGGAAGAACGAGCCATGAGTTTTGCATCAAGATAACGCACCGGCGCCTACCTCGCTGACTCTTAAGAGGTTTCACGTGAAGAATGGCATTCCAGTGCTAGGCCACCCACCTTACTCTCCTGCCCTAGTACCATGCAACTTTTATCTATTCCCGAAGGTCAAATTTGCATTGTAAGGAACAAGATTTCAATCCGTTGAAGTAGTGAAAGAAAATGCGGGACGTGTCATCAAGGAGCTCACAGAGTACTCTTTCCATCAATCGAAAATTCATACGGAGGGTTGTCGGGCTATAGGAGGGAAGTATGTTGATGGGACAATAATTAAATACACATGTTTGAAATACAATGAATTACAGCAATATTCCCGGTACTTTATAGCCACACTTCGTATTATGGCCAGAGAGGATGGGATAATTAAATCCTGACTCAATGGATTTGTTGATTGGACTATAAATATGAGATTAGGACTGTAGAGGGAGCTACACTGATGATCCGAATATTAGGACCACCATCCATCACTTGGGTGAATGTCGTCTGGTTCCGCTGCGGTCACGTAGTTTGGTGAGGAAAGTGTATAAGCGGATCTCGAACGAATGTTAAGTCATTCTAGCGACGATGCGGACCACAAATTCGTATATTCACTGACGTAAGCAACTCTGACAAGGTACAAATTGTTGTGATCTGGCGCCAGGGAACAACCACCTTAGAAACGGCAAGGCTGGACGGCTGATTGCCTGTCCTGAACTCAATGGAACACATCTGGGACGCCAGCGGCTGCCAGCTCGCACCACAAACCACCAGGTAGTAACTGACGAGAATTCTCCACCTGTGTCTAGAAATCTGGCGCCACATAACTCAGGTATCCAAAAAGGTATTTTCGAATCCATTCAAAAGATGGACCAACGGGCTACTAAACGGGCGATCATAGTTTATACTCTCATCAACGTAGCACACGCGGGCACAGCAGAGGCCGGTTTTTTTTCCTTTATTGTATTTCGATTCCCCCCCGAAGGGGGCGGGCTGGCAGCAGCTTATTACGCTGCTCTGCAGCCTACAGACTTTTTAAAACGTAAGAAAGAAGAGAAAAAACAAAAAAGCTGGCGATAAAACGGTGACTGAAATTGTAAAAACGGCGGAAAATTCCGGAAAGTTAAAACGTAAAGCAAGGGATTGGCAAAGCTAATAAAATACACAGGAAGCAGACAGGGAACATAGTAGACAGACAATTAAAAAACATGGTGACAGTCTGGTTTCTGTTCGCAAGAGAGATAAAAATCACACCCAGCGACAGTATGATGGCCGTTCGCAACACTTCGGAGAAGGCACATAACACTGAACACTCACTGTAAAACACTGTACTAAAATGTCGGCACAAAGATAACACATCATAGGGGGGGGGGGGACCTGGGCAGATGGGGGGAAAACAAGGAGGGAGGAGAGGAAAAACGAAAGGGGGGAACCAAAGGAGGGAGAGGACTCATAAGGGGGGGGGGGGGGGCAGGGCAGACTCGAGAGGGAATGGGAAAAGGCAGAGGTGGGAAATGCAAAAGGACTCAGGGGAGGAAGGGGGGCAGAGAGAGGGTAGGTGGGGACAGCGGCCGGTGTTCTGCCCAGCTTGTTATACCAGCCCTCAAATCAAATGTAAACATGTATGAAAGCGACAGTACAGACGTATATGCTGTCGTCGTCGTCAGAGCGCGCAATATAGGCAAGTGAATGAGTTCGATACAGGCAGAATGATACCTCCACAGAAAATCCGTTTTATCATAACGACGTATTTCAGGACTTGTATCAAGCTGCTATTAAAGTGATGCGATGCTAGAACCAGTAGACAGAATTGTTTAAAAATATATTAGCAACCAGTTACACGAAAGAAATTTTAGTTCTTTACCAGTTTCAGGCATCTAGTGCCCTTTGTCAGAAGACTGTGCACAAAAATGTATCACAAATAAGTACAAGTAAGATGAGAATATTAGAAGATTTAAGAAGGAAACGTTCAAAAAATTAAAGACAAAGACATGGTAAATAGAATAATCGCATTAGTTACGAGCGTACAAAATAGGCAGTTATCTGGAGCATAATACAGTAGTCATATAAAAATACAAGAACAATATGTAGAATAATAATAAAATGCGTTAATGTAGAAAGAGCTTGCGGTGCTTACATATAGACCACAGTATATGTACGAATATGATGTAAGGACATCAGACAACTAGTGCATACATCGTTTAAGAACTGGAGCTATTCAGCTGATGACATGTATATCTTCAGTACGCAACTATAGTTGTCATAAATGACAGACGTAAATGTAGGTGCACATAACCAGTGTATTAAGAAATATATACAATCCTATCCGTTAATGATGAATAAAATAATACAAACGGCATGTGGCGTTTTGGATGAGAAGCTTCGAAATTAATCACCGAAACAGGTGTAAAGAGGTATGGAGCATTCTAGCTGGGAGTCGGCAAAATCAAAGTGCATGGGGCCGGAAGTTGGGGACACAATTCTCAATCAGTACCTAATATGAAGGGTCAGAAAATGACTCTAGACGAAAGGAAGCGTGAATACAATTGTACTGAGCTATTGTAGTTAAATAACTAGCGCAAGAAGATATGCGAGGTCGCAAATACGGTTCGTGAAACAATTTTAACTAGCGGCATTCACGCCAGTTGTATGGTAAGTTTTAGAAGACATCACCGAACTCGTGTAGAGATGTCAATAGTGCCAAGTAAGGACAACATCGTATGTATCGATTGGGCTCTACACTGTGATCACAGGACCAGATGACAGCCGTCTTTTCTGTGTGTTCATAATGGATCATTTTGCTTCGACGGCAATAACTGCAGGTATTCTGGGGCACGTGCCATCGTGTCAGTTTCAGTTATGCAGAACCACAAATGAATCTGACTGCAATGGAAAAACGTTCTGTCTTTCGCATGCTGTATTGCTCTGTAATAATGGTATGTGTCTAATAGAGGCTACAGTCGTGACAGCAAGCAACAGAACACGTCTGCAAGTCGCTGAGAAGTCCTCATAAACTGGAGTAACAAGCAAGCGACTTGGCAATTCTATTAACTAACGGAAAGTTGAGAAGGGAGGGTGTCGTTACGCACATTCCAAGTTAGGGCATAGAATATTAGGCTAACAGCTCATTTATTTTAGCCCTCTAATTATCTAGTTTCTAATCGGAACCTATCGACAATTATGAGGAGGTTGCAGTAGGCAGTGGTTTGTGAGTAAAACACTGACGATTGGAATAAATGTTATTGTGTGGATGACTCACAAATCGTAGTGGTAAACTGAATGAGGAATATGAACTCAGTAACACGAAGTCCATTAAAATAAATCATACCATTAACACTGAGCTGGTGGTCCAGAACAGTGAAAGGAGCACTAAGGAAACCTTTACTCGACTTCTGGCTAGACTAACCCACAGCGACGTGGCAACGCGAAATGTTGAATCGGCAGTTTACAAAAAATAAGAAGCAAGGCACGCCAGTAGGGCACGAAGGAAACAATAATCTCGTTAAAACATTTAGATAACATTCTGAAATATATGTAGAGGGGTTTGGTGTTCCAAGAGGCATACATTGAAAATTTATACCGCATACAAGGAAAGCGAAAAGACAGTATCCGCTGAGTCATAATGGCAACGAAACTGTGTTAAGTGATCATGACAGACGGTTGTGGCGAAAAATAAGAGGACGGCAGCTACAAAAGTAAATTCAGAGCTGAACGTCGCTCTCAAAAGCGCTGTCAGCACCAACACAACATGAAGCGAGTTTCCATAAGCTGGAAATTGCAGCGCCAGCTGAAATTACAAAACTACACATCACTGATGCAAATGACTGTAACAGGACAATTTGGTACCAAAAACATGAAAACTGAACTATGGAGCAATGGAAGGAAGTTATTTGGTCATCTGAGTCTTGTTTCTCGCTGGCTACAACTTCTGGCCGAATTTACGTGCGGCATATCCCGTCCCAAGTCTATGATGCAGACTGCTTGCTACCAAGCGTTAAAAGAGGTCTGGGTTCGGTGATGATTTGGGCAGCCATACCATAGTATTCCATGGGCTCCATAGTTATATTACACGAACGTCTTTGTCTAAACTGCCACGTACCATAATCAGACTGCAGTAAGTTAATAAATGCAACTAATCTAAATTAATTTCAAGGTAGAAATGAAAGTATAAGTATGATTAAAGTTGATTTCAGTGATTGTCATATATATTTATCTTATTTCCCTATTAAATTCTTCTTCTGGAGGTATGTTTAGATGTAGCAGAGGATCATATTGCGTACAAGTTGAGCAGAAGCCAGTCGGGCAGTGGACATAGTCAGCCTCTGACCATAAAGAGGTGCTGCGAGAGTTTTAAAAGCCCCGAAGCCCAAACACCAAACATTGCCAGGGGAAGGAGGAAAGCAGGTAGAAATTTGGGACGAGTATAGTGCGTGTGATTTAAACTCCACCAAAGAGGCACCACTGTTTTGTGTCCTAAATGACAGAAAGCCATTGTATCGTGTTTTTGACATGGGAAGTCGACTAGCACCAAGGAGACGTGGCGCGAGCGTACAGTACAACGACGTGCTGCCCCCTACAGGAACCCGATATATCAGATAACGCTAGACCGAGGGCAGTGCAAAGGTAAGATCTCTGAAGTGGAGTGAGAAGAACCAGCGCACTCTTTTGTGTTTAACAACACTGGGCCCGTAGCCGTCAGTCTGGTGGCAAGTGAATTCCCTTGTTGATGATATTAATGTCGGGACTCCAGCCGGAATATATCATCATCTGAACACAATATTTCGGCGGTCCACCTGTGCCGCAATGTTCAGGTGAGCAAGCCGTCGCACTAACTCGCCAGAACTGAAATCAAACACGCCGCGGTGGCTCCTTTATAGCCGCGCGGGATTAGCCGAGCGGTCTTAGGCGCTGCAATCATGGCTGGTCCCGGCGTAAGTTCGAGTCCTCCCTCGGGCGTGGGTGTGTGAGTACCATAAGATTTCACACACATTTGAAATTTTTTTTTGCTCCTTTATACGCCGACCATAGGTCCACCGCGCGTGCGCGAACGTAACTGCCATCTAGCGCAAGGCACAACAGCGCACCGGTGGTATCAAACACTATTGACAGGTTTTGATGACCGAAACATAGACCATTGTTTCTTAATGTCAAACAAAACAGAGTATGAACTCTGACTTAAAGGCTACCCCTTATCTCTGTTAATACTATTGTCAGATATCTGGATCTCAATGGCTTCTTTCACTACACAGTCGCAACGCCGCGACAACCACTTGTGTCTCATCGTACAAAATATTGTGTCCTTCGGTAAGACAATGTTCCGCCACTGCAGATTTCTCTGGGTGAAATAAACGTTTATGGCGATGAAGCCCCATGCATTGATCCTGGACCGTACGAATCGCTTGTCCAGTATAGGCTTTCCTAATGGTCGGAAAAAAGCACAGGTCATTCCCGTTTTCAAGAAGGGTCGTCGAACAGGCGCGCAAATCTATGAGCCTCTAGCTTTGACGTCGGTCAGTTGTAGAATTTTGAAACTTGTTATATGCTCGTGTATTATGACATTTCTGGAGATCTAAAATCTCCGCAGGAACTAACAAGGTTTCATAAAACAACGATTGTGTGAAACCCAGATCGCTCTTTCATCCAGAGACCCAGAAAGCAATAGACACAGGCGCCCAGGTAGATGCCGTGTCCCCTCACGTCTGGAAGGCATTCGACACATTTGCTCACTGCCGACTAATAAACAAAATACACTTTCAAATCTACAATTAATTGAATGAACCCAGAATAGCGTATCTAAGTTAAGAATCAAATTCTCTATGTGTCCGCCTGTGTGACGTGCCCTGTTACGCTACAATTCATAAACAGCATTCCAGGGAGTGTTTTCCAATAAGATAACGTTCGCCCAAATATCGCTGTTGTGACCCAACATGCCCTACAGAGTGTCGGCATGTTGCCTTAGCCCGCTCGATCACCACACCTGTCTCCAACCGAACGAAAATTTCCGCCTCATCCGCAAGCAGCATTAACCATCCCTCTATTGACCGACCAACCGCAGCAGGTATGGAACTCGACTCCACAAGCTGATATCCGGCACCTGTACTACACAATTAATGCATGTCTGCATGCTTTCGTTCAAGATTCCGGCGGATACACCAGTTAATAGTGCGCTAGCGTTCCACATTTGCAATGGCTTGTCTCGTGCTAACATTAACCTGTGATCTTGGGATGTTAATCATTTAAATATGTCATTTAGAGAAATGAATTTATGAAAGTTCATTACACTGTATTGGTTATATTTTTGTTGCGATTTTTACAGGGTGAATCTTAAGAGCCGTCAGGCGCATTTAGTCTGGTATTTCGGCAGATATTTCCAGTTTCGTTTTTTCAGTGTGTAGTTGGAGTGATCCCAAATAAATACTTCTCATCATGTCTTTCATGGGACGTCCAGGGTGGGTGGAAGGCTTAAGGGTTTTAACCGTTAGCCGGCCGAGGTGGCCGAGCGGTTCTAGGCGCTACAGTCTGGAACCGCGCGACCGCAGGTTCGAATCCTGCCGCGGGCATGGATGTGTGTGATGTCCTTAGGTTAGTTAGGTTTAAGTAGTTCTAACTTCTGGGTGACTGATGACCTCAGAAGTTAAGTCCCATAGTGTTCAGAGCCATTTGAACCATTTACCCGTTATAAACAAAAAGATTTTTAAAGCGTAAATTTACGCGCGCATTGGTATCAGATTAGTCTAGTGCGGTATTTGTTTTATCTATATGTATTAACACAGGCTGTAAAACACGAAGAATTGACAGTGCTCCAGGAGCGACTGAGCAACAACTAGGGGACGAAGTGGTTGGAACCTTACACCGTTCACGAGCAGGAGTGTTGGACTGAATAACGCAGTACAAAATCTGTGTTTCCACAAGTCGTGAACTACAAAGGCCGATTGCTCTCTGTCTGCATTTGTGTCTTGAAAATGATAGGCTTTGTACCTATCGAAATTTCAGTTCGAAGACACCAACCATCTACTTTTGACGTTACCCAGTTACTTTTCCTTGAATTGTTTGAACATTTTATACACCGAAACTCAATTCTACATCATCATTCTGCTTCTCGAAAAGCACTCCAAAGGTATTCTGAAAATCTACACTCCGTTGACTTTGTCAAGGAATGCGGTGCTAATTAAAGCCCAGTTTAAAATTCTCAAAGGTGATCTTCACAACTCCGTCCGTATAAACACCAACAACAATAACCTGTAAGAGAGTTAATTTGTGTTAAGGAGAACGGTCCACTTCGACTAATGATGCGATCACACGCTTTTTTTTTACACAGATAGGCAATGTGAATAGCTAGTAGCGCGTTTCCATGCTGATCTTGCAACTGTGGGCGCAACTCTGCTGCAAAGCGTTCGGGGAAGCATGGTCTTGTTGGTCGCTAAATGTTTGGAGATGCAAGGTGGTCACTTTGAGTACCTGGTCTGAAGACTATGGACGCTGAAGTATGTTTAGTATCTCCACATTCGTAAGGTTGTAGTGATTTCTGCGCTACGCCACTTAATATATTTTTAATTGATTATTATCTTTCACGAATATTTCTGACCTGTCCGTCGAATTATTTTTATGTTGAAATTGTAAAAAATTGTAGCCATGGGAGGCGTATCGTTTACGCAAGTGTATATTATACCATTATTGGGCAGGTCAAAATTAGCGAATAAAGGAAAATATTCTATATTCGCTATCCAATTCGCGACCGCGTGTATTGTAACATAATCGACTCAGTGCACTAACTTGTACTGAACGAAGATATTTTTCTAAGTGTTGCCAAATTGCTTCCTTTGATGTCTACTTTCAACCTGAAGTATGCACGAGACGAAATTTACTAAGCGACGTTTTTGTTCTTTTAGTATGCAAGAGTCACGCTACAGTATCCCAGTACGCGAACGTTCGAACCCCCTGTGCAGTGTGGGACCTTGCGTTGCGTTCCGATAGCTCAACTGTAAGAATAAACAGAATCAATGTACAGAGTGACAGTAGTAACAATATGGAACCACGAGTTACAAGCAGATACTGAAAAAGAAGAAAATGGTTGAGGATTTACAAGGTTGAGCGGTTAAAGTCCTAGAAAGATGTTAATACACCAGAAAAGTGAAGGAGGAGAGATGGTGAAAAAGCGAAATATTGCCACACTGAGTACCGTAAAGCGAGGAATGTGTTTTAGTAGGATATAAAAGGGCAAAGGTGAAGAATTCAGTAGCCTGATAACATCGTAAAAGATATGATCAGAGGCTATGACCTCGGTCGGTGAGGAACGATGAAGTCCGTAGCGCAGTAAACATGTTGTGGGGTGAGGAACGATGAAGTCCGTAGCGCAGTAAACATGTTGTGGGCCACCATGCTATCAAGAAAAGGATGGTATCGGTGGTGGAGAGGTGCGAGCTGTGCCAAAATAACAAACTTCGAGATGTGCCGGCAAGTGGCGAAATTTACGCTTCCACACAGACAGCAACGGACTATTCCCGAAGGTCAGTTAGTTAGTTAGTTAGTTAGTTAGTCAGTTAGTTAGTTAACACCGCCAGTAAACATAACGAATTACAGTCAACATATCAATGTCTTAAAATATTATGGGAAAATTACATTCCGATTTATGGAAAGGCAAATCATGTTTTGTCACACCTCTCTGGTCTAGATGGAAGTGAGAGGTGAAAAAGTAGGAGTTAAAACCATTTTCTCGTCAAGCCATAATACGCTGTCCAATGTGGCCGAAAGATCTGCATGACGCAACTAAGATCTGGTTATAGGTATAGAAATTACACATTGCTTAGGTAGATTACACCTCTGAAATTGCGATGTGCTTTGATAGAACTGCATTTCTCTTCTGTACTTTTAGTTACTCTGTATGAAGTCGAAAGGCACAACAGGAGATAGGGAATTATCACACCTGCCGGCCGGTGTGGCCGTGCGGTTCTAGGCGCTTCAGTCTGGAACCGCGTGACCGCTACGGTCGCAGGTTCGAATCCTGCCTCGGGCATGGATGTGTGTGATGTCCTTAGGTTAGTTAGGTTTAATTAGTTCTAAGTTCTAGGCGACTGATGACCTCAGAAGTTAAGTCGCATAGTGCTCAGAGCCATTTGAGCCAATTATCACACCATCGCAAGGAAATGAAGATGAACTAGCAGAGCAGGTGCATAAGGCCCGACAGGGATTAGTACAATATTCATAAAACAGGACTGACAAAGTTACACGTTGGTTCTTACGCCATAGAAATGACTGCGGTGCTAAACACCTGCTTATTGTTGGGTTGAAGGGACCTTCATATAGAAGCATATGAAAATTATCACGCCTTAGCGGTAACTATCTTAGGGCATCCTGTAAGTACAGATTATTTAGTTCAGTTTGTGAGTGTACCATGCCAGAATTAATTGTAAGTACTTATAAGTTTATGACTCAAATGAAACAATTTTGTCGATTGTGTAACGCAATAATCGGATGGGAACGGGTAAGGGAGATCTATCGTGAGTCCGTCGGACGCTAATAAAGGAGAGTTCATTTTAAAATGAACAGATTAAGTTCATTTTAAAATGTGTGTCTTATCACTTTTGATTTTGTTTTGGTAGTAGGTTTAGTTACCTTCTGGACCTGGACTTTTGTGCGTATTCACAGGTTGACACCAGGGTTGGGTTGGGTTGTTTTGGGGAAGGACACCAGACAGGGAGGTCATCGGTCACATCGGATTAGAGAAGGACGGGGAAGGAAGTCGGCCGTGCCCTTCGGAAGGAACCATCCCGGCATTTGCCTGGAGCGATTTAGGGAAATCACGGAAAACCTAAATCAGGATGGCCGGACGCGGGATTGAACCGTCGTCCTCCCGAGTGCGAGTCCAGTGTTTAACCACTTGACACCAGGGAGCTACCTGTATATGAACTGCTTACCAAGCTACTGCGTGCATCTTGGGTACCACAGCAGAGACTTTTTTATAATTCATATTGTATTGCGAGTGTGCAGTGGTCATAATTTGAAAACAAAACACACACACACACACACACACGCACACACACACACACACACACACACACACACACACACACATATATATATATATATATATATATATATATATATATATATATATATATATAAGAGCAACCCATTGATCGTTAACTGTAGCAATACATTTTCCATAGCGCGCATTAGCAGCTGGGAAGAAGGGAGAGACTTCATTCCCACCAAAAATTAAAAAAGGTAATATTCGTTAATTGTTGTTGTTTTGTATCAACAACATAGTTTTTAAAGAGGTACTGGTATGAAAGAAGGGTCCAGAACCTGGAAATACCTTTTAGCATTCTCTTAGCAATATTATTGAACTTTAAATTATGTGCGATTCTGAGGAGCAAGGGGTACTTGATGAGCACCAAAAAAAAAAAAAAAAAAATTATAAAATGTAGATTTTACTAATTCTTGCTTATATTTACTCACAACAATCGATGTGTAAGTAAGGTCCTGAATCTGAAAATACTGAATATGACTTTTATTGAGAAAGCAGAATCTAGTAAACTGATAAGCTAAAACATTATGACCACTGCCCACCGTGACGTTGGATGCCGCCTGGTTGCGGGCACGTGTCGCGGCAGCAAAAATAAGTAAGCGAGACAAACACAGGTGGGGGACCACCCTACCGAAGATATGGGTTGCAAATAGGGAAATCCACTGAGATAAGCGACTTTGACATAACGGGTTGGGTTGGGTTCTTTCAGGGACGTGACCAGACAGCGAGGTCATCAGTCTCATCGGATTAGGGAAGAAAGTCGGCGGTGCCCTTTCAAAGGAACCATCCTGGAATTTGCCTGGAGCGATTTAGGGAAATCATGAAATACCTAAATCAGGATGGCCGGACGCAGGATTGAACCGTTGTGAGGGTGGGTGCTATTCTGTCATTCTGTGTAACGGATTAATCTGAAATGTACCCTTTACCCTGTGGCTCCTGCAAGATGCAATTTCCACCCCCACACTACTACAGAAGTCAGACAGACGCTCCTAACGTTCTAAAGAGAAATGCCTGAAAAACCTTCAGCAATAAATATCTTCTGGAGTCATCTGCTGCAAGGAAATGACACAAAAATTCACAAAATTTCTTACATAACTAGTGGGATACTTGGGTACTGGAGTAGTGCTGGTTAGTGTATGAAAAACATGAAACTAACGAAAATTATTATTTATTTTGCAAAAATTGTGATAAATCACAATGGCACTTTTAGTTATGAACTGAGCAAGTTATTTCTGGGTTCTTTTCAGAATGTGAAGTTACCTCTCAAGGATAGGATTCGCTAATGGAATTTCTATACAAAGTTTAAGATTGTTATTGACTTGGCAGAATGGGTGAGAGCTGCACCTATTTAACTTGAATAATTATCTGTTAGAATGTTGCTAGGTACGGTCAAGGCTGTTGTGTGTGAAATGCAGTGAAGTGTACTGCTGTGGAGGAGATATGGGGCTCACAAGAGCTTTAGTGCACAATACCATAAGTTGCGATGACTGCTGTCTGCGCCGCTCGCTGCTGATGAATAAGATAACTCTCGTTCAATCTGGATTGACCCTCGCCCATCAAACTCTCACTATGCCTTGATGAAGTCAAGGACTCCCTTTCGCCCCTAGTCTAACTATTGGCGTGGTACACTGGTCAGATAACCAGTACACCGCGATGTCACTCAAAAATTCGCTCGCAGGCGTTTAACTATAACTCTGTCCGTTCACACTGCACAATAAGTGTGGCGGCCAACACAATGAACAACACTTAATCGCGAAAACTCAATATAGAGTCGCACTCCGATTTGCTCTCGACAGAGGTGCTCTCCCAGTGAAGTACTGAGGAGAGACTTGTTCCTCGCTCTTTGAGTACACGTACGAGCGCGCACACTCTTGTTACATGTTCTCACTCCAAGAGCGACAACGGAATGACGTTTTGTTTAAGGCGACCAATCCGGGAATCTGTAGCATCGGCATTTGTTGTTTCCTCTCTCTCTCTGTGAAAACCTCTGAAACTGCGTGCTGTTTATAAAGAATGCATAGGCTGGGTGCTCCCACACAATGTAGCGGAATTTGCCTTTAAGCCGAACAAGGGGTCGTTCTTTCTTTCACTGGGGCAAATGCTGTCTGCTCTATGGGCGGTCACCGGCCAACATAGATAGGCTGAGTCGTCCTCTGAAGCGACTGGCCTCCTAGTGAGCGGTTTGCATCTCCCGAACAAAAAGCTCCTGTGACTGTCGCTTCTGGAATGTACGTGTGTATGCCAGCCGCGAGTATTTCAATCTCGGTGCACATTGGCGATTTACTAGTTGCATATCATTTACATAAATTCATACAACACTGACTTTGTCTTATCGAGTTTGGGTTCGAATGAGCGTTTAGATGTGCAGAATATGATTGTGAGAGTGGAATATGTAAGCGATGAAGGTCAGGAGACCACGACGTCTTACACCGTCATCCTCCTGAATGCGAGTCTAGTGTGCTAGCCACTGCGCCACCTCACTCGGTTTCGACACGGGACAGATTATTATTATGCAGGGCCTGTGAACTAGTATTTCGAAAACGGCGAAATTGCTCGAATGTTTACGTGCTACTACCGTTAGCATCCATGGAAAGAGGTAGAAGGACAGTGAAATTACAACTAGGCGCTGAATAGTAGCGCGTCCACAACTCTTCTCAGAATGTGGGTTTCAGAGGCTTGTCTGCTGTGTGAAGTAGGATAGATGGTGATCCGTGGCACCTCTGCCAAAAGAACATAATGCTGGTGCACGAAAAAGTGTTTCGGGGCACACTGTTCATCGCACGTGGTGAACATGGAGGTCCACAGCAGAACTCCCCTACGTGTTCACATGCTGACCGAACGTCATTGTCAGTTACGATTGCAGCGGCCACGGGACCATCGGTATTCGGCCGTCGATCAGAGGAAACTGTCGGTTCTTCGGGCGAATCACATTTTTACTACATTAGGTCGCTGCACATCTCCACAAACGCCATCATCGAGGTGAACAGTGGTTTTAAAGGTGCTGTGCGCCACGGACGCAGGCTGGTGGGAGCAGTATTATGGTATGGGAGATATTCTGCGCTTGCATTGGATGTGAGGTAGTAATCAAACACACACTGACAGCTGCGAACCACGTGCATCCCTTCACGTCTGATGTCTTTTTTCTCCGACAACGATGTCGTGTTTCAGCAGTATAACTGTCGGTGTCTCGGAGCCAGAATCGTGCTGCAGAGGGTTGAGCAGCATTATAGTGAACTCACGTTGATGTGTCGGAGACCAAATGCACCTGATATAGATCCATTTGTGTCGCTATCGTGCGCCATCACCCGCATACGCAAATCAGCTGCCTATTATTCACGTGAATTACACAACCTGTGTATAGACATGTAATGCAGCATACCTCAACAAACCTGCCAACAAACTGTCGGATCCCTGACGCGCAGAATCGGTAATGTATTGCATTCCGAAGATGGTCAAACAAGCTATTAAGCAAGTGGGCTTAGCGTTTTGGCTCGTCAGTCTATAAGACTTATACACTCCTGGAAATGGAAAAAAGAACACATTGACACCGGTGTGTCAGACCCACCATACTTGCTCCGGACACTGCAAGAGGGCTGTACAAGCAATGATCACACGCACGGCATAGCGGACACACCAGGACCCGCGGTGTTGGCCGTCGAATGGCGCTAGCTGCGCAGCATTTGTGCACCGCCGCCGTCAGTGTCAGCCAGTTTGCCGTGGCATACGGAGCACCATCGCAGTCTTTAACACTGGTAGCATGCCGCGACAGCGTGGACGTGAACCGTATGTGCAGTTGACGGACTTTGAGCGAGGGCGTATAGTGGGCATGCGGGAGGCCGGGTGGACGTACCGCCGAATTGCTCAACACGTGGGGCGTGAGGTCTCCACAGTACATCGATGTTGTCGCCAGTGGTCGGCGGAAGGTGCACGTGCCCATCGACCTGGGACCGGACCGCAGCGACGCACGGATGCACGCCAAGACCGTAGGATCCTACGCAGTGCCGTAGGGGATCGCACCGCCACTTCCCAGCAAATTAGGGACACTGTTGCTCCTGGGGTATCGGCGAGGACCATTCGCAACCGTCTCCATGAAGCTGGGCTACGGTCCCGCACACCGTTAGGCCGTCTTCCGCTCACGCCCCAACATCGTGCAGCCCGCCTCCAGTGGTGTCGCGACAGGCGTGAATGGAGGGACGAATGGAGACGTGTCGTCTTCAGCGATGAGAGTCGCTTCTGCCTTGGTGCCAATGATGGTCGTATGCGTGTTTGGCGCCGTGCAGGTGAGCGCCACAATCAGGACTGCATACGACCGAGGTACACAGGGCCAACACCCGGCATCATGGTGTGGGGAGCGATCTCCTACACTGGCCGTACACCACTGGTGATCATCGAGGGGACACTGAATAGTGCACGGTACATCCAAACCGTCATCGAACCCATCGTTCTACCATTCCCCGACCGGCAAGGGAACTTGCTGTTCCAACAGGACAATGCACGTCCGCATGTATCCCGTGCCACCCAACGTGCTCTAGAAGGTGTAAGTCAACTACCCTGGCCAGCAAGATCTCCGGATCTGTCCCCCATTGAGCATGTTTGGGACTGGATGAAGCGTCGTCTCACGCGGTCTGCACGTCCAGCACGAACGCTGGTCCAACTGAGGCGCCAGGTGGAAATGGCATGGCAAGCCGTTCCACAGGACTACATCCAGCATCTCTACGATCGTCTCCATGGGAGAATAGCAGCCTGCATTGCTGCGAAAGGTGGATATACACTGTACTAGTGCCGACATTGTGCATGCTCTGTTGCCTGTGTCTATGTGCCTGTGGTTCTGTCAGTGTGATCATGTGATGTATCTGAGCCCAGGAATGTGTCAATAAAGTTTCCTCTTCCTGGGACAATGAATTCACGGTGTTCTTATTTCAATTTCCAGGAGTGTATGTTTGGGTTAAATTTAGTTAGAAAATTTAAAACATTTGTGGAGCCCATCAGTGGAATTCTTTTCAGAATTTTAAAACTTGACACACTATATCACAATATTTTCAAAATATGGGCATCAAGTAACTCTCCCGTCACTCCCCACCCCCTCCCCGCCGCCCTTGGCACAGCAAGCGGTAAAGCTAGCCTCTGGTGGGGACGACGAGTACAGCCATAACAGTGTTTACCGTTGCTGAACACTCCTTATATTTCCGTTGAAGAGAGCCGGCCGGGGTGACCGAGAGGTTCTAGGCGCTACAGTCTGGAGCTGCGCGACCGCTACGGTCGCATGTTCGAATCCTGCCTCGGTCATGGATGTGTGTGATGTCCTTAGGTTAGTTAGGTTTAAGTAATTCTAAGTTATAGGGGACTGATGACCTCAGAAGTTAAGTCTCATAGTGCTCAGAGCCATTTGAACCATTTTGTTGAAGAGGGGAAGTCACGTTTTACTTCATACTTCAGCTGTAGAATGAACTCAAGGGAACGAAAGAGCAGGAACACTAGGAAAAAGAAGAGGAAAGAGGATATGGGACTACAATCACCTAGAAAGCAAAGGCAACAAGACGAGGGAAAATTGCGTAAAGTGCCACAAAGCCAAGTGTGAAAATGTGCACGTAAAACGGACATCACCCGTGCTAAGTGAGTCCATCATATTCCAATGAGTTGAGTGAAAAGTAATACAAAACAGTGTGGAAAACACATGCGAGAGTAATACGGACCAAATATACTAAATAGTCTACCAGGTAGTACAAATAGTTAAAATGAAAATCTACAGTTTAGGAATTTTTTTACCATTAGTAACAATAAATCCGTAAGATATTTTGTTGACGAGATAAATAAGTAATTTTAATTATAGTGTGAAATAATTATTGTGATTAGGTGAAAAAAGATGTGAATTAACGAACAGTAAACCAAATTACGTATTTAAGTCAAATATGGAAATATTTTATGTGGGGTCAAAAAGACCCCTTTCCGCAGTTTCAGGAATATCAGAAGCTTTGCCTTTCTACTGTTAACACACGTTCTCTTATCTTGCCCCTGCTTCTAGTCGGTATTGTCCACCCATTACTTTCCTCGCTGTTTATAAGGAAAACATTATTCTTTTCAGTCAATTTACTGTTCAACAGCCTTCTGTAACACCGCATCTCACAATACTGGATTCTCTTCTTTTCCGGTTTCCCACTGTCAACTAAACCCTTCTACACAATTAGGTGCCCCACACATACTATACATTCTTTGAAACTTCGTCGTCATATTACCGGCCATACCTGACACTGTCAGATTTCAGTTAGCGAGGAACGCCCTCCTGACTTTTACTAACCAGATCCTTATACATTCCTTGCTTCGTCTGTGTTCCAGGGTACCACTTCCCGATGTGGTCCCCAATTTTGAAGTTAAGTTTATCGCTAATCTCATATTTGGTACTCCTAATTAGTTTTATCTGTCTTTGATTTATTCTTAGTCTATATGTAACGTCCCCCTAGAAAAAATTATTAAACGACTGTGCTGGTAAACTTCTTACGTTATTTGATTTTCAAATAGCTGAGCAAAACTGAACGTACTCAGACATTTTTCTCCTTCCTCATTCTGATCATCACTAAACTGACACACAATATTTTTAGCGCTACGCGATCTGACTTTCAATAATCCCTACAAAAGAATGGCCCTGACTAACAATAACCTATACCTTTCATGAATCACTTACCTCACAAAAATCTTCGTTACTCGAACTACTGCAATACAGCGAGCGCCAATACTGCCAGCTAAATAAAAGATTCTAACTACTGAAGGCACTAACTACTGATAAGCATAGTTAGAAAATGAAACATTTTGATGGAGAACAAACAATGTATTTACCTTAATAATGCTCAAAAGTCATCATATATACTTATCAATTAATGACAACCATCTTTACAAATTTCCTTTTTATGGCGGACACACTTCCAGATCGTCCGCTTATAATGACCTCTCAAAATTCTGGCGTTTCTCTCTCCACATCCACCACTGCTGGCGGCTTACCTCCAACTGCGCAACGCTAAGCGCTGTTCCCATTCAACTGCCCAACTCTACAATAGCGAATATTCCAACAATGCCAACCAGCCACAGACTGCACACAGCACAGTCAATGATTTTCATACAGAACGCTGCGTGGTGTTTTCAACATAAAAACCTAAACAGCCCATTTACATATGTTCTGTGCTCACTAGACTACTTTATTCAATAGATGCAATATTTCTCTTCACAAATTTTTTGTTCAGTGCTCTTCAGCTGCACTGCCTGTAGTACTATCCACTATCACAATAAATTCAAATGCACATTATCCTTTTCAGTACTCCAGTATCCAGTTTTATTATATATTACTTCTTCCTGGCCTCCTGAACTTCAGCTTACTCTGCAACATTACAAAATTGTGATCGGAGAATAATATTCGCTTCTGGGCGCGACGTTTCTGATTTCGCAGTCTCTGTCTCGCCATAAAATAATACAGCTGCTATAGCTGGAATGTTCCTTGTGCTCAAGTCTTCAGGAACAGCTGCTCCTCCTGCGAATCTTTAACAACATATTTGCTGCAACTAGCTGAAACTGATTGCAGAATTCAGCGACTATTCTCTGCGATTGCTGCTAAAGAGCCCATATTCTCTGGTAATTTTATAATCTATTCATTCCCATATTACCGCTTTTAATCCTGCTGCTATAGAACCCACATTCTCTGGTAATTTTATAATCTATTCATTCCCATATTACCGCTTTTAATCTTCCACGAATACTAGATTTTAATCTTCCATTATAAACTAAGTTTCCTGTTCAGTTTCCTTATATCCTCATCTGTTAGTGATATGTATCTGGACTATTGTTTGCGCTGGTCTGTTGACGGGTTCTGATGACAATAATCGTTTGACTAAACTTCCTAACACACGTCATTTCACTCTATTGATTCCTGACACATAGAAACTAGATCTTTACATGTCCGTTTTCACATTTGCCAGCATCTTCAGCGGTTAAAGAAGCTAACTCCGTTGTTGCACATTGACATGTAATAGCAAGTGTTGGTTTGAGGTGCAAACACGGTTGCACATAATGATGGTGGTTTCAAAAGCACAGTTTTTATTATGGTCCTTTCTTCAGATGACACAATCGTATACTACAGCGCCAGTGAAAGGTATAAGTGGATTACCGTGTCCGAAGCGTTATATCTCTATTTAGGAACCTCAAGGCAAGTTACGACCAAACTTTTAAGAGAGCGACTGTTATCTGCAAAAAACTTGTGTCCGACATAGTGAATTCTGGAAAAACTGGAGAGCATAATTTTCAAGATTACATACGAAACACCTTACTAGTTACAGAAAATAACTGACGATTTTGTTGGACTCCTGGCCTGGAAATAACGACACCTCTGCCTTTAGGAGGACGACGAAAATATTATTAATTTTTCGCGACTACAGGAAATAAACAAAGAACTTCTTCATTGTTAGTAAAACATACATTATTCAAAAATTATCGCAAAAACTGTGCTACAGGAATTGTTATCAACTATTTCATGTCAACAAATTAAAATCCCGGTTGATGGAAGTCGTCTGTAATGTAACATCATACATGCCTTGACTTCCTATCCTTTGCTAGTCACTTGAATAAGAATTAGATCTGCAACAGTTTCGCTGAGGATATGAACTGCAAGTTACTCAAAAAAATGAATTATATGAGACATTTTTGGTAGTATTTAAGTGTTGAAAATTGTCACTTTGGACTTCACCCTACTTTCTCTTGTCACAGCTGCGTCTGCTTATCCGCTGAATCACCCACAACTGCTCTTACAAATGGTTCTCTGTATGACAAAATTGAGTAACATCAACATTTTTAAAAAAAAAAGTATTTGAAATGCGCCTTAGCAGCTAAAATTTGGACATTGTATTTCTTTCGGTGTATTTTTCTTGAGAGATAAATTTCAGCATAGGTTTCGACACGTCGTATTGTAAAATTTCCTTGTAAGTCGCATTCCTCGTTAGTTCCCTGTTAATTTGCAAGAATCCTTAGTAATTTTCATGTGAAAGTGATTTTCCGCCGAACATCTAAGATTTCGGACCTGCTGGGTTCAGTGATAATTCGTTTTTGCTGAAGGCGGGAATTTATAAAATACCTTGCCAGTGTGGTGTGGCCTATATAGGACAAACAACATGTATAGTTGAAGAACGTTGGACAAAACATAAACGTTGGACTCACCTTCTGCAACCTAGCAAGTCTACAGTTGCGGAATGTTGTATCTCTAACGGACATTCAATGGAGTATGATAAAACGTTGATTTTGGCCAAAGAAACATCTTTCTGGGACTCCGTTATAAAACAATCCATTGAAATACACATCACAGAAAATCTAATGAACCGCAACAGCAGCTACCAGCTGGATATGTGCGGAATTCCGTCATCTCCGAGATTTGCTACAGACGAAGATGCCAGATTTCAATGGTCTCATTGAGCAGACACGTTGGATGGAGCCGGTCGGTCGGCGTCTGTGTCCAGGTAGGCTGATTAGCTCCGAGAAGTCGCCACTGCTATGGGCAGAGCAATGAAAACCGGCAATAAAGCATAGGGTGGGCCCTTGTTAGGCAGGAAGCCGATGAGACAACTGTGAGCTTTCTGCGAATATCCGTGGGAGAGGTCCCTGGCGCCCAGACTTCCAGACTCTGTTACAAAACATATTTGTGAAGACTCGAGGCTTTTAGTGAGTTTATGGCTGTTTTTTGGAAGTTGTAAATGAACGCAACAGGGGAGATAACGATCTTTTTATGGAGGGCTGTGGTTTCATCCAGGTCATGTTGTTAGCAAAAGAATGTTTTGAATGACTGTGTAAACATTTGACTTATTCCGTCACGCATAGTCGTGGCACGAAGTCAAATGATTCAAATGGCTCTGAGCACTATGGGACTTAACTTCTGGGGTCATCAGTCCCCTAGAACTTAGAACTACTTAAACCTAACTAACCTAAGGACATCACACACACCCATGCCCGAGGCAGGATTCGAAACTGCGACCGTAGCGGTCGCGCGGTTCCAGACTGTGGCGCCTAGAACCGCTCGGCCACCCCGGCCGGCAGGCACGAAGTCAGATTCATTTGGCAGACGCGTGGGAAAGAGGTGGTGAAGCAGAATCTTTTTCTTCCTTTCCTCCCAGTGAACTTTAAAGCCTATGCTTCTTCAAATCTGCGTATGTAGAGCAAGAGACAGTCTCCCATCTTCGAATGGGGTGCTCCAGCTCATGACTGGCTTGTGCTAAAGTGAGAGTAGTCTGAGATGAAAATGTGCTTTGCTACCGAGCTGGTGAGGAAAGCTGAGAGAAAGAGAGGACACTCTTGTACTGGCGCTTCGCTAGTAAAGAACTGCAATTTACCTAAATAGTGAGACTTGTGTCCTTTGCTAGCGTGCACTTAGAGCTTGTGCCAGTCACCATCTGAACCATCAGAGGTACTGCTTCGAGGATCACGCACACAACGAGTGCGTGGGTGTACTTATTTGTTTTAAATGGCTGTGTAAACATTTGACTTACTCCGTCACGCATAGTCGTGGCACGAAGTAAGATTCATTCGGCAGACCAGCAAACGGGTCCAACTACACATTGGAATCCACCAGGTTTTCAGAGGCTCTTGGGGAAATACCTGCGTTCCGAATTAGCGGAATGTGAGACCGCGTACTTGCTATTTTCGGGTGCTCTCCAGTAATAACAGATTGCTGCCATCCATGACTTCAGTCGCCGAATGCGTCATGGTGTGACGCCCCTACCACCAGGAGGGTAAAGTATCCCCTGCTATGGCGTAGGGCTCCAATATATGCTTCTCAGCACCCTGTTCTTTGGAACCATATTTTTCTTTATGGAGTAGTACAGTATATATGCTTGATTGTGGCGTAGTTTTTGTGCCATACCCCAGATTCACGTGTATAAAGTCAGATAAAGAGATTCATGTTCTGGTTAGTATCGTGTGCCTATTCCCAGCTGATCACTTTGTCCACCATAGACCCCATATTAGTGAAAGCGTTTGTCAAATAAAAATGTTTGTGTGACGAACTGCCTATTGGCTTCTGTCTCGGGTTCTTCGGCCAAAGTTCATATGATGATTTTACTGACGTTTCGCCAGCACGAGTGGCTGGCATTGTCAAAGCTTCACCCTCCATTGCTGATGGTGAACTGGAGCCGAGCTCGCGGCAGCGGACTATATGTACCTGGCGCGCCAATGTCCGAGGGCTTCTCCGCGGTCATTTCCGGTGCGGTTCTCCTCTTGCTACCTGCGACTGTCGTTCGCTGCAGTACAGGAAGCCAGGATCCGTTTACCTTGAGGCTTTCCTCTTTCTTGTTGAAGCTGTTCGCGTGTTTTTGTATTTCTACGGCTTCTCTGAACAAGCGCGTGTGATACTGCTTCTCTACAACCAGAACTTCCGTGTAGGCGAATTTTATTACGTGGTCGGCCTCACTCAGTGCTTGCTTTGCCACGACTGATTTCTCCACCTGCACCAACCTGCAGTGTCGCTTATGTTCTTTTATTCTGGTATTGATTGATCGTCCACTCATTCCGACATAAACTTTTCCGCATGTGCATGGTATACGATACATTCCCGACATTGCAAGTGGGTCCCCTTTCTCCTTTGCCGATCTAGGACACTCTTTGGTCTTCCTTGTCGGTTTGAAAATCGTCTTTATGCCATGTTAGCGCAATATACGGCCGATTCTGTCCGTCACTCTGGGAGTGTATGGCTGGTAGCCGTACCCGACATTTCTTTTTCTGATTCGTTATTTCACCGAGTGTTTGTCTCTGTTACACTTCTAATATAATTTGTGGAGTACCCATTGCTCCTTAGAACACTTTCCAAGTGTTGCATTTCGCATCTGGGGTGCTGCAGGTCACATATTCGTCCCGATCGCGTAACGAGCGTATCATTCATGCCCCTTTTCTAGCTCGGGTGGTGGTTTGATAGCTTGTGCAGGTATCAGTCCGTGTGTGTCGGTTTTCGATACACGCTGTGTCCCAGGTTTTCGCCATCCCTTGTGACCATCACATCTAGAAATGGCAGTTTTTTGTCCTTTTTTACTTCCATGGTAAATTCTATGTCGGCATGGAGGCTGTTCAAGTGTCTTAGGAAGTCACCGAGCTGTTCTTCAACGTATCTGTACCACACCTTACGTTTGCAAGTCGCCAAGTCCAGTGCCTGTGCTTCGAAATATCCATGAAGTTGGCCACCACTGGACTAAGAATGCCATCCAACTGTTCGTAAAAACTGCCATTCCACGTGAAATAGGTCGATGTGAGACATGCATGGAAGAGTTTTGTGATGTCTTGCGGGAAATTGGAACCGATGTGCTCCAGAGCGTCACTGAATGGCACTTTTATAAATAAAGAAACAACTTCAAAGCTGACCAGGTTGTCGTCTGGTGCAAGTTTCAGTTTCTTCAGTTTCTCAGTGAAATGTCCTGAGTCCTTTATGTATTCAGCCAGGAGCCCTAACAATCGGTCTTAGTGGAACGTTGTTCTTATGGATCTTATAGGTAATCCATACAGCCGAGGTGGCAGGGCTTCTGTGATGTGCAAGTTTCCCTGCATGTCCTCCGACGGAGAAGACGCCTTGATTAACCGATTCGTATTCCGTGTGATACGCAGTTGCTCATAATCTTCGGTCTTCATTACGACGGTCGCACTCTCCTTATCGGCAGGCAGTACCAATATACTCTTGTCATCGTTGTGATTCTTAATCGCTTGTACCTCTTCTCTCTTCAGGTTGCAAGCTAGTGGTTTTGCTCGGCGCAGTATCCTGGCTGTTTCAGTGCGTATTTCCTCTGCCCTTTCACAAGGAAGAGTCCGAATGGCCACTTCGGTGTTGGCAATGATGTCCTCCATAGGTATAGTTCTTGGGATGACAGCGAAATTCCTTCCTGTTTAAGGGGAGCCGGAGGTGCCTATGCTGCCCATGTTAAAATCACTAAGTTTGAGGAACATTTATGAATAAACTACCAAACAGAAAAATTTGATTTTTTTTACATATAGAGTGGTTTAGTATTGCAGTTATGACAGAGGGATTTTGGAGTATCTTTTCTAGTTTCCTTTCAATTATTTTTTTTATTAATGACCCAAATTTTTTTACAAATAATTGCTTTATAATCAAACTGAAATGAAACTACTGAACATATTGCCAAATGGCCGTGTTACAATGTAAGTTTGACCACTAGGAGTGCTGTATAAAAATTTCATCTCTATAGCTTGAGTGGATTTTGAGAAAATGTTCCTTATATTCGAAAAAATCTAATTTACGGGAAATGGCTATCAAAGTTTCTCAATACATTCCTGCACTATAGGATGGATTATCAGGGTCTTCTTCTTCATCCTCCAAAAGATTCCTCTTCTGTCTTCTTTTCTGGCCTGTTGTTCCATCATACTTCATATGCCTTTCTCTTCTTTCTGCTCCTCTTATCCTTTCTCTGTCAATATTTCTTAGTGCTCGGACAGTGTTCACCGCAGCTGTAAATCATAATGCCTTCAGAACATCACACTTCACATGTTCCCTTGGTTGTAGGTTGCTATTGCATCATAAATGCCAAAGTCCAGTGTTTTTATGCTTACAAACACCCTTTTAGGAATTACTTTCCAAATCAAATTGTTTACGCTCTCATTAGGATTCTGCGTCTTTCCGTGTAGACATTTGTGTAACAATTCTGGCTGTGCTAAGTCATGAAAAATTGGTTTTATTGCATTTATCACAGGTGCTGGCAAACCATGTTTGTGATCATAGTCCTTTTTTGCATTATATTTGCACCAGGAATCTTTTGGGCACAGGCTGTGATGAGGGTATTCATTGGCAGAGGCAGTATGAAGGAACAATGCCCCCACTGCTTTTCGCGTGTCACTAACATTACTAGTATTTTGCCTTATAGCTTACCCATAGTATCTCTGTAGACGTTCAATCACCTCATCAGTAAGCCTGCCTCTCCCTCCTATTGTCTTTCCATCACTGAGATTAACTGAACCCAAAGTTCGTTTGAGCCTTCGAAGCCGTGCACCCATACCCTTTTGCACATGCCCAATGCATTCTAACCTTTCAACTACAAATTCATTTCCATATGGTTTCAGTTCCTCTATAGTCTTGAAACCTTTGGAGTCACCATCCCCAAGGTAGTATTTGTACCTAACGTTGTATCTGGGAACTGAACGTTCAAACATTTGTTTCACTCCATCCACTTCGATTGCTCCACTTGATCCACTAAAATTTGCCTCACAGGTTCCACTGTGCTCTCCTTTGATTTTATTTTTGCACCTACAATGTTTCGATAATATTGCAACATCTATCAGTTTTGCACTATCACCACAAGTAGCAGTTACAGCCCCATTCAGGGATTTATGACCCCTCTTTTTCCAGGAACCACCTAATGCCACTACCAAATCCCTAGAATCACCGTTCATTTCTACAGGTTCCTCCACTGCTTCCTTCATGGTTTTCAAAGCCACATCTTCAACAGAGGATAGTACCAGTTCACAGTAGTACCCAAATTTGCTTGGAGGCGATGGCAAGTTCATAATACCACAAAACAGTTTACCAGCAGCAGACCCTTTTCCAGTGGACCGAAGACCATACACAAGTGAACATTCACATCAAACACTCTAGATCGTCCATTTTCAGCAAAGAGACTGGCATGTGAATTGTAGAAAGTCACTTGATACTTGCAACATGCACAGATTATCTTCATTTCACAAACTAAACCAAAGTGCTTTGTTATCTCTAGTCCCACTCCTACACTTGAACACATTTTGCACAGAACACTTTCTTTCAGCACAGAATATAATAATCCAATATTCAGTACTTCGTTAATATCATCACTGTCACTAACATATTCACGAAATCTGTCACTTCCACCAGTCAGCTTCTTGCTAGAAGATGTCACAGGGATATGGCCGGCCATGTGTTGCTTAGCAGAAGAATGCACTTTTTCAGTAATTGTAGTATCGCAACTTGGTATTAGTGTTAATTTTCTTTTCCCTACGTTCTTCCTCTTCTTATATACACCGTTACTAAAACGTGGCATCGTAACCAGAACAACGCTTGACACAAGAAGTATAATAGTACCAACAACAGGCGCAACACTGAACTAATTCGAAACGGTAAACAGCAAAGAGACGATGTTCCGCGCTCTTAGCGCTTCATTTATCACAGAAAACAATGTAGCCAACCCTTGCACACTCGCTGTATGCGTAACATAAGGCGCTATATGCGTAACAGGCCGAGAAAATTCCAAGCAGTTCGCCAGGAAGTCACGAGAGGGTGTTAGATGCATTCAGCGGCCGCCCATTTCCTCTGCAGGCGTGGGGGAAAATGGTAATAACTCCACTTCTAGGGCGAGTGGAACAATAATTCAAAGTTTGAATTAAAGAGGAATGTTCCAATTAATTTTTGGCAGCAAAAAAAGAGTCGTAATTTTTTGGATTTGACCACCTCCGGCTCCCCTTAAAGAACAGACACTTGCTCTTCTGTCAATTGTCGTTCAGTGCGGTTGACCACTGTGCGTGAAATGTCGGGATTGGCCTTGTCGGTCTGCTTCCGGTGTGGTGTCACCGCCAGGCACCACACTTGCTATGTGGTGGCCTTTAAATCGGCCGCGGTCCGGTAGTATACGTCGGACCCGCGTGTCGCCACTATCAGTGATTGCAGACCGAGCGCCGCCACATGGCAGGTCTAGAGAGACTTCCTAGCACTCGCCCCAGTTGGACAGCCGACTTTGCTAGCGATGGTTCACTAACAAATTACGCTCTCATTTGCCGAAAGGATAGTTAGCATAGCCTTCAGCTACGTCATTTGCTACGACCTAGCAAGGCGCCTTTATCATTTGCTATTTATCTTGTGATGCATGTACCGACAAGAGCGATGTTCACCAATTATGGATTAAAGTTAAGTATTCCAGAAGCTACGTACCTTTTTTGCTAGTTTCAAGACATTGTCCCGTTCCAGACCTCACGCCATCCTGCGTGAGCTTAAACGCGTGCCTTTCGGCTTCCTCTCATTGTGGGTTGGCGCTCTGGCCAATCCACAACATCCGGCATCTTTCAAACTTTTTCTTCTGTCACTCAGTGCAGCGCTCGAGTTCGTTCTGCATGCTCCTGTGAGTGATGCTGTCGACCTTGTCCCAGTCGTCTCGATGCATTGTGCTACTTAGTTGATAATGTCCAAAGAAGAAAGACTGATGGGTGGACCACCCCTTCCCTCCCCCTCTCTCTTATTCAGTCCAGATGGGTAAAGAGTAAACTTCAAATTGTTTGACAAAAGGAATAGAGTCCGGCTTCCCAGAAACTTAACTGGCTTTTATCCATCGATACGACAGTGTATCATGCCTCAAGCTGTTAATTCACTGCCGGACAGAAAGGCGAAGCACCCAAAAGACACCTTCGGATGTCAGTGTTACTTCTTAAAGGTACACAGTATCGACTGGTATGTAAATGATTAAAGTTGCAATTCTCTGTGACAGATAGAACGGCCACCAGACTGCCTTATCGTTGTTCGTGTTTAGTGTTGTTGTCAAACCTGGTAGGGTATATAAGGGAGGTGAACAGCGTCAGATATTGATGACTTTGAAGGACACGTAGACGGCGTGAACTGAGTGTGAAACAACATTAAATCAGCGACTGACAGAATTTGAAAGGGATCTCAATTTGGATCTCCATTTGCTCCGCTGGTCGAATCGTGCAGACCCAGATTTGTGGGCATTCAGTTGCGACAGTGGCCCAACGGTAGACTGCTTGGGCTGGTTCAAATGGCTCTGAGCACTATGGGACTTAACATATATGGTCGTCAGTCCCCTAGAACTTAGAACTACTTAAACCTAACTAAGGACAGCACACAACACCCAGTCATCACGAGGCAGAGAAAATCCCTGACCCTGCCGGGAATCGAACCCGGGAACCCGGGGGCGGGAAGCGAAACGCTACCGTCCGACCACGAGCTGCGGACAGACTGCATGGGAACATGAAGACAGGAAGGCTCGTCGTTAAGGTTGCAGTCGACCATGTGTGACCAGCACGAGGGTGGGCTGCCACACGGTACACCAGGCTTATCGACACTCCTTCACATCTGCGCCTGCCATCCGAGAACAAGTAGTGGACTCCCTGCAGCATCCAATGCCGTCTCACACCATTAGTCGGAGACTGCAGTAGGGAATTACCGTCCCATGCGTGGACTTTAGTTGAAACCAATACACAAATGGCTGCTGGAACGCTATTACTTAACAGCTGTTTCGTTTTACCTTCAAATCTAAAGGGGCTGGAAGGGCTGACCCAATAAAGTGAACATTTCAATTCAAATGGGTTTATTAACTCCCCAAAACGATTTAACAGGTACCACTTGGGCAAGATTTTTTAAAGAGACATTCACTACATAAAATCATAATAAAACATTTCCCATAAACATTATGGACCGCCAGTCAGGCGAAATACACTCCTGGAAATGGAAAAAAGAACACATTGACACCGGCGTGTCAGACCCACCATACTTGCTCCGGACACTGCGAGAGGGCTGTACAAGCAATGATCACACGCACGGCACAGCGGACACACCAGGAACCGCGGTGTTGGCCGTCGAATGGCGCTAGCTGCGCAGCATTTGTGCACCGCCGCCGTCAGTGTCAGCCAGTTTGCCGTGGCATACGGAGCTCCATCGCAGTCTTTAACACTGGTAGCATGCCGCGACAGCGTGGACGTGAACCGTATGTGCAGTTGACGGACTTTGAGCGAGGGCGTATAGTGGGCATGCGGGAGGCCGGGTGGACGTACCGCCGAATTGCTCAACACGTGGGGCGTGAGGTCTCCACAGTACATCGATGTTGTCGCCAGTGGTCGGCGGAAGGTGCACGTGCCCGTCGACCTGGGACCGGACCGCAGCGACGCACGGATACACGCCAAGACCGTAGGATCCTACGCAGTGCCGTAGGGGACCGCACCGCCACTTCCCAGCAAATTAGGGACACTGTTGCTCCTGGGGTATCGGCGAGGACCATTCGCAACCGTCTCCATGAAGCTGGGCTACGGTCCCGCACACCGTTAGGCCGTCTTCCGCTCACGCCCCAACATCGTGCAGCCCGCCTCCAGTGGTGTCGCGACAGGCGTGAATGGAGGGACGAATGGAGACGTGTCGTCTTCAGCGATGAGAGTCGCTTCTGCCTTGGTGCCAATGATGGTCGTATGCGTGTTTGGCGCCGTGCAGGTGAGCGCCACAATCAGGACTGCATACGACCGAGGCACACAGGGCCAACACCCGGCATCATGGTGTGGGGAGCGATCTCCTACACTGGCCGTACACCACTGGTGATCGTCGAGGGGACACTGAATAGTGCACGGTACATCCAAACCGTCATCGAACCCATCGTTCTACCATTCCTAGACCGGCAAGGGAACTTCTGTTCCAACAGGACAATGCACGTCCGCATGTATCCCGTGCCACCCAACGTGCTCTAGAAGGTGTAAGTCAACTACCCTGGCCAGCAAGATCTCCGGATCTGTCCCACATTGAGCATGTTTGGGACTGGATGAAGCGTCGTCTCACGCGGTCTGCACGTCCAGCACGAACGCTGGTCCAACTGAGGCGCCAGGTGGAAATGGCATGGCAAGCCGTTCCAAGGACTACATCCAGCATCTCTACGATCGTCTCCATGGGAGAATAGCAGCCTGCATTGCTGCGAAAGGTGGATATACACTGTACTAGTGCCGACATTGTGCATGCTCTGTTGCCTGTGTCTATGTGCCTGTGGTTCTGTCAGTGTGACCATGTGATGTATCTGACCCCAGGAATGTGTCAATAAAGTTTCCCCTTCCTGGGACAATGAATTCACGGTGTTCTTATTTCAATTTCCAGGAGTGTATTTAAGAAACTCATTACATAAGATCACGATCAGGTTAACAAATTATTAGCCCACAACCTCCCACCAGAATTGACAAAAGCCACTAAGGCTGAATTTAATAATAACAAAACTCTAGTTAAAACACATTATTTAAAACCCTTTTCATTTCTAAACTATACATCTGAAGTAGCAGTTGACACAGTGCCCAGGCTTTACGGAAATACTCAAAACACACACACACACACACACACACACACACACACACACACATATATATATATATATATATATATATATATATATATATATATATATATATATATATAACGTAAATTGTCAGTCTTCCAGAGAGAGCAACTTGTGAGATGAACCTTTACGGCATAGAAAGTTAGAACTTTGTACAATGATCAATGTGTAACAACGGAAGCAACGTCCAAGCTTATAAGTCCGAAGTTTAATCACGAACGGTGGAATGGACTGAGAGAAGTAATACTTAACTTCCAACCAAGACACAGCTCCGTTTACAACCCCACGTTGAGTAGACCAAAATGTGAAGCAAGCAAACGCTACCGAAGAGGACCACGAGCTCAGGCGAAGTCTACCGCCCGTAAGCCGAACTTGTAATCTAAAGGGAAACCCTGTGCTTCGGTTGCCCACTGCCTCAGCTCAATGAAACACACATCACACCCGCCAACAGGAAGCAGAAAAACTTTTCTTAACCTTAACATTTAAGACTGACCAGTAAATTACCCTATACAATCAAGGCTAAGCAATAACTAATTTCATTCACAAGTACTTCCTTTAAGAGAAACAGTGATTTATAACAACACTAAGAGTGAGAAATGAACCGACTCAGTAAAATCAACACTCACTAAAACTTAATAACACATATCTGCAGATACATCAATATTATGCGGAAGCGGAGCACACGCTTAGGAAGAGGCCTCGAATGAAATTGAACAAACATAATGTTACACGTCTTGCAACATCTTACTGTACCGAGAGCGATCACAATGACAGTTAAAAAATGGTTCAAATGGCTCTGAGTACTATGGGACTCAACATCTGTGGTCATAAGTCCCCTAGAACTTAGAACTACTTAAACCTAACTAACCTGTGGACATCACACACATTCATGCCCGAGGCAGGATTCGAACCTGCGACCGTAGCAGTCGCGCGGTTCCTGACTGAGCGCCTAGAACCGCTAGACCACCGCGGCCGGCAATGACTGTTAACTAAGCGCCCTTAGTAAATAGCGTACTTAACTTGGTGTCTTGATGCTGTGGCGATTTTGCGAAGGTGCCAAACCATCACTTCCCAAGACCATAACAGCGTGTTTCTCCAAGGAAGCGGGCACATCCACAGCTCACGAGGTTGCCGGGCAATACACATCGCTGGTCAACTACCGCCGACTCTAGTACAACCACGTGGCAACCGCTGCCCGGCCTCAGCCACGCCATCTTCGCTTCTGTCCGCCAGCCAACCAACCAACTCGCGGTCCTCCGCGCAACGTTTCCAAGCGTTGTGTCCTCGGCCCCTACTCGCGATCGGCACTCTCTTATATCTCGAGCCGGCCCAAGCCCATAAACAAACATGTGCACAAGGAAATCTATCGTACTCATGTCATAGATACAACTGGCGCCAGTCCCACCACGACTCAGCTGCGTTTGGATTGGTTCCATGACCGAGAAAGGTAGACTGATGATGAATGGCATCGTCTTGTGTTCAGTTATGATTCGCGGTTCTTCACTACCAAGGATGATCATCATAGACAAGTATGGTGGCGACCTGGGGAGAGGTCCCATTCTTCCAGTGCTCTGGGGAGACACAAAGTTTACTCCTGGCATCGTGGTGTTGGGAGACATCGTATATGGCATCAGATCACGGTTGATAGCGATTGAAGGAGTCGTTGACATATTGGGTCTTCATTATATACCACAGTTTCGTGTTGCCATTTTTCAACATGGCAGTTCCAGTCCAAATATGTCGCGCACCTCTATGCAATGTCTGTGTGAAGCTGAGGTACCCTGTGATCAGCAAGATCCCTAGATCTGCGCCTGATAGGACGATTGTGCCACCATCTCGGACGTCAACGTACCAGTAGCATCATCCTGGATAACAAGGACCTGTCAATATAGTTTTGGGATAGCTTGCCTCAAGAGGGTAAACCATGGATGTGTGGCTGTATTACTCGATTCCCAACTAAATGCATCCAGGAAGGAGGGGATGCAACGTCGCACTGATACATTGGCTTATACTGCTAATGTCCTTGTAAATCTGACTCGATTTAGCAATAACTGAAATAATATTACATACTATCGCAACGTGTGAAGTATAATTTTATTTCTTTCTCCCTTTCTGGCGCTTCACTTTTTTGTCGTCAGTGTAAGAGGCTCGAGCTGAGAAGTAATGCCTCCGAACTGTTAATGTGAAAATTCTAAATGCTTTCTGTATAAAACAAACATTATTAAAGTTCTACATCTGCATTCATCATGATACATATTCACTGCCCTCTGGCGTTAGAGGGCTGCGAATTGTGGCGTCTGACATGGCGGTGTGTGACGTAACTATGTCGGTGCGCGAGAAACAACGTGCTGTAATCAAGTTTTGAATTCGAAGAGTTCGTCCACTAGTGGAGTACCCTCTCCTTCCGCTTGACAGTGCGAGACCACACAAGAGCGCTGTGACATCCGCATATTCAGCCCCTCGGGTTCACTGCCATCGATTATTCTCCATACATTCCCGACTGGCTCCCATCCGATTTTCAACTGTTTCCAGAACTTAAAGAACGCCTTCGAGGACTTTACTTTGATCGTGATGAAGCGGTGCAAGCAGAGGTGAGGTTGTGGCTCCGTCAACACAGTCAAACATTCTCCAATGACAGTATCACGAACTAGTTCCCTCGTTGGGAGAAATGTGCTTGTCGCCAGTGCAACTATGTTGTGAAACAAATGTACACTTGAAGAATAAATCTGCAGAATGTTAATAACGTTTATTTTATTTAAAAGAAAACTTTAAGAGTTGTCACACAAAAAATTTGGAGGAGTTGCTTAGCATCACGCCCTTGTAGTTCTGGAATTTTGTGCTTCACAGATGTTCTCAGCGTTTCTCCGTACACGCGTTCTGTTTTTGTTCATGCCCATCATATCTTGCATTAAAGGAAGACATTGTAGCACCGCTGTAGCACCACTGCAAACTACTATGGATTTTCAACAGTGTCTCCGGTGAAGATTCAGCACACTGTTATAGAGAACAAAATGAACGCCAAACATGTTACATGCAAACTGAAATGGATATCAAAATCCCCCAAGTCAGTTTGAAGCCATTTCCATATGGCTCCTTTCTCCCAGTCCCACTGACACTAAATTTTCGGTAGATCTTGTGTATATGATGCTTTTTAGTTGCACATATAATCCTCCTGCTTCGGCCGCTATACGCCATAGAGTAATGGACCGTAATTATGAGTACCTAATTTGCTGACAAGGCATTTTCTTCGAGGGGAAGTGACCAAAATATTGTGGAAAGCTGGACGAATATTCATAAATATGACGATTAAATACAGTGTCTCAATAGAGATCAGTTGCAAAGAAACATATTTATAAAGACCTGTTTCGATTGATTGGTCAGATTTATCAGTAATTACAATTTGAAATTTTAGTGATAATGTGGTCATTTAAATATATAATTAGACCGCTACTTCTAAAGTGCACAATTTATTTATGAAACCAGTTGCCTGTAATCAGTCTTAAGTTCACTCAACAAGCACTTACATATGTACTGATGATGTCACGCATTACATAGACGGGAGACACTTCTTGTTTTCAGTCGACCAAATTAATTTAATAAAGTCAAAGTTGATACAAGTTCAGAATGGACTGAAGTAATCATAACCAAAAAGAAAACAGACTTGATTACAATAGTACTCAATGTAATAATAACGATGTATGCAGACCTCACTATAATCTTTACTATTGCGAAGTTTGACAGTCGTACTTTTACAAAGACCTAAAATTCAATGTTAAATTACTTCATTTAAAAATTAATCACGACAAAGCAACAGTAAAACGCCATGGCAAAGCTAGAATACGATAGCCAAGACATGATTACATATAATTACCAAAAGCACATTAAATGAAATGATATAGATAAGTAAGAAGTAAAATTTACTAGAATACACAAATAATAGACAAACTGAACAACAAAATGAAAAATAAAATAAAAAAACCGAGAATAAATTACCAGCCACAGCAACAACACAGTACAAACACACGGAATCTCAAACACCTTACAAAGGACACAGCATGGCACAAACTACGAGTAACATACAGCAACAAAAACGTCCACAGGGTCGGAAACATTCTGATGAAGCAAACACTTCAAATGTCATTCCACACAAACAACACAGTACAGAGAAATCTGAACACTAAGAGTATCTCCCCAGAAAAAACTTTTCAAACCTGGCTTCTGTCATGTAACCTGAAGTCCACGCCAGTCTGTTTACATGGGCTAAACATGCAGAAATTTTAGGACCATATATTCTGAACTACTCAGAGCTTTTGCAGATCGTCTCATACAAGAAAACCACCACTCAAACAACATGGAGAGTGATCTCCTGATCTTCATAGAAAAGCAACAGTCTCTATCGAAAACCCACAATATGAGAGAACTCGCATACAAAAAGGAGCGTCAACATGTGTCAGACTGGTTCTGATCTACCTTCCTACCAGACGCGTGCAAGGACGCTTTGTGAGTGTTTTGGGAATTTATGTTGAGGCTATGGCCTGTCAGGTAGGAAGACACCAGCTCACCATGCAGAGTTCAGAAGAGTGCAGCAGTACAGACAGCTATGTAATCAGACAATGATCTCAATATCAGTTCCACTATTCCCTGTAAAGGAAATGTTATCACTAACAGAAATTAGTGTATGGTTTCAGGCCTAACTATATGTTAGCAAAAAATGAAAATCTTAAATTCTCGTTATTAAGGTTTATTTTTACTCTAATTATGACTTTATGACATAAAAATCCTAGTTACAATACATACAGGATGGTAAAATATTGATATAGGGGGTTCACAACTGTGAAGCCAAATTCCTAACTATTCTAAGGCTCTTTAATAGTAAGATGTTTGATGACCATGTCTGGGGTGATAAAATACCAACAAATTAAATACAATTGGGACCAGAGATATCAATTAAACAAAAAATTCACAATGAAAATACCGAAAAATGAATGGGGTCTGTATAGGGTATGTAAATATCACTGTCAATATAACTGCACAATTAAAACAGTTCAATAACTTCAGAGTATAAAGCACTCTACAGTGGCTAATCAATCATTTTTGTTAGACCACATATATCACATGTTTTCCATTCAATTAAATTCGACAATCTTTGATATGTTTAACTATAGATCATGGTTGAATGTACAAAAATAAATGGGATAGACGAAGAGGATCGCAGTTCTGAGTCTCAACTGAATATCACTTGCTGGCGTAGTGTAAGCGCGTGTGTTTACCTTTCGTCGGCGGTGACAGTGGCTGCTGTCCACGCGAGCTGTGAATCTATTCTAAATCTCTCTAGACTGTTAAACACCAGTCTGCTACATTTCCTACATCTTCGGTGAGGTCAAAACTCCTAGTTATTCCCTAGCTAAATTAATTGCCATGGCACACGCTGTTTGACTGGAACAGCGTGAACGTCGTTGCCGTCAAATCGCTCACAAGCATTAACTGTAAGTGCTCGGTGCAACTCCCCATACTAGGAAACTTTGCAGTTTAATTCCTTACAAGACAAGTCTGTGAAAAAGTGTTCACCTAATAACTCTCTCAATCGTCTGAGTGCGGCGCGAGTCGCCTTGCTCAAACACTCGACGATTTGCTGCAAGAGAAAAGCGAATATTTCTGTCTGCATTTTGCCTGTAGCAAAGCTGGTGACCATGAATTTTCTTTCTGGCCAATCAGAGTGTTCGTACTTGTTGTAACTGCACCTACTAGAGTTTCGGTAATCTATCAGAGGCGTCGTTTCTTTTGTAGGGCAGAGATTAACTTCTGCTACGTAATACTAAGGCAAACAGCTTTTTTCCATGTGGTTTTTTACACAGGTGGCCACAGTGAGTCACCAATGTTTTAAGTTAGATTTCTCTGTATGTTTGTCTGTCATCTCCAGCCGTATTCCTGCAGAAATGCTTTCTGTAGGCTCGTAGTTAAAAGCAGGGACAAGGGCGACTTTTGTCGGTGGCCTGCACAATGTCTGCAGCGTCGCATTGTGTCCGCTGGAAGTCCCACTGTGAAGGTTTCAGCCAAACAGGAGATGAGCATTGCCATCGTAAAATTCTTATTTCCTCAGAACTGTGTCTCATAGCTCGGGTCTGGGAAATTACTTGTGTGCAATGGACAGGAGCAAAACGATGGACAAGTGAGCAACGACAATAACGTAACGCCTCTCTGTGTGTAAGGGGACGTAAGTGTTGGCTCAAATATCGTTTTTCGCATAATGCACGTGAGGTAAGAGTGAAATATAAGAAAAGGTGTTGAATATAGTACATACAACAGGAATAGAAAAAGAAATTTACCAGAGATTCACAGCTGCAGGGAAAGTGTATAAGTACAGTGACATACGCAACCAACACTCACGAAAAACGTATTTAAAAGTATGCAGATTTCCTCATGACTACATTTCAGATGATATGCTGTCAGAACAATAGTAAGCCACAAAAAAGTGCATGAAAGATAAGTTTTCACAAGTAAGTAACTCTAGGTGAGCATTCGAAACAAATTAAACATCATGCAAAATGCTCATGTTAAGAGTCTTAGGCCTAAAACAGAGAAACAGTAATGAACTTTGTTGTATGATGCTTTACAGAAATAAATTGATATCCACCGAAGGTTACAGTTGTAGAGACATATCTGGGTAAATAAAACAGAGAAACATTGTCTTTTTTTAATTAATTTGCAACAACAAAAAACGTGAACAGAAATCTCCAACACCAGCAAGATTATCCGTTTTACCAGTTTCAGTAGTTTGAACTGTTCATTGAAATATTAATTGCAAAAGCTAGTCATGGTTATTGTTCCACAAAGTTTACTTGATAACTTTAATTAATTAACAAAAATATTAACTTCCTAATCAAGAAAAAAGTTTAGTTTTAGTCTCAGGCAATTTTATTGTTCTCAAAATTAACCAAATTTTGCTTTCATAATATGACAATAGGAACATAAGGCAATGAAACATGGACATTCTTCTAGGTAATAATTGTTCAGGCCGATAATTAATGTGATACTGTGATTAAAGTCCACAAACATATTATATTGCCCAACTCACTCAAGAGACTAGCAAGCCTTTTAGAAAGATATAAGTCTGATGTGTTTAATACTTACAAGTTTAAGTGTTGCGGGCACAAAGTAGTACACCAGAGATAATATTCCATAAATTCCAACTATAATATTTCGTCTCCTATTCCAGATATTCCATTACTAGCTGTGATCAAACAGTACTCTTCCTTACAATACTCTTGAATTACATATATAAGCAACCAATGTACTGTGTCACATGAACTTACAGTAGATCTTGCAGCCACAAATACTTGCCACACAAACATTCACTGTACCATAGCTACACACATTTTCACCCTTTCTCACTCGCAGCTGTAGTGTTTCTCTCTTTTCCGACCCAGTGTTATCAAATACCGCCTGTAGTTCAAAGATTTCGTTTGAACCACTCAGATAGTTTCAGGACTTCATACAAAAAATAAAATCCTTGAGATTGCCAGTGCGTCTACTTTACTAATTTTACAAAGTAGTTTTTAATACTTCGAGAAAATATTTCATTTGTAGCACATGCGTTTCCCATATCTAGTTTAGAATATTTACCCAATAGAGGAAGTGATCGTATATAACCTATACTACTACATAACGATAAGTAATAGTTCTAAAAGCTCTTGACCGATTTATTTTAAAATTTTACACGATATCCTAACAGACAATCAGACAGTCTTAAGACACATATCTTTTTAAATATATGTGGTTATTTCTAAGTGTATGTGGTGTATATATAAAATCTACACTATTATGTAAGGACATGTTGCTGTTAACGTTGTTACCAAAAATCTAGGAAACTTCTTGACCGATTTGCATAAAATTTTTACACGATAGTCTAATAAAAATCCAAACAAACTGGACTACATAATTTTGATCTATAAAAGAAAAATTGTTAGTAAAACTCTCGAAAAGTTCTTGGCCCGTTTATTTCAAAATTTCTACACAACATTCTACTAAATGTTCGGATGGACGCAGGGTACATATTTTTAATAAATTTGGTTTATAAATGTTTGTATAATATATCAAGAGGGAACGTAGTTAGCAAAAATATTGAAAGTTCTTGATCGATTTACTTCATATTCTTGCACAAACCTCTAATAATCACTCAGACGAATAAAGCCTGCATATTTCTTTCAACAACAATACAAAGGTTTTCTGTTGAAGCCAACTGTGAGAAAGAAAATGTGTGGCTTTGTTTTCTTCCTTGCAGATAGTTTTAACTACGATGTCAGGGCATTTAAAACATTAGAAAAACTGTTTCTCCTATACTTATTCTTCCTCCTTAAATATAATTTTAAACAAAATGTGTTTACACAGCAATGTGCTGTTTCATTTTATTCCATGCAGTGGTTTTGACAGAAAACAGGAAAGCAATATTCATGGCTTATCTGCATATGATTATAATACTACTACATAATCTGGAACGTCCGAAACTTTGTAATCTTACCCATCTGCAGATTAAAACTAAGTTCTTTTACTGAAGCTACTGTCCTCATGCATCCAGCAGTTGGAGGGGTCTCATACCCCATATACGAATGATTCCAACCGATTTACCCATTCTACATCTGTATCTACATCTGTACTCTGCAAAGTACCATGAAGTGCATGGCAGAGGGTACCTCCAATTGTACCAGTTATTAGGGTTCCTCCCCATTCCATACATGTATGGGGCGCGGGAAGATAGATTGTCTTAATGCTCCCGTATGCGCTGTAATTATTCTAATATTATCCTCATGATCCATAAGTGAGCGATAGGTAGGGGGTTTCAGTATATTTCTAGAGTCATTATTTAAAGCTGGTTCTTGGAATTTTGTTAACAGACTTTCTCAGGATATTGTACGTCTATCTTCAAGAATCTGCCAATTCAGTTCTTTCAAAGCCTCAGTGACACTCGCTCAAGGGCCAAAAAGCTGTGACCATTCGTACTGCCCTTCTTTGCATACATTTAATATCCCCAGTTAGTCCTGTTTGGTATGGGACCCACAAACTAGAGCAATAATCTAGAACTGGTCGCATGAGTGATTTGTAAGTAACCTCCTCTGTAGGCTGATTGTGGTTCCTCAGTATTCTACCAATAAACCGAAATCTACCATCTACTTTACCCACGACTGAGCCTCTATGAACATTCCATTTCGTATCCATACAAAGTGTTATACCCAAGTATTTCTATGAGTTGAACTCACTGATATTACAGTTATTTTATACTATCTTTTTCGTTTTGTCAAGTGCACATGTTTACAATTTTGAACAGTTAAAGCAAGTTGCCAATCCTTGAGCTACTTCGAAATCTTAACAAGATCTGAGGGAATATTTATGCAGCTTCTTTCAGACAGTACTTCATTACCGATAATTGCATCATCTGCGAAAAGTCTGAGGTTACTATTAATATTGTCTGCAAGGTCATTAACATACAGCATAAATAGACTACTGGCCATTAAAATTGCTACACTAAGAAGAAATGCAGACGATAAACGGGTATTCATCGGACAAATATATTATACTAGAACTGACATGTGATTACATTTTCACGCAATTTGGGTGCATAGATCCTGAGAAATCAGTACCCAGAACAACCACCTCTGGCCGTAATAACGGCCTTGATACGCCTGGGCATTGAGTCAAACAGAGATTGGATGGCGTGTACAGGTACAGCTGCCCATGCTACTTCAACACGATACCACAGTTCATCAAGAGTAGTGATTGGCCTATTGTGACGAGCCAGTTAGTCGTACACCATTGACCAGGCGTTTTCAGTTGGTGAGAGATCTGGAGAATGTGCTGGCCAGGCAGCAGTCGAACATTTTCTGTATCCAGAAAGGCACGTACAGGACCTGCAACATGCGGTCGTGCATTATCCTGTTGAAATGTAGGGTTTCGCAGGGATCGAATGAAGGGTAGAGCCACGGGTCGTAAGACGTCTTAAATGTTACGTCCACTGTCCAAAGTGCCGTCAATGCGAACAAGAGGTGACCGAGACGTGTAACCAATGGCACCCCATATATTCATGGCGGGTAATACGCCAGTATGGCGATGACGAATACACGCTTCCAATGTGCGTTCACCGCGATGTCGCCAAACACAGATGCGACCGTCATGATCCAGTAAACAGAACCTGGGTTCATCCGAAAAAATGACATTTTGCCATTCGTGAATCCAGGTTCGTCGTTGAGTACAACATCACAGGCACTCCTGTCTGTGATGCAGCGTCAAGGATAACTTCACCCATGGTCTCCGAGCTGATAGTCCACGCTGCTGCAAACGTCGTCGAACTGTTCGTGCAGATGGTCGTTGTCTTGTAAACGTCCGCATCTGTTGACTCATGGATCGAGACGTGTCTGCACGATTCGTTACAGCCATGCGGATAAGATGCCTGTCATCTCGACTGCTAGTGATACGAGGCCGTTGAGATTCAGCACGGCGTTCCGTATTACCCTCTTGAACCCACCGATTCCATATTCTGCTAACAGTCATAGGATCTCGACCAATGCGAGCAGCAATGTCGCGATACGATAAACCGCAATCGCGATAGGCTGCAATCCGGCCTTTATCAAAGTCGGACACGTGATGGTACGCAATTCTCCTCCTTACACGAGCCATCACAACAACGTTTCACCAGGCAAGGCCGGTCAACTGCTGTTTGTGTGTGAGAAATCGGATGGAAACTTTCCTCATGTCAGCACGTTGTAGGTGTCGCCACCGGCGCCAACCTTGTGTGAATGCTCTGAAAAGCTAATCATTTGCATATCACAGTATATTCTTCCTGTCGGTTAAATTTCGCGTCTGTAGCACGTCATCTTCGTGGTGTAGCAATTTTAAAGGCCAGTAGTGTAGCGAGGGTCCCAGCGCACTTCCCGAGTACACACGCGAAGATATTTACATCTGACGATGACTCTACATCCAAGATAACATGCTGCGTTCTCCCAATCAAAAAGTCTTCAATCACAAATTTCACTTGATACCCGATATGATCGTACTCTTGAGAGTTGGTGTAGGTGTGGTTGTGAGTCAAATGCTTTTCAGAAATCAATAAATACTGCCACTACCTGCCTAGCCTGATCCAAACCTTTCAGTATGTCATGTGAGAAAAGTGCGAGTTGGATTTCACGCGATCGATGTTTTCGGAATCCATGCTGGATGGCGCGGAGGTGGTCATTCCGTTCGAGATACCTAATTATGTTTGAACTCAGAACATGTTCCAAGATTGTACAACGAATCGATGTCAACGATGTTGGCCGGTAGTTTTGTGGATCACTTCTAGTACCCTTGTTGTAATCGAGTGTGACATGTGTTTTTCCTTTTCCAAGAGATCTACAATAGATGACAGTTAGATGAGGCGCTATCTCAACCGGAAATTCAGAATAGAATCTGATACGGATTCCGTCGATTCCTGTAGCTTTGTTCAGGTTTAGCGATTGCAGTTGTTTCTCAACTTTCTCAACACCACTGACGCTAATACTTATTTCGTTCATCTCATAGTGGTACAAGACTTACGTTGAGGCTGTTCTCTGTGTTTTCCTTTGTAAAGGAAAATTAGAAAACTATGTTAAGCATTTTAGCTTTTGCTCTGCTATACCCAATTTCAGTTCCTGTCTCATTCGCTAGTGACTGAACACTAACACTGGTGACATTAACAGCCTTTACATATGACCAGAATTTTTTTGGCTTTCGTGAAATATCATTTGGAAATATTCTGCTACGGTAATCACTGAATGCTTCATACATTATTCTCTTGACAGACAAAGACGTTGCATTCAACATCTCTCCATCGAATTTTCCTTACAGTGACTGTATACCATGGCGGGGGGGGGGGGGGGGGGCTCCGTTATGAACTGTTCTACTCGGTGGATGTTTTTTAAACCTGAGCCATAGTTCTTCTTCATGCTCCTGCCTTGCGCTGAAAGTTCCAAGTTCATCTTTTAAATGTGACGTTAGGGATTTTTTTATCTAGTTTACTGAAAATATATATCTTTCTGCTTGTTTTAGTTGTCCTTTGCCACAATGGTAATAGTGGTTATAATTGATTTTAAGCAACTTTAATTCCAAAGTAAGGTTTCCTTTCCAATACCAATAAACAAGGCTCAAAGTCACAGAGAGAGAGCGCGCAAGAGAAGGTGGTGATAGGGGGAGAGGGGAGGGGGAGTTGGAGGAAGTGAAGATAGAGGAGGAGGAGATGCAGGGACAGAGCAGACAGGGCGAGAATGACAGAGATAGGGAGATGGGAAGATGGACAGGAAAGAGGGAGGAGGAGGAAATGAACAAAGAGAGAGGGTAGGAAGAGGTGGACAGAGAGAGGCGGGCACGAGGCTTAGGGCGTACATCCAGTTCCCATACATGTTTAGCATTGCGAAGCACTGCCGGGTTCGCTAGCGAAGAAATAACAAAAAAAGTCATTCGTAAAGAAATAGATAATTCTGTGTTACAATGTTACGTACTGTGTAGTAGTGTCACATACCGTTAATTTCTTCCCGCCGTTCATCATCTCTTCTAAGAGAAATGAAATACAGTGAAGATGAGGGTACGTGGGAGGCAAAATATCTCGAGAGGATGATATCTCCAAGGAGAAACTATATCTCTCGCGCCGAAGACACGACCTTATCACCTTCAAAGTTGGGAGACGCTAATGGTCTTTGAGAGCTGTGCCCCGGCGCCTAATAAAGCGGCCAGGCCGGGGCGGGCAGAGGGGTACCTCGTCTGCATGGGGACGCGGCCGTAAAACTGTTTATGGCCACCGGCGCCGGTTACGGCTCTGTCCGGCCGCGGCTGCTTAACGAGCCCAAAATTTGTGCGTAGCCGCGGCCGCCATTACGCCGGCAAACTTGGTGCTCGCGTCGCGGCCAGGCCGTCTGCGGCAGCGCGGCCCGCGGCCGGCGTTAAATGGACGCAGGGCCGTGCAGCTCGCGCTGACCCCCGCGGCTATACGGCGCCCGTTATGTCCAGCCGGCCAGCGGGGTGCAACTCGAGCCACATTCCTGTACAACCTTGCTTTACGGCTCGGACGTTCTGAACCTGTCGCCTGAATTTAGATTGCGAGAATAGCTTTCAAATAGACACGCCCAAGCAACACTGCAAATCACGGGCGTACATTTTTAAAGGCTTGTCGCCAAACTCACTATTAGGGGACAGACTCCATCCTGATTTTTCCAAAATATTTCTGGATCGGTACGTTAGATGGGAAGTTTCTCGCCCTTATAATGGACAGAAGACTCTCTGCATTGGAAATGGAAGTTCTGCAGCTACATAGATGTGCAAAAATATGTTATTTTATTATTCAATAATGTGCTTACACTATGTGATCAAAAGTATCCGGACACCCCCAAAAACATACGTTTATCATATTAGGTGCATTGTGCTGCCACCTACTGCCAGGTACTCGTATCAGCGGCCTCAGTAGTCATTAGACGTCGTGAGAGAGCAGAATGGGGCGCTGCGCTGCGCGGAACTCACGGACTTTCGTGGTCAGGTGATTGGGTGTCACTTGTTACATACGTTTGTACGAGAGATTTACACACTCGTAACATTCCTAAGTCCACTGTTTCCGATGTGATAGTGATGTGGAAACGTAAAAGGACATGTACAACACAAAAGCGTACAGGCTACTGCGTCTGTTGACTGAAGAGACCGCCGACCATTGAAGACGGTCGTAATGTGTGACAGGTTGACATCTATCCCAGACCATCACACAGGAATTCCAAACTGCATCAGGATCCACTGAAAGTACTATGACAGTTATGTGGGATATGAGAAAACTTCAATTTCATGGTCGAGCGGCTGCTCATAAGCCATACATCACGCCAGTAAATGCCAAACCAAGCCTTGCTTGGTGTAAGGAGCGTAAACATTGAGCTATTGAACAGTGGAACAACGTTGTGTGGAGTGACGAATCATGGCACACAAATTGGCGGTCCGTTGAAAGGGTATGGGTATGGCGAACGCCCGGTGAAAGTTATCTGCCAGCGTGTGTAGTGACAACAGTAAAATTCGGAGACGGTGGTGTTATGGTGCGGTCGTGTTTTTCATGGAGGGGGCTTGCAACCCTTGTTGTTTTACGTGGCACTATCAAAGCACAGGCCTACATTGATGTTTTAAGCACTTCCTAGTATTGTAGAGCAATTCGGGGATGAGGATTGCATCTTTCAACACGATCGAGCACCTGTTCATAGTGCACGCGGCCTATGTCGGAGTGGTTACATGACAATAACATCCCTGTAGTGCAGTGGCCTGCACAGAGTCCTGACCTGAATCCTATGGAACACGTTTGGGATGTTTTGGAACGCCGACTTCCTGCCATGTCACACCGACCGACATCGATATCTCTCCGCAGTGCAGCACTCCGTGAAGAATGGGCCATCATTCCCCTAGAACCCTTCCAACACCTGATTGAACGTATGCCTGCGAGAATGGAAGCTGTCATCAAGGGTGGACCAACACCATACTGAACTCCAGCACTACCGATGGAGGGCACCACGAAATTGTAAGTCATTTTTAGCCAGGTGTCCGGATACTTTTGATCACACGGTGTATAATGTATGCATCCCGGTGGTAAATTGCGTGGCTGTGAGTTCAATTCCCCAGTTATCCCAGTATGCTGTCGTGGTACATGATGCGAAGCAGCGCTATAAATCATCTGACTGGCTCCGAAATTTTATGGTTCAGAGAAAAACGATAAATCCCATGATCTAATAGCCGACATACATCCACGTCCGAAGTGCAATAACTCCAACATTTGCGTTTATTATCGATTGCATTTATTTTATAACATCTATGTTTTCTTGTACGTAATGTAACATCTGTGTTACTATGCTCTTTGGTTCATCATATATGTAAATAATTGCCTTTATTTTTCTGTAAGGTATTTAACAAGAATTCATATATGAAAGTAATTTTCAATACTGTGTTCTTTTACAATGATAATGTGTTAAAACGTGTATGAAACTGGTTCATGCGTAGGTACATAGATTTATACATATGTTAAATCAGAAAGGAAGTCACTCCGCAACGAAATTAGGTAGATGCGAAGGTAATCAGTGGCGTGGCGCGAAGCACTGTAACAAATCTTCGTGTGTGTGTGTGTGTGGGTGGGTGGGTGAGAGTGTGAGAGAGAGAGAGAGAAATAGAGAGAGAAAAAGGAAGAGATAGAGAGGCTGTGTCCATCTTGTAAACAGTTAACATCCCGTGGGTTATTTGAGGCACGGAAAGCATCAACATTGAAGTAATTATGTCTCGGATGCGGATGTACTGTGGTGGAAATATTTATTGCATCACCATGAATTACTTCATCTTTTTCTCTTTTGCAGCAGTTTGCTTCAGGTTATATCGGTCCTATTGTTGCTATGCTTTGTGGACATATTCGTGCCTTAATAATCTGACTTCTTCACGCTTGTTTTCCAACTGTACATAACTCTTTGTTGTTGTCGTTTGGTTTTACAATGAAACCAGTGTTTATACTGCATTTTGAGTTGAGACTTTGCAGTGAGAAGATGGGCAGGTCAGTTGAATTAACGCCATAAAACAAAACTGCTATACTTGCTTATTCGTATGTTGGTCTCAGCACCAGAGATAGGGCCTCTAAGACAGGATTTAATCAGTCTACGATTTCGAGGTTACTGAAAAAAATGCAGGGAAAAAGGAAATGTTGATCGTGAGAAAGGAAGACTTCCGGAAAGGGCTTCTACTGCCAAACAGGACAGGGTACTGAAAAGGCTTCCGCTCAACGATCGTCGCCTGTCATCAACTGACCTAAAGCGAGACTGGGAAGAAATGTGCAGCATCTCAGTAACTAGTAGAACTGTAAGAAATAGACTGCTGGAGGCTGGATTCTCAGCCCGTCGTCCTAGAAGGAAGCGTTTATTGACCACGATAATGCGACAACAGCGACTACATTGGGCAAATGCACATGGGACATGGACGCCTGAGATGTGGGAAAAAGTAACCTTTTCAGACGAATACAAATTTAATCTGCATCTCTCAGATGGAAAAGTGTTCGTGCGTCGAAGAAAAGATGAAGAATTTTTGCCATCATGCATAACACATACAGTCAAACACCCACAAGGACAGATGGTCTGGGGGTGCATTTCCAGTCACGGAGTAGGTCGTCTGGACTTCAATGGCACTGTCAACGCAGATGCCTACATAAGCATCCTTGAAAGGAAGCGTATGGCAACCATTAGAGGCCAGTTTGGAGATGTTTCCAATTGCATTTTTTAGGATGACTCCGCTCCTTGCCATGGAGCTTTGGAGGTGAGTCCTATGACTAATATTTGTCCCAAACACGAAGCAGAAAACTTTCTTGGTTAATTATCACGTACTTCTACATTTCAGGTAAAATCTTTCCTTCGATAAAATGGGATTCGAGTATTAGAGTGGTCTGGAAACAGCCCTGATCTCAATCCTATTGAGAACTGCTGGAAGGTTATGGGAAATGCTATACTCTTGTGCATGTGTAGTTTCATGAACTGAGTGAGGAGTACAATACAAAGTTAATTCTATCAATGCCTTTACGATGCCAAGCGGTGATTAAGGCACGTGGTGGAGCAACAAAGTAATAAATGCAACAGTGTATTCATATGAGACAGTACAAACCCTAAAATCCATCAGTGTTATGTTACAACATTAATATGCAGTGTTTCTTTCATTAGTATTCATATTTCAGAATAGCAAACAGAATAGCTGGCATATCCACTTACACTCATTTTCAAGAAAGTGTTAAATTGTAAAAAACAAACATTTTTATAGAAACAAAAATTAAGAATAAAACAAATTGACAAAAATTGTTGTGTATATTCATTTCTGACAGAAATCAAGAGAAATCAGGCAAATTTAGTTCAGTTTCTCAACGATTGTAACAAAAATTGTTAATTGTAAGAGGTGATGCAATAAATATTTCCACCACTGTATATAGCTTATTAGATCACGGCAGTTATTGTTTTGCTCTGAACCATAAAATTCCGGCTCCAGGAGGATAATTTATAGATCAATTTAACGTCAAGAGCCATCATCATGTATGATGGCTTCATGTTTATGTCAAATAAGACCACCATCGCCACCAACTTTCCTACAGCTAAAATTTGGTATTGTATTTATTTGATTGAAACAGCAAATTGCTTAATATACAAATAACAATCGGTATAATTTCATATTTGTATCGAGAACACTGATTTGTACCCAAACACTTACCTGGATAGGTTTCTATTCCTAGACATGTAACACATCTGAGTGTCCGATTACCAATGAACTATAGAATCATTACTGCGTTAAAACTGTTTACTGGCTCATGCGGAGCTATAAATTTCTCAAATATTAAGTTAGTCTTTGGCATGAGATGCACCACGTTATCGACAAATGATAATAGTTGAAGTATTTCAAAAGAACTAACGAACAAAAAGGCCTAACAATGTTATTTAACTTAAATCCTTATGAAAAACTTTGCTCAGAATCAAAGTAACACAATAACTTTGTCGTCATAAAAAGTATTTGCTGACCATTATTATTGAAAGGCCTGCTCAGTTATTCTTCACTTTGCAGGTTTGCAATGCTACATTTATTCTTGTGTTTCCGTTTGTGTATGTATCTTTACTGTGTCTTGTTTGGAGTAGTAGTTCTACACCCATTTAACAGATGGAACAGTTTCTGGGTCACCCTCTCCCTCCACTTATGTCGAGCCAGTAATTAAATAATTATCACAGTGAAAGAGAAAGTATTTATGAATGGTAGTAATCATTTTAGCGACACTTTTGTTCATATAAATATAGCTGGCTACAAGTTAGTACCACTGTAACAGATTCAGGGCCGCCATCGTTCACGTATGCTCTAGGTAATGCAAGGAAGTACGTGATCTAAATGAAAACATTTAATAACCATATCAGCTAGCATAACAATTTCATAATCATTACTGTATCTCTATAGTGACGCAGTAAGGTTAGCTAATGTATATGATCCAAAAAAACATTTAATAACCGTATCAGCTAGTATAACAATTAATCATTACTGCATTACTGTATCTGCATAGTAACGTATTGAAGTTAGCACAAAGCCAAAAGAAAACATTTTATAACCATATCGGCTATCATAACAAGTATCGGATTAAAGTTAGTTCAAATGCAAACTACCTGTCCTGCTCGCTATGGAAGTGGTACCTTTAACGTTCCTAGGTAATGTAATATGATTGTAATAAAAATAGTTCAAATGGCTCTGAGCACTATGGGACTTAACTTCTGAGGTCATCAGTCACTTGAACTTAGAACTACTTAAACCTAACTAACCTAAGGACATCACACACATCCATGCCCGTGGCAGGATTCGAAGCTGCGACCATAGCGGTCGTGCGGTTCCACACTGTAGCGCCTAGAACCGCTCCGCCACTCTGGCTGGATGATTGTAATATTCCGGCTGCGAGTACCAGCGATGATGCGCTACCGTAATTTGATGCGACGACGCTCTTTGCTCTGACGACATCGCTCTGGGTTGAAAAAAAAGAGGAGCATCTACGTTTTCTTGTAATTGTTGGATTGTTGGATATACGAAATGCCGATTGGACATTCTGAGGTAAGATAAGTTTGCATATAGACGTAATTTGAAGTGCAGAGGTCAACATGTAATCGCGATGATCAAGAATAAAGAATTTGTGAAAAAAAAGGGAAGGTTAATATCTTTACTAACATTTACTCGATGTTGGATCCTTGAACCTTCATAAAAACTATTAGTGTTCTCCCTACGCGACTAGTTTGTTAGTCAGAACATATCATACTGCCACTGTTGTTGAATCTTATCATTTTGAAAGTGCTTCCAGAAAAGAAAATCTTACGGCGACTGTGAATATTGTAGCTGCTAAGGGAGACGGCGTCTTCATCGCGAGTTGTAGCAGTTTTCTCCGACTTTGCCTGACGTTCTCTGAGAACCGGAGAAGCAGAAGCATCAGACCACCAGCTCATCCTGTACCAACCCGTTCTCTCTTTACAGCAGCCATGAAGAAAACACTTCCATGCATAGTAAAATTTTTTCACAGATTGTTTGTATTAGACAGGTAAAAAAATTATAATGTATGCTCCTAGGGAAAAAAATCAAAAGAGAGTTTTTTAAAAAAATCCGTAACTGTACCATCTGTGTCAGAGACAAAAGTCAAAGATCAAGTTAATTAATTAAATTTTTTACGACGTACATGAGTCATTTCATACCGTATAATGAAAATTACGTTTCTTGCTTTAATACGACTGCTGATAATGTTCGTTAGTGGGAGAGGGTTTGATGCCAAAACATTTTCAGCTTTTATCTGTGTTGCTCGGGGATAGCTACCTTATCAAGATTTGCTAGATTGTGCTATTGTTTTGTGTCCAGTTTCCTAAACAGCATTGTGTCCCAGGTAAAGTCATATACAATGTTTAGTACTCTTCGTTAACAGTACAATTACTTTGTACCACTTTCCCTAATCAAGCTGGCGACCGTCTTTCATTTACATGAATACCGTGTTACAACTTGAATTGCATTGATTCGATTCCTGTTAAATTAACTACTGCTCCCCATCATAAGAGAATCTTTCTGGTGACGAAGCTTAGTCAGATTGATTTACATTCGCACACGATCACGGTCAGCTTTAAATCCTTTCATAGAGTAACATTATTTGGGGTTTGTTCTCGGACGTATAACCGGAAATGCTAAAGAGTTACTTATCGCTTCTTTCACCTCTGGCAATGGTTGGTAACTTGAAAATGCCGAGTCGCACAGTTGTTCCGAGTCCAAGTTAGACTGTAGGTCTTATGATAAATCGCTGGATAAGTCTGTTCACAGTTGCGAAGAACGTAGTGAAATCTTGTCTCGCAAAACAGAGCGGATCAGGATATGATTGTGGAAAGGGGCAAAAATCAGTTACTGTCAGTTTCAAAAAACACACAAACTTTATTTTAAAGCAATTCAAAAACAATACAGCTGAAGGCCCGAACACATGTTACTAAAATTGCTCTAAGGAATACACACGACTGAAGGCCTTAGTTACAAAAAAATTACATAAATCCTCGGCTGAAGGCCACACACTGGACATAGAACAACTCACGGCTTAAGGCCGGGATAACAATAAGGATTTCCAATGGGCGAAATCCCCTTTTTAAAAAAATAATTTGTTTAAGCAAAAATCTTCAAAGTTTGTATTTAAGACGGCTGAAGGCCTTATCTTAAGGTTAATACAAACTAAATTAATAGACGGCTGAAGGCCTCGCACAGTACTTGAGAGTAAAAGAAAATAACAATCTGAAAACAAGAGAACAATGGTGCTCAGAAATGTTCCAAGGGTCGGCCTGAGGAGGTAACTCACACGTAAGGTTAGGTGAAAAAAAATGGCTCTGAGCACTATGGGACTCAACTTCTGAGGTCATTAGTCAAAAAATGGTTCAAATGGCTCTGAGCACTATGGGATTCAACTGCTGTGGTCATCAGTCCCCTAGAACTTAGAACTAGTTAAACCTAACTAACCTAAGGACATCACACACATCCATGCCCGAGGCAGGATTCGAACATGCGACCGTAGCGGTCTCGCGGTTCCAGACTGCAGTGCCTAGAACCGCACGGCCACTTCGGCCGGCAGGTTAGGTGAGATAGGCAGCCAAGAATAAGATTAAGTAATCAGATGGCAACCCGACCCAGGGATGGCTGAAAGATCAACCAACAACTAATCAGTTCCCTTCCGCCGACCAACGACACGACAGCGGAAAAATCAGCGAGAACAAAGGTACCAGCAACACTACGTCTTCCAAATTGGCGTGTAAACAATAACCACTCAATAATACAAACAAACACCAAAGGCTGTCGAACTACACGCCGTGCCGGACAGCATCAACCCGGCGAGGAAACACACACTCGCTGCTCTGTCCCAACCGATCGACTGCCTACTCCAGTACGCAGACAACATTCATAACTGCTCAGTGCAAATCACAGTACGCCTCCGGTAGCTGAGTAATCAGAGCGACAGCATGTCAATCCTAAGGGTATGGGTTCGGTTCCCGGCTGGATCGGAGATTATCTCCGCTCAGGGAGTGGGTGTTGTGTTGTCCTAATCATCATCATTTCATCCCCATCGACGCGCAAGTCGCCGAAGAGGCGTCAAATTGAAAGACATGCAGCCGGCGAACGGTCTACCCTACGGAAGGCCCTAGTCTCACGACATTTATTTAGTGCAAATCTCATAAGCTACACACAGTTCCACGTAAACACTCCCACAAGAACTCGAATAACCATAAAAGCAATCACTGTGGAACAACAAGGACGAATGACAAGTCGACACACACAGAGAACCCGAAGCGGTCGACGACACGTCCTCCGATGAGACGACCGATCGAACGACCAACCAATGTCGTCCCCACTCAAGTTATGTGTTCCGGCAACGGTCGGGCGAGGCATGGCTGTCCGGAGCTCACTGCACCTCCATCCCGACTCCCTTGGTGTCCGTTCGGAACTCGGAGACATGACGACCCGGGCACATTGGCTCGGACCCAACCACTTGCCCATTGGCCACACGACATCTCTACACAAGGAAGGAACTGACCCACGTCCGGTAAGATGACCAACTGCCGAGGCCCAGAAACGGTCAAAAGAGCAAATACACGTCGCCCGATGAGACGACCGAAGGAACGACCAAGCAGCGGTCGTTCCTGCTCCAGTCTCCCTCCGTCGGACAGTACAGGTGTGTCGCCAGCAGTCGGCGAATACTGGCTGTCCCGATCTCACTGGCGCTGTGCTGACTGAACTCCCGACATGCGATGAGCCGGAAATACTACCTGTCACTTCAAAGATAATACGACAGTGCCCTTATCGATACGCGCTGCTGCTGCCACTCACGGACAGGTAAGCCAACAACTTAGTGACGCCAGTAAATCGAATAAGAAACGAGGCGACATTTCCGTAAAGGCAAGCCGTCAAGCAAGAAACGGCATGAACACGAGCCGCGCACGGCTCACGTAACAAACAGCGTGCCACTTCCAACACGACCATGAAAGGCGCTGTGGTGTTCAAACCAACCATCGAGCTGATAACTGTTTTACTTTACTTAATGAACTTGGAATCTCTGCGGAAGTCGGAAAATGCTTTTACCCGATAAGACGGGTCTTTCACAGAGCATTTCTTGGTCACCGTCTGCTGCTGCTTTGACTCGGCTCTGATGATGGTCACTGCTGGACTAAATGGCTTAACAATGTAAAACATTTTCTGTGATTCTGTCGGGGTACATATTAAATGCACAATTATTCAAAATTATTTGTTTATTAGTTTTGTGACTAGTTTCTGGGCCGCAGGCTCATTATAAAGCGGCGATTCTTATTTAAAGGTAAAGTGCCACGCTGATTCTAATATCATCGTTAATCACAGTAATTTCACTGCACTGTGATATTCATCGACTAAAGAGTAACTCTCTGACTCTTTAATCAATGTATATTACATTCCTACAAAATTTCACCGAGCGAGGTGACTAGAACACTGGACTCGCATTCGGTAAGACGACGGTACAATCCCGGGTCCGGCCATACGGATTTAGGTTTTCCGTGATTTCCCTAAATTGCTCCAGGCAAATGCTGGTATGGTTCCTTTGAAAAGGCACGGCCGACTTCCTTCCCCGTCAGTCCCTAATCCGATGAGACCGATGACCTCACTGTCTGGTCTTCTCCCTCAAAAACAACTCAATCTATGGAATTTTAGTCTGTGACCAACGATCACCATCGTCTGACCAGAATGTAATGAAATTTCATAATGTTAATAATACTGACATTCCTTAAATAACACATATTCATTTCTGCAAATATTTCCATTATTATTATCATTATTTGATAATAATAATGATTATATACAGCTCATGTACTACATGTAAGTAGGGGGGCTAGGCCGATGACACTCCACAGATATATTCAATATGGCGAAGATGACGTCATCGAAGATGGCGGATTTTTGTGGGAAGATAGGTCAATTGGGCTACCTCCAGTAACCTAACCCCCGTTCCCCTCCCCTCCCCAATAAAATGGCGGGAAGTTCAATTTCCATCAGGACAATTGAATACACCTTAGAAAATGGCGGGAAAATAGCTCACTTGAGCTACCTTCACTAACCTAAGTCATCCGACCGCCACCTCTTCCTAGGGATTGGTAGGAAGTATGTATTTTGGATGGAAGATAGGTCAATTGGGCTATCTCTACTAACCTAAGAAAATGGCGGGAATGAAAGGGAAATTCCACTAATCTAAGTCATCCGACCGCCACCTTGTCTCAGGAAATGGTGGGGAGAGGACTCAGCCTGTGCTGGACGTAAGTCTTTATTATTTTGCATGCACTATTTCTTTAAACAATTTGATGCAGTACAGCCATCCAGCGTATTCTCCAGTCGCCTTGCCTCCCACGGACACCTTGTGTCTCAGGAAATGGTGGGGAGAGGACTCAGCCTGTGCTGGACGTAAGTCTTTATTATTTTGCATGCACTATTTCTTTAAACAATTTGATGCAGTACAGCCATCCAGCGTATTCTCCAGTCGCCTTGCCTCCCACGGACACCTTGCGCACAAAATAGCACCACTGGGCTAGGATCTAAGCAGAGTGTATGACCCTAAATCACGTGACTGGAAGTGCAATCATCTCGGATTTGTAGAGTACAAAAGGATGCATGGCAGCTGCATCTAATCAGTCCTCTTTGGTAGTTGGAAGTGTCAACATGGATTCCTCCAAAGTGCTTGACCTACCGCACCTACTAGGGAGGAGGTCGAGATCAGCTGACGAACGTTTTGGTTTATGGCTACTACCGGAGAATCTGGGCAATCTTGTTTATGACATTGGTAACATTAATTACACCGAAAATGGTACGCTTCTTAGCGAATTTAAATGTGCTTACTCCTGTTACAAACTCCGCCATAGCTGGTCCCAAGCCCGGTTGAGGAAGGAGGAGGGGGAGGAGTAACACCTCGTTAAAAAGAACGTTGGTTCACCTGGCCCAGGTGATAGTACCTCGTGAGGGCCCCTTGCCAGGGATACGGTGAAGACCTCAACGGCAGCGAAGACGGAGAAGATGGGCTTCGGTACGGCGGAGCTGGCGGGAAGAGGCACCTTTTCTCTTTGGGTACAAAAAGAGTACAAGTAGCGACTGAACCCCAGAGGGGCGGCTACAGACAGCGTCTGACTCATGGTGAGGGGTTGACTTTGGGCTGGGCATCCTACTGCCTATGTGGAAACTACCACATGACATTATCAAGCAGTACATGGTATGTCTCTCCATGTCAAAGATTCCGGAGTTAAAACTTCTTCTCATTCGGATCTCTGGGAGGGGAACACATTGAGAGTAGACATATTTGAAAGAAAGAAAGGGACAGTAATGGGAGGAAAGATACGGACTGGAACATGGAATGTGAGGACACTTCTGAAAGCAGGAAAGCTAGAGAATGCAAAACAGGAGATGAAAAGGAACAGATTAGATGCCCTCGGTTTGTGTGAAATGAGATGGGGAGAGAATGGGGAGATAGAAAGTTGGAGATTATAAACTCTTTAACTTGGGGGAAATCAAGAGTGGTGAAAACGGAGTAGGAATATTGATAGGGCAAAAGTTGAAAAATAAGGTAATGAAGGCACAATATATTGATGGAAGACTGATGATGATGCGACTGAAGGGTAGTTTAAGAGATCTGGTATTAATACAAGTATATGTGCCAACCAGCCAGCACAGAGGTGAGGAAGTGGAAGAATATTATGAGAAAATACAAGAACTCATCGAGAAAGAAAATAGAAATGCCTGCATTATCATCATGGTGGACTGGAATGCAGTGGTGGGTGAAGGAAGAGATGAAGATACGGTAGGAAAGTTTGGATTAGGAATAAGAAATTAGAGAGGTGAACTACTAATAAGTTTCTGTAAAGAAAATTCATTAGCAGTGGGTAACACATTATTTGAACGCCACAAAAGGAGACGTTACACATGGATATCAAATCTGAATAGGGAAAGATATCAGCTGGACTACATCCTGATACAAAAAAGGTTTAGGAACTGTTTGAAGAATGCTAAAGCCTATCCAGGAGCGGATATAAATTCAGACCACAACCTAGTGATGGGAGAAATACAGGTGAAGCTGAAAAAAGTCTGGAGAGGTAAAGCAAAGGAAAGACTAAACATAGAAAGACTCAAAGAGGTAGGATGGACATCAGATTTGGAGAACAGATTTATGGAAAAATGGCAAAGAGGTAGTGTTGATGAAAGTGTTAATGACAAGTGGATAAAAATGAGGGAAGGACTCATGGACTCTGCCAAAGAAGTACTAGGAATTAGAGTATCCCAAAGCACCAGGAAAGAATGGATAACAGAAAACACGTTGAAAAAGATGGAAGAGCGCAGAAAGTGGAAAAATGTAGAAACTGAAGAAGGCAAAAAGAGGTACAGGAAACCGAATAATGAATTAAGAAGAGAAACTGAAGAACAAGAGAAAAATGGATGAAACAGAAATGCGACGAAATAGAGAAAATGGGGAGAGAGGGATAGTATGAAATGATGTATAGACTGGCTAGTGAGATAGTTTTTGAACGTAAAAGAAAGAGGAATAACATGGAAATAGAAAGAGCTGATGGTACTCTAGCAGAAGAACCATAGGAGATTTTGAACAGATGGCAAGAATATATTGAATGTTTGTATAAGGGGGATGAAATGCAAAGCGAAATTAAGGTTGGAGAGGAGCAATATGTGCCGGAAGATGGAAAGGGATTTACCATCTTGGAAGCAGAAGTAGAAAAGGCGCTGAAGGAGATGAAGAATAGGAAGGCATGTGGAATAGATGATTTGCCAGCAGAACTGTTGAAGAGTCTGGGAAACAAGGCAAGAAAAGAAATAGTCTACCTCTATAATGAGATATATGACAAAGGGAATGGCCTGAGGACTTCGCTTCAACAGTTATGATACCATTAGAGAAAAAGAGAAATTCTAAAAAATGTGAAGAGCACCGGACCATCAATCTAATTTTCATGCAGCTAAAGTCTTGCTGAGAGGAATAGAAGGTTATTTGGCAATCTGGATAAAGGGATTGCATAGGAGCAGTTCGGATTTAGAAGAGGAAAAGGAACAAGAGGTGCTATTGGCCTGCTAAGAACTATAGGGGAAATATATATGGAAAAGGGTAGAGAAATCTTTGCTGTTTTTATAGATTTAGAAAAGGCTTTTGACAGAGTTCAGTGGAACAAGTTGATGGATATCTTGAAGAGGAAAGGAGTAGATTGGAAAGAGAGACGACTGATACAGAATCTATATTTACACCAGAAAGTAAGGATAAGGATTGGAAAAGAAATGTCAGCAGGAAGCAGCAGTGGACGAGGTGTTAGACAAGGTTGTTGCCTTTCCTCATTGTTGTTTAACGTATACCTTGAAGGGATTATTGCGAAAAGTTTAGAAAAGAGGAATATGTGTTGGTCGAAAGAGAATAGAATGTATAAGATTTGCTGATGACATGGTATTAGTGGCAGAAAGTGAGCGGTCAGTGAATAAGATGCTCAAAGATCTGAATGAAGCTTGTGTGGAATATGGGATGCAAATAAACACAGCAAAAACAAAGAGTATGGTCATCAGTACAAGACGCAGATTGTCCAATATTAAAATAGGACAATCTACTATTAGCCAAGTAAGTGAATATAAGTATCTCGGAAGCACAATAACTGAAGACTTGAGATGTCACCAGGAGGTGAAAACTCGAATTGCCATAGCGAAGGAGGCATTCAACAGAAAGAGGAGACTCTTATGTGGCAAATTAGATAAAGGACTAAGGAAAAGGCTTGGCAAATGTTTTTTTCTGAAGTGTGGCACTATATGAGGCAGAAACATGGACACTGAGACGTGAGGGTGAAAAAAGGTTAGAAGCATTGGAGATGTGGATGTGGAGGAGAATGGAGAGAATAATCTGGAATAATGGAAAGAGTGAGTAATGAAAGAGTATTGGAAAGGGTTGGTGAGAGGAGATGTCTGCTGAAGGTTGTAAGAGAAGGGAAAAAGAACTGGTAGGGACATTTATTGAGAAGGGAGTGCTTGCTAGTAGATGCTTTGGAAGGATTGGTTTGTGGGAGAAGACTGAGAGGAAGAAGGAGATACAAGGTGATATACGACTTAAAGGAAGAGAAATTATACAGACCTGAAGAGGATGGCAGAAGACCGGACAGCCTGGAGAACTACCATGTGAAAACCTGCCTTTAGGCAGAACACTGATGATGACTCCTATTACAGAACCCTTTTGCGATAGCATTATGGTAGTTAAAACCTGTGATCAAGGGGGCTGTCAGGAGCAGTTAGAGGAGGGACGATCTGTAATGTTAAAGAAGGAGATGTGTGGCTTATTAACTATTATCTATGTAGTAAATTATCCAAGTTCGTCACTGCAAGACATAGTGTCAAGGCAAAGCTACCATTTCTCCTACATGGAAGCGACAGTGTAACAGCAAGAGGAATATAGGGCAAAATCAAGGAAGCACTGGAGATGATTTCGAAGAAATATAAAAATCCTGAGGCTATACCATATAAAGTGGAATTAGCGGACGTTAAATTGGATGTTCTAATGGAGGAGTTGCCCGGAATATTGCAGCAGCTACTTGTAGACAATTATTACCTTGTGGATTTAGACATAACGCAAGACTTTGCAGGAATTTCTAATAAAATGGAAATGTGCGACTACCTAATATCAACCCAAGACTTCTGCATGGAAGAAGAGCATCATGGAAGCAGCAGTGTGATTGTGGGCAACGATAAAACAGCTGGAATAAACTGTTTAACGTGGATGAGCTCCAATTGTAGGGTAAAGGTATAAAACAAATTTATATGTCAAATCACAAGTCCAGAAGGAAACAAAGTTATAGTTCACCATCTTATATATTTTATACGGGAAACTTTTACGTCTTCTTTGGCTAGGGAGCATGGCATTACCAGGTTGGAGGCTACAATATACAATTACAGAATGGATCGTGTGTTAGACCCAGACCCAGTGCAAAGCTGTTTAAGTCTATTAGACACCAACAAGCAGTATTTACAATGTGCTCCACTGTGCCAACTGCATCCATGTGGTGTCAGCTAACTAATAATTTACAGAACAGTTGCTGTGTGGTGTTTAACAACGTTCTACAATTTGTCTACTTGGTAATAAGAACACCCGAAAACTGACTGTTGTGCAAGTAAGTCTGCGTGACTCTCAGCACCGAGAAAAGCTTACAAGTTACAGTTACAGTTTTAACTATCTACCTGTAAACTACGTGGAGGTTCTTAACTATGACTCCAACAAAGACAATATAAGTATTACGCATAGGTGTTATGTTAAAGCAGGAGTAACTTATTTTTCTCAATCTAGAACCTTATTCTCCACAATACCGTCTGATATAAATATCGCCGAATTGGGACTGGTTCCTCCAAACAATGTTATACACCAAGTCTTAAGAAAAAGGATCAATGTATCAGACAGACCTAAACCATTCCCCATTAAAGATATTACTCCTTTAAGTGCAGTTAATGTATTAAGTGTACAAAAACGAAAACTGGAGATGGAGGACCTCGAAATAAAGAAAAGGAAACTGGAGTATATGGAGAAGACAGCTGCAGTAAAGGGGGAATATAAGCTGCAATTGAAAAGGAAGAAGTTATTGCCGATGTGCAGTTTTACGTACGGATTTAAACATTCTGTATGGAAAAATCTGACTACATAGGGGGAATACAAAATATTGTCATTTACAGTAAACAGCCATTGAAACTGGCCATGTGTCGATGTACTGGCCAAAATCAGTGGAATCGAGAACGGTTATTATATTAAGGCATACATGAAAAATGTGTTTATTAAGCTCTAGTCCCATTTTGATCGGCTTGAAACGGATGGTTATATTCTATCTTAGTGTGGCGAGCAGGATGTTGTCCACATAGCAACAGAACAGCCATTTGCTGACTGTAAAACTGATGGAATATCTACATTTAATGGCAACTCGTTTGCAAAGGTTGTAACCTTAAAAGTTCTATACAGAAATCCCGCGAGAATTTGGAGCAGAAGTGTAGCCGACATACACACAGAAAGACGAGGAACTGCTTAACAATAGCTTCATGGAGGAGAGACGGGGAAAAATTAAAATCCCCGAATGCTCTCGCCTAGAAGAATTGCAGGGGGGATGAGATTTAATAGTTAAACCATAAAAGAACTATTTTACAGGGAGAAAATTAGAAATATATTAGAATTCGAGAATATAACTTCTCTGTATTTGTCTAATTACTGGTTGGAGAAAGGAACAGATAATTCAAATGTTGATTCAAGTTATAAGTTAAAAGTTAAATTGGACTACACCTAACAAAAATAAGGAAGGAGTTATTTTCTGTGTGTAAATGTATATGCAAGAGTTAATAAATATTTTGTACGAGAATATTTAACTGTGTTATTCGCAAACATACCAAAAATCCTAAGACATTTCCTACAATCATCGATCTATGTGCCTGTATTTTGGATGATGGAAGTGAGGGGTTGGATGACCTTGAAAAGTAGTTGAAACTAGTAGTTGGAGGTATAGCGAACTCCTTTTCTTACCTATATGAGGTGTCAACAGCAATCTCCATCCAACACAGCCCTGCCGAAAAGGGGGAAATGGAAAAGTAAGTATCCCATATCACATCTCTCACTGTTCCTAGCATTATTATTATTATTATTATTATTTCCTCATATTGGTCCCTGTCTAAAGCTTCCTCATCTTTGTTCAGGCTACTGCTGAACAAAGACAAGAAAGCATTAAACTTTAACCAACACAAGGAAACAATAATAACAATAATAATAATAATGCTAACAACAGAGAGAGATGTGATATGGGATACTTACTTTCTCGTTTCCTCCTGTTCTGCAGGGCTGTGTTGGATTGTGACTGCTGTTGATGCTTCCCGGTTCTTGTTCTTCTTCTGCTGCTGTTGACTGACCGAGCAAGAGTGAGGTCCTAGAGCTGCTGAGCCTCCCCTACACCCCCTCCAATGACATCATCACACACTGCCACCCTACTGGCTGAAATCTAACATATGACTGGGTTAAGGGTTCCTATTGGCTCCCACCGAGCAAGGTGGCGCAGTGGTTAGCACACTGGACTCGCATTCGGGAGGACGGCGGTTCAATCCCGTCTCCGGCCATCCTGATTTAGGTTTTCCGTGATTTCTCTAAATCGCTTCAGGCAAATGCGGGGATGGTTCCTTTGAAAGGGCACGGCCGATTTCCTTCCCCATCCTTCCCTCACCCGAGCTTGCGCTCCGTCTCTAATGACCTCGTTGTCGATGGGACGTTAAACACTAATCTCCTCCTCCTCCTATTGGCTCCCGCCATTTTCCCCCACCCTAGACCGTTATCTTGGATTACATCATGAAACAGATGGCAGCACTCACTGATGGGGGTACTGTGTACTAGACGTCATGGCGAACACTCTGTTTCCCGTCATCTTGGAGAACAGTACTTAGTTCATCAGCTAACATCATGGTGGCCATCTTGGATTACATCATGGACGACAGTGCCCTCTGGAGGCAGTACTGTGTACTAGGTCCCTGGATCCCATGGTGACCACACTGTTTCCCACCATTTCCCCCCCAACCCAGACCGCCATCTTGGACTATGTCACAGAACAGATGACAGTGACCTCTGGTAGCAGTATTGTGTACTAGGTCAGTTGGGCTCTGGACCCCATGGCGACTACACTTGATGGTTGTACTGCATTAAATTGTTTAAATAAAGACTGGTTCATACAAAATAAAGACTTATGTCCAGCACAGGTCAAGTCCTCCCCCACCATTTCCTAGGGTGAGGTGGTAGTCGGGTGACTAAGTTAGTGGAGGTAACCCAAGTGCCCTTTCTTTACCCACAAAATTCAAACTCCATGCCAATCCCTAGGGAGAGGTGGCAGTCGGGTGACTTACGTAAGTGGAATTGCCCTTTCATTCCTGCCATTTTCTTAGGTTAGTAGAGATAGCCCAATTGACCTTTCTTTACTGCCAAAATTCAAACTTCCCACCAATTCCTAGGAAGAGGTATCGGTTGGATGGCTTAGGTTTTTGGGGGTAACCAAAGTGACCTATCTTCCCGCCAAAATCGCCATCTTGAATGATGTCAAAGCCAGCATCATGGATGACATGATGCACTGTTGCGAAGTCTACATGCCGCCATCTTGGATGACGTCATCGCCGCCATCTTGAATACATCTGGCAACAGTGGAATGTGGGGTGGCATTGGCATAGCCCCACTACTGATGTATAATGTTGTTGACTCACTACAGATTTCAAATTACACATAAGTGAGTGTCTGAAGTCGTAATTATGCCAGGTAAAATAAATGCATAAAGAAATGAACAAATGGCAATTCCTAAAGTTTCTCTACTCCCGTAAACGCTGGACTCTTATTAGAAGTTTGCTCTGCTATGTTGGTCTCTGCTGAGTTCTTATTCTTGCTCTGCCTTACTGCTGGGGTTTTGTCAACACTACTCAATCACAGATAATATACAGGACCTGCAGACTTTCGTGGCCATTGTCACTAAAGATAAAATATTCTGGATTGTTAGGCAGCGTCATATTTCTTCCGTATGATCGATGTTCCGACCTCTCAGATGGGATCTTGTTCGTAGATGAGTATTCATTCAGCCTTGGGCACCACAATATCCTGATGAAGATCCCAACGGAGAGGTTGATCGTATAGAATAAATATGTGTGGCCTGACAACGCAGAAAATTTAACCTCCAATATGCAGCATGTTAGGAAACTTGCAGTGCAGTTATAACATATTATGAGGGTATAGCTGAGCCTTCGACCTTCCCGTGCAGATGTCATAATGACCCACAGTGGTCACACTGGTCAGACTGCTCTCCATGAATTCATATGCATTTAATGAAAATTATGTTGTGTGATGGATGACTAATGGCACAGTTGTGACGCTGGCAAAAGTGGGATATGGGCGCTGCACCTCCGTAAAAGTAACAAACAGGTTATTCATCTAACTATGAAATGAAACAGTGAACCACATTGCTCGCTGTTTATTACAAAATTCTGTACTAGCATGCGTGAATTACAAATTCTTACAGGGTCTGTTTGATCACAAGGTATCCAGACAACAACAACACTATCAATTGTTAACACGAATCAATACTATTTTAACATGTGAAAATATCGGCAAAGACTGGATATTTCAGGGGAATAGGATGTCATCCACACGTGAATTATGGGCCGATAAAACCATTATTAGTCACGCAGTGATTGCCTGAATGCATCAGTAGACTGAAAAACTACACAAGCAGTTAACATTTCCGATGGAGTAGTAATGAGACTTTGATCACTTATGAAAAGCATTTTATTTCGAAGTATGGCTAATCCCAGTAGCGTACCTCGAAAAGCACACTAATTTTCCTATCCTGACAGCCGCAAGCTGTGTTTTCTCACCATTTTCAGAAGTCAGAAGCGTTGAGTGTAGTGGACGCCACGACGTGTCGCAGACAGACTACGATGTATCAGCTCTCCATCCGATCTCCAGATAAAATCTCTAAGCCAAGTATTCTCTTCGGTATCATGGATCCGTGTTTCCCCCAACACATCCCAAGCCTAAGAGGATTCTTGGGTCCATCTCACACACGAGTAGAACATTCTTTCCACCAACACTGTCTTCATTCTCCACTCTTTAAGTCTGTGCGATTCTCATGTGACAATGGAAATGGCTCTGCAAAATGCTGGCCAATGGTCTTGTTGTTAGCAAGGCAACAATCTCTCTTCTATGGAAACGTTTTACAGTATTAATCAATTGTTACACAGCTAGGCTTGCCATTCTTAAATAATTCTGAGTTACTCACCTATTACTCTCCCACTCTTCCACCAGTTCCATGTTTTAGCCAATGCGATCACCTCCATGTACGCACTACTCTGCCAATGAGGCGCTCTCGTGAAACTTTTTAAGCCATGGGTTATCCATCCCACATAAACTGGTGAGAGAAAGACGAGCCAGTGCCTTTCAAAGCGAAAAGCATTCCTGTTTACAAAACAACCCAGCTGCTTCTCGCGATACACTAAGATGTTTATCTCTCACCGACTGCCCCTAGTCTAACATTCCCTGAAGGCAACTATTCGGCACAAAGCATATTTATTTTGAAGATTGTTTTGCCCCGATGACCCGTTTGTAAAAACTGATACCCTCTTTGAGTGCAAGTGTTCATCACCCCACGTTAACTATTCCTGTTAATGTGGCCCTGGACCTTGCTCAGCGCCTAGCATTGTGTGAAAGCTCCAGGAAGGGCTGGCTCGTGGCAGTCCTGGCAAAAGGCAGGTCGATGTCCTGCACATGCTGTTAGTGGTCGGCTGGCCTTGCTCCTTTCTCTGAAAAGGCAGGCCGTAGCCCCGAGGATAGGTGCGTCCAAACATCAGGTCACTGGCGTGGCCTAAAGCTGCCAGCAAGAAGATGAAGGAACTAAGACAAAATGGTTCAAATGGCTCTGAGCACTATGGGACTTAACAGCTGAGGTCATCAGTCCCCTAGAACTTAGAACTACTTAAACCTAACTAACCTAAGGACATCACACACATCCATGCCCGAGGCAGGATTCGAACCTGCGACCGTAGCAGTCGCGCGGTTCCAGACTGAAGAACCTAGATCCGCATGGCCACACCGGCCGGCAGAACTAAGACAGAAGTAGCGGTTTTACTCCTGGAACTCTTTAATCATGACAATCGATAGCTATTTTATAAGTGGCAGGAATGAAGTTCAGACAGTAATGATTTTAAATCAAGTTATGAAAAGTATATGAGATACGACAGTCTGACGATGGATTGCCACGTATCAGTATGTTCGAAACGACGTCGACAGGTGGCTGTATAAGTGTGAACCCGCTTATTTCGATTGAAAAAGACGTTCTGCAGATCTGATTCTGATACAATTTTCACGTAAATAATTATTTCAGTTTTTAAGTCTTATGACCTTCTAACATTCTGCGTGGCGTCTGTTTGAACTAAGTCGTGTCTCCCTACCACTTTCGCGCAACGACGCTCTGAGCGTGTTTTTTAGGGAATTGACTAGTTTGAACCTGGGACCTGTTGCTGGTAAGGAGACGCCAGACCACACATGACATGTAGAGTTCAGAAGAGTTCAGTGAGACTAGCGGTGATATAATCAAATACTTAATGATTTCAGCGTCAGCTCCACTGTACTCCCTGTAAAAGAATCTTAATACTAACTAAATTTAGTGGAAGGGGTTCAAGGCTTTCCTATTTTTAGTTAGCTGGTAAAATAACGTCGAGAAAGTAGTTATGTTTACCATTGGAGTTTTTATTCTACTCACAAAACATTGTTTATAGATTGCACTATTGATAAAAGTAAATATTTTAATACAGAATGTTAAAAACCAACTACGTTCAACAAAAATGTGAACGTATATTCCCTGAATGAGTTTCCAAGTTCTACAATGAATCGACGGATGACCTACGCCATATCAAATCTATAATCTAGGTTTAAAAGAAGTTTCATAAAAGAGAAAACTATCAGAAATGGTCTACAGTGACCCTCAATTATCTTTAATTACTTACGTAACTTGTCGTAATTTACAGTGGCTGATGTGCCTTCTCAATAAATATATAACAGAAAAATCATCGCGTTTCAGATTTTAACTTCTAGTAGCAAATGTGAATACCACGAAGTTTAATTGACGATCGACACTAGTATTACGTAATACGGGGATGTAACAGATGAGACTTCTGCAGTTCTGAGTGAAGCCTTATGGCGGCATCGCGTGCGTTCATTACCTTGTCGGTGTTTAGGCAGCGTCAGGGGGCAGCGGGCGGCTCAGCTCCATGCACCTAGCCGTCTCGGAAGCTACTCTCCTTGCTTCTCCTTACTACAATTTACCGAAGTTGGTTTAAAGAAAAAGGTATCTGGCTGTGTTTTCAACTGACCAATCAGGGTCTCAATGTTAACCTTAAGCTCTGCCTACAAAAATTCTGTCTATCCAATGAGAAACGTTATACTTTTCGTGGTGGGGTAATGTTTTTAACGTTTGCAATGTAACAGAGATGCGTATAGTCTCACGCTAAAACTTTCAGCTGGTGTGGTCCTTTTAGTGTTATCGTAAGATCTATACTGTTCTTTTGGAGGACTCTATCTTTTAACATGGGCTGGAGGGTGGTCCTGGCGGTCGGCTGCGACGTGGGTGTCCGTCCCTTATCGTAGGGCCTCCTAGCCCACACGACTCTGCTCTCGGCTTCTGTTCTCGTTTCTTCCCTCGGAACTGCGTATGTGTCATGGTGGGAAGGTATGAAATGCATTTAGGCGTTCTTGTATTGGTCTGTGGTATTCCATTTGCTCACTCTTTGATCGTATTACTTTGGTTAATTTAATGTCAGGATTTATTCGGAGCTATGTGACATACTACCGGATTTGCTATCATATCAGGGTTTTCATGGAGGGTGTTGGATTTGTCTGACACCTTGCATATCACCACCCTTCGAACTTAATTTTTGCACTGAAGTTAGGCAACGATTGAATCGTTGTCTAAGTCACTCAAAAATTATTCCTTTATCTAAATTTTGTTGCCTACTGTTCAGCCACGTCATTCTAGTTCTATGCTAGTTTGTATTTCTAATTTATATTTTTGTTTTCTTCCACACTATTCTTAAAAATATGTTTATATTGGTAAGAGAAGAATATTTTTATGCTATTATCATTATTAATTTTTATTTATTTTCTTTCTTTATTTAAGTTGAAGTTTGTTTTTTAAGAAGTTTGTTATTGAAAGTGAGGAGTCTTTCACATCGATTTTCTTAGAAATTAAATATTAAGTAAAATCTATTCCTAACACATTTTCTAAATCTCATGTACAAGTAAAATGTTTTTGTTTCCAGACACTCATTTCAACATTGTTACACTAACAAATAAGAATTATTTCCAAGAAATGGTTTGACAAAGAAATATAGTTACACAAGTATTGAGATATTATCCTAACAAATGGTACAAATGTTTAAAAAAAGGGAAAACATCCAAGAAGATAATTTTTTATTCTTTGTTTTGATAAGTAAAATATAGTAATTCTTTTATTTTTATGAGGGGAAAATAAGTGGCATATAGTTTCAGTGATTATTATGCATTACTTTTGTTCTTTATATACTGCCCATTTCAGAACTAATGACTTATTTTTATCGATAGTCTATTTTTTACTTAAGTCCATAGTCAATGACTGTTATTTTGTAGTTTATGAACTGTCTGGTGTGCTTTACTTATTTAGTTTTTCACGCGCGTCTTCTGCTCAATTCCTACATCACATGCTTTCACACATTTTCATTATCCTATGTATGTTTATGCATGAGGTTGACGAATGTTTTTGCATGAAGTTGATGGACATGAGCGAGATGGATGTGGGCAAGCATTTGATGTACAGCCTCTTTTGTCATTCCTTGTTGGTTTTGCAACTGTGTGTTGCTGTTGTGGAGGTCCCATAATGGAATGGAGCTGTGAGTGCAGAATTTCGTGGTTTACTGGCTTTGTATGCGTGAAAGTCACCGTTATGTGTCGCTGAAAGCGGTCGTTTTTCGTTGTAATACTTCGAAGACGACTAGTTTACAATGGGATAGGGATTTGGGAAGGTATGTCTTCTATTCTTCACCCATCTTCTTTCTTGGTCTCAATCTTGCAAATCTTCAAATTCTGTTCTTCCTGCTTTTTCTCTGCTTCTTACTTGATTCTTGGTTCTTCTCTGGGCAGGATATGCGAATGTTTATTGATAACTAGTCGCTTTGAAGTCCTCCTCTTAGTAACAGTTTGATAAGTTGTTTGGACGTGTCTGTTCTACTTTGTGGAAGTTTTCTTCAGTTTCGTGCTTCAGCGTGCTGTTTAATAGCAGTAGTGCGACTTTTACACATATTTTTTGCCAGTGGTGGTTTGCCCAAGCGGTCTTCTCGTCGGGCCGTTATTTGCTCGCCCCGCTGAGTCGGGGTGTCCCGGTACCTTTCTGGCCTTCCATGTCGTGTCGTGTACTAGCAAGGTTCGCCTTAGCTGTAGATTTACTGCCGACTTTGGATACAAGTGCCCTTTGTTGGTTTTGCTGTCCTTCCCTTCTCTTGACACTTCTGCCTTGTAGGAATCGTGTCTTGCTAATTATGTCCTTTTCTTTCTTGATACTTCTCTCGTTGCAACTTGTGGGTCGTTTCATTTGCTTGTTGCTGGAGTTTTTACAATGGTTCTTACAAAAAGTTTTACTTATAATCATCTAACATATGTCTAGTACCTATATTGTTTTACTCGTTTTTAAATAGCTTTACAAATTTCGGCGCCCTTTCCATGTTACAATTCTAAGATATTTTGAGTCTTAACTTCTACAAAAATCCTCAAATTCGTTTTTTATTTTTTGTGTAGTGTCGTGGTGTATAGCATTTTAGTATGTCATGCTGATAGACTATCTATGCTTTATCCCTTCACCTTAATCTATGCTACTATTGGTGTTATTTTTGTTTTTGTTTTTATTGAAACTACTTCCTTTTCCCAACCTTCCACTCTCTTCATTCTTCCGTCTCCTGTCGATCTTATCTGCAACATAAACTTGAAATATTGTGCCAATTATTTACCAATACTAAAATTAATCTTCAAACTTTTTGATATGGCTCACATGGTGAAGTCCTAAGGTTTTGCCTGTTTTTGGGTTCATTAGTTCCACAGCATTATCATGAACAATTCGGGTAATTATGACCGGTCCTTTGTATGCAGCGTAAAACTTACGTATTTTATGTTTGTGCTTGCTGGAGAGATGGTGTGTTTTTACAAATACTTTCTGGCCTACTGAGAATGTTCTTTTAATTGCTGTTGTATCTCCTCTTTTTTTTTTTTTAATGGCTGCCTTTCTGATGTTGGAGAGCGGTGTTGCTATGACTTGTTTGTGCTGCCTATATGGTACAATTCGGATCTCCGGGCGGGGACTACTCAAGAGGACGTCGTTATCAGGACGAAGAAAACTGGCATTCTACGGATCGGAGCGTGGAATGTCAGATCCCTTAATCGGGCAGGTAGGTTAGAAAATTTAAAAAGGGAAATGGATAGGTTAAAGTTAGATATAGTGGGAATTAGTGAAGTTCGGTGGCAGGAGGAACAAGACTTTTGGTCAGGTGATTACAGGGTTATAAATACAAAATCAAATAGGGGTAATGCAGGAGTAGGTGTAATAATGAATAGGAAAATAGGAATGCGGGTAAGCTACTACAAACAGCATCGTGAACGCATTATTGTGGCCAAGATAGACACAAAGCCCATGCCTACTACAGTAGTACAAGTTTATATGCCAACTAGCTCTGCAGATGATGAAGAAATTGATGAAATGTATGACGAGATAAAAGAAATTATTCAGGTAGTGAAGGGAGACGAAAATTTAATAGTCATGGGTGACTGGAATTCGTCAGTAGGAAAAGGGAGAGAAGGAAACATAGTAGGTGAATATGGATTGGGGGGAAGAAATGAGAGAGGAAGCCGCCTTGTAGAATTTTGCACAGAGCATAAATTAATCATAGCTAACACTTGGTTCAAGAATCATAAAAGAAGGTTGTATACCTGGAAGAATCCTGGAGATTCTAATAGGTATCAGATAGATTATATAATGGTAAGACAGAGATTTAGGAACCAGGTTTTAAATTGTAAGACATTTCCAGGGGCAGATGTGGATTCTGACCACAATCTATTGGTTATGAACTGCAGATTGAAACTGAAGAAACTCCAAAAAGGTGGGAATTTAAGGAGGTGGGACCTGGATAAACTGAAAGAACCAGAGGTTGTAGAGAGTTTCAGGGAGAGCATAAGGGAACAATTGACAGGCATGGGGGAAAGAAATACAGTAGAAGAAGAATGGGTAGCTCTGAGGGATGCAGTAGTGAAGGCAGCAGAGGATCAAATAGGTAAGAAGACGAGGGCTAATAGAAATCCTTGGGTAACAGAAGAAATATTGAATTTAATTGATGAAAGGAGAAAATATAAAAATGCAGTAAATGAAGCAGGCAAAAGGGAATACAAACGTCTCAAAAATGAGATCGACAGAAAGTGCAAAATGGCTAAGCAGGGATGGCTAGAGGACAAATGTAAGGATGTAGAGGCTTGTCTCACTAGGGGTAAGATAGATACTGCCTACAGGAAAATTAAAGAGACCTTTGGAGAGAAGAAAACCACTTGTATGAATATCAAGAGCTCAGGTGGAAACCCAGTTCTAAGCAAAGAAGGGAAGGCAGAAAGGTGGAAGGAGTATATAGAGGGTTTATACAAGGGCGATGTACTTGAGGACAATATTATGGAAATGGAAGAGGATGTAGATGAAGATGAAATGGGAGATAAGATACTTCGTGAAGAGTTTGACAGAGCACTGAAAGACCTGAGTCGAAACAAGGCCCCGGGAGTAGACAACATTCCATTAGAACTACTGACGGCCTTGGGAGAGCCAGTCATGACAAAACTCTACCATCTGGTGAGCAAGATGTGTGAGACAGGCGAAATACCCACAGACTTCAAGAAGAATATAATAATTCCAATCCCAAAGAAAGCAGGTGCTCACAGATGTGAAAATTACCGAACTATCAGTTTAATAAGTCACAGCTGCAAAATACTAACGCGAATTCTTTACAGACGAATGGAAAAACTGGTAGAAGCGGACCTCGGGGAAGATCAGTTTGGATTCCGTAGAAATGTTGGAACACGTGAGGCAATACTAACCTTACGGCTTATCTTAGAAGAAAGATTAAGAAAAGGCAAAACTACGTTTCTAGCATTTGTAGACTTAGAGAAAGCTTTTGACAACGTTAACTGGAATACTCTCTTTCAAATTCTGAAGGTGGCAGGGGTAAAATACAGGGAGCGAAAGGCTATTTACAATTTGTACAGAAACCAGATGGCAGTTATAAGAGTCGAGGGGTATGAAAGGGAAGCAGTGGTTGGGAAAGGAGTGAGACAGGGTTGTAGCCTCTCCCCGATGTTATTCAATCTGTATATTGAGCAAGCAGTAAAGGAAACAAAAGAAAAATTCGGAGTAGGTATTAAAATTCATGGAGAAGAAGTAAAAACTTTGAGGTTCGCCGATGACATTGTAATTCTGTCAGAGACAGCAAAGGACTTGGAAGAGCAGTTGAACGGAATGGACAGTGTCTTGAAAGGAGAATATAAGATGAACATCAACAAAAGCAAAACGAGGATAATGGAATGTAGTCTAATTAAATCGGGTGATGCTGAGGGGATTAGATTAGGAAATGAGACACTTAAAGTAGTAAAGGAGTTTTGCTATTTAGGGAGTAAAATAACTGATGATGGTCGAAGTAGAGAGGATATAAAATGTAGACTGGCAATGGCAAGGAGATCGTTTCTGAAGAAGAGAAATTTGTTAACATCGAGTATAGATTTAAGTGTCAGGAAGTCGTTTCTGAAAGTATTTATATGGAGTGTAGCCATGTATGGAAGTGAAACATGGACGATAACCAGTTTGGACAAGAAGAGAATAGAAGCTTTCGAAATGTGGTGCTACAGAAGAATGCTGAAGATAAGGTGGGTAGATCACGTAACTAATGAGGAGGTATTGAATAGGATTGGGGAGAAGAGAAGTTTGTGGCACAACTTGACTAGAAGAAGGGATCGGTTGGTAGGACATGTTTTGAGGCATCAAGGGATCACAAATTTAGCATTGGAGGGCAGCGTGGAGGGTAAAAATCGTAGAGGGAGACCAAGAGATCAATACACTAAGCAGATTCAGAAGGATGTAGGTTGCAGTAGGTACTGGGAGATGAAGAGGCTTGCACAGGATAGAGTAGCATGGAGAGATGCATCAAACCAGTCTCAGGACTGAAGACCACAACAACAACAACAACATATGGTACAATAGGAAATCTAACATTTTCTCTGGTTATGTTTGGATTTCAATATTTTTAAGTACAGTAACTGGAGGTAGTAGTGTAGTGCTATGTGACATTTCATTTATTACTCTTGAAACTCTTCATGGTATATATCCCAAGTGTTGTGTCTTTTGCCTGTATATAATCGGCATAATGTGCCTATGTCCTTCATAGATCGGTCTGCTGGGTTTATGCTAGGTTTGTACTTAGATATGTAGATGGGTTTTATTTTATGTTGTTTTAATGTGTTCTGCCATTGCACTGATTTGTATTGTGGGCCATTATCCGAAATTATTCGTTCCACTCGACCTACTTGTCTGAGAAAATCTTGTCTAAATGCTTTTCTTATAGTAAGATCTGTTGCCCGTTTTAATGGTGTCAAGGTAACATATTTAGAAGTAAGTTCCAAAACGACAAATACGAAAATATATCCATTTTTTGTGTGTGGGAGGGGCCCCATCAAATCTGTTGCAGCTATTTGTTTTAATTTGTTAGGGATTTTTGGAAACATAGGTGGTTTGGTTTGGAAAGTGACGTGTTTAGCCCTCATACATTTCTTGCATTTGACTAATACTGTTCTATTTCGTCTTTCCATATTAGGAAACTGGCTTGTTTGCTTTATTTTTAAAAAGCATTTCTTTGGTCCAAAGTGGCCATTACTCTAATGTGTATACCAGATGTACTCTTTAATTAGTTTATCCGGGATATAAATTAATCATTCATTCGTTGCAACATTTCGTCTAAAAAATAAAACATTGTTTTTTACGCGATAGTGCTGTCGAATGTCTGGGAAATCCTTACTTCTCCACTTGTGTTTGATTCCTAGTATTTCGGGATTCTTGTCCTGTTCTTTGCCCGTGTTTTTAAATGCTGTCGTAATGTAGTTTTCGAAAGGTACTTGTTTCATATAGTACATTGTAAACTGGTCTTCTGCTGCTTCCAAACCTATGTTACTGGATGCACCTTGTGGACATCGTGATAAAGCATCTGCTAATACATTCGCTGGTCCTGGTATGTGTGTAATAGTGAAGTCAAATTTTTGTAGTATTAACATCCATCTGGCTAACCTCCCATGAGTTAGTCTGGCGGATAACAGAAATTCTAATGCTTTGTGGTCAGTGTATACTTCCGTTTTTCTTCCAAATAGGAAGTATCGAAAACGTTGGAAGCCCCATCCAATGGCCAATGCTTCCAGCTCCGTGACTGAATAGTTTTTCTCACTTTTTGTGAGTACACGACTGGCAAATGCAATTTTTCTATATGATCTTAGCCCTGCCTGTTCGTATTCTTGGGATAAAACAACTCCTAAACCTGTTTTCGCGCTATCAGTGGCCATACAAGAATTTTGTGTTAGATCAGGATGTGCTAAAATCGGTGCTGTTGTTAGTGTGTTTTTCACTTTTTAAATTCTTCATTGGCTTGTTGATCCCATAACCATGGCGTGTCTTTTCCAGTCAATGCACATAGGCGTGGTGGTGCGAGAGAGTCGATCCAAATAATTTTTCTTATAGAATCCAGTGAGATCTAGAAATCCTCTGAGAGTTTTCTTATTATATGGAGTACAGAATTCTTTGATTGCCGTTAGTTTTTCTGGATCGGGCATTACACCTTTCTCTGAAATTATGTGTCCTAGAAATTTGACCTCTCGCCTTCCAAATTTGGATTTTGTTATATTTACTGTGACACCATGCTCTTTCATGATCTGTAAAAACTGATTTAATGTGTCGTTGTGATGTTCCCAAGAGGGTTCTGCTATAGTCACATCATCAACATAACGAGTAATTTTTTGTAAAATTTCAGGACTGAGTATAGTATTAAATCCCCTAATAAACGCTGCTGATGATATGTTTAAACCAAATGGCAGTCGTTTAAATTGGTAACATCTACCGAATACGATAAATTCTGTAAATTTTCTACATTCTGGGGCCAATTCTATTTGCCAGAAACTACTCTGTAAATCAATTGATGAAAATATCTTAGCACTGTGGAAGTTTTGTATCAATTCCTCAAATTTTTCTGGGCGATCTGTCTCAGTGATTAAGATTGTGTTGATCTGTCTGGAATCAAGCACTAACCTGATGCTCCCATCTCGTTTTTGTATAATATGGAGCGGGCTGTTATATATGGAGGTAACTGGTTCAATAATATCATCATCTAACATTTTAGATATCTCCTGGAATACTTTTTTTCCTATAACTTAATGGGATGGTATAGGGTGGCACTCTAAATGCTTTGTGCTGTTTTACTTCAAACTCGTACTGAAAGTGCTGCCAGTCTTAGGTAAAAATACCTCTGCTTTATCTCGTAAAATACCCTCTAATTCTCTTTTACTGTGTTCCGAAATACCTTAAACTTCTTGCAATTTTTGGTCGATTTCTTTATGGACTTCTAACATGAGTTGAGGGAACTCCCCCTTTTGTGTATACCAATGTAATTCTTCTTCCTCTTTATCTCGCATCATTCTTAATTGTTTGTTTATAACTGGTATTTCTTCTAATTTTAGCTTTTGCTCAAAGAGAAGTGCGACATTCCCGAATGTTACGCTACCTTTCCCCATATCTATTATCGCTCGTCTCTCATTTAAAAAATCAGCACCTATAATCAAATCTACAGTTAGTTTAGGTATAGTCACGAAGTTGGCTTCGATCTTTTGACCTTGGCACGAAAGAGTTAACCTTGTTTGTCTCGTAACTTCCGCAGCATTGTTTCTAATAGGACCTCTTACTTCAATCGTACGTGTTTTCAGAACTGGCAATTCCTCATTGGCATTACACTGCATGAATAAATTTTCTGAGATCGCGGTCAGTCCACTTCCACTATCAATTACAATATTGACTGGGATGTGCCTTACCATGGCCTTCACAATTGGTTGAATTTGAAAGGGTTGGTTCTGTTCTTCTTCTTCTTCCATCAACGAATCCTCCACTGCATCATACATGAGTCTTTTCAGGAATTTCCCTTGTGAATTCAAACTTTCTGTAGTATAAGCTTCGACTGCTACTTCTCTCTCTTTTATTTCCTCTTCTCTATTTCTTCCTTCATTTACGCTTTCTTCAACATCCTCTACTTTTTCCTCATCTTCGTCTATCTTCTACTTCTTCGTCGCTACTTCCACATAGTCGCATTTAAGTGCTCTAATTATCGCTTCATAACTTTTTGCTATTTAGGGAGTAAAATAACTGATGATGGTCGAAGTAGAGAGGATATAAAATGTAGACTGGTAATGGCAAGGAAATCGTTTCTGAAGAAGAGAAATTTGTTAACATCGAGTATAGATTTAAGTGTCAGGAAGTCGTTTCTGAAAGTATTTGTATGGAGTGTAGCCATGTATGGAAGTGAAACATGGACGATAACCAGTTTGGACAAGAAGAGAATAGAAGCTTTCGAAATGTGGTGCTACAGAAGAATGCTGAAGATAAGGTGGGTAGATCACGTAACTAATGAGGAGGTATTGAATAGCATTGGGGAGAAGAGAAGTTTGTGTCACAACTTGACTAGAAGAAGGGATCGGTTGTAGGACATGTTTTGAGGCATCAAGGGATCACAAATTTAGCATTGGAGGGCAGCGTGGAGGGTAAAAATCGTAGAGGGAGACCAAGAGATGAATACACTAAGCAGATTCAGAAGGATGTAGGTTGCAGTAGGTTCTGGGAGATGAAGAAGCTTACACAGGATAGAGTAGCATGGAGAGCTGCATCAAACGAGTCTCAGGACTGAAGACCACAACAACAACAAACTTCCTTCATTATATACGTTGGGTTGTGTGCCCACTAGTAACTTATTTTCAACTTCTTTCGACTGCACATTATCCTCACTGAATTCGCTTTCCCTGTTTTCCATCTCAAATAGCTCTGCAATACTCATTACTTCGTCCTTTCCTCCTACATTCGTTGTCCATGCCTCTGGTAATTCATCTTCCTCGTCAGTATTCTCCCAATTAATTTCGTCCGAAAACGATATTGTTATTTTCTTGTCTTCGTTTTCATCTGGTCCCTGCAGTTTTGTTTCTTCCTTCTTCTCTTCTCGTGATAAGGTATTTACTTCTCTGTTCAAGGTGCTGCAATTATTCTGGGTCGGTGCGTCATTCTCGTTGGCATGGGCGCTTAGCTGTCAATTCGAACGTTTTCGGGGTTTGGTGGTCTTACCTCCACCTCTTCTATCTGTATTCTCTTTTCTTGCTCCGCTTGTTGATATTGGTGTCTTTGTTGATAATTGGTCGGTGTATTGGTTCTCCAATACGCGTTCCGGTTGTCATTGTTCCCTCTGTAATAGTTGTTGCCGTTCCTGAGTGAATTATAGTTATTGCCGTATTCTCTTCTAAATCCATAAGCGTTTTTTTGTTGAAATCTGTTGTTGTTTCTTGGTGCGAAGTTATCACGTGGTTCGTAATTATTGTTTCTTCGTACTGTGTCTTGTGGATTCCATTGCTTTTTGCTTTCGTTTTCACGTGCGCTTCGTCTTTTTCTTGCGTCATCTTCCGAAAATATAAACTCTAGTTCCCTTAGAATTCCTTTAAATGCTTCGACGTCATTGCCTCCGCGACCTACTTATGATTGCTGGTATTTCAATGGCATCTTCATGGCGCATAATTTAATCAACTCTCCGTCACTGTATGGTACATCTAAGCATTGATTTTTCTTTGCCATTACTTCGAAAACTTTCACGGGACTCTTCTCTCCTGAATTTTCAAAATATGGGTTCTGTAATAATTCGTACTTCACTCTGTTCTGTGCTTCGCTGGACCAAAATCGTGAGAAAAACTTCTCTCTGAAATCTTCGTACGATCGGTATGTCGCTGCAACATTCTGCATGGTATCTGCAACTGTTCCTGACATGTGTGCACATATAAAGTCTAATTTGTGTGCTAGCGTCCAGTGTTCTGGTAATCCTACTCGGAATTGATCAATAAAAGTTCGTGGATGTAATGAGTTTCCTTCTCGAAAGTGCTGAAATTTTCTGACTGTGAGGAAATGATCGTTGTCGTACTTCGTCATAGTTCCATATGAAATTCGCGATTCTTCGCCACTTTTGTTTCTGATCATTTCTCCCGTCGTTCTTTCCGGTTGTGGTAGATCCATTGGATATTGTCCACTGTAACTTTCGCCTACCCTTGGTTAGTATCGTTGGAGTGGTACGCAATAATTTTCTTCCATCGGTTGTGAACGTGTAGCTGAATGCATTGCACTGTACTCTTCACGACCTGGCTTTCCATTGTCACGTATTGGTTCGGTATCTTGTGTGGCTAACCTTGCCGCTTCATTGCGCGATCCAGACTGTCTTGAAACATACATTTGTGGTTCTGCATGTGTTTGTGGTGCCGTTTGTTCATCAAGAGTTTCGAAACGTGTTTGTTGCTGTGCAGGCTGTCTGATTTCACGTATGTTACTTTCCGCCTGTGATTGGAATCGCAAATGCGTAATATCTTCGTTAATTGCTTGTTTTTACGGTGCTGTTACAGATACGGATGTGGTTGCAGACTCAGTGCTTGTTCGATCCTGTTCACTACGCTCTTCAATAGTTTGTAACAACTCTGTTCGCAATTTCTGAAACTGTTGCTTCGTTTGCGCTTCTATTTTGACTCTGCGATTATCATATCTTTTCAGCGCTGTTTTTGTGATACGTTTGTGTAACACACGGTTTTCAACAAATTCAAGCGCGGTACCTGTTGCTTGTCTAGTAACTACGTTTACCTGTTTCTCTAGTTTCTTGACTTCTCCCTGGGTGTTGTTACGTAATGTTTTGACCTTGTCCTGAATGTCATTACGCAATGTTTGTACGTCCGCTTGTACCTTGTCAATGTCTGTTCTCAATTGATTGTGACCTGTTATTAAGTTTCCTCTCACTTCTCGAGATTCTTTTGCCTCGTCTTCAATATGACTTAGGTGTAACTGAATTTTTTTGTTTTGTTCTTTAATCTCATGCATTTGTCTCGATGTTTCTGCAATTTGTTTCGTCGTTTCTGCATTCTGAATTTTAATTTGGTTCGCAATTCCTTTATTTTGTCTTGCCATGGTTTCCGTCATTTGTTGTAATAATTCTACCAGATTGGTGGGTCCTATTGCGTTTTCTTTCGGCGTCCTACGCTCTGTACTTTCGTCCAGGTGTTGGTTTGCTACCGATTGCATTGAACTGTGTGGTGACAAGTTTCTGCTCGAATTCCTCGTACTCTGTGGTGAGGGAGCTCTGATTACTTGTACTATGGGTTCTACGTATTCAAGACGCAAGTTAGAATCCTCATCGACTGTCTCTCTACTTTCCTGCTCCTCTGTCGTATGCTGACCTACGTTTTCTATGCCTTGGCGTACATTATCCTCGTTATGGTGCGTTATCTGTCCTATTTCTCGCGATACTGCATCGTCTGTTGTACTGTCCTCTATTCTCTGTCCATCTTCATGCTGTGTCTCTACCTCAATTCGTCAATGTCTCGATCTGCCATTGCTAATCTTTCCGAATCCCTTATTTTCTGCTTTAAAAGCAATTCACGCGCCCTACTTCGCGTCAACATGCGCTCATACGATCTCACGCGTTTCATAAACTTTTTGCTCACGCGACTTGACACTTATTATACCCAAGACTGACAATCCATTCACTTACTTGTTGGGTCAGAACCTATTTGTCAATGATGTATCTGCCACCTGTGCGCTTGCACTGGAGAAAAAACTTAATTCTAACAATATTAAAATTCATAACTTAATTATGCTATTGTCTCTGCTAGAATGTCTCACTTTCTATTGAATACTTTCTTACTATCTATCGCTGCAGCTACTGTTTTCGACTATTTATGTCCTTCAAAAAAATTTTTTTCAGTATATTTTTCTGACCTAGTTGGGCATGTGGTCGACCTTCAATTGTGGTATTTTACCATCCTGGCAGGTTCGCCATTCTCTATCATTCTGCGTGGTGTCTGTTTGTTCTATGTCGTGTCTCCCTACCATTTTCGCGCAACGAAGCTCTGAGCGTGTTTTTTAGGGAATTGACTAGTTTGTACCTGGACCTGTTGCTGGTAAGGAGACGCCAGACCACACACCACATGTAGAATTCAGTGAGGCTAGCGATGATATAATCAAATACTTAATGATTTCAGCGTCAGCTCCACTGCACTCCCTGTAAAAGAAAGTTAATACTAACTAAATTTAGTGGAAGGGGTTCAAGGCTTTCCTATTTTTAGTTAGCTGGTAAAATAACGTCAAGAAAGTAGTTAAGTTTACCATTGGAATTTTTATTCTACTCACAAAACATTGTTCATAAATTGCACTATTGACAAAAGGAAATATTTTAATACAGGATGATAAAAACCAACTGCGTTCAACAAAAATGTGAATGAATATTCCCTGAATGGGTTTCCAAGTTCTACAATGGATCGAAGGATGACCTATGCCGTATCACATCTATAATCTAGGTTTAAATGAAGTTTCATAAATGAGAATACTATGAAAAATGGTCTACAGTGACCCTCAATTATCTTTAATTACTTACGTAACTTGTCATAAATTACAGTGGCTGATGTGCCTTCTCAATAATTATGTAAGATGATAATCATCGCATTTCAGATTTTAACTTCTAGTTGCAAATGTGAATACCACGAAGTTTAATTGACGATCGACGCTAGTATTATGTAAAAAGGGTATGTAACAGATGAGACTTCTGCAGTTCTGAGTGAAGCCTTATGGCGGCACCGTGTGCGTTCATTACCTTGTCGGTGTTTAGGCAGCGTCAGGGGGTGGTGGGCGGCGCAGCTCCATGTGCCTCGCCGTCTCGGAAGCAACTCTCCTCGCTTCTCCTTACTACAATTTATCGAAGTTGGTTTAAAGAAAAAGGTTTCTGGCTGTGTTTTCAACTGACCAATCAGGGTCTCAATGTTAACCTTAAGCACTGCCTACAGAAATTCTGTCTATCCAATGAGAAATGTTATACTTTGTGGTGGGGCAATGTTTTTTAACGTTTGCAACATAACAGAGACGCGTATAGTCTCACGCTAAAACTTTCAGCTGGTGTGGTCCTTTTAGTGTTATCGTAAGATCTATACTGTTCTTATGGAGGGCTCTATGTTTTAACATGGGCTGGGGGGTAGTCCTGGCGGTCAGCTGGCGACGTGGGTGTCCGTCCCTTATAGTAGGGCCTCCTAGCCTACACGACTCTGCTCTCGGCTTCTGTTCTCGTTTCTTCCCTCGGAACTGCGTCTGTTTCACGTTGGGAAGGTATGACATGCATTTAGGCGTTCTTGTGTTAGTCTGTGGTATTCCATTTGCTCCCTCGTTGATCGTACTACTTTGGTTAATTTAATGTCAGGATTTATTCGGAGCTATGTGACATACTGCCGGATTTGCTATCATGTCAGGGTTTTCATGGAAGGTGTTGGATTTGCCTGACACCTTGCAACCTTCATGGGCGATTGCAAAACACTACAGGTTTTGCTGATCCCCAAAGAAAAAATTGTCTGGTGTGGGAAGGTCTGGTGCGCGAGGGAGACATAGGTTTATTGACATGCTATGTTCCCAAAAAACTGTTCCAGAAGACGCCTAGTGTTGCTAGCTGTGGGCACAGTAGCGCCATCTAGTTGAAACCATGAGTAGCTGATTTTGTCTTCCCGTAACTGGCCAGTTTAATCATGGATCATTAAGCAATAACGTTCACTGTTCACGGTTTCGTCAGAATATAAAAGTCCATTAAAGCGCTATCTGCATGTTGTTACCTCTACTCCAATTTCCAGATCGTGCAACTGTGTTCCAGACAAATCATGAGGATTTTATGTTGCGTATAATGGTGTTCTCCCTAACGGCCTTGCCGCAGTGGTAACACCGGTTTCCTTCAGATCACCAAAGTTAAGCACTGTCTGGCTTGGCTACCACTAGGATGGGTGACCGTCCGGTCTGACTATCGCTGCTGGGAAGCGGGTTGCACTCAGCCCTTGTGATACAAATTGAGGAGTTACGTGACCGAGAATAGCGGCTCCGGTCATACTGACAACGGCCGGGAGAGCGGTATGCTCCTCCACATCCACACCCATTGACGCCTATAGGCTGAGGATGACACGGAGGTCTGTCAGTACCATTGCGGTCTTAGTTTTAGCAGCATAATGCTATTTTGTGTGTTAACATCACCAGAGATACGGAACAAGGCCTCGTATAGAAGGGGACATCGAGAATATCAGTGGTATTCCTCACGATAAAAGATTTAAGAGTTTTCAGTAACGGATTCGCCATCCGCAACTTTCAATTCTTGCATTGTATCAATCTTTGACTAACCGCTTTATGCGGTATTTCCAGTCCGATATTTTTTCTGTGGTATCTTGCGGAATTATTTTGCTAGGCTCTGCTGCATGGAATCATGTATATCCAATACCCTCTGTTCATTTTGTTTAGGTAGCCTTCCAGCTCTTTCTACACCTCTGGAAATATCGCTCTGTCGGACCTCGTGTTCAAGAAGAAAACTACGTCTCTCTTTTGAAAGCATGATAATTTAAAAACAGGTTTAACGTCTAAACACTACACATCGCATAAAGTAGGTTTCATAAACTGAACCAAACAGCTGATCATTGTGAAACAGGATAACGAATCAAAAAACTATTGTGTATTCGTGAAAAAACAGGTCTGTCATAATGTGTTCTGCCAACTTTGTTTCGAACTTCTAACGTAATCTACGAGTTAGTCTACACCCCAGTGCACAGTGACTTTTTGAACACAATGTACTTGGAAACATTTCCTCTCGATATCAATGTAAACGTGGCGTATGTCGTGTGTAACACTGAATTTTGCTGACGTTGTTATCTAGTGTCACTTCCTGCATCCTGTGATAGACACTGGAGTTCTGAAGTTCATGTGTCAATTTCTACTTGTGATAAGTTAAAACTCAGTATGTGTCAGAAACCTTTCATGAATGTCGAACGTTTGGTGCACTGAGTCAGTTTGTGATGCATGATTCAGTAGCGCAATTGGTAGAGCTCTCTTTCTGCAAAGCGTTTCTATGCAAAGTTTTAACATGTCGTTAACTGCTCATGTGCGGGCTGTTTACATGTAGTACGGGCTGTTTATATGTAGACCTTCTAGCAGTATTAGAATTGTAGCATATAGGTACACCTATGTTGTTGCACAGCTGTAGATCCCTCAGAGTGGCTGGTGGAACACGTCGTCCATAAACAGCCCATTTCAGTCTATCCCAGGCATGTTCGATAGGGTTCATGTCTGGAGAATATGCTGGCCGCTCTAGTCGAGAGATGTCGTTATCCTGAAGGAAGTCATTCACAAGATGTGCACGATGAGGGCTAGAATTGTGGTCCATGAAGATGAATGCTTCGCCAATATACTGCCGATATGGTTGCACTATCGGTCGGAGGATGGCATTCACGTATCGTACAGCCGTTACGGCGCCTTCCATGACCACCAGCGGCGTACGTCGGCCACACATAATGCCACCCCAAAACAGCAGGGAACCTCCACCTTGCTGCACTTACTGGTCACTGTGTGTATGGTGTCCAGCTTGACCAGGTGGCCTCCAAACACGTCCCCGACGAGTGACTATTTGAAGGCAATGCGACACTCATCGGTGAAGAGAACGTGATACCAATCCTGAGCGGTCCATTCGGCATGTTGTTGGGCCTGATGACCTCAGATGTTAATTCCCTTAGTGCTCAGAGCCATTTGATGTGTGTAACATACTCGCATGTCTTTGATTCTCTTAATGGATGGGACCAGTTTTATCCATCTTCCAGAATATGTTGCCTCTAAAAAAAACCATGCACCTATGTCCAGAACCTTGATAAGGATAACGTATATTTCTTTGCATGTTAGCTTCTGGCTGGTGACAGAAATTCCCCAAAAGACACACAGATGACAAGTAAATACGATCTGCTGTCCGTGAGCTTTGCAGTTTCGAAGGCTTCTCATTCCTTGTAAAGCTCCAGGACCTACAAAGATTTTGAGAGACAGAACTCTGATTGTTCAATTCACGTTTACTACCTGTATGTTGATGATGATAGCAACCCAGAAGAAGGTCACCATGAACATACTGTCACGCTGTGCTGAAGCATAAAGTATTGGGACTCCTCTACTTTTCAAATGTAGTTAGTCAGCACACAAACACGTGGATTTATTTTTATTCTCTGAGGGCGAGGAACAACACTACGCGTGAATCAATAGCATGTCCACCTACTTTCCTCCGAACTGCCTAAAAATACAGGTGCAATATACAGGGTGTTTAAAAAATGACCGGTATATTTGAAACGGCAATAAAAACTAAACGAGCAGCGATAGAAATACACCGTTTGTTGCAATGTGCTTGGGACAACAGTACATTTTCAGGCAGACAAACGTTCGAAATTACAGTAGTTACAATTTTCAACAACAGATGGCGCTGCGGTCTGGGAAACTCTATAGTACGATATTTTCCACATATCCACCATGCGTAGCAATAATATGGCGTAGTCTCTGAATGAAATTACCCGAAACCTTTGACAACGTGTCTGGCGGAATGGCTTCACATGCAGATGAGATGTACTGCTTCAGCTGTTCAATTGTTTCTGGATTCTGGCGGTACACCTGGTCTTTCAAGTGTCCCCACAGAAAGAAGTCACAGGGGTTCATGTCTGGCGAATAGGGAGGCCAATCCACGCCGCCTCCTGTATGTTGCGGATAGCCCAAGGCAATCACACGATCATCGAAATATTCATTCAGGAAATTAAAGACGTCGGCCGTGCGATGTGGCCGGGCACCATCTTGCATAAACCACGAGGTGTTCGCAGTGTCGTCTAAGGCAGTTTGTACCGCCACAAATTCACGAAGAATGTCCAGATAGCGTGATGCAGTAATCGTTTCGGATCTGAAAAATGGGCCAATGATTCCTTTGGAAGAAATGGCGGCCAAGACCAGTACTTTTTGAGGATGCAGGGACGATGGGACTGCAACATGGGGCTTTTCGGTTCCCCATATGCGCCAGTTCTATTTATTGACGAAGCCGTCCAGGTAAAAATAAGCTTCGCCAGTAAACCAAATGCTGCCCACATGCATATCGCCGTCATCAATCCTGTGCACTATATCGTTAGCGAATGTCTCTCGTGCAGCAATGGTAGCGGCGCTGAGGGGTTGCCGCGTTTGAATTTTGTATGGATAGAGGTGTAAACTCTGGCGCATGAGACGATACGTGGACGTTGGCGTCATTTGGACCGCAGCTGCAACACTGCGAACGGAAACCCGAGGCCGCTGTTGGATCACCTGCTGCACTAGCTGCGCGTTGCCCTCTGTGGTTGCCGTACGCGGTCGCCCTACCTTTCCAGCACGTTCATCCGTCACGTTCCCAGTCCGTTGAAATTTTTCAAACAGATCCTTTATTGTATCGCTTTTCGGTCCTTTGGTTACATTAAACCTCCGTTGAAAACTTCGTCTTGTTGCAACAACACTGTGTTCTAGGCGGTGGAATTCCAACACCAGAAAAATCCTCTGTTCTAAGGAATAAACCATGTTGTCTACAGCACACTTGCACGTTGTGAACAGCACACGCTTACAGCAGAAAGACGGCGTACAGAATGGCGCACCCACAGACTGCGTTGTCTTCTATATCTTTCACATCACTTGCAGCGCCATCTGTTGTTGAAAATTGTAACTACTGTAATTTCGAAAGTTTGTCCGCCTGAAAATGTACTGTTGTCCCAAGCATATTGCAACAAACGTTGTATTTCTATCGCTGCTCGTTTAGGTTTTATTGCCGTTTCAAATATACCGGTCATTTTTGAAACACCCTGTATGTTTGCCACAGATGTCTCAACCATTTATCAAGAATGAATATCTTGAAAGGTACCTCACTGACTGCTCGAGCTAGGAGCCAGTATGTGTGGAAACGCCTACCTAACCACAATAAAATGTTCTAATGTTTAAGAATGTCCACCACTAGGAATTAGCCCCTTCGGTGTATATGCTGACTTAGAGTGCCTCCTGTGGTGCTTTGTGAACGCAACCTCTCTACTTCTCATACTAACTCTGTAGAATGGGACGTACCATATGGAGCAGTGTATCAAGCTGTATTCACATGTGACTCCAGTTGCAACAAATTCAGGGATGATCCTGCAAGACAGCTGCTCGCTGAACTCGAAAAACTTGCATGGGAAGCTGATGGAATTTATTGTAACAATGTCCTCATAACTAATTTACAGGAGAAAGAGGTTTTATATGAGCACGCACTTTATTGTCATATTTGTGGGGTACCACTGGATAGAGAAGCGTAAACTGCACACATAAACCACTGTCATCTAATGCGGAAGTTCCACAGTGAAGCTCATGCAACTTGAAGCACGAACTCTCACCACACATATCCGCCTTCTTTCACAATTTGAGCGAGGACGCTGCACAAATTCTCGTTGAACACTTGGGTTTTTGAATGATTATGATATGCATTTCATTTCTGATACCACTGAAAATTACATTCAATTTCGCAAGAGTCTCACACCAAGAATAATGCTCTACTGTCTGGATTCACTACACTTTATGCACAAGTCTCTTCAGAAACTTCCTGAGATAGTGCATGACTCCATGAAACCTCATTTTCCGACACGATCACATTCTCTGGTAAACTTGCAGGCACAGCCATAACAGGGCATGAGCAAGTGGTGAATGTTTAGTATGAGTTTGGAATCCTTAGTTTAGGGAAATATGCTAGATTATGCAAAAACAACGATGCGCAGTTGTTCATGGACATTTTAGAGATATTCCAAAGTGTATGCCAGGGCACATACTATTTCACCATTCCAGGGCTTTCGTGGGGGACAACGTTGAGAAGAACAGGTGAAAGTACCAAACTGTTGCTGGCATGCTTCTCTTCTTCAAACACGGGATTCGCAGGGGACCTAACCTGTGCGTTCACAGCTATACCAAGCAAATAACCCCACAAATGCGTGAGGAGTACAGGACATGTGACGATATAAGTTACATCATTTACTTGGACGTTATCAACCTGTACAAGTATGACATACAACGCTCTACCATTCAAGGGTTCCGACGACTGCCTGAAGATGAAATCGTCAGCTGAAGGAAAAGATCAATAATGTTGCAGCGGATTCTGGTGTGACTACGTTCTGAATGTAGAACTGGCACATTCTGCCCGACTGCCTGATGTACACAGCGACTTGCCGTTGTATCTGGAATGGCTAGTCCCACGAAATTGTTCTACCTCGAATCTGTTGACAACGCTGGGAAACAAGCAGCGATATACTCTGCACTACAGAAACCTCCAACAATATCTGAGACTGGGGATGGATGTTAGCATCACTCACATCACCTCCTTGAACCAGCATTGTTGGTTGAAGGACTATATTGATGTAAACACAAAACAGAGGGCTCTTTCGATATGTGACTTGGACTAAGATTTTTACAAATCAGTGCACTATTCCATTTTAGGAAAACCGTTCAAAATGTTTAAGAATCTCGCGAAATTCATTTCGTTCACTGGTGGTTGGGACGTCATGGTACAAGAAATAATATCACCAGGCCAAGTTGAAGTGAGTCACCATCTTCAGTGAATGACTAGTGGCTGTAGAATGACAAAGGCTTTGGTGCAGCTCACGAAACTTGTCTATATCGGTGTGTGTGTTCTGGACCTCTAAAAACTCCTCATGTATCGATTCCACTATGAGTATGCTAAGCCAAACTTCGATAATCGTAAGTCACTTCATATGGCTACAGACAGTTTCATCTGCAGTGTGAAAGGCTGAGATTCATATGAAGTTATTAGGAGTAATTTAGAAGAATTGTATACGTCTGGATATGCGGCCGATAATCCTTTTGGAATGACACCACAAAACAATAGGTTTATTGGCCTGATGAAAGATGAGCGAATTGTTCGCAGATTGTAGAGTTTGTGGGGCTCAGATAGAAAATGTATGCATACTGCATAGATGGAGGAGCCACCCGGCGGCAGGTTAACGGTATGCATCACGCAGCCTCAAAGGCTCTCATGATGTCTGATTGCAAGAGATGTCTGCTCATTGGCATTAGTGCTGCCCCACATCTGTTGCTCCATGTAGTCTTTCTATCACCTCACCATGAGGTGCATGCTGCACTGCGGCTAAGTGTCATATATCGAATTTCCACGCAGCCCTACCCCTAAATGCCCTACGTGTCATGTTAATATTATAAAAACTGACTGGACAAATTTAGGTGCTAAGTACTCTGTTTTTCAGGCTACCATAGATATAGAATCTCTCGATCCTACTCGTGGATTAGATAGTAATGTAAGTCAACCATGGATTTCTTGCTGGTTGAGCCAGGTGTCAGTCAAGTACTGTCCTTCCACTAAGTCTCCCAGTTCCAGCCATTTGCTTGGATTGGACATTTGATCGGCGGTGGAAAGAACACAGTTGAAATCACCAGCAAGGATAGTGTTTTCTTTCGCGAGATAGATTAAGAACGCTTTTTTGAAAGAAGGTCGTTCTGTACAGTCTGGCTGGCTGATGGAACGCAGGTATTAATGAGCTGAGCAGTGTCGGTTTCCAGATAAATTTCTGGTCTACTCGCTAATTTTTTAACACTTCTAGGTATAATTCCACACTCACGCGACAAGACGGTACCGCTTCCAGGTCCTGCGTTGAGAATAGCTTTGTACCACGCTGTCCATACACACTTCTCCAACATGACTATCACTACATAGAATGCATACAAAATACCTCACAGGCATTCTATTTTGGTCCCACCAGTGATTTTATTGATGATAACAGTAGTTATACTATCAGTGCTAGTATTCATTTAGCATAGTCTTCGATTCACAGTTATGTGTTAAGAGACTTTGTCTCTGATGTGCCGCACGGGGTAGCCGCGTGGTCTCGGGCGCCTTACCATGATTTGCGCGGTTCCCCCTGTCGGGGGTTCAAGTCCTGCCTCGGGCATGGGTGTGTGCGTTGTCCTTAGCGTAAGTTAGTTGAAATTAGATTAAATAGTGTGTAAGCCTAGTGACCGATGACCTCAGCAATTTGGTCCCATAGAAAATTACCAAAAATTTCCAAATTTCTCCCATGTCTTAATCATCCCTGTATCCCGTCCACTAGTGTGTGTTGCCGGCGGATTCCCCTCTTCCGTTTCTTGACGCCAAGGTGTATTATTGGGTACTGGTGCAGTCAGGTCCATCTTAGGAGTGAGATTTTCAATGAAGCTAACACTGTGTTCTATGCCAAGAAGCGGTGATTCATTGATACAGAGTTTGTTAGGAATCCTTTCTCCAGACTTCATGTGTTGAGGGCTCTCATGTTTGACCTGAATCCTCTTTCTCTGATTCTTCGCTCCTGTTCTTCTGGAATTGCCGCCAGTTCTTCAACACCTTCCCTATCGTTCGCACGTGCCTGCGAAGTGTTGGCTTTTCGAGTTCCTTTTCGCCCCTTCGATGCTTCTGTAAGTCTGCTGTTCGCATTGGATGACTTTTTGAATCTTTAAGCTATTTGTGGATTCCTCTAATTTTTCCGTTCCACTGTCTGTCAATTCTGCCGTCTGTGATTTCTTCGATGTTTGGTGATTGTATTTCTGGTTACCTGTTTGCGTGCGAAGTAGTCTCTGTCGTACCCGCTTCGTCTTTTCTCATACGGTGGGTGCACTTTTTATCGCCCATTGATGAACAATCCTTCGTTTTTTGTTTTCCTTGATGAAGCTATCTTCTATAGCGTCAGTTGTCATGTGTGATCGAAGGTCGTGTTCGGAAAGTTGTACATTATTTGGAGCTACGGTCAAAGAAATGGTTCAAATGGCTCTGAGCGCTATGGGACTCAACTGCTGAGGTCATTAGTCCCCTAGAACTTAGAACTAGTTAAACCTAACTAACCTAAGGACATCACAAACATCCATGCCCGAGGCAGGATTCGAACCTGCGACCGTAGCGGTCTTGCGGTTCCAGACTGCAGCGCCTTTAACCGCACGGCCACTTCGGCCGGCCAGCTACGGTCAGATCATTGTTGTTTGCGCTGTTGTGCGCAAAATCTACACACTGTCCCGTTATTTTTCACGGAGATGATCTGAAACTGCGTCATTTAGAGTATCTTCTAGACTAGTCCGCTTATTCGTGCGACTTTCTCGACGTGGACCACTGCGTCATGAATAACATGCTTCTGCCGTCGTAGCCGAAATTCAGTGAACTTCTGCTACATATGTTATTGGTAACTGTGACATAGCGAGCGGGGCAGGTGCCTTACCCGTCGGTAGTTGTGTCACTCAGTGTTGCAGACACTCGTTGCTTACGTGTCCCGTGGAACCACATTCTACACACGTTATTGGCTGCCTCACGTAAATAACAATAGCACTATATCTACAGACGATGACATAGGATGGGGTATGCTTTATCACGTCAATTTTAACTTGCCTCACACCATTTAAGATCGGGGATTTATTTGCAGTGGCCCACTTCTCTTATATTGGTGCCATAAGGTTTCTACACTGCGTTAAACTTTTCTGCGGTTATTTCAAACGGTTGTTCTAAAGGTCTAGTTCAGATACCAAGGCCTGCGTGAGTAACTTGAATTTCACAATATTGCCATGAGAGTGTTTGAACTTCAAGTTGTTTCCATGTAGTTCTAAAATTTGGCCACATTTTTGGAGACACCTTAATTTAAGAAACACGGTATTGCTGATGATCGATAGATGTTAACTACTTTCTCCATAAGGTCCTCTACTGCAAACAGTTTAGGTCGTGCAGAGTTATTGTCAAACATGCAAACATGAACTTCGACAGTATCTTTCCTAACAGTTTCTGTCATTACAGTTTCTACAGATCTGTCGGTGTGTATTATGAACGCTGTACAGCATGGAACTCACCAACGATAATCCACGGCCACTGCCAGAGGAGGCGTAAACACGGCACTTCCGCTAGCTATGACCGCGAAGAACTGACTGATAAACCAATTGAATCACGCGATTCATCGAAAAGATTGTCTTTAACATTGGGGAATTAAATTACCTCGTAAATTTGTGAAGCCGATTTTCTCGATGATTCTTTTATCTGAGCTACTGTCAGAGACCGATATTTGGGTTGTGAACTTCACGTACAGTTATTATAAGAAATTACAAAAATCTAATTGTCGGGTGGTTTCCTTGTTAGTGTCGAACCAGTGCGTGAAACAGGGGCCAAAATGAGACGCAGACAACCAGCTTGGCAGTGGGTGCGGGTGTCAACGCGGGCACCAGCAACAGCTCACGTACAATAATGACCAGACAGGAAGCCGTTAGATACGCTGCACAGTATGTTTGTTTGCTCTAGGTTACAACTAGAGCTACGCTCTACCGAAACAATGGTTCAGTAGTTTTGGTACAATACGTGAATGACGTAGGGAATGGTAAGATTACCACTAATACGCGTGGAAAAAGAAACATAGTTGAAACTGTGAGAAAGAAACAGGGACCCGACAACTTGCCTTTGTTTTTTTGTTTGTTTGTACATAATTAGACACGCACATCGTTCATTGTTAGATCGTTGTGTATTTCACACCACTACAAAATATAAACTGCTTTTTGTAAGTGATAAAAATTAGGTGATGGCTTAATTATGTGACCAAAGCAATTACTTTTGATGTAAGTACAATTTACATGCATAAACATAAAAAACTATATTAGTATAGTTATTATTTTGTATTCAACAGAACGTCCTTCATAGTGATCAAAGGTAGAAGTTTCCTGTCATTACTGACATCTCTGGTAGTTGTATAAACATTCAACAGCCAAGATGACATAAATATTTCTTTATTTAAAACAACCAGTTTCGATAGACTTTGCTGTCACCTTCGGGCCAAAGGGCACACTTCAAAAAAGTTTTTTATCACCCCAGTTCCCACAACTCCTGAAGACAGACGTTGACTGTGGATATTGTATCATAGACACAGTACCTTTAACTGTTGACTGTTCAGAGATGTCACTAAACCCGCCCAAAGATGTAAACAACCATGCATGAGCTGCGCCTATTAGACGGATGGGGTCCGACAGCCGATCAGTTCCAGTCATTCCACCACAAAGGAGGTACAGGGCTCATGTTGTCTATAGTTCAACCATGCCTAGACGGTCAGTACCGCGGTTTGATCGCATCCGCATTGTTACTTTGTGCCAGAACGGCTCTCAAGAAGGGAAGTGTCCAGGCGTCTCTGAGTGAACCAAAGATGTTGTTCGGACACGGAGGAGATACAGAGAGCCAGGAACTGTCGATGACATGCCTCGCTCAGGCCGACCAAGGGCTACTACTGCAATGGATTACCACTATCTACGGATTGTGGCTCGGAGGATCCATGACAGCAACACCAACACGTTGAATAATGCTTTTCGTGCAGCCACAGGACGTCGTGTTACGACTCAAACTGTGCGCAGTAAGTTACATGATGCGGAACTTCACTCCCAACATTCATGGCGAAGTCCATCCTTGCAATCACGACACCATTCAGCGCGGTACAGATGGGCCCAACAACATGCCAAATGAACCGCTCAGGATTGGCATCACGTTCTCTTCACCGATGAGTGTCGCATATGCCTTCAACCAGACAATCGTCGCAGACGTGTTTGGAGGCAACCTAGTCAGGCTGAACGCCTTAGACACACTGCTTAGTGAGTGCAGCAAGGTGGAGGTTCCCTCCTATTTTGGGATGGCATTATGTGGGGCCGACGAACGCCGTTGGTGGTCATGGAAGGCACCGTAACGGCTGTACGATTCGTGAATCCCATCCTCCGACCGATAGTGCAACCATATCGGCAGAATATTGGAGAAGCATTCGTCTTCATGTACGACAATTCGCGCCCTCATCGTGCACGTCTTGAGAATGACTTCCTTCAGGATAACGACATCGCTCGACTGGAGTGGACAGCATGTTCTCCAGACATGAACCCTATCGACAAGCCTGGGATGGATTGAAAAGGGCTGTTTATGGACGACGTGACCCACCAGCCTCTCTGCGGGCTCTTCCCCGTATCGCCGTCGAGGAGGGGGTTAATCTGGACCAACAGTGCCTGGCTGAACTTGTGGATAGTATGCCACGACGAATATAGGCATGCATCAATGCAAGAGGGCGTGTTACTGGGTATTAGAGGTATCGGTGTGTACAGCGATCTAGACCACCATCTCTGAGGGTCTCGCTGTATGGTGGTACAACATGTAATGTGTGGTTTTCATGAGCAATAACAAGGCGGCAACGATTTTTATGTTGATCTCTATTCCAATTATCTGTACAGGTTCTGAGCTCCCGGAACTGAGGTGATGCAAAACTTCTTTTGATATGTGTATATTTATGCGGTCTCGGCTGTTGAATGGTTTTAGCAAGTAAAACAGATCGCTTCTTCATTTTCTTTTCAAAATGAGAAAGTCCAATCATTCTTGAAAGTTGTTTATGAATAATAGAAACATATATTATATAAGCTTGATAAAGTATGGAAGCCGGCCGGTGTGGCCGAGAGGTTCTAGGCACTTCAGTCCGGAAACGCGCTGCTGCTCCGGTCGCAGGTTCGCATCCTGCTTCGGGCATGGATGTGTGTGATGTCGTTAGGTTTAAGTAGTTCTAAGTCTGGGGAACTGATGGCCTCAGATGTTAAGTCCCATAACGCTCAGAGCCAAAGTATGGAAGCGAGATTAGAATTTTTAAATTTTTATCTTCTTTCACGAAATTGTTTTTTCTAGTGCTGTACTGTAGGATAAAACTGTATTTTCTTCTTATTTTTACTACAACTTCGCTTTATTTCATTTTGCAGAACAACAATTTTCGAATAAAACTTAAATTAAACATTTACAGTTTCAGCTTTGCTGTTATACTGTTTATTTTTAACTAAGAGGCAGGAGTTAGGTGGGTCTTCACATGCACTAACTCAGTTTCTACGCGGTTCACTGCTTCCGGTTTCTTCAAAAAATATGTGTGAAATGTTATGGGAGTTAACTGCTAAGGTCTTCAGTCCCTAAGCTTACACACTACTTAATCTAAATTACCGTAAGGACAAACACACACACACTCATGCCCAAGGGAGAACCCAGACCTCCGCTGGGACCAGCCGAACAGTCCATGACTGCAGCGCCATAGACCGCTCGGCTAATCCCGCGCTGCGCCTCCGGTTTCTAGGGGATCTAGGAAGACACTGGTCGCATACGCAAACAAAGCGATCGAAATCTTGTAACCCGCGACAGGTTCGCAACACACTTAACCTACAGTTGGCGCGATTACTATCTTAACTGAAAAATGCTGCGGGAAAACTACCGTAGTCTATACTTACTTACGATAGCCTACGGTACCATACGGTAGTTTTGCAGCTCTAGTTAGAGCATTTTATGAGTGTCCAGCGTACTACCCGCGGCGGCCACTGCAAACTGTGGCGGGTAGGCAGGCAGGGACACCTGGCGCCGGCTCGTTAGAGCGACACGGGTGTGCACTCAGCCGCAGCGGCGACTGTCCCAGCAGCCAGCAGCCAGAGGCGCGCGCCGTGGGTCACGGCCGGCTGCGCCGCTAAACACTGGCTGCAATTACTCGGCATGCCCCGCGGCGGCCCAATTAATATCTTCCGCTTTCACTGTTTTAATGTAAATTTGTTCGCGGCTACGGCGCTCGCCATGCTCAAGCTCTGTTCGAATATAGCGCTGAGACAGCCAGTATAGCGTTATCATCTGAGGAATGCGCTAGTCTTACGAGGAGAACATGGTGAGTGGCATCACCTGATTTCCCATTAACTTCTCTCGGTGGAAGAGGAGTCAGAATAAGAGAACACGTATCTCGGCTTATCTGTAGATAGTCGACTGTTTCTGGAAAAATGATCGTCAAAGGTATTTTCCAAATGTTCCACATACCTTTTACCGGGCGATGTCCACAGACGGCTCATTGGTTACCGCTACGAATAGCTAATTTTGCGCCGCGTTTTCGAAACCCTATTATTGTTTTTAATTATTTTCTTTTTATTATTTTCATTTATCTATTCATGTGCATAGTCAGTTACTACACGAATAATTATTAACAAATTAGGGGGCGCAAGGGCGTTATATTAATTGTAAAATTACAGCTGGATTTCGCAATAAGTGTCAGACATTTAATAAAACTGAAGCGCCAAAGAAACTGGTAGAGGCATGCGCATTCAAATAAAGAGATACGCTAAAAGGCACAATACGGCTCTACGGTCGGCAACGCCTATATAAGACAAGTGTCTGGCGCAGTTGTCAGAGCGGTTACCGCAGTTACAATGGTAGGACATCAAGATGTAAGTGAGTTTGAACTTTCTGTTATAGTGGCGCATGAGCGATAGGACACACCATCTCCGAAGTAGCGGTGAAGGTGGGATTTTCCCGTGCGGCCATTTCACGAGTGTACCGTGAATATCAGGAATCCGGTAAAACGTCAAATCTCCGACATCGCTGCGACCGGAAAAAGATCCTGCAAGAACGGGGCCAACGACGACTGAAAAGAATTTTTCAACTTGACAGAAGTGCAACCCTTTCGCAAATTGCTGCAGACTTCAGTGCTGGCCCATCAACAAGTGTCAGCGTGCGAACCATTCAATGAAACATCGTCGACATGGGCTTTCGGACCCGAAGGACCGCAAGTGTACCCTTGATGACTGCACGACACAATCCTTTATGCCTCATCTGGGCCCGTCAACATCGACATTGGAATGTTGGTATTTGGAAACATTTTGCCTGGTCGGACGAGTCTCGTTTCCAATTGTGTCGAGTGGATGGACGTGTACGGGTGTGTACAAAATCTCATGAATCCATGGACCGTGCATGCCAGCAGGGGACTTTTCAAGCTTATGGAGGCTCTGGAATGGTGTGGGGCGTGTGCAGTTGGAGTGATATGGTCCCCTGATACGTCTAGATACGACTCTAACAGGTGACACGTATGTAAGGATCCTGCCTGATCACTGCATCCATTCATGTCGATTGGGCATTCCGATGGAGTTGGGCAATTCCAGCAAACCATGCGACACCCCATACGTCCAGAATTGCTACAGTGTGGCCCCAGGAACACTCTTATGAGTTTAAACACTTCCGCAGGCCAACAAACATCCTAGAAGGGAACATTATTGAGCAAATCTGGAATACCTTGCAACGTGTTGTTCCTCCAGAACTACTTCAGACATTGGTAGAGTCCATGTCACGTCGTGTTGCCTGCTCGCGGGGTCCCTATACGATATTGGGCAGCTGTATCAGTTTCTTTGGCTCTCCAGGGTATAACATGCTTGTGTATGGTATATTGAGGGGCTACAACCTTTTTAAATTCCCATAGACTGATATTCCACTATCATATCAATTCTTATGTTAATTCTTAAATTTTATGGATAGTTCATTCCACTGAAAGATTTGTTGCATTGCCTTATATCATACAGATTGTAGAAACATTCGAAACACAAATATTCCGAGCAACGTGAGCACCGGACGAAGGCAAGTTCGCCGACAGTGAGATCTCTTCGTACGAATTGCACTTGGGAAAGAAACATCGTTAATCCGTGGTGAAGATCTCGCTTGTTGGCAGCAATTTCGCGGCAAATCAAGCATAACGCATCACTTTTCCGAAAACTGTCGCTTGCAGTTTATTATGAATCAAAACACATTACAGGAATTTCACCGAAAGCAATTTCAAATAAATGTCTCATTTTTTTTTTTATTTATTCATCTGATGCAGAATTAGTAGATGAATAAGGACAATGTTATATCAGTATACTCTGGAACACAGTCGTGTGGTAATCTTCTACAGACTCTGATATATAAATGAAAAACAAAAATAAAAGTAATAATCGAATTTCGAACACGGGGCACAAAATTAATGAGCCGTGACGTTAACAACTGTGCCAATATATCTTACGGGGACATCGTCTGGTAAAACGCTCATAAAGTACCTGGAAAATACCTAGGAAACTTCGACCGTAATCTTTCCTTTTCTGGAGAGGTCGAGTGTTTACGGAAAAACTGAGAGAGGAGTTTCGTATTTTGACGCCTCTCCAGTTGAGCAAAGTTCCTGGGAGATAGGGTTATGGCACTCGCGATATTCTCCGCCTTAATTCCTGATTGTTTGCAGTTCGTGGTCCAGTGGTTTGTGACGTTTCCTCAACATCGCGTGGTCTCTGGTTTAATTCCCAGTCAGGTTTGAGATTTTCTTCTCTTGCGGACGGTGTTTCTCCTAATGATTTTCATTTCACCTTTGCCACAAAGCCGTGCATGTCACAAGTGGTGTCAAATAGAAACACTTGCACCAGACGGCCGAACAATCCCAGGCTGGGTCTCTTGGTCGACAAAGCCATAAGAGCATTTCAATTTTTAGTTCCTGATCCAGCAATTCTGATGACCTCTCCGTATGTATCTCACATTAATCTTTTCAGGACGTGGTTCTGACAAAGGCTACACAGAACTATCCCAAATTTGAATCCCTTTTTCACGTGTGACTTCCTCATCAGATCCCGCAGGAGCTGGGCAGTCATAAGTTGAAATTAAGTCTAAAACTAACAGTAACATGCTAACAACGTTGACATATATGCTGCTTCAATCGTAAAACAATATTTCACAACTTGCCGTACTGAAACAGCAAAATTGAAGAAAAGTGAAAGGAAATTATGTCATCAGGCAGCAAACAACATACAGATCACGATCATGTTTCGTAATAAGTACTTCCTCAAATCAACTTCAATTTTTAATATTAACAAAGCTCTTTTGTTAAAAGTTTCCTTCACTCCATCAAATAACTTAATTTATCGTCCCTTTATTCATCTTGTGATATATCATTTCCTGGGTAGGAGAGACCTATCATTTCAAGTTTTTAGCAATTAGCATCACTTCCATCTTTATTTATCCCTAAGTCCTATTCTATCTCGGAATGCCGTCCACCGAATTAGCAGATTTCTAACTTTTCTTTACTTGCGGCCCGACCGGCTACGCCTATTCTTTTGCTGCTTTATTATTCTTCTGAGATTCTGTTTCTCTCGCTTTATTGATTCGGCTACTAAAAAATTAAACAATGGTAGAGTTAATTTGAAACCCTATTTAGACCATTTTTCACACTTAGCTCTTTTCTTTGATTCCTCACTTCATGGTCATAATAAGAAGAGAATGTAACAAATAAACTGTCTTTTAAATATTAGTTATGTTGTATTGAGAATTTTCAATAATGCCTGCCTAAAACTGTTAAATTCGACATTAGCGAAACGCTTAGTTTCTTAAGACAAATTTATTGAAATTCCTTTTATCGCGCATATCTCAAGAGGCAACAAATAGTTTAGAGCTTTTAACGCTGTTATAAAGGGTGACACAGAAAAACGGGAACATTTCCACAATCCAATAAAACTAGAAGTGATGAAAGAAATTGCATTCATAGTTATTGATTCCTTACAACTTTTCCATTTACGAAACATTTATGGCATTTACCATTTGTTAAAAATTACTTACTTTAGATGGCGTCTTCCTGTAGGAATACATTCGTGAAATCTGCTGTTGAGTTTATCATTGACCGCAGCAACATCTCAAATGGGACACTGTGAACTGCATTCAGAATTCTCTGTTTTAGCTCATCTAGGGTTCTCGGTCTAGTCGTGTAGACTTTGCCCTTGACGTAGCCCCACAAGAAAAAATCACAAACGGGTATATCTGGTGATCTAGGGGGCCAGGAAATGTTACCGAATCGTGAGATCACACGGTTGCCAAACATTTCTCGCACATATGCCATTGATTGCCGTGCAGTGTGTGATGTCTCTCCGACCTGTTGAAACCAGGCTTCTTGAACGTTTGCAAAGTTGTTCAGTGCAGGTGTAACGAAACTTCGTAACATCTGCAAGTAACGATTGGCATTGACAGTTATTGTGTTTACCTGTTCATCTGCGAAAAAATACGGTCCGATTTTTATTATTTATTCGTATGACTAACAAGCAGTTTAAAATTACAGTTATATAAGTAATAATATACATAGCAGGAATATGAAAATACAAAACTACATATAAAACTAACTAAATGTCAATATATAGGTTCCTAATCCATATAAGAGCCGTATCATCAGCTTTCATAAGGTCGCTCCAGCTCCCCTGGTAGGAACGCTAGGGGCATTCATCTCTAATGTGCTTTCTTGTCTGTTTCGGAGCCACACGGACGCTGTAGCACCCCTTTTGTAAAGAGAGTCTGCGCATCGTCCATGCCCAGTGCAAGCTCTGTTCAATTTGACCCACAGTTTCCTATCTAGTTCTCTGCCAGCAGTATCACAATTACACTTTCGAAACAACTCACACTCTTCAGGATTTTCAGTAAGCTGACAGCTTTTGTTCCAGAGGTCTCTCACACCAGTATTACTGGCATCTAGCTCTTCTGCTTACCGTAATGGAGGGTTTCTTGAATGGAGTCTATTTCGTTAAACTTGGTATGTCTTCCTATATCTTGCGGTATTCCTTAAGCAATGCCTCGCTTCTGCCGATTACGGGTGGATAGATGTTACGCGGCAGAGGAAGCCAATAAATCAGTGTTGGCCAGATTGCCCCAGTTATTAACCGTATCGTGTGGTTCAACTGGACGTCGATCAAGTTAGTGTGGCAGCCTTTTAGCCACACTGGGGCACAATACTCGGCTGCTGAGAAGACCAGAGCAATAGATGATTTGCGCAAGGTATCTGCTGAAGTTCCCCACACAATTTGTGAATAATATTGTTACGAGTTTTTATCTTGGCAGCAGTATTTTCAGGATATTTTCCATATGAAAGGGTGCGGTCAAGGGTGACACCATGGTACGTGAGGTACTTGTTATGGCAAAGATTGTTTCCGTTAAGTTTGACTCTGACCTCCGCATTAGCTTGTCTGTTTGTCAGATGGAATGTACAAACGGCTCTGAGCACTATGGGACTTAACTTCTGAGGTCATCAGTCCCCTAGAACTTAGAACTACTAAAACCTAACTAACCTAAGGACATCACACACACCCATGCCCGAGGCAGGATTCGAACCTGCGACCTTAGTGGTCGCGCGGTTCCAGACTGTAGCGCCTAGAACCGCTCTGCCACACCGGCCGGCTGGAATGTACACACTTCAGTTTTACTAGTACTGAGTTTAAGTCGCCACTTGCTAAAATAGGCCCTCACAACGGCTATATCTTCTGCGATAATTGTCTCCGCTCCTCTTAGATCCTTGGTTTTACAAGCCAGAGCAATATCGTCCGCGTAGCAGAATTCTATTGACCTGGTATTAGGGAAATCGGAGATACAAGAGTTGAATAACATGGAGGCTAAGACGGAGCCCTGTGGTAGACCATTACTTAATTTCCTCTCTTTGCTCACATTTTCTTCCAAGTAAACACTGTAAGAGAGTTGCAGTTTTTCGGCATCCCTTCTCTCCAGACAATGTCATATGCCGCAGTTAGATCAACGAACGCGACAGATGTCTTCACGTTTTCTTGGAAACCAGTTTCTATGAAAGTTGTTAAGACTAGTACCTGGCTGCAGCAACTTCTCTGTGGCCTGAAACCCGCTTGCTCAGCTGGAATATGTTCCAGAAGGAAGCCGCTAATTCTGTTATAGATGAGTCTCTCCAAGAGTTTATAAGTACGGCTAAAAAAGGGAATCTGAAGCTTTGCGGGCAGTCAGCTGGTTTATCTGGTTTCAAAATTGCCACTATTTTTGTTATATTTAACTCGTTGGACAGTGATCTGCTATGTAGGATGTTGTTTTCGACCATTACCCATGTTTATCAGTAATTCCGGGTATATATTATCTAGACCAGGCGCCTTACCATGTTTAGTTTGTTTCAAGGTCTCATCCAATTCAGCCAGTGTAAATGGTGAAGAGAAATACGATTCATTTGGGCACTGAGCTTTTAGAGAGGTGAGTTCTTGTTTTTTGTAGAAGTGTGGTTTTTGTCATGGGATGGTCTAGATGTTTCAACAACATGGGTAGCGATTTTGTTACCTGAAATACAAGGTTTCTGCCCGAGCTTTTGGTGGCTCCGGCAAGCTTACTCAGAAGCGTCCATGCCTTTCTACTTGAATGTCTGAAGATTTGTTTATTAGCTTCAAGACTTTGGAAGAGGTTGTCTGCAATATCGCTGTCGCCAGTTTCGCTGTACTGTTCATAAAGTTGTTCGCAATGCTCATTCCAGCCTGGTATACATTCATTTCTGTACCCACGACGAATAAACTTCTTAGGAGCAGTAAGAACAGCCCCGGCGAATCGAGGGTAGTTTTTAGGTTCTGGAGCAGATATATTTATGTTGGTGGTCAGCAAAACTCCGCCAATCAGCCCTGCAGAAATTCCGTCTTGGCGGTGGTACAGACCTCGCTATTGGGACAGAGAGCCCCATATCGAGGATTACTAGCCTGTGCTGGTTGCGTGGGAAATTATGACCTCTCTGGATGTAGGTACTGCGGGTCCTCTGCAGTCCCGAGACACTAAGCAGAGATCCGGATTGTAATCTCTTCGCCAAGCGCACGATATGAATGTTCTCAAATCCTTGGCATTATAAACCAGGTATAGATTTTCATTTTCAGCTCGGTCGTTGAGTGCAATACCACACTCGTTGTCACGTGCATAGCTCCCGTGCTCGTGGTAACTATTAAAATCTCCAGCATAAATCGATGGGTGGGCAGTAATTGGCAGAACATCCAGTGACCATAGTACATTTGGTGGCTTGTAAATATTATTTATAATGCTCTTCTCCACTTGCATAGAGACGTAATGGATCTAATTTTCTGTATTTGTCGAAATGAGAGGAGCGTGGTCGATATTTCTCCTTACATAGGTGGCAACATCATACACACTGTGAGATGTAGCACCCATAAGATGGTAGTCATGGATCCTACCTCTTCTACGCAGGTCTTCCATAGTTGGAGCATGTGTTTCCTGCTTTAGAACTACGTCACTATCATTATCTGCAAGGTGTTTAAACAGTTACTCGCTTTTAGCTCGGCTAATACCTTCTATGTTTAAATGGCATATTTGTTTGAAGGGCCATGTCTTTTAATCAGTTGGTCCTAAAATGGTCCATTTTTAAAGCTTTTTGATTTTGATTTGTCTGCATGTCTGTGGCCAGGAAATCCAATATCTGATCTCGCTGCCTATTTGTTGTAGCTCATTTAGCGTTACCCGCGGTGTTCGTGTAGTATTCCACTACGGACGCTAGCTAGTTTACACCCCTACGGTCCGATAATCCCATGTGATGAAACACCACACCATACTGTCACTTTACTAGCGTGTAAAGGGCGCCCATGAACGTCATTAGGATTTGTATTTGCCCAGTAATGGTAGTTCTATTTATTCATATAACCTGTGAGATGAAAATGTGCCTCATCTGACGTCCACAACTTGTTTAGAAATTCATCGTTTGTTTTTGTTGTAATTTGTTGACAGAATCCTAATCGCAACCGCTAATCGTCGTCCTTTAATTGTAGCATCATCTGCAGTTTGTACGAACGAAATTTTAAATCACGATGAAGAATTCAGAGAACACTCTCCCGGGAGATTCCAACCACTGCTGCTTGCTTATGAATTGAACGCCGTGGGCTCCGTAAGACAGACTCGCGTATAACATCAATGTTCGCTGGACAGTACACACTTCTTGGTCGTCCTGTTGGTTTCTTCTTGAGGGCAGATCCAGTCTCTTCAAAGTCATTAATCCATAATTTTATCGCGTGTTTCGACGGAACGCATCATAACGTCCTAAATTATTATAAAAACGTCGAAAGTGCCTTTGCGCCGCTACTAAACTATCATTGTTTTTATAAAACATTTTATGGCTAACGCACGCTGTTGTCCGTTCCACTGATCCATGATTACTGAAATGACGGACTGTTTACTCGCTAACTGTCACGAACCCGCAGTACTGCCACCTGCCCATGGCTGCCACTACACATTTCAAACATTCCCGTTATTCTCTGTCATCTTGTATATCAAGTATTTTGGGGACTTTTCTAGATGTACTGTATGTTATCTTGGAGTGAGATGACAACCTAGTAGTGGATGGATAAATTACGCTAAAACTTGGGAGAGGAAAGTAGTTACGTGTAGTTAAATGTCTTGCATAGAAGTTCGGGTGCAGAGAAGGAAGTGAGTTGTCGACGGCGAAGCCACATGAAAGATAAATAATTTTATTGACAAAAGAATCCACTCAGACGTAGCAGTTCTCTTAGCTTCCGGTAAGTGACTAGCTAGACAATACCTGTAGCGTGGTCACCAAGACATTTATCGGCCTATTGAGACCAGCAATAATCACAGCTGAAAAAGATGCGGGTAAAGGAGCAGAGAGGCTACGGCTAAAAGTCCTGTCTTTTCGAGGTCGCTGTAAAGGGAAAACAGTTCAACGGGTCCTTCATACGGGACGGAATTGTCCATAAAATTGGTGCGGGCAGTACGCATTCGTCGGAACTGATTTAAGACAACCTTGAACCCCTTCTCTTACACGATAGATTGCAATGTTTACACTACTTCGCCCTCTCGCTCGATATCCAAACAGGGAAGGACATAGTAGAGTCGCAGGTCTACTGCGACATTTTTTTAGATAATTTGCTAAAGTGCGTACAATTACCGGCGTCTCTTGTATATACAGAAACGGTTCAGCACTCCGAAGAACCGTTATTCTGCAAATAAGCTGTGGTTTCTTCTAGGGAATGAAGTTATAAATTCAATCTAATTGAACATCAGAAACATTATTTTGTCGGAATTGCAGTTAATCTCCTCTACGGTTTATGAATATGAATTCATTAGCCCAGTTTCACCTATAAAACCATATTATTCTCACGTTCCACGAAAAAGTCCTTATTGGAAGAACTGCATTAACAACATGGGTTCTGCAGCTCAGCTATCTCTAGCACTGTTCCTCGGCTAAACTCGCAAATCGATGCCTACTCTCGAAGTTGGAAGCGTTGAAACAATATTCGTGGGCGGAGCAGAAGCACGAAGTTGGCAGCAGCGTAACGACGCCATTATTTCGTAATTTTATACGGTCCTCTAACGAGCATAATTTGAAACGATTACGTGGACGAACTAAAACTACAAGTTTTGGATAGACTTTCAGTTGCGGTAAAAATTATAAATCATCGAAAATGAGAGTGATAGTTAGTCCTAAAGTGTCGAATGTTCGTATCCGCCCAATAAATTATTCCCGAGGTGAATATATTGGTCAAAGTAAAGCTCCCCCTGTTAACATAAAATTTCGAAAATACGAGCACTTTCCTCTGCGATCAGCTGAGAATATCAGTCAGGTCGACGGGCTGCGGCAGAGTAGCGGTTATAACACCGGACTGCGGCAAAGGCGAGATTTAAACGGTCATGTGGACATCCAAATTTCACTTTGCACGTTTTTCTCTAATTCAAAGAGAGACATCAGTTCCATCAGGCTTGAATATTTTTACCCAAGAACCTGGTCTGCTACTTCAAAACTGTTACTGCTCCCCAGTAACCATATGTCGACGGAACGTTTAAGTTGAATGTCGCTTCTTTTCTTCCAGATACCTTAGCTTATAATATCTGACGACTGCCCTCCATTAAGTTGTCTCCGTGAAAAACACTTTTCCTATGGTTAGAAAAGTTCCGTCAATATAACGATCGGCTACACCTGGGCGATATACAGGGTTATTACAAATGATTGAAGCGATTTCACAGCTCACTTTATTGAGATATTTTCACAATGCTTTGCACACACATACAAAAACTCAAAAAGTTTTTTTAGGCATTCACAAATGTTCGATATGTGCCCCTTTAGTGATTCGGCAGACATCAAGCCGATAATCAAGTTCCTCCCACACTCGGCGCAGCATGTCCCCATCAATGAGTTCGAAAGCATCGTTGATGCGAGCTCGCAGTTCTGGCACGTTTCTTGGTAGAGGAGGTTTAAACACTGAATCTTTCACAACCCCACAGAAAGAAATCGCATGGGGTTAAGTCGGGAGAGCGTGGAGGCCATGACATGAACTGCTGATCATGATCTCCACCACGACCGATCCATCGGTTTTCCAATCTCCTGTTTAAGAAATGCCGAACATCATGATGGAAGTGCGGTGGAGCACCATCCTGTTGAAAGATGAAGTCGGCGCTGTCGGTCTCCAGTTGTGGCATGAGCCAATTTTCCAGCATGTCCAGATACACGTGTCCTGTAACGTTTTTTTCGCAGAAGAAAAAGGGGCCGTAAACTTTAAACCGTGAGATTGCACAAAACACGTTAACCTTTGGTGAATTGCGAATTTGCTGCACGAATGCGTGAGGATTCTCTACCGCCCAGATTCGCACATTGTGTCTGTTCACTTCACCATTAAGAAAAAATGTTGCTTCATCACTGAAAACAAGTTTCGCACTGAACGCATCCTCTTCCATGAGCTGTTGCAACCGCGCCGAAAATTCAAAGCGTTTGACTTTGTCATCGGGTGTCAGGGCTTGTAGCAATTGTAAACGGTAAGGCTTCTGTTTTAGCCTTTTCCGTAAGATTTTCCAATCCGTCGGCTGTGGTACGTTTAGCTCCCTGCTTGCTTTATTCGTCGACTTCCGCGGGCTACGCGTGAAACTTGCCCGCACGCGTTCAACCGTTTCTTCGCTCACTGCAGGCCGACCCGTTGATTTCCCCTTACAGAGGCATCCAGAAGCTTTAAACTGCGCATACCATCGCCGAATGGAGTTAGCAGTTGGTGGATCTTTGTTGAACTTCGTCCTGAAGTGTCGTTGCACTGGTTATGACTGACTGATGTGAGTGCATTTCAAGCACGACATACGGTTTCTCGGCTCCTGTCGCCATTTTGTCTCACTGCGCTCTCGAGCGCTCTGGCGGCAGAAACCTGAAGTGCGGCTTCAGCCGAACAAAACTTTATGAGTTTTTCTACGTATCTGTAGTGTGTCGTGACCATACGTCAATGAATGGAGCTACAGTGAATTTATGAAATCGCTTCAATCATTTGTAATAGCCCTGTAGTTGCTCACTCATTGACAACAGGAAGTCTGCTTGACCTCTCAGTGGTACGTAATCAAATCTTGTGCTAGTTCTTTGCCAGCAAAAATTCCTTCATTATTGATTGCTGAAGAGTGAGCTAAACTTGCTGCAGGATACGATTCGTAGTGACCAATTTTTCGAGCGCTGTTGGGCAACAGGAATATAAATTCCATGATGTGCTCCAGAACTATGAGGAAACGAGCCTGTAAATTAATAAGACTTTGGCGTAAATCACTGCAGAAAAATACTTATAAATAATTGACAGATTCGATTGATCGTCGATGGCGTAGTCAATGTGTGTTAGTTCCTACCGCGTATTTACTAGTATTACTTTATATTCAAAGTCAGCTGCTAAAATTTGCACCAAGTGCTTCTTCAGCCATCCGACACGAAATGACTATTTCCAACGATGTCACGTTCCAGTGAGTAAATGGGTAGGTAGTCTGCGTACTTCTTTTAGAGACGGAAAGAATTTATCGGTCAGGCTATTTATACATAGTGGTCAGAAACAGTGTGAAAAGCTTATAAGATGGGTTATGCTGGGCAATAATTGTTAAGAAAAAAATTCGATGCGTTGCGCCGTTCCCAAGTTAATTAGCATTGAAGTCAGCAAGTCAAGCCGTTGTGCGCTCAAATTCAAGCGGACAGTCTGTGTCAGTAGCCTAGATGCTAGCGTAAATACCAGCTGCTAAGCCTTTGGCTTGGATTTCATTCTTACCACCGTCGCAGGCCCAGTATTTTTATCGCTGCCTTGTTCAGTTTTAGGAAACCTAAAGAAGATCACTTTTGGCGGCACTGTCTCTGGCGGGTCACTGGAATCTGAGCGCTGAACTTCAATACCAATCAACTCGGGAACAGGGCAAGGTATCGACCTTTTCCTTAACAATTACTCCTCAGCAAAATCTACCTACAACACCCTTACAGGCTTTTCTAACTGTTTCTGAGAATCTTGTATAAATATTGAACAACACCAGACCTATTACACTACCCTGAGATACACCGGACTATTATCGTTTCTACTGTCGTCACCTATAGAGAACGACATCCTGAGTTCTGTTTACTAGGGATTCTTCAATCCAGTTGCACGTCTGGTCGAATACTCTGGATGCACGAATTTGTTTGCCACGTGAAGGTGAGCAAATGCATCAAAGGCTTTCCCGAATTGAAGAAGCCGAGCCGGCATCAATGTCAGCTGCAGTGTATTGTGTATTAAACCGGGGACCTAGAAACGACGGAGAGGCTTCATCCCGCCGTAGCCCTCAGTGGTTCACAACCCCAGAACAGGCCACAGCAGTCCACCCATCCCACCACCGAACCCAGGGCTATTGTGCGGTTCGGCCCCCAGTGGACCCCCCCCCCCCCCCCCACCCCGGGAACGTCTCACTCCAGGCCAGTGTAGCCCCAGTGTTTTTATGGTAATTATGGTGTACGCATATGGAGACTGTTTGCGCAGCAATGGTTCAAATGGTTCAAATGGCTCTGAGCACTATGGGACTTAAGTTCTGAGGTCATCAGTCCCCTAGAACTTACAACTACTTAAACCTAACTAACCTAAGGACATCAAACACATCCATGCCCGAGGCAGGATTCGAACCTGCGACCATAGCAGTCGCGCGGTTCCAGACTGTAGCGCCTAGAAGAGCTCGGCCACTCCGGCCGGCTGCGCAGCAATCGCCGACATAGTGTAACTGAGGCGGAATAAGAGGAACCAGCCCGCATTCGGTGAGGCAGATGGAAAACCGCCTTAAAAACCATCCATAGACTGGCCGGCGCACCGGACCTCGGCACTAATCCACCGGCAGGATTCGTGCGGGGACAAGCACGTCTTCCCGCTCCGGAAGCAACGCGTTAGACAGCGCGGCTAGCCGGGCGGGCTGAGCTACGTTATCTGCTGCTTTCTGGATCTCGTAAATGCTGCGGATGCTATGTTGATTCGCATAGAGGTGCTTTTAGTCATCATACTGCACACAAAATATATTCAAAACTTCTGCAACATACTGACGTCAGAAAGGTAGGTACTCGTATATTAGTTCTGCACATCTTTTTTGTGAGCCTTATAGATTCTAACGACATGCACGTTTTTTCAGTCTAGCGGCATGCATCGTTGTTCATGTTATCTATGATAAACTGCTAGTAATGTGCCAGAACTTTCGCATATGAGATAAAGAATCTAATGGGCACCAGTAAGATCCAGTGCCCTTTTCTCTACCGATAATCGAACTGATCCTCAATTCCGCACACAATTATTTCTATGCAAGTGATTTCCGCAACAGAGCGATTGCATCAGTTCGAAAGGCTTCCATTTACTAATACAGTATAATCTTTAACGACAGTAGTTACTGAGTCATCATAATACCATCTGGACAGACGGTTTTCATTTCCAGACCCAGACTTTTCTGCTTGTTTTGAACTCGGTAGAAAAACGTCTGCTTTCATATTCATGCAAAGCTTCTAACATCGGTATCGTTAGCTTGTTACGATTTCTTGCAGATTTGTTTGTCAGCAAGAAGTCAGTTTCAGCCTTGTCGAAGGAATACGATCACGTCCAAACTTACAGCCTGATGTTGTATAAACTTGTTGAGTGTGATACAGACACCGGAAGAGACCTGAGCTTGAACGCGTTCTAAGCATCGTGAGGCCGCAGCAAAACTGACTCAATAGAACACCAAGAAAGAAGAGAAATCTCCCATAAATGCAGCGAATTAAAAACTAATACCATCAGAGGAATCTTAACAGTAATCTAATTCGGAAAAAAAGTAAAAGTTAATGAACAGCAGTTACAAACTACAAGCAGGCAAATACACGATTAACTGAAAGCACAGTAATATTAAGGCACATTTTGAAGGCGATTTAAGGACTGCATAAAAAAGGCCTCACTTTAGAGCACAGAAGAAGAATTTTCGAATGACAGAATCGTTGGTACTCACTGATTTGTACAGCGAGAACGACTAAATCAAACTAATAAATTACACTGATGTGGCAAAAGTAGTGGGATACCGGAATGCTCATATGTAGATGGCGGTAGTATCGCGCACACAATGTATAAGAGAGCAGTGCGTTGGCGGAGCTATTGTTAATACGCAGGTGATTCATGTGGAAAGTTTTCCGACGTGAATTAACAGACTCTGAGCGTGGAATGGTAGTCGGAGCTACACGCTTGGAACATTCCATTTCGGAAATGATTCGAGAATTCAATATTCCGAGATCGATAGTGTCAAGTATGTGCCGAGAATACAAAACTTCAGGCGTTACCTCCCACCAATGACGACGCAGCGGACGACGGCCTTCAGCTAACGACCGGACCGACAGCAGCGGCATTTGCATAGAGTTGTCAGTGCTAACAGACAAGCAGGTGTGCGTGATGTAACGGTAGAAATCGGTACGACGAACGTATCCGTTAGGTCAGTGTAGCGTAATTTGGCATTAAATGGGCTGTGGTAGCAGACGATCGACACGAGTGCCTTGCTAACTTCACAACATCGTTTGCAGCGCCTCTTCTGGCCTCGTGACCATATCGACTGGATGATGATGTTTGGTTTGTGGGGCGCTCAACTGCGCGTTCATCAGCGTCCGTACAAAGTCCCAAGTTTAACACAGTTCAGTTTCTTACACAGTCCAATCGAGCCACTGTCACAAATGATGATGATGAGGATGAAATGAGAAGGATAACACAAACACCCAGTCCCCAGGCAGAAAAACTCCCCAACCCGACCGGGAATCGAACCCAGGATCCAGTGATCCAGAGGCAGAAACGCTAGCCACTAGACCACGAACTGCGGACTGTATCGATTGGACTCTAGATGACTGGAAAATCGAGGCCTGGCCAGATGAGTCCCGATTTCAGTCGTTAAGTGCTGATGGTTTCGTGTGTAGCGCAGACACCACGAAGCCACGGACCCAAGTTGTCAACAATGCACCAAGCAAGCTCTTGGTGGCTCCATAATGGTGTGGGCTGTGTTTACGTGGAAAGGACTGAGTCCTCTGGGCCAACTGAAACGATAATTGGCTGTAAATGGTTATGCTCGGCTCCGTGGAGACCATTTGACTCCATTCATCATCCAAAACAACGATGCGCCGTGTCACCAGACCACAATTGTTCGCAATTGGTTGAAGAACATTCTGCACAATTCGAGCGAATGATTTGGCCACCGAGATCGCCTGACTTTAATTCCATTGAACATTAATTGAACGTAATCAAGAGGTCAGTCCGTGCAGAAAATCCTGCACCGGGAGCAATTTCGCAGTTATGGATGGCTATAGAGGCAGCATGGCCCAATATTTGTGCAGGGACTTCCAACGACCTGCTGATCTCAAGACGTATTGGGTTGCTGCACTTCACCGGGCAGAAGGAACTATCCCGTGATTTTTGTCACCTCAGTGTCATTATATGTATCCAGAATGAGATTTTTCCTCTGCAGCGGAGTGTGCGGGCAAGTGGTAGAGCACTTGCCCGCGAAAGGCAATTGTCCTGAGTTCGAGTCTCGGTCCAGCATACAGTTTTAATCTGACAGGAAGTTTCATTATATGTATTTTAAATGCATGAACCTGGAAAACAGATACCGTACACATATACAACGCACAGAAAATTGACAACTGTTTGTTTCCTATGGTTTCACATCGTTGCATGAGCTCTGTGCATGTGTAATGTGTTACCATACGAAACATGATTAATTCAGCATTTAAAATTTGATTTAAGTATGCGTCCCAAAGACACTGACATTCTGAATGAAACAAATAAGACGCACCCCAAATACCTAACAAGAACGTAATGCGTGAATCAAAACTGTTTTCTGTACAACATTTACGCGGTGATGTCGGAATTACACGACACTGCTTTGCCTGATTAAAAAAATTAACACACCAACATATAATTAGCTAAAATTATTAAATTTAAGATAATTAGGTGTAGGTGTAAAAATTAAATAATTTAGGATAATTAAATGAAGGTGTGCTGATTTTTTTAATCAGGCCATGCAGTGTCGCGTAATTTCGATATCACCGCGTAAATGTTGTACAGAAAAGAGTTTTGATTCATGCATCAAGTTCTCGTTAGGAATTACGTGACCATCTTCTTTGTTCCATTCGGATTGTCAGTGTCTTTGGTACGCATACTGAATCACTGAATTAATCATGTGGTAACACAGTCCACCTGCACAGAGCACATGCAACATTGTGAAACTATATGAAACCAACATTCTAAGTCAAATGGGTCAAATGGTTCTGAGCACTATGGGACTTAACATCAGAGGTCATCAGTCCCCTAGACTTAGAACTACTTAAAGCTAACTAACCTAAGGATGTCACACACATCCATGTCCGAGGCTGGATTCAAACCTCCGACCGTAGCGGTCGCTCGGTTCCAGACCGAAGCGCCTAGAACCGCTCGGCGACACCGGCCGGCCAACATTCTAAGTGACACGTAATAATTTGTACTTGTGATGTGAACAGAGTGGAACAACTACAGTTCTGCATGACGATCTAACCACTCCAATTATCGGTCGGTGCAGTTGTCCAACTTTGAAACTTTTTTCGTGACGCTGTTGATGGGAGAATAACTAATTACTGCTGGTGCTGAAGAGCCTGGAATCTTATAATTTTCTGACAGCTCAGTTATTTATCTGCACAT